>NW_027182433.1:2500000-3125000 GCF_040938575.1 Ambystoma mexicanum
ATCGCAATGCTTATACCAAACCTGAGACCCTTCGGATAGCATGAGATGTGATATCTCAATGCTTCTAATACCAAACCTGAGATCCTTCCTATAACATGAGATGTGATATCCAAATCCTTCCCCTTCCAAACCTTAGACCCTCCCTTTAGCATGAGATGTGATATCCAACTCCTTCCCATTCCAATCCTGAGACCCTTCTGATAGCATGAGATGTGATATCTCAATGCCTCTAATACCAAACCTGAGATCCTACCTCTAACATGAAATGTGATATCCAACTCCTTCCACTTCCAACCCTGAGAGCCTTCCTATAGAATGAGATGTGATATCCAAGTCCTTCCCATTCCAATCCTGAGACCCTTCCTATAACATGAGATGTGATATCCAACTCCTTCCAATTCCAACCTTAGACCCTTCCTATAGCATGAGATGGGATATCCAACTCAAAATCCAATCCTGATACCCTTCCGATAGCATGAGATGTGATATCCCAATGCCTCTACAAAACCTGAGACCCATACCATGGCATGAGATGTGATATCAAACTCCTTCCCATTCCAATCCTGAGACCCTTCCTATAGCTTGAGATGTGATATCCAACTCCTTCCCATTCCAATTCTGAGACCCGTCCTATACCATGAGACTTGATATCTCAATGCTTCTAATATCAAACCTGAGACCGGTCCTATAACATGAGATGTGATATCCAAATCCTTCCCCTTCCAAACCTTAGACCCTTCCTATAGCATGAGATGTGATATCTCAATGCATCTAATACCAAACCTGAGACCCTTCCTATAACGAGATGGGATATCCAACTCCTTCCCATTCCAATCCTGAGACCCTTCCGATAGCAGAGATGTGATATCTCAATGCTTATACCAAACCTGTGACCCTTCCTATGGCATGAGATGTCATATACAACTCCTTCCGATTCCAATGCTGAGACCCTTCCTATAGCATGAGATGGGATATCTCAATGCTTATACCAAACCTGAGACCCTTCCTATAGCATGAGATGTTATATCCAACTCCTTCCCATTCCAATCCTGAGACCCTTCCTATAGCATGAGATGTGATATCTCAATACTTCTAATACCAAACCTGAGATCCTTCCTATAACATGAGATGTGACATCAAACTCCTTCCCATTCAATGTAATATCCAACTCCTTCCCATTCCAATCCTGAGACCCTTCCTATACCATGAGATCTGATATTTCAATGCTTCTAATACCAAACCTGAGACCCGTCCTAAAACATGAGATGTGAGATCCAAATCCTTCCACTTCCAAACCTGAGACCTTTCCTTTAGCATGAGATGTGATATCCAACTCCTTCCCTTTCCAAACCTGAGACCCTTCCGATAGCGTGAGATGTGATATCTCAATGCTTCTAAAACCAAACATGAGAACCATCCTATAACATGAGATGTGAAATCCAAATCCTTCCCTTTCCAAACCTGAGACCCTTCCTATAGCTTGAGATGTGATATCAAACTCCTTCCCATTCCAATCCTGAGACCCTTCCTATACCATGAGATGTGATATCTCTATGCTTCTAATACCAAACCTGAGACCCATCCTAAAACATGAGATGTGAGATCCAAATCCTTCCCCTTCCAAACCTGAGACCCTTCCTATAGCTTGAGATGTGATATCAAACTCCTTCCCATTCCAATCCTGAGATAGCTTGAGATGTGATATCCAACTCCATCCCATTCCAATCCTGAGACCCTTCCGATAGCATGAGATGTGATAGCTCAATGCTTCTAATATCAAAACTGAGACCCTCCCTATCGTATGAGATGTGATATCTAAGTCCTTCCCATTCCTATCCTGAGACCCTTCCGATAGCAGAGATGTGATATCTCAATGCTTATACCAAACCTGATGACCCTTCCTATGGCATGAGATGTGATATCCAACTCCTTCCCATTCCAATCCTGAGTTCCTTCCTATAGCATGAGATGTGATATCTCAATGCTTCTATCAAACCTGAGACCCTTCCTTTAGCATGAGATGTGATATCCAACTCCTTCCCATTCCAATCCTGAGACCCTTCCTGTAACATGAGACGTGTTATCCAACTCCTTCCCATTCCAATCCTGAGACTATTCCTATAGCATGAGATGTGATATCTCAATGCTTCTAATATCAAACATGGGACCCGTCCTATAACATGAGATATGATATCCAAATCCTTCCCCTTCCAAACCTGAGACCCTTCCTTTAGCATGAGATGTGATATCCAAATCCTTCCCATTCCAATCCTGAAACCCTTCCTATAGCATGAGATGTGATATCTCAATGTTTCTAATAAAAAACCTGAGACCCTTCCTATAGCAAGAGATGTGATATCCAAATCCTTCCCATTCCAATCCTGAGACCCTTCCTATAATGAGATGTGATATCCAACTCCTTCCCATTCCAACCTGAGACCCTTCCTATAGCATGAGAAGGTATATCCAACTCCTTCCCATTCCAATCCTGAGACTCTTCCTATACCATGAGATGTGATATCTCAATGCTTCTAATAAAAAACCTGAGACCCTTCCTATAGCAAGAGATGTGATATCCAAATCCTTCCCATTCCAATCCTGAGATCCTTCCTATAACATGAGATGTGATATCCAATTCCTTCCCATTCCAAACCTGAGACCCTTCCTATTGGATGAGATGTGATTTCCAACTCCTTCTCATTCCAATCCTGAGACCCTTCCTATACCATGAGATGTGATATCCAACTCCTTCCCATTCCAACCTGAGATCCTTCCTATAGCATGAGAAGGGAGATATCCAACTCCTTCCCAATCCAATCCTGAGACCCTTCCTATAGCATGAGATGTGATATCTTAATGTTTCTAATAAAAAACCCGAGACCCTTCCTATAGCAAGAGATGTAATATCCAAATCCTTCCCATTCCAATCTTGAGACCCTTCCTATAACATGAGATGTGATATCCAACTCCTTCCCATTCCAACCTGAGATCCTTCCTATAGCATGAGAAGGGAGATATCCAACTCCTTCCCAATCCAATCCTGAGACCCTTCCTATAGCATGAGATGTGATATCCAAATCCTTCACATTCCAATCCTGAGACCCTTCCTATAGCATGAGTGTGATATCTCAATGCTTCTAATACCAAACCTGAGACCCTTCCTATAACATGAGATGTGATATCCAACTCCTTCCCATTCCAAACCTGAGACCCTTCCGATAGCATGAGATGTGATATCTCAATGCTTGTAAAACCAAACATGAGAACCATCCTATAACATGAGATGTGATATCCAACTCCTTCCCATTCCAAACCTGAGACCCTTCCGATAGCATGAGATGTGATATCTCAATGCTTCAAAAACCAAACATGGGAACCATCCTATAACATGAGATGTGACATCCAAATCCTTCCCTTCCCAAACCTGAGACTCTTCCTATAGCATGAGATGTGATATCTCAAAGCTTCTACCAAACCTGAAACCCTTCCTATAGCATGAGATGTGATATCCAACTCCTTCCCATTCCAATCCTGAGACACTTCCTATAGCATGAGATGTGATATCTCAATGCTTCTAATACCAAACCTGAGACCCGTCCTATAACATGAGATGTGATATCCAAATCCTTCCCCTTCCAAACCTGAGATCCTTCCTTTAGCATGAGATGTGATATCCAGCTCCTCCCATTCCAATCTTGAGACCCTTCCGATAGCATGCGATGTGATATCTCAATGCTTCTAATATCAAAACAGAGACCCTCCCTATAGCATGAGATGTGATATCTAAGTCCTTCCCATTCCAATCCTGAGACCCTTCCTATAGCATGAGATGTGATATCTCAATGCTTCTACCAAAACTGAGACCCTTCCTTTAGCATGAGATGTGATATCCAGCTCCTTCCCATTCCAATCCTGAGACCCTTCCTATAGCATGAGATGTGATATCTCAATGCTTCTAAAACCAAACCTGAGATCCTTCCTATAACATGAGATGTGATATCCAACTCCTTCCCATTCCAATCCTGAGACCCTTCCTATAGCATGAGATGTGATATCTCAATGCTTCTAATACCAAAACTGAGATCCTTCCGATAGCATGAGATGTGATATCCAAATCCTTCCCCTTCCAAACCTGAGACCCTTCCTATAACATGAGATGTGATATCCAAGTCCTTCCCATTCCAATCCTGAGACCCTTCCGATAGCATGAGATGTGATAGCTCAATGCTTCTAATATCAAAACTGAGACCCTCCCTATCGTATGAGATGTGATATCTAAGTCCTTCCCATTCCTATCCTGAGACCCTTCCGATAGCAGAGATGTGATATCTCAATGCTTATATCAAACCTGATGACCCTTCCTATGGCATGAGATGTGATATCCAACTCCTTCCCATTCCAATCCTGGGTTCCTTCCTATAGCATGAGATGTGATATCTCAATGCTTCTATCAAACCTGAGACCCTTCCTTTAGCATGAGATGTGATATCCAACTCCTTCCCATTCCAATCCTGAGACCCTTCCTGTAGCATGAGATGTGATATCCAACTCCTTCCCATTCCAATCCTGAGTTCCTTCCTATAGCATGAGATGTGATATCTCAATGCTTCTATCAAACCTGAGATCCTTCCTATAACATGAGATGTGACATCAAACTCCTTCCCATTCAATGTGATATCCAACTCCTTCCCATTCCAATCCTGAGACCCTTCCTATACCATGAGAAGTGATATTTCAATGCTTCTAATACCAAACCTGAGACCCGTCCTAAAACATGAGATGTGAGATCCAAATCCTTCCCCTTCCAAACCTGAGACCTTTCCTTTAGCATGAGATGTGATATCCAACTCCTTCCCTTTCCAAACCTGAGACCCTTCCGATAGCGTGAGATGTGATATCTCAATGCTTCTAAAACCAAACATGAGAACCATCCTATAACATGAGATGTGAAATCCAAATCCTTCCCTTTCCAAACCTGAGACCCTTCCTATAGCTTGAGATGTGATATCAAACTCCTTCCCATTCCAATCCTGAGATAGCTTGAGATGTGATATCCAACTCCTTCCCATTCCAATCCTGAGACCCTTCCTATACCATGAGATGTGATATCTCTATGCTTCTAATACCAAACCTGAGACCCATCCTAAAACATGAGATGTGAGATCCAAATCCTTCCCCTTCCAAACCTGAGACCCTTCCTATAGCTTGAGATGTGATATCAAACTCCTTCCCATTCCAATCCTGAGATAGCTTGAGATGTGATATCCAACTCCATCCCATTCCAATCCTGAGACCCTTCCGATAGCATGAGATGTGATAGCTCAATGCTTCTAATATCAAAACTGAGACCCTCCCTATCGTATGAGATGTGATATCTAAGTCCTTCCCCTTCCTATCCTGAGACCCTTCCGATAGCAGAGATGTGATATCTCAATGCTTATACCAAACCTGATGACCCTTCCTATGGCATGAGATGTGATATCCAACTCCTTCCCATTCCAATCCTGAGTTCCTTCCTATAGCATGAGATGTGATATCTCAATGCTTCTATCAAACCTGAGACCCTTCCTTTAGCATGAGATGTGATATCCAACTCCTTCCCATTCCAATCCTGAGACCCTTCCTGTAACATGAGACGTGTTATCCAACTCCTTCCCATTCCAATCCTGAGACTCTTCCTATAGCATGAGATGTGATATCTCAATGCTTCTAATATCAAACATGGGACCCGTCCTATAACATGAGATATGATATACAAATCCTTCCCCTTCCAAACCTGAGACCCTTCCTTTAGCATGAGATGTGATATCCAAATCCTTCCCATTCCAATCCTGAAACCCTTCCTATAGCATGAGATGTGATATCTCAATGTTTCTAATAAAAAACCTGAGACCCTTCCTATAGCAAGAGATGTGATATCCAAATCCTTCCCATTCCAATCCTGAGACCCTTCCTATAACGAGATGTGATATCCAACTCCTTCCCATTCCAACCTGAGACCCTTCCTATAGCATGAGAAGGTATATCCAACTCCTTCCCATTCCAATCCTGAGACTCTTCCTATACCATGAGATGTGATATCTCAATGCTTCTAACAAAAAACCTGAGACCCTTCCTATAGCAAGAGATGTGATATCCAAATCCTTCCCATTCCAATCCTGAGATCCTTCCTATAACATGAGATGTGATATCCAATTCCTTCCCATTCCAATCCTGAGACCCTTCCTATACCATGAGATGTGATATCTCAATGCTTCTAATACCAAACCTGGGACCCGTCCTATAACATGAGATATGATATCCAAATCCTTCCCCTTCCAAACCTGAGACCCTTCCTATAGCATGAGATGTAATATCTCAATGTTTCTAATAAAAAACCCGAGACCCTTCCTATAGCAAGAGATGTAATATCCAAATCCTTCCCATTCCAATCTTGAGACCCTTCCTATAACATGAGATGTGATATCCAACTCCTTCCCATTCTAACCTGAGATCCTTCCTATAGCATGAGAAGGGAGATATCCAACTCCTTCCCAATCCAATCCTGAGACCCTTCCTATAGCATGAGATGTGATATCCAAATCCTTCACATTCCAATCCTGAGACCCTTCCTATAGCATGAGATGTGATATCTCAATGCTTCTAATACCAAACCTGAGATTCTTCCTATAACATGAGATGTGATATCCAACTCCTTCCCATTCCAAACCTGAGACCCTTCCGATAGCATGAGATGTGATATCTCAATGCTTGTAAAACCAAACATGAGAACCATCCTATAACATGAGATGTGATATCCAACTCCTTCCCATTCCAAACCTGAGACCCTTCCGATAGCATGAGATGTGATATCTCAATGCTTCAAAAACCAAACATGGGAACCATCCTATAACATGAGATGTGACATCCAAATCCTTCCCTTCCCAAACCTGAGACTCTTCCTATAGCATGAGATGTGATATCTCAATGCTTCTACCAAACCTGAAACCCTTCCTATAGCATGAGATGTGATATCCAACTCCTTCCCATTCCAAACCTGAGACCCTTCCGATAGCATGAGATGTGATATCTCAATGCTTCTAATACCAAACCTGAGACCCGTCCTATAACATGAGATGTGATATCCAAATCCTTCCCCTTCCAAACCTGAGATCCTTCCTTTAGCATGAGATGTGATATCCAGCTCCTCCCATTCCAATCTTGAGACCCTTCCGATAGCATGAGATGTGATATCTCAATGCTTCTAATATCAAAACTGAGACCCTCCCTATAGCATGAGATGTGATATCTAAGTCCTTCCCATTCCAATCCTGAGACCCTTCCTATAGCATGAGATGTGATATCTCAATGCTTCTACCAAAACTGAGACCCTTCCTTTAGCATGAGATGTGATATCCAACTCCTTCCCATTCCAATCCTGAGACCCTTCCTATAGCATGAGATGTGATATCTCAATGCTTCTAATACCAAACCTGAGATCCTTCCTATAACATGAGATGTGATATCCAACTCCTTCCCATTCCAATCCTGAGACCCTTCCAATAGCATGAGATGTGATATCTCAATGCTTCTAATACCAAAACTGAGATCCTTCCGATAGCATGAGATGTGATATCCAACTCCTTCCCATTCCAACCTGAGACCCTTCCTATAGCATGAGATGGGATATCCAACTCCTTCCAAATCCAATCCTGATACCCTTCCGATAGCATGAGATGTGATATCAAACTCCCGTCCTATACCATGAGACGTGATATCTCAATGCTTCTAATACCAAACCTGAGACCGGTCCAATAACATGAGATGTGATATCCAAATCCTTCCCCTTCCAAACCTGAGACCCTTCCTATAACATGAGATGTGATATCCAAGTCCTTCCCATTCCAATCCTGAGACCCTTCCTATAGCATGAGATGTGATATCTCAATGCTTCTAATACCAAACCTGAGACCCTTCCTATAATATGAATTGTGATATCCAAGTCCTTCCCATTCCAATCCTGAGACCCTTCCGATAGCATTTATGTGATATCTCAATGCTTATACCAAACCTGAGACCCTTCCGATAGCATGAGATGTGATATCTCAATGCTTCTAATACCAAACCTGAGATCCTTCCTATAACATGAGATGTGATATCCAAACCCTTCCCCTTCCAAACCTTAGACCCTCCCTTTAGCACGAGATGTGATATCCAACTCCTTCCCATTCCAATCCTGAGACCCTTCTGATAGCATGAGATGTGATATCTCAATGCCTCTAATACCAAACCTGAGATCCTACCTCTAACATGAAATGTGATATCCAACTCCTTCCCCTTCCAACCCTGCGAGCCTTCCTATAGAATGAGATGTGATATCCAAGTCCTTCCCATTCCAATCCTGAGACCCTTCCTATAACATGAGATGTGATATCCAACTCCTTCCCATTCCAACCTTAGACCCTTCCTATAGCATGAGATGGGATATCCAACTCCTTCCAAATCCAATCCTGATACCCTTCCGATAGCATGAGATGTGATATCCCAATGCCTCTACAAAACCTGAGACCCATACCATGGCATGAGATGTGATATCAAACTCCTTCGCATTCCAATCCTGAGACCCTTCCTATAGCTTGAGATGTGATATCCAACTCCTTCCCATTCCAATTCTGAGACCCGTCCTATACCATGAGACTTGATATCTCAATGCTTCTAATACCAAACCTGAGACCGGTCCTTTAACATGAGATGTGATATCCAAATCCTTCCCCTTCCAAACCTTAGACCCTTCCGATAGCAGAGATGTGATATCTCAATGCTTATACCAAACCTGTGACCCTTCCTATGGCATGAGATGTCATATACAACCCCTTCCGATTCCAATCCTGAGACCCTTCCTATAGCATGAGATGGGTTATCTCAATGCTTATACCAAACCTGAGACCCTTCCTATAGCATGAGATGTAATATCCAAATCCTTCCCATTCCAATCTTGAGACCCTTCCTATAACATGAGATGTGATATCCATCTCCTTCCCATTCCAACCTGCGACCCTTCCTCTAGCATGAGAAGGGATATCCAACTCCTTCCCAATCCAATCCTGAGACCCTTCCGATAGCAGAGATGTGATATCTCAATGCTTATACCAAACCTGAGACCCTTCCTATGGCATGAGATGTGATATCCAACTCCTTCCCATTCCAATCCTGAGACCCTTCCTATAGCATGAGATGTGATATCTCAATGCTTCTAATACCAAACCTGAGATCCTTCCTATAACATGAGATGTGATATCCAATTCCTTCCCATTCCAAACCTGAGACCCTTCCTATTGGATGAGATGTGATATCCAACTCCTTCCCATTCCAACCCTGAGACCCTTCCTATACCATGAGATGTGATATCTCAATGCTTCTAATACCAAACCTGGGACCCCTCCTATAACATGAGATATGATATCCAAATCAATCCCCTTCCAAACCTGAGACCCTTCCTTTAGCACGAGATGTGATATCCAAATACTTCCCATTCCAATCCTAAAACTTTTCCTATAGCATGAGATGTGATATCTCAATGTTTCTAATAAAAAACCTGAGACCCTTCCTATAGCAAGAGATGTGATATCCAAATCCTTCCCATTCCAATCCTGAGACCCTTCCTATAACATGAGATGTGATATCCAACTCCTTCCCATTCCAACCCGAGACCCTTCCTATAGCATGAGAAGGGATATCCAACTCCTTCCCAATCCAATCCTGAGACCCTTCCTATAGCAGAGATGTGATATCCAACTCCTTGCCATTCAAATCCTGAGACCCTCCCTATAACAAGAGATGTAATATCCAACTCCTTCCCATTCCAAACCTGAGACCCTTCCTTTAGCATGAGATGTGATATCCAAATTCTTCACATTCCAATCCGGATGTGATACCTCGATGCTTCAAAAATCAAACATGAGAACCATCCTATAACATGAGATGTGAAATCCAAATCCTTCCCTTCCCAAACCTGAGACTCTTCCTATAGCATGAGATGTGATATCTCAATGCTTCTACCAAACCTGAAACCCTTCCTATAGCATGAGATGTGATATCCAACTCCTTCCCATTCCAATCCTGAGACACATCCTATAGCATGAGATGTGATATCACAATGCTTCTAATACCAAACCTGAGACCCGTCCTATAACATGAGATGTGATATCCAAATCCTTCCCCTTCCAAACCTGAGACCCTTCCTTTAGCATGAGATGTGATATCCAGCTCCTCCCATTCCAATCCTGAGACCCTTCCTATAGCATGAGATGGGATATCCAACTCCTTCCAAATCCAATCCCGATACCCTTCCGATAGCATGAGATGTGATATCCCAATGCTTCTACAAAACCTGAGACCCATACCATGGCATGAGATGTGATATCAAACTCCTTCCCATTCCAATCCTGAGACCCTTCCTATAGCTTGAGATGTGATATCCAACTCCTTCCCATTCCAATTCTGAGACCCGTCCTATACCATGAGACTTGATATCTCAATGCTTCTAATACCAAACCTGGGACCGGTCCTATAACATGAGATGTGATACCCAAATCCTTCCCCTTCCAAACCTTAGACCCTTCCTATAGCATGAGATGTGATATCTCAATGCTTCTAATACCAAACCTGAGACCCTTCCTATAACATGAGATGTGATATCAAACTCCTTCCCATTCCAAACCTGAGACCCTTCCGATAGCATGAGATGTGATATCTCAATGCTTCAAAAACCAAACATGAGAACCATCCTATAACATGAGATGTGAAATCCAAATCATTCCCTTTCCAAACCTGAGACCCTTCCTATAGCTTGAGATGTGATATCAAACTCCTTCCCATTCAATGTGATATCCAACTCCTTCCCATTCCAATCCTGAGACCCTTCCTATACCATGAGATGTGACATCTCATGCTATAGGAAGAGTCTCAGGTTTGGGAAGGGAAGGATTTGGATTTCACATCTCATGTTATAGGATGGTTCTCATGTTTGGTTTTTGAAGCATTGAGATATCACATCTCATGCTATCGGAAGGGTCTCAGGTTTGGAATGGGAAGGAGTTGGATATCACATCTCATGTTATAGGACGAATCTCAGGTTTGGTATTAGAAGCATTGAGATATCACATCTCATGCTATAGGAAGGGTCTCCGGATTGGAATGTGAAGGATTTGGATATCACATCTCATGCTATATGGAGGCTCTCACGTTTGGAAAGGGAAGGAGTTGGATATCACATTTCATGTTAGAGGTAGGATCTCAGGTTTGGTATTAGAGGCATTGAATATCACATCTCATGCTATCAGAAGGGTCTCAGGATTGGAATGGGAAGGAGTTGGATATCACATCTCATGCTAAAGGGAGGGTCTCAGGTTTGGAAGGGGAAGGATTTGGATATCACATCTCGTGTTATAGGAATGATCTCAGGTTTGGTATTAGAAGCATTGAGATATCACATCTCATGATATCGGAAGGATCTCAGGTTTGGTATTAGAAGCATTGAGATATCACATCTCATGCTATAGGAAGGGTCTCAGGATTGGAATGGGAAGGATTTGAATATCACATTTCATGCTATAGGAAGGGTCTCAGGTTTGGTATAAGCATTGAGATATCACATCTCATGCTATAGGAAGGGTCTCAGGATTGGAATGGGAAGGAGTTGGATATCACACCTCATGTTATAGGAAGGATCTCAGATTTGGTATTAGAAGCATTGAGACATCACATCTCATGCTATAGGAAGGGTCTCAGGATTGGAATGGGAAGGAGTTGGATATCACATTTCATGTTAGAGGAAGGATCTCAGGTTTGGTATTAGAGGCATTGAAATATCACATCTCATGCTATAGGAAGGGTCTCAGGATTGGAATGGGAAGGACTTGGATATCACATCTCATGCTATAGGAAGGGTCTCAGGTTTGGTATAAGCATTGAGATATCACATCTTATGCTACAGGAAGGGTCTCAGGATTGGAATGGGAAGGAGTTGGATATCACATCTCATGTTATAGGAAGGATCTCAGATTTGGTATTAGAAGCATTGAGACATCACATCTCATGCAATAGGAAGGGTCTCAGGATTGGAATGGGAAGGAGTTGGATATCACATCTCATGTTATAGGAAGGGTCTCAGGATTGGAATGGGAAGGACTTCGATATCACATCTCATGTTATAGGAAGGCTCCCAGGTTTGGAAGGGGAAGGAGTTGGATATCACATTTCATGTTAGAGGTAGGATCTCAGGTTTGGTATTAGAGGCATTGAGATATAACATCTCATGCTATCAGAAGGGTCTCAGGATTGGAATGGGAAGGAGTTGGATATCACATCTCGTGTTATAGGAAGGATCTCAGGTTTGGTATTAGAAGAATTAATTATCACATCTCATGCTATTGGAAGAATCTCAGGTTTGGTATTAGAAGCATTGAGATATCACATCTCATGCTATCAGAACGGTCTCAGGATTGGAATGGGAAGGAGTTGGATATCACATCTCATGCTAAAGGGAGGGCCTCTGGTTTGGAAGGGGAAGGATTTGGATATCACATCTCATGTTATAGGAAGGATCTCAGGTTTGTTATTAGAAGCATTGAGATATCACATCTCATGCTATAGGAAGGGTCTCAGGATTGGAATGGGAAGGAGTTCGATATCACATCTCATGCTATAGGAAGGGTCTCAGGAATGGAATGGGAAGGAGTTTTATATGACATCTCATGCCATAGGAAGGATCTCAGGTTTGGTATTAGAAGCATTGAGACATCACATCTCATGTTATAGGAAGTGTCTCAGGATTGGAATGGGAAGGAGTTGGATATCACATCTCATGCTATAGGAAGGGTCTCAGGTTTGGTATAAGCATTGAGATATCACATCTCATGCTATAGGAAGGGTCTCAGGATTGGAATGGGAAGGAGTTGGATATCACATCTCATGTTATAGGAAGGATCTCATATTTGGTATTAGAAGCATTGAGACATCACATCTCATGCTATAGGAAGGGTCTCAGGATTGGAATGGGAAGGAGTTGGATATCACATCTCATGTTATAGGAAGGGTCTCAGGATTGGAATGGGAAGGACTTCGATATCACATCTCATGTTATAGGAAGGCTCCCAGGTTTGGAAGGGGAAGGAGTTGGATATCACATTTCATGTTAGAGGTAGGATCTCAGGTTTGGTATTACAGGCATTGAGATATAACATCTCATGCTATCAGAAGGGTCTCAGGATTGGACTGGGAAGGAGTTGGATATCACATCTCATGCTAAAGGGAGGGTCTCAGGTTTGGAAGGGGAAGGATTTTGATATCACATCTCATGTTATGGGAAGGATCTCACGTTTGGTATTAGAAGCATTGAGATATCACATCTCATGCTATCGGAAGGATCTCAGGTTTGGTATTAGAGCGATTGAGATATCACATCTCATGCTATCGGAAGGGTATCAGGATTGGATTTGGAAGTAGTTGGATATCCCATCTCATGCTAAAGGGAGGGTCTCAGGTTTGGAAGGGGAAGGATTTGGATATCACATCTCGTGTTATAGGAAGGATCTCAGGTTTGGTATTAGAAGAATTGAAATATCACATCTCATGCTATCGGAAGGATCTCAGGTTTGGTATTAGAAGCATTGAGATATCACATCTCATGCTATCAGAACGGTCTCAGGATTGGAATGGAAAGGAGTTGGATATCACATCTCATGCTAAAGGGAGGGTCTCTGGTTTGGAAGGGGAAGGATTTGGATATCACATCTCATGTTATAGGAAGGATCTCAGGTTTGGTATTAGAAGCATTGAGATATCACATCTCATGCTATAGGAAGGGTCTCAGTTTTGGAATGGGAAGGAATTGGATATCACATCTCATGTCATAGGAAGGATCTCAGGTTTGGTATTAGAAGCATTGAGATATCACATCTCATGCTATAGGAATGGTCTCAGGATTGGAATGGGAAGGAGTTGGATATGACATTCTTGCTATAGAAAGGGTCTCATGTTTGTAATGGGAAGGAGTTGGATATCACATATGCTATAGGAAGGGTCTCAGGTTTGGAACGGGAAGGAGTTGGATATCACATCTCATGTTAGAGGAAGGGTCTCAGGTTTGGAATAAGCATTGAGATATCACATCTCTGCTATCAGAAGTGTCTCAGGATTGAAATGGGAAGGAGTTGGATATCCCATTTCATGTTATAGTGCGGGTCTCAGGTTTGGTATTAGAATCATTGAGATATCACATCTCATGCTGTAGGAAGTGTCTAAGGATTGGAATGGGAAGGACTTGGATATCACATCTCATGCTATAGGTAGGCTCTTAGGTTTGGAAAGGGAAGGAGTTGGATATCACATTTCATGTTAGAGGAAGGATCTCAGGTTTGGTATTATAGGCATTGAGATATAACATCTCATGCTATAGGAAGGGTCTCAGGATTGGAATGGGAGGGATTTGGATATCACATCTCATGCTATAGGAAGGGTCTCAGGTTTGGTATAAGCATTGAGATATCACATCTCATGCTATAGGAAGGGTCTCAGGATTGGAATGGGAAGGAGTTGGATATCACATCTCATGCTATAGGTAGGCTCTCAGGTTTGGAAAGGGAAGGATTTGGATATCACATTTCATGTTAGAGGAAGGATCTCAGGTTTGGTATTAGAGGCATTGAGATATCACATCTCATGCTATAGGAAGGGTCTCAGGATTGGAATGGGTAGGATTTGGATATCACATCTCATGCTATAGGAAGGGTCTCAGGTTTGGTATAAGCATTGAGATATCACATCTCATGCTATAGGAAGGGTATCAGGATTGGAATGGGAAGGAGTTGGATATCACATCTCATGTTATAGGAAGGATCTCAGATTTGGTATTAGAAGCATTGAGACATCACATCTCATGCTATAGGAAGGGTCTCAGGATTGGAATGGGAAGGAATTGGATATCACATCTCATGTTATAGGAAGGGTCTCAGGATTGGAATTGGAAGGACTTTGATATCACATCTCATGTTATAGGAAGGCTCCAAGGTTTGGAAGGGGAAGGAGTTGGATATCACATTTCATGTTAGAGGTAGGATCTCAGGTTTGGTATTAGAGGCATTGAGATATATCATCTCATGCTATCAGAAGGGTCCCAGGATTGGAATGGGAAGGAGTTGGATATCACATCTCATGCTAAAGGGAGGGTCTCAGGTTTGTAAGGGGAAGGATTTGGATATCACATCTCGTGTTATAGGAAGGATCTCAGGTTTGGTATTAGAAGAATTGAAATATCACATCTCATGCTATCGGAAGGATCTCAGGTTTGGAATGGGAAGGATTTGGATATCACATCTCATGCTATAGGAAGGGTCTCAGGTTTGGTATAAGCATTGAGATTTCACATCTCATGCTATAGGAAGGGTCTCAGGATTGGAATGGGAAGGACTTGGATATCACATCTCACGCTATAGGTAGGCTCTCAGGTTTGGAAAGGGAAGGAGTTGGATATCACATTTCATGTTAGAGGAAGGATCTCAGGTTTGGTATTAGAGGCATTGAGATATCACATCTCATGTTATAGGAAGGGTCTCAGGATTGGAATGGGAAGGAGTTGGATATGACATCTCATGCTATAGGAAGGGTCTCAGGTTTGGTATAAGCATTGAGATATCACATATCATGCTATAGGAAGGGTCGCAGGATTGGAATGGGAAGGAGTTGTATATGACATCTCATGCCATAGGAAGGGTCTCAGGTTTGGTATAAGCATTGAGATATCACATCTCTGCTATCGGAAGGGTCTCAGGATTGGAATGGGAAGGAGTTGGATATCCCATCTTATGTTATAGGAAGGGTCTCAGGTTTGGAATTAGAAGCATTGAGATATCACATCTCATGCTATAGGAAGGGTCTCAGGATTGGAATGGGAAGGACTTGAATATCACATCTCATGCTATATGGAGGCTCTCACGTTTGGAAAGGGAAGGAGTTGGATATCACATTTCATGTTAGAGGTAGGATCTCAGGTTTGGTATTAGAGGCATTGAATATCACATCTCATGCTATCAGAAGTGTCTCAGGATTGGAATGGGAAGGAGTTGGATATCACATCTCATGCTAAAGGGAGGGTCTCAGGTTTGGAAGGGGAAGGATTTGGATATCACATCTTGTGTTATAGGAATGATCTCAGGTTTGGTATTAGAAGCATTGAGATATCACATCTCATGATATCGGAAGGATCTCAGGTTTGGTATTAGAAGCATTGAGATATCACATCTCATGCTATAGGAAGGGTCTCAGGATTGGAATGGGAAGGATTTGGATATCACATTTCATGCTATAGGAAGGCTCTCAGGTTTGGTATAAGCATTGAGATATCACATCTCATGCTATAGGAAGGGTCTCAGGATTGGAATGGGAAGGAGTTGGATATCACACCTCATGTTATAGGAAGGATCTCAGATTTGGTATTAGAAGCATTGAGACATCACATCTCATGCTATAGGAAGGGTCTCAGGATTGGAATGGGAAGGAGTTGGATATCACATTTCATGTTAGAGGAAGGATCTCAGGTTTGGTATTAGAGGCATTGAGATATCACATCTCATGCTATAGGAAGGGTCTCAGGATTGGAATGGGAAGGACTTGGATATCACATCTCATGCTATAGGAAGGGTCTCAGGTTTGGTATAAGCATTGAGATATCACATCTCATGCTACAGGAAGGGTCTCAGGATTGGAATGGGAAGGAGTTGGATATCACATCTCATGTTATAGGAAGGATCTCAGATTTGGTATTAGAAGCATTGAGACATCACATCTCATGCAATAGGAAGGGTCTCAGGATTGGAATGGGAAGGAGTTGGATATCACATCTCATGTTATAGGAAGGGTCTCAGGATTGGAAGGGGAAGGAGTTGGATATCACATTTCATGTTAGAGGTAGGATCTCAGGTTTGGTATTAGAGGCATTGAGATATAACATCTCATGCTATCAGAAGGGTCTCAGGATTGGAATGGGAAGGAGTTGGATATCACATCTCATGCTAAAGGGAGGGTCTCAGGTTTGGAAGGGGAAGGATTTGGATATCACATCTTGTGTTATAGGAATGATCTCAGGTTTGGTATTAGAAGCATTGAGATATCACATCTCATGATATCGGAAGGATCTCAGGTTTGGTATTAGAAGCATTGAGATATCACATCTCATGCTATAGGAAGGGTCTCAGGATTGGAATGGGAAGGATTTGGATATCACATTTCATGCTATAGGAAGGCTCTCAGGTTTGGTATAAGCATTGAGATATCACATCTCATGCTATAGGAAGGGTCTCAGGATTGGAATGGGAAGGAGTTGGATATCACACCTCATGTTATAGGAAGGATCTCAGATTTGGTATTAGAAGCATTGAGACATCACATCTCATGCTATATGAAGGGTCTCAGGATTGGAATGGGAAGGAGTTGGATATCACATTTCATGTTAGAGGAAGGATCTCAGGTTTGGTATTAGAGGCATTGAGATATCACATCTCATGTAATAGGAAGGGTCTCAGGATTGGAATGGGAAGGACTTGGATATCACATCTCATGCTATAGGAAGGGTCTCAGGTTTGGTATAAGCATTGAGATATCACATCTCATGCTACAGGAAGGGTCTCAGGATTGGAATGGGAAGGAGTTGGATATCACATCTCATGTTATAGGAAGGATCTCAGATTTGGTATTAGAAGCATTGAGACATCACATCTCATGCAATAGGAAGGGTCTCAGGATTGGAATGGGAAGGAGTTGGATATCACATCTCATGTTATAGGAAGGCTCCCAGGTTTGGAAGGGGAAGGAGTTGGATATCACATTTCATGTTAGAGGTAGGATCTCAGGTTTGGTATTAGAGGCATTGAGATATCACATCTCATGCTATCAGAACGGTCTCAGGATTGGAATGGGAAGGAGTTGGATATCACATCTCATGCTAAAGGGAGGGTCTCTGGTTTGGAAGGGGAAGGATTTGGATATCACATCTCATGTTATAGGAAGGATCTCAGGTTTGGTATTAGAAGAATTAAATATCAAATCTCATGCTATTGGAAGGATCTCAGGTTTGGTATTAGAAGCATTGAGATATCACATCTCATGCTATAGGAAGGGTCTCAGGATTGGATTTGGAAGTAGTTGGATATCCCATCTCATGCTAAAGGGAGGGTCTCAGGTTTGGAAGGGGAAGGATTTGGATATCACATCTCGTGTTATAGGAAGGATCTCAGGTTTGGTATTAGAAGAATTGAAATATCACATCTCATGCTATCAGAAGGATCTCAGGTTTGGTATTAGAAGCATTGAGATATCACATCTCATGCTATCAGAACGGTCTCAGGATTGGAATGGAAAGGAGTTGGATATCACATCTCATGCTAAAGGGAGGGTCTCTGGTTTGGAAGGGGAAGGATTTGGATATCACATCTCATGTTATAAGAAGGATCTCAGGTTTGGTATTAGAAGCATTGAGATATCACATCTCATGCTATAGGAAGGGTCTCAGGTTTGGAATGGGAAGGAATTGGATATCACATCTCATGTCATAGGAAGGATCTCAGGTTTGGTATTAGAAGCATTGAGATATCACATCTCATGCTATAGGAATGGTCTCAGGATTGGAATGGGAAGGAGTTGGATATTACATTCTTGCTATAGAAAGGGTCTCATGTTTGTAATGGGAAGGAGTTGGATATCACATATGCTATAGGAAGGGTCTCAGGTTTGGAACGGGAAGGAGTTGGATATCACATCTCATGTTAGAGGAAGGGTCTCAGGTTTGGAATAAGCATTGAGATATCACATCTCTGCTATCGGAAGTGTCTCAGGATTGAAATGGGAAGGAGTTGGATATCCCATCTCATGTTATAGGACGGGTCTCAGGTTTGGTATTAGAATCATTGAGATATCACATCTCATGCTGTAGGAAGTGTCTAAGGATTGGAATGGGAAGGACTTGGATATCACATCTCATGCTATAGGTAGGCTCTCAGGTTTGGAAAGGGAAGGAGTTGGATATCACATTTCATGTTAGAGGAAGGATCTCAGGTTTGGTATTATAGGCATTGAGATATCACATCTCATGCTATAGGAAGGGTCTCAGGATTGGAATGGGAGGGATTTGGATATCACATCTCATGCTATAGGAAGGGTCTCAGGTTTGGTATAAGCATTGAGATATCACATCTCATGCTATAGGAAGGGTCTCAGGATTGGAATGGGAAGGAGTTGGATATCACATCTCATGCTATAGGTAGGCTCTAGGTTTGGAAAGGGAAGGATTTGGATATCACATTTCATGTTAGAGGAAGGATCTCAGGTTTGGTATTAGAGGCATTGAGATATCACATCTCATGCTATAGGAAGGGTTTCAGGTTTGGAATGGGAAGGAATTGGATATCACATCTCATGTCATAGGAAGGATCTCAGGTTTGGTATTAGAAGCATTGAGATATCACATCTCTGCTATCGGAAGTGTCTCAGGATTGAAATGGGATGGAGTTGGATATCCCATCTCATGTTATAGGACGGGTCTCAGGTTTGGTATTAGAATCATTGAGATATGACATCTCATGCTGTAGGAAGTGTCTAAGGATTGGAATGGGAAGGACTTGGATATAACATCTCATGCTATTGGGAGGCTCTCAGGTTTGGAAAGGGAAGGAGTTGGATATCACATTTCATGTTAGAGGAAGGATCTCAGGTTTGGTATTAGAGGCATTGAGATATCACATCTCATGCTATAGGAAGGGTCTCAGGATTGGAATGGGAAGGATTTGGATATCACATCTCATGCTATAGGAAGGGTCTCAGGATTGGAATGGGAAGGAGTTGGATATCACATCTCATGCTATAGGTAGGCTCTCAGGTTTGGAAAGGGAAGGAGTTGGATATCACATTTCATGTTAGAGGAAGGATTTCAGGTTTGGTATTAGAGGCATTGAGATATCACATCTCATGCTATAGGAAGGGTCTCAGGATTGGAATGGGAAGGATTTGGATATCACATCTCATGCTATAGGAAGGGTCTCAGGTTTGGTATAAGCATTGAGATATCACATCTCATGCTATAGGAAGGGTCTCAGGATTTGAATGGGAAGGAGTTGGATATCACATCTCATGCCATAGGAAGGGTCTCAGGTTTGGTATAAGCATTGAGATATCACATCTCTGCAATCGGAAGGGTCTCAGGATTGGAATGGGAAGGAGTTGTATATCCCATCTCATGTTATAGGAAGGGTCTCAGGTTTGGTATTAGAAGCATTGAGATATCACATCTCATGCTATAGGAAGGGTCTCAGGATTGGAATGGTAAGGACTTGGATATCACATCTCATGCTATAGGGAGGGTGTCAAGTTTGATATCAGAAGCATTGAGATAACAAATCTCATGATATCGGAAGGGTCTCAGGATTGGAATGGGAAGGTGTTGGATATCACATCTCATGATAAAGTAAGGGTCTAAGGTTTGGAAGGGGAAGGATTTGGATATCACATCTCATGTTATAGGAACGGTCTCAGGATTGGAATGGGAAGGAGTTTGATATCGCATCTCATGCCATAGTATGGGTCTCAGGTTTGGTAGAAGCATTGAGATATCAAGTCTCATGGTATAGGAAGGGTCTCAGAATTGGAAAGGGAAGGAGTTGGATATCACATCTCAAGCTATAGGAAGGGTCTCAGGATTGGAATGGGAAGGAGTTTGATATCAGATCTCATGTCATAGTATGGGTCTCAGGTTTGGTAGAAGCATTGGGATATCACATCTCATGCTATCGGAAGGGTATCAGGATTGGATTTGGAAGGAGTTGGATATCCCATCTCATGCTATAGGAAGGCTCTCAGGTTGGAATCTGAAGGAGTTGGATATCACATCTCATGTTATAGGAAGGGTCTCCGGATTGGAATGAGAAGGACTCGGATATCACATCTCATGCTATAGGAAGGCTCTCAGGTTTGGAAAGGGAAGGAGTTGGATATCACATTTCATGTTAGAGGTAGGATCTCAGGTTTGGTATTAGAGGCATTGAGATATCACATCTCATGCTATCAGAAGGGTCTCAGGATTGGAATGGAAACGAGTTGGATATCAAATCTCATGCTAAAGGGAAGGTCTCAGGTTTGGAAGGGGAAGGATTTGGATATCACATCTCATGTTATAGGAAGGATCTCAGGTTTGGTATTAGAAGCATTGAGATATCACATCTCGTGCTATCGGAAGGATCTCAGGTTTGGTATTAGAGGCATTGAGATATCACATCTCATGCTATCGGAAGGGTCTCAGGATTGGAATGGGAAGGAGTTGGATATCACATCTCATGCTATAGGAAGGTTCTCAGGTTTGGAACGGGAAGGAGTTGGATATCACATCTCATGTTATAGGAAGGGTCTCAGGTTTGGTATTAGAAGAATTGAGATATCACATCACATGCTGTAGGAAGGGTCTCAGGTTTGGAATGGGAAGGAATTGGATATCACATCTCATGTCATAGGAAGGATCTCAGGTTTGGTATTAGAAGCATTGAGATATCACATCTCATGCTATAGGAATGGTCTCAGGATTGGAATGGTAAGGAGTTGGATATTACATTCTTGCTATAGGAAGGGTCTCATGTTTGGAATGGGAAGGAGTTGGATATAACATATGCTATTGGAAGGGTCTCAGGTTTGGAACGGGAAGGAGTTGGATATCACATCTCATGTTATAGGAAGGGTCTCAGGTTTGGTATAAGCATTGAGATATCACATCTCTGCTATCGGAAGTGTCTCAGGATTGAAATGGGAAGGAGTTGGATATCCCATCTCATGTTATAGGACGGGTCTCAGGTTTGGTATTAGAATCATTGAGATATCACATCTCATGCTGTAGGAAGTGTCTAAGGATTGGAATGGGAAGGACTTGGATATCACATCTCACGCTATAGGTAGGCTCTCAGGTTTGGAAAGGGAAGGAGTTGGATATCACATTTCATGTTAGAGGAAGGATCTCAGGTTTGGTATTAGAGGCATTGAGATATCACATCTCATGTTATAGGAAGGGTCTCAGGATTGGAATGGGAAGGAGTTGGATATCACATCTCATGCTATAGGAAGGGTCTCAGGTTTGGTATAAGCATTGAGATATCACATATCATGCTATAGGAAGGGTCTCAGGATTGGAATGGGAAGGAGTTGTATATGACATCTCATGCCATAGGAAGGGTCTCAGGATTGGAATGGGAAGGAGTTGGATATCACATCTCATGTTATAGGAAGGGTCTCAGGATTGGAAGGGGAAGGAGTTGGATATCACATTTCATGTTAGAGGTAGGATCTCAGGTTTGGTATTAGAGGCATTGAGATATAACATCTCATGCTATCAGAAGGGTCTCAGGATTGGAATGGGAAGGAGTTGGATATCACATCTCATGCTAAAGGGAGGGTCTCAGGTTTGGAAGGGGAAGGATTTGGATATCACATCTTGTGTTATAGGAATGATCTCAGGTTTGGTATTAGAAGCATTGAGATATCACATCTCATGATATCGGAAGGATCTCAGGTTTGGTATTAGAAGCATTGAGATATCACATCTCATGCTATAGGAAGGGTCTCAGGATTGGAATGGGAAGGATTTGGATATCACATTTCATGCTATAGGAAGGCTCTCAGGTTTGGTATAAGCATTGAGATATCACATCTCATGCTATAGGAAGGGTCTCAGGATTGGAATGGGAAGGAGTTGGATATCACACCTCATGTTATAGGAAGGATCTCAGATTTGGTATTAGAAGCATTGAGACATCACATCTCATGCTATATGAAGGGTCTCAGGATTGGAATGGGAAGGAGTTGGATATCACATTTCATGTTAGAGGAAGGATCTCAGGTTTGGTATTAGAGGCATTGAGATATCACATCTCATGTAATAGGAAGGGTCTCAGGATTGGAATGGGAAGGACTTGGATATCACATCTCATGCTATAGGAAGGGTCTCAGGTTTGGTATAAGCATTGAGATATCACATCTCATGCTACAGGAAGGGTCTCAGGATTGGAATGGGAAGGAGTTGGATATCACATCTCATGTTATAGGAAGGATCTCAGATTTGGTATTAGAAGCATTGAGACATCACATCTCATGCAATAGGAAGGGTCTCAGGATTGGAATGGGAAGGAGTTGGATATCACATCTCATGTTATAGGAAGGCTCCCAGGTTTGGAAGGGGAAGGAGTTGGATATCACATTTCATGTTAGAGGTAGGATCTCAGGTTTGGTATTAGAGGCATTGAGATATCACATCTCATGCTATCAGAACGGTCTCAGGATTGGAATGGGAAGGAGTTGGATATCACATCTCATGCTAAAGGGAGGGTCTCTGGTTTGGAAGGGGAAGGATTTGGATATCACATCTCATGTTATAGGAAGGATCTCAGGTTTGGTATTAGAAGAATTAAATATCAAATCTCATGCTATTGGAAGGATCTCAGGTTTGGTATTAGAAGCATTGAGATATCACATCTCATGCTATAGGAAGGGTCTCAGGATTGGATTTGGAAGTAGTTGGATATCCCATCTCATGCTAAAGGGAGGGTCTCAGGTTTGGAAGGGGAAGGATTTGGATATCACATCTCGTGTTATAGGAAGGATCTCAGGTTTGGTATTAGAAGAATTGAAATATCACATCTCATGCTATCAGAAGGATCTCAGGTTTGGTATTAGAAGCATTGAGATAACACATCTCATGCTATCAGAACGGTCTCAGGATTGGAATGGAAAGGAGTTGGATATCACATCTCATGCTAAAGGGAGGGTCTCTGGTTTGGAAGGGGAAGGATTTGGATATCACATCTCATGTTATAAGAAGGATCTCAGGTTTGGTATTAGAAGCATTGAGATATCACATCTCATGCTATAGGAAGGGTCTCAGGTTTGGAATGGGAAGGAATTGGATATCACATCTCATGTCATAGGAAGGATCTCAGGTTTGGTATTAGAAGCATTGAGATATCACATCTCATGCTATAGGAATGGTCTCAGGATTGGAATGGGAAGGAGTTGGATATTACATTCTTGCTATAGAAAGGGTCTCATGTTTGTAATGGGAAGGAGTTGGATATCACATATGCTATAGGAAGGGTCTCAGGTTTGGAACGGGAAGGAGTTGGATATCACATCTCATGTTAGAGGAAGGGTCTCAGGTTTGGAATAAGCATTGAGATATCACATCTCTGCTATCGGAAGTGTCTCAGGATTGAAATGGGAAGGAGTTGGATATCCCATCTCATGTTATAGGACGGGTCTCAGGTTTGGTATTAGAATCATTGAGATATCACATCTCATGCTGTAGGAAGTGTCTAAGGATTGGAATGGGAAGGACTTGGATATCACATCTCATGCTATAGGTAGGCTCTCAGGTTTGGAAAGGGAAGGAGTTGGATATCACATTTCATGTTAGAGGAAGGATCTCAGGTTTGGTATTATAGGCATTGAGATATCACATCTCATGCTATAGGAAGGGTCTCAGGATTGGAATGGGAGGGATTTGGATATCACATCTCATGCTATAGGAAGGGTCTCAGGTTTGGTATAAGCATTGAGATATCACATCTCATGCTATAGGAAGGGTCTCAGGATTGGAATGGGAAGGAGTTGGATATCACATCTCATGCTATAGGTAGGCTCTAGGTTTGGAAAGGGAAGGATTTGGATATCACATTTCATGTTAGAGGAAGGATCTCAGGTTTGGTATTAGAGGCATTGAGATATCACATCTCATGCTATAGGAAGGGTTTCAGGTTTGGAATGGGAAGGAATTGGATATCACATCTCATGTCATAGGAAGGATCTCAGGTTTGGTATTAGAAGCATTGAGATATCACATCTCTGCTATCGGAAGTGTCTCAGGATTGAAATGGGATGGAGTTGGATATCCCATCTCATGTTATAGGACGGGTCTCAGGTTTGGTATTAGAATCATTGAGATATGACATCTCATGCTGTAGGAAGTGTCTAAGGATTGGAATGGGAAGGACTTGGATATAACATCTCATGCTATTGGGAGGCTCTCAGGTTTGGAAAGGGAAGGAGTTGGATATCACATTTCATGTTAGAGGAAGGATCTCAGGTTTGGTATTAGAGGCATTGAGATATCACATCTCATGCTATAGGAAGGGTCTCAGGATTGGAATGGGAAGGATTTGGATATCACATCTCATGCTATAGGAAGGGTCTCAGGATTGGAATGGGAAGGAGTTGGATATCACATCTCATGCTATAGGTAGGCTCTCAGGTTTGGAAAGGGAAGGAGTTGGATATCACATTTCATGTTAGAGGAAGGATTTCAGGTTTGGTATTAGAGGCATTGAGATATCACATCTCATGCTATAGGAAGGGTCTCAGGATTGGAATGGGAAGGATTTGGATATCACATCTCATGCTATAGGAAGGGTCTCAGGTTTGGTATAAGCATTGAGATATCACATCTCATGCTATAGGAAGGGTCTCAGGATTTGAATGGGAAGGAGTTGGATATCACATCTCATGCCATAGGAAGGGTCTCAGGTTTGGTATAAGCATTGAGATATCACATCTCTGCAATCGGAAGGGTCTCAGGATTGGAATGGGAAGGAGTTGTATATCCCATCTCATGTTATAGGAAGGGTCTCAGGTTTGGTATTAGAAGCATTGAGATATCACATCTCATGCTATAGGAAGGGTCTCAGGATTGGAATGGTAAGGACTTGGATATCACATCTCATGCTATAGGGAGGGTGTCAAGTTTGATATCAGAAGCATTGAGATAACAAATCTCATGATATCGGAAGGGTCTCAGGATTGGAATGGGAAGGTGTTGGATATCACATCTCATGATAAAGTAAGGGTCTAAGGTTTGGAAGGGGAAGGATTTGGATATCACATCTCATGTTATAGGAACGGTCTCAGGATTGGAATGGGAAGGAGTTTGATATCGCATCTCATGCCATAGTATGGGTCTCAGGTTTGGTAGAAGCATTGAGATATCAAGTCTCATGGTATAGGAAGGGTCTCAGAATTGGAAAGGGAAGGAGTTGGATATCACATCTCAAGCTATAGGAAGGGTCTCAGGATTGGAATGGGAAGGAGTTTGATATCAGATCTCATGTCATAGTATGGGTCTCAGGTTTGGTAGAAGCATTGGGATATCACATCTCATGCTATCGGAAGGGTATCAGGATTGGATTTGGAAGGAGTTGGATATCCCATCTCATGCTATAGGAAGGCTCTCAGGTTGGAATCTGAAGGAGTTGGATATCACATCTCATGTTATAGGAAGGGTCTCCGGATTGGAATGAGAAGGACTTGGATATCACATCTCATGCTATAGGAAGGCTCTCAGGTTTGGAAAGGGAAGGAGTTGGATATCACATTTCATGTTAGAGGTAGGATCTCAGGTTTGGTATTAGAGGCATTGAGATATCACATCTCATGCTATCAGAAGGGTCTCAGGATTGGAATGGAAACGAGTTGGATATCAAATCTCATGCTAAAGGGAAGGTCTCAGGTTTGGAAGGGGAAGGATTTGGATATCACATCTCATGTTATAGGAAGGATCTCAGGTTTGGTATTAGAAGCATTGAGATATCACATCTCGTGCTATCGGAAGGATCTCAGGTTTGGTATTAGAGGCATTGAGATATCACATCTCATGCTATCGGAAGGGTCTCAGGATTGGAATGGGAAGGAGTTGGATATCACATCTCATGCTATAGGAAGGTTCTCAGGTTTGGAACGGGAAGGAGTTGGATATCACATCTCATGTTATAGGAAGGGTCTCAGGTTTGGTATTAGAAGAATTGAGATATCACATCACATGCTGTAGGAAGGGTCTCAGGTTTGGAATGGGAAGGAATTGGATATCACATCTCATGTCATAGGAAGGATCTCAGGTTTGGTATTAGAAGCATTGAGATATCACATCTCATGCTATAGGAATGGTCTCAGGATTGGAATGGTAAGGAGTTGGATATTACATTCTTGCTATAGGAAGGGTCTCATGTTTGGAATGGGAAGGAGTTGGATATAACATATGCTATTGGAAGGGTCTCAGGTTTGGAACGGGAAGGAGTTGGATATCACATCTCATGTTATAGGAAGGGTCTCAGGTTTGGTATAAGCATTGAGATATCACATCTCTGCTATCGGAAGTGTCTCAGGATTGAAATGGGAAGGAGTTGGATATCCCATCTCATGTTATAGGACGGGTCTCAGGTTTGGTATTAGAATCATTGAGATATCACATCTCATGCTGTAGGAAGTGTCTAAGGATTGGAATGGGAAGGACTTGGATATCACATCTCACGCTATAGGTAGGCTCTCAGGTTTGGAAAGGGAAGGAGTTGGATATCACATTTCATGTTAGAGGAAGGATCTCAGGTTTGGTATTAGAGGCATTGAGATATCACATCTCATGTTATAGGAAGGGTCTCAGGATTGGAATGGGAAGGAGTTGGATATCACATCTCATGCTATAGGAAGGGTCTCAGGTTTGGTATAAGCATTGAGATATCACATATCATGCTATAGGAAGGGTCTCAGGATTGGAATGGGAAGGAGTTGTATATGACATCTCATGCCATAGGAAGGGTCTCAGGATTGGAATGGGAAGGAGTTGGATATCACATCTCATGTTATAGGAAGGGTCTCAGGATTGGAAGGGGAAGGAGTTGGATATCACATTTCATGTTAGAGGTAGGATCTCAGGTTTGGTATTAGAGGCATTGAGATATAACATCTCATGCTATCAGAAGGGTCTCAGGATTGGAATGGGAAGGAGTTGGATATCACATCTCATGCTAAAGGGAGGGTCTCAGGTTTGGAAGGGGAAGGATTTGGATATCACATCTTGTGTTATAGGAATGATCTCAGGTTTGGTATTAGAAGCATTGAGATATCACATCTCATGATATCGGAAGGATCTCAGGTTTGGTATTAGAAGCATTGAGATATCACATCTCATGCTATAGGAAGGGTCTCAGGATTGGAATGGGAAGGATTTGGATATCACATTTCATGCTATAGGAAGGCTCTCAGGTTTGGTATAAGCATTGAGATATCACATCTCATGCTATAGGAAGGGTCTCAGGATTGGAATGGGAAGGAGTTGGATATCACACCTCATGTTATAGGAAGGATCTCAGATTTGGTATTAGAAGCATTGAGACATCACATCTCATGCTATATGAAGGGTCTCAGGATTGGAATGGGAAGGAGTTGGATATCACATTTCATGTTAGAGGAAGGATCTCAGGTTTGGTATTAGAGGCATTGAGATATCACATCTCATGTAATAGGAAGGGTCTCAGGATTGGAATGGGAAGGACTTGGATATCACATCTCATGCTATAGGAAGGGTCTCAGGTTTGGTATAAGCATTGAGATATCACATCTCATGCTACAGGAAGGGTCTCAGGATTGGAATGGGAAGGAGTTGGATATCACATCTCATGTTATAGGAAGGATCTCAGATTTGGTATTAGAAGCATTGAGACATCACATCTCATGCAATAGGAAGGGTCTCAGGATTGGAATGGGAAGGAGTTGGATATCACATCTCATGTTATAGGAAGGCTCCCAGGTTTGGAAGGGGAAGGAGTTGGATATCACATTTCATGTTAGAGGTAGGATCTCAGGTTTGGTATTAGAGGCATTGAGATATCACATCTCATGCTATCAGAACGGTCTCAGGATTGGAATGGGAAGGAGTTGGATATCACATCTCATGCTAAAGGGAGGGTCTCTGGTTTGGAAGGGGAAGGATTTGGATATCACATCTCATGTTATAGGAAGGATCTCAGGTTTGGTATTAGAAGAATTAAATATCAAATCTCATGCTATTGGAAGGATCTCAGGTTTGGTATTAGAAGCATTGAGATATCACATCTCATGCTATAGGAAGGGTCTCAGGATTGGATTTGGAAGTAGTTGGATATCCCATCTCATGCTAAAGGGAGGGTCTCAGGTTTGGAAGGGGAAGGATTTGGATATCACATCTCGTGTTATAGGAAGGATCTCAGGTTTGGTATTAGAAGAATTGAAATATCACATCTCATGCTATCAGAAGGATCTCAGGTTTGGTATTAGAAGCATTGAGATATCACATCTCATGCTATCAGAACGGTCTCAGGATTGGAATGGAAAGGAGTTGGATATCACATCTCATGCTAAAGGGAGGGTCTCTGGTTTGGAAGGGGAAGGATTTGGATATCACATCTCATGTTATAAGAAGGATCTCAGGTTTGGTATTAGAAGCATTGAGATATCACATCTCATGCTATAGGAAGGGTCTCAGGTTTGGAATGGGAAGGAATTGGATATCACATCTCATGTCATAGGAAGGATCTCAGGTTTGGTATTAGAAGCATTGAGATATCACATCTCATGCTATAGGAATGGTCTCAGGATTGGAATGGGAAGGAGTTGGATATTACATTCTTGCTATAGAAAGGGTCTCATGTTTGTAATGGGAAGGAGTTGGATATCACATATGCTATAGGAAGGGTCTCAGGTTTGGAACGGGAAGGAGTTGGATATCACATCTCATGTTAGAGGAAGGGTCTCAGGTTTGGAATAAGCATTGAGATATCACATCTCTGCTATCGGAAGTGTCTCAGGATTGAAATGGGAAGGAGTTGGATATCCCATCTCATGTTATAGGACGGGTCTCAGGTTTGGTATTAGAATCATTGAGATATCACATCTCATGCTGTAGGAAGTGTCTAAGGATTGGAATGGGAAGGACTTGGATATCACATCTCATGCTATAGGTAGGCTCTCAGGTTTGGAAAGGGAAGGAGTTGGATATCACATTTCATGTTAGAGGAAGGATCTCAGGTTTGGTATTATAGGCATTGAGATATCACATCTCATGCTATAGGAAGGGTCTCAGGATTGGAATGGGAGGGATTTGGATATCACATCTCATGCTATAGGAAGGGTCTCAGGTTTGGTATAAGCATTGAGATATCACATCTCATGCTATAGGAAGGGTCTCAGGATTGGAATGGGAAGGAGTTGGATATCACATCTCATGCTATAGGTAGGCTCTAGGTTTGGAAAGGGAAGGATTTGGATATCACATTTCATGTTAGAGGAAGGATCTCAGGTTTGGTATTAGAGGCATTGAGATATCACATCTCATGCTATAGGAAGGGTTTCAGGTTTGGAATGGGAAGGAATTGGATATCACATCTCATGTCATAGGAAGGATCTCAGGTTTGGTATTAGAAGCATTGAGATATCACATCTCTGCTATCGGAAGTGTCTCAGGATTGAAATGGGATGGAGTTGGATATCCCATCTCATGTTATAGGACGGGTCTCAGGTTTGGTATTAGAATCATTGAGATATGACATCTCATGCTGTAGGAAGTGTCTAAGGATTGGAATGGGAAGGACTTGGATATAACATCTCATGCTATTGGGAGGCTCTCAGGTTTGGAAAGGGAAGGAGTTGGATATCACATTTCATGTTAGAGGAAGGATCTCAGGTTTGGTATTAGAGGCATTGAGATATCACATCTCATGCTATAGGAAGGGTCTCAGGATTGGAATGGGAAGGATTTGGATATCACATCTCATGCTATAGGAAGGGTCTCAGGATTGGAATGGGAAGGAGTTGGATATCACATCTCATGCTATAGGTAGGCTCTCAGGTTTGGAAAGGGAAGGAGTTGGATATCACATTTCATGTTAGAGGAAGGATTTCAGGTTTGGTATTAGAGGCATTGAGATATCACATCTCATGCTATAGGAAGGGTCTCAGGATTGGAATGGGAAGGATTTGGATATCACATCTCATGCTATAGGAAGGGTCTCAGGTTTGGTATAAGCATTGAGATATCACATCTCATGCTATAGGAAGGGTCTCAGGATTTGAATGGGAAGGAGTTGGATATCACATCTCATGCCATAGGAAGGGTCTCAGGTTTGGTATAAGCATTGAGATATCACATCTCTGCAATCGGAAGGGTCTCAGGATTGGAATGGGAAGGAGTTGTATATCCCATCTCATGTTATAGGAAGGGTCTCAGGTTTGGTATTAGAAGCATTGAGATATCACATCTCATGCTATAGGAAGGGTCTCAGGATTGGAATGGTAAGGACTTGGATATCACATCTCATGCTATAGGGAGGGTGTCAAGTTTGATATCAGAAGCATTGAGATAACAAATCTCATGATATCGGAAGGGTCTCAGGATTGGAATGGGAAGGTGTTGGATATCACATCTCATGATAAAGTAAGGGTCTAAGGTTTGGAAGGGGAAGGATTTGGATATCACATCTCATGTTATAGGAAGGGTCTCAGGATTGGAATGGGAAGGAGTTTGATATCGCATCTCATGCCATAGTATGGGTCTCAGGTTTGGTAGAAGCATTGAGATATCAAGTCTCATGGTATAGGAAGGGTCTCAGAATTGGAAAGGGAAGGAGTTGGATATCACATCTCAAGCTATAGGAAGGGTCTCAGGATTGGAATGGGAAGGAGTTTGATATCAGATCTCATGTCATAGTATGGGTCTCAGGTTTGGTAGAAGCATTGGGATATCACATCTCATGCTATCGGAAGGGTATCAGGATTGGATTTGGAAGGAGTTGGATATCCCATCTCATGCTATAGGAAGGCTCTCAGGTTGGAATCTGAAGGAGTTGGATATCACATCTCATGTTATAGGAAGGGTCTCCGGATTGGAATGAGAAGGACTTGGATATCACATCTCATGCTATAGGAAGGCTCTCAGGTTTGGAAAGGGAAGGAGTTGGATATCACATTTCATGTTAGAGGTAGGATCTCAGGTTTGGTATTAGAGGCATTGAGATATCACATCTCATGCTATCAGAAGGGTCTCAGGATTGGAATGGAAACGAGTTGGATATCAAATCTCATGCTAAAGGGAAGGTCTCAGGTTTGGAAGGGGAAGGATTTGGATATCACATCTCATGTTATAGGAAGGATCTCAGGTTTGGTATTAGAAGCATTGAGATATCACATCTCGTGCTATCGGAAGGATCTCAGGTTTGGTATTAGAGGCATTGAGATATCACATCTCATGCTATCGGAAGGGTCTCAGGATTGGAATGGGAAGGAGTTGGATATCACATCTCATGCTATAGGAAGGTTCTCAGGTTTGGAACGGGAAGGAGTTGGATATCACATCTCATGTTATAGGAAGGGTCTCAGGTTTGGTATTAGAAGAATTGAGATATCACATCACATGCTGTAGGAAGGGTCTCAGGTTTGGAATGGGAAGGAATTGGATATCACATCTCATGTCATAGGAAGGATCTCAGGTTTGGTATTAGAAGCATTGAGATATCACATCTCATGCTATAGGAATGGTCTCGTGATTGGAATGGTAAGGAGTTGGATATTACATTCTTGCTATAGGAAGGGTCTCATGTTTGGAACGGGAAGGAGTTGGATATCACATCTCATGTTATAGGAAGGGTCTCAGGTTTGGTATAAGCATTGAGATATCACATCTCTGCTATCGGAAGTGTCTCAGGATTGAAATGGGAAGGAGTTGGATATCCCATCTCATGTTATAGGACGGGTCTCAGGTTTGGTATTAGAATCATTGAGATATCACATCTCATGCTGTAGGAAGTGTCTAAGGATTGGAATGGGAAGGACTTGGATATCACATCTCACGCTATAGGTAGGCTCCCAGGTTTGGAAAGGGAAGGAGTTGGATATCACATTTCATGTTAGAGGAAGGATCTCAGGTTTGGTATTAGAGGCATTGAGATATCACATCTCATGTTATAGGAAGGGTCTCAGGATTGGAATGGGAAGGAGTTGGATATCACATCTCATGCTATAGGAAGGGTCTCAGGTTTGGTATAAGCATTGAGATATCACATATCATGCTATAGGAAGGGTCTCAGGATTGGAATGGGAAGGAGTTGTATATGACATCTCATGCCATAGGAAGGGTCTCAGGTTTGGTATAAGCATTGAGATATCACATCTCTGCTATCGGAAGGGTCTCAGGATTGGAATGGGAAGGAGTTGGATATCCCATCTTATGTTATAGGAAGGGTCTCAGGTTTGGTATTAGAAGCATTGAGATATCACATCTCATGCTATAGGAAGGGTCTCAGGATTGGAATGGGAAGGACTTGAATATCACATCTCATGCTATATGGAGGCTCTCACGTTTGGAAAGAGAAGGAGTTGGATATCACATTTCATGTTAGAGGTAGGATCTCAGGTTTGGTATTAGAGGCATTGAATATCACATCTCATGCTATCAGAAGGGTCTCAGGATTGGAATGGGAAGGAGTTGGATATCACATCTCATGCTAAAGGGAGGGTCTCAGGTTTGGAAGGGGAAGGATTTGGATATCACATCTCGTGTTATAGGAATGATCTCAGGTTTGGTATTAGAAGCATTGAGATATCACATCTCATGATATCGGAAGGATCTCAGGTTTGGTATTAGAAGCATTGAGATATCACATCTCATGCTATAGGAAGGGTCTCAGGATTGGAATGGGAAGGATTTGGATATCACATTTCATGCTATAGGAAGGGTCTCAGGTTTGGTATAAGCATTGAGATATCACATCTCATGCTATAGGAAGGGTCTCAGGATTGGAATGGGAAGGAGTTGGATATCACACCTCATGTTATAGGAAGGATCTCAGATTTGGTATTAGAAGCATTGAGACATCACATCTCATGCTATAGGAAGGGTCTCAGGATTGGAATGGGAAGGAGTTGGATATAACATTTCATGTTAGAGGAAGGATCTCAGGTTTGGTATTAGAGGCATTGAGATATCACATCTCATGCTATAGGAAGGGTCTCAGGATTGGAATGGGAAGGACTTGGATATCACATCTCATGCTATAGGAAGGGTCTCAGGTTTGGTATAAGCATTGAGATATCACATCTCATGCTACAGGAAGGGTCTCAGGATTGGAATGGGAAGGAGTTGGATATCACATCTCATGTTATAGGAAGGATCTCAGATTTGGTATTAGAAGCATTGAGACATCACATCTCATGCAATAGGAAGGGTCTCAGGATTGGAATGTGAAGGAGTTGGATATCACATCTCATGTTATAGGAAGGGTCTCAGGATTGGAATGGGAAGGACTTCGATATCACATCTCATGTTATAGGAAGGCTCCCAGGTTTGGAAGGTGAAGGAGTTGGATATCACATTTCATGTTAGAGGTAGGATCTCAGGTTTGGTATTAGAGGCATTGAGATATAACATCTCATGCTATCAGAAGGGTCTCAGGATTGGAATGGGAAGGAGTTGGATATCACATCTCATGCTAAAGGGAGGGTCTCAGGTTTGGAAGGGGAAGGATTTGGATATCACATCTCGTGTTATAGGAAGGATCTCAGGTTTGGTATTAGAAGAATTAAATATCACATCTCATGCTATTGGAAGAATCTCAGGCTTGGTATTAGAAGCATTGAGATATCACATCTCATGCTATCAGAACGGTCTCAGGATTGGAATGGGAAGGAGTTGGATATCACATCTCATGCTAAAGGGAGGGCCTCTGGTTTGGAAGGGGAAGGATTTGGATATCACATCTCATGTTATAGGAAGGATCTCAGGTTTGTTATTAGAAGCATTGAGATATCACATCTCATGCTATAGGAAGGGTCTCAGGATTGGAATGGGAAGGAGTTCGATATCACATCTCATGCTATAGGAAGGGTCTCAGGAATGGAATGGGAAGGAGTTTTATATGACATCTCATGCCATAGGAAGGATCTCAGGTTTGGTATTAGAAGCATTGAGACATCACATCTCATGTTATAGGAAGTGTCTCAGGATTGGAATGGGAAGGAGTTGGATATCACATCTCATGCTATAGGAAGGGTCTCAGGTTTGGTATAAGCATTGAGATATCACATCTCATGCTATAGGAAGGGTCTCAGGATTGGAATGGGAAGGAGTTGGATATCACATCCCATGTTATAGGAAGGGTCTCAGGATTGGAATGGGAAGGACTTCGATATCACATCTCATGTTATAGGAAGGCTCCCAGGTTTGGAAGGGGAAGGAGTTGGATATCACATTTCATGTTAGAGGTAAGATCTCAGGTTTGGTATTAGAGGCATTGAGATATAACATCTCATGCTATCAGAAGGGTCTCAGGATTGGACTGGGAAGGAGTTGGATATCACATCTCATGCTAAAGGGAGGGTCTCAGGTTTGGAAGGGGAAGGATTTTGATATCACATCTCATGTTATGGGAAGGATCTCACGTTTGGTATTAGAAGCATTGAGATATCACATCTCATGCTATCGGAAGGATCTCAGGTTTGGTATTAGAGCGATTGAGATATCACATCTCATGCTATCGGAAGGGTATCAGGATTGGATTTGGAAGTAGTTGGATATCGCATCTCATGCTAAAGGGAGGGTCTCAGGTTTGGAAGGGGAAGGATTTGGATATCACATCTCGTGTTTTAGGAAGGATCTCAGGTTTGGTATTAGAAGAATTGAAATATCACATCTCATGCTATCGGAAGGATCTCAGGTTTGGTATTAGAAGCATTGAGATATCACATCTCATGCTATCAGAACAGTCTCAGGATTGGAATGGAAAGGAGTTGGATATCACATCTCATGCTAAAGGGAGGGTCTCTGGTTTGGAAGGGGAAGGATTTGGATATCACATCTCATGTTATAGGAAGGATCTCAGGTTTGGTATTAGAAGCATTGAGATATCACATCTCATGCTATAGGAATGGTCTCAGGATTGGAATGGGAAGGAGTTGGATATGACATTCTTGCTATAGAAAGGGTCTCATGTTTGTAATGGGAAGTAGTTGGATATCACATATGCTATAGGAAGGGTCTCAGGTTTGGAACGGGAAGGTGTTGGATATCACATCTCATGTTAGAGGAAGGGTCTCAGGTTTGGAATAAGCATTGAGATATCACATCTCTGCTATCGGAAGTGTCTCAGGATTGAAATGGGAAGGAGTTGGATATCCCATCTCATGTTATAGTGCGGGTCTCAGGTTTGGTATTAGAATCATTGAGATATCACATCTCATGCTGTAGGAAGTGTCTAAGGATTGGAATGGGAAGGACTTGGATATCACATCTCATGCTATAGGAAGGATCTCAGGTTTGGTATTGTTAAGACGGATTTCTGAACTCTGTCCTGGCGGAGCAGAAGCTCAGAAGGCCAACCTAATTACTTGGAACAGGGTAACCTCTGGACAAGCCAGACCAATCAAGGTAGCGATCGCGGCGGTCAAGACTAGGTCTCAAGAGGGGTGAGGGTGACTGAAAGCCCGCAGTGAGCACACATAGCCAGAGCGCTTACAAACTACTACAAACAGGTGTTATATCAAAAATATAAACACATTTATTTTAAGGCCTTTAAAACAACGACCGCAGCGAGACAATCACAATAACACAGTATTAAGCCAACACATACCAAATCAACACAATATATATACAAATACACAGTCGCAAGCGTTTAAAGCACGAAATATGTAGTCCACCTGAAAGGGAAGGAAAACAGGCAGTGCGATAATGCTTTCGACTCAGTTCGCCTTCAGAGGCACCTAACTAGATGGAAGTCCGAGCCCTGCGAAGAGTGGAGCCTTGTGCTCAAAGTACCTGCACACGCTGGTGCCAACGGGCAAAAGGAGAAGCTCTTCGGAGGAAGTCAGGCAGTTCGGATTAGTGCACAGCAGAAGAAGAACAGGGTCCGCAACTCAAGCGCAGCCTCCACAGTGGGCAGAAGCAGAGCGCGAGTACGGGCGAAAAGGGTGCTGTTTTACACAGCGGGGAAAAGCAATGGGTTACTGCAGGAGGGCGACCAGATCCTAGATATACTACTCACCGGTCCCCGGAGCAAGCAGTCCCAGGCTCCTCCACGTTAGTTTCAGCAGCTGGCAGGTTCAGAAGAGCAGGGAATGCTTTGTAGTCGTGTAGATCAAAAAGACGTCCCAATCGACGAAACCGGCACAGTTTGTTGCCGCAGCAGGACAACGGAGCGGCCGTGCGTATCTGAGTCAAAAGTACACTCCTCCCTTCAGACCGAGGAACGCCAAGGGCACGAAGTGGGGGAGAGTGACAAGGACTCGAGATACGGCACAACCTGGCGGCGGTTACAGAGCAAGGCTCCCTTGTAAGCTGGTCAGTCAACTGGATGGCCCAGAGACGCTTCCGAAGGCTTACTTGGCAGGAGATGATGTAGATGCCGGGAATAGCTGTTCCTGCTATTCCAAAGGTCGAAGCACCAGTACAGGCCTTCTGGTTCGATCAAAGGAGGACAGTGGCTCTCAGGACGACAGCAGTGCAAAGGAGGATTCCTTCAGCGGGTCACCAGCGATTCCTCGGTCCAGCCTCTTGGTTGCAGGATACTTGGCTCCTGTATTCCTTCGTTCGTGAGAACTCAGGAGATCGACATGGTAGTGGTGTTTCCAGCCCCCTCTTATCCACGGTTCCCTTCGCGCCAAAACGGAGGGGAACCAATGGGAGATCCGCTCATCAAAACACATACCATACGTGGACCAATCATGGACCACGGTGGTCCCAGGCATTCACACCACCCTAGACTCTCTGGCACCCAGGATGTGTATTGGGACCAGACATCCCAGCCCACACCCTGGAGGCACACAAACGACATGTAGAAGCCCGCGAAAGCAACCACGTTTCGCGGGAAAGTACATGCCCAAATAAGGAAGGCCCCGGGTCGCTTCGACCTGGGGAAGGTGAAGGGAGCAAGCCGGTCAGTGGACAAGACAAAGGAGCCTCGTGGTCTGGCCATTTTGGGAGCCAGGCCACCATTTTGGGTTCAGTGCAAAAACGTGCTCAGAACGGCAAAAGGAGCTCAAAATATTCAATACGATCGCTGCCACCATTCCAGTCCCTGAATGATTTGCACCGATCAAATACCATCCTAAAAGAGTATCTAGGGCCCGTAGAAGGCTAGAGACCCAAGAGAGCTGTAACTTAGCTTACTGTGCCCTCTTGTGTCGTGTTGCACTAAAGCTGCGACACGATAGAAGAAACTACGGGAAACCACGTTCTCCGGTACTGACCGTCTTAAGGGCATGTCAGTTTCCCCGTAAGAAAGGAGCGAAAGCCCAGGGAAGTGCGGCAGAAGGCTGTACTTCCCTGGCAAAGTCAAGAACAAGGTTTAAAAACAATAGCAAAAAGTTTAGGGGTTGCCACATGGAAGGAAATTTCCCTACAATAACGAAATCTTTCCTAACACTCGCCCCTCCCAGACTATGGACAGGGGGAACTAATCCACCCCTGGATGAGTCTCATGTTCAGGTCGGTTAAACATTCTGGACAACCCATCAGCATTGCTATGTTGGACACCTGGCCTATGCTCAATAGTGAAGTCGAAGCCTTGTAGACTTATGGACTACCTAAGCAACTTTGGATTCTCCCCCTTCATGTTCATTAGCCACTTTAACGGATTATGGTCAGTTTGCACAGTGAAGTGGGTCCCATAGAGGTAGGGCCTCAGCTTCCTTAGGGCCCACACAACAGAGAAACATTCTTTCTCTACCGTGGACCATCTGAGCTCTCTGTCCTTAAGCTGGCGACTAATAAAACCGATAGGGTGTTCCTTACCCTTCTCATCTACTTGTGATAGTACAGCTCCTATCCCAGTGTCAGAGGCGTCCGTCTGCACGATAAAAGGTCTTTGATAATCAGGGGCCCTGAGGACAGGGGCCTGGCACAAGGAGTCTTTCAAGCCATTGAAGGCCTTCTCACACTCGTCAGTCCAAGTTACCTTCTTGGGTTTCTTCGGAGTTGTGAGGGCAGTCAGAGGAGCAGCTATGGTGCCATAGTCTGCCATAAAATTCCGGTAATACCCCGTGAGTCCTAAGAAGGCTCTCACTTGGGTTTGCGTAGTGGGGGTAGGCCAGTCTTGTACTGCTTGTACTTTACTGGGTAGAGGCTGTATCCTCCCTCCACCTACTTCATGTCCAAGGTAAACCACTGAGCCTTGTCCAATCTGGCATTTACTAGCCTTTATGGTCAAGTGGGCTTTCTGAAGAGCCTGGAGCACAATCCCGAGGTGGTTCACATGGTCTTCCCAGGTGGCACTGAAAACTGCTATATCGTCCAGATATGCGAGACAGAATTCGTCCAACCCATTCAACACATGATTCACAAGCCTTTGGAAAGTGGCAGGTGCATTCTTCAACCCGAACGGCATTACCTGGAATTGGTAAAGGCTGTCTGGAGTAGAAAATGCTGTCTTCTCCTTAGCATGTTCTGCTAACGCTATTTGCCAATAGCCAGCAGTAAGGTCAAACGTGCTGAGGTACTTGGAGGCACCCAAAGTATCCACCAGCTCATCTGTTCGAGGCAAGGGGTGTGCATCTGCCTTGGTGACAGCATTCAGAGCCCTGTAATCCACGCAGAACCTCAATTCAGAAGTGCCTGCCTTTGGAACCAAAACCACAGGGCTGGACCAAGGACTACTAGAGGGTTCAATCACCCCAAGGTCTAACATCTTGTTGACCTCGGTCTTAATATAAGACCATACTTTATCCGACATCCTGTATCCCCTACTTTTGGTAGGTACACTGTCTCCTGTGTCAATGTTATGTTTGCACCAAGGTGTCAAACCAGGCGACTGTGAAAACAGGGGGGAAAACTGCCGAAGCAAACTTTTCACCTCAGCCTGCTGATCAGAAGTCAGGTGAGGGGCCACACGGACACCCTCAAAGGAGCTATCTGAAGGACCGCCTTGGAACAGGTCGGGGAGAGGTTCAGACTCCTCTTCCTCAACGTCTGAAGCCAGTAGCAGTGCTGCGATTTCGACTCTTGGGACGAAAGCCTTCAGCCTATTCACGTGGAACACTTTTGGGGCCTGTCCAGGCCTTCCAAGGTCCACTAAATAGTTCACCTCACCCAGGGGCTCCACCACTGTGTAAGGGCCTGACCATTTGTCCTGTAAAGCTCGAGGCCTTATTGGATTCATGATCAGGACTTGCTGACCAGGTGTGAAGTTGATGAGGGAAGCTTTCTGGTCGTACCAATGTTTCACCAGCGCTTGCCCTGCCTTCAATTTCTCACTAGCCAAGCCCATCAGAAGTACCATCCGTTTTCTGAGCCCTAGCACATAATCAACTACATTGGTAGTAACAGGGGGAGTGGGCATCTCCCATCCCTCTTTGACGATGGCTAAGGGTCCCCGTACGGGATGACCGAACAGAAGTTCGAAGGGGCTGAAGCCAACACCCTCCTGTGGTACCTCTCGGTAGGCAAACAGCAAGCATGGTAAAAGAAGATCCCATTTTCTTCTCTGGGGCTCCTCCAGAGCCCCAATCATGCTCTTTAACGTTCTGTTGAAGCGTTCCACCAGACCATTGGTCTGGGGGTGGTATGCAGAAGAGAACTTGTAGGTGACCCCACATTCTTTCCACATAGCCTGCATGTACTTCGACATAAAGTTGCTGCCACGATCTGACACAACTTCTTTAGGGAAGCCAACCCTAGTAAATATGCCGAGTAAATCTTTTGCAACTGACTTGGCAGTTACAGTTTTTAATGGGATGGCCTCAGGATACCTGGTTGCATGGTCGACCAGCACCAGGATAAACCTATTGCCCGAGGATGTTTGCGGGTCAAGGGGACCGACGATGTCGATCCCTACCCTTTCAAATGGTACCCCCACAACTGGGAGCGGTACCAACGGAGCTTGGATTGTCGCGCCAACCTTACCAGACAACTGGCAGGAGGCACAACTCCTGCAGTGACTTTCTACTTGCACCCCCATCTTGGGCCAGTAGAAGTGCATGGATAACCTTTGCTTGGTCCTCTTCATACCAAGGTGACCAGCAAGGGGAACTTCATGCGCCAACTGCAGGAGGAAGGGCCTAACAGCAAGGGGAACCACCAACCTCCTATGGTCTCCTTCTGTAGACTCTGTGGGCTCACTATACAGGAGTCCACCTTCCCAATAAATCCTATGCGTCCCAGGAGGTTCACCCTCAAGCTGGGAGCAGGCCTGTCTCCTTAGGCCTTCCAGAGATGGGCACTCACGTTGGCCTTTACTGAATTCGTCCCTATCAGGACCTCCTTCAACTAACAAGTCTTTTAGTTCAGGATGATCGTTGGGGTCGAATACTTCAGGCATCGCCACTTCCTCGTCAGGCCCGGGCGATTGACCAACTTCCTCCACCGCAGTGGTAGGCGAGCTCGGGGGAATATTCTCTTTCCCCCGTCGTGACTTGTTGACTCCTTTCGCCTTGGGTTTCCCCTTCGGCTGGGGCGGCGTATTGGACTTGGCCAATGCTGCCCGTGCTTGAGACCGTGTGTAGGGTCGTTCGGCAGTGTCTCCTACGAGCCCTAAAGCTCTGAGATCATTACCTAGTAAGACCTTTCCCGGGACGTTTCTCTGAATGCTCACTGGAATCCTGACTGCTGTACCATTTAAAGTAAGATTAACAGGGATCACGGGAAACATACGGAGGGGGCCGTCAGCCAACTTAGTGGGCATCAGAGTAGCTCTGGCAACTTCCTCTGAGTCTACTAAGGTAGAATCCACTACAGTGCGACTGCACCCACTATCCCTAAGAGCTGGAGTATCTACTCCATTGATCAGCACACTGTCTTTAAAGTAGTGGTTGGTATTATCCGGAATCCTAGCATACGCCTCTGCGACCTTAGGCTCCCAGGAACCCAGGGACACTAAAACTACCTCAGCCTCTATTCCGCTGGGAAATGAGTCTGAGGAGAAGGATGCACCTGTAATCTCTTCTTCCTCATAGGAGGAGAAGGCCAGATTAGCGGAGTGGACCCCCAAAGGTCTAACCTTACAACGGGGATCCCCCTTCACATGGTCAGTTGCTCCACAAGCAAAACAAGATCCAATGGGTCTGTTTACATAGGGAGGCTTATTGTAACCAGAGTTCTGTTTCGGAGGCGGACCTCCACTACCCTGTGAGTTCTCTTGTGTCTTACCCTTGTTTTTCTTTTTGTGGCCCTTTTGGGAAGAAGATTTAGCAGATTCTCCACCCTCCATATTTTTGGACTTTTTCCCTTCCTCCTGCTTACCAGGATGAGTTTTGTCCTTATGGGACACTCGATGTGACACCCATAAGTCGGCGGCCATGGCCAGCTTCTTAGGATCTATCTCCTTCGAATCGGCCAAGTGCTGCTTAAGCTCCGGGGAAGAAGAAGCAAAAATGTGTTCTAGCATGACAAGATTTATCATGCCGGCAAAGGTAGAAACCTTATAGCCTTCGACCCAGTCAGTTAAGTTTTTCAAAGATTCAGCGACATAAGATACCCAAGTACCACCTTCCTTTTTCTTATACTCTCGAAAACGCTTTAAATATTGGGCCGGAGTCTTCCCAAACTTTAAAATGAGAGTCTGCTTCAACATTGCGAAATCAGCTCGCTCAGCCTTCGACATCTCCATGATGGCACTACAGCCAGAATGGGGCAGTCTACTGAGCAACCACGCAATCTTATCAGCATTGTCAACTTTCTGAACTTCGCATGCATACTCAAACGCATTCAGCCAGTCCATAATGTCATTCCGTTCTTCATACACACTGAGCAGATCTTTTGGAAACCGTGGATGAGAGGAGGCCCCAGACCCATGTCCAGGACCCGTGGACCCATTTGCAACCTGAAGCTTGGCCAGTTCCAACTGGTGATCCCTGTCTTTTTGTTTTTCTGCCTGTTCGATTTTTAGTTTGGCTATGCTGAATTCAAGCTCCTGCTGCCTAAACCGCAGCTCTTGCTTCTTGAATTCAAGCATAGCCTCCCCATCAGCACTGGCAGAGGAAACATTAGACATCTCGTCCTCCCTGTCCTCGTGGTCGCGATGGATCAGTGCGGCGGCAGAACCGTCGGTTCTACCAGTGAGAGCAGCCCCACCACCTTCCGCACTGTCCTCAGAAGTAATAGCGTCAAGCTGCGCTTCTTGCCACGCCACGATTCTTTGGATCATTTCCAATTTCGTGCCTTGAGAGGAAACACCTCTCTCCGCACACATCTTTTTCAGCGTTTCTGATTTGGAAGCATTTAAAGTTAACAACGTACTTGTTTCCATACTGTGTGATAGGACTATGGCCTTTTTACAGTTATATTACAACAATTCACTACGTGTACTGTTTGGAATAACCAGAAATGCCCTAGCCCGTGCGCAACAAAGGATACCTTCAGTCGTATCCCACCGCTGTACACCAATTTGTTAAGACGGATTTCTGAACTCTGTCCTGGCGGAGCAGAAGTTCAGAAGGCCAACCTAATTACTTGGAACAGGGTAACCTCTGGACAAGCCAGACCAATCAAGGTAGCGATCGCGGCGGTCAAGACTAGGTCTCAAGAGGGGTGAGGGTGACTGAAAGCCCGCAGTGAGCACACAAAGCCAGAGCGCTTACAAACTACTCCAAACAGGTGTTATATCAAAAATATAAACACATTTATTTTAAGGCCTTTAAAACAACGACCGCAGCGAGAAAATCACAATAACACAGTATTAAGCCAACACATACCAAATCAACACAATATATATACAAATACACAGTCGCAAGCGTTTAAAGCACGAAATATGTAGTCCACCTGAAAGGGAAGGAAAACAGGCAGTGCGATAATGCTTTCGACTCAGTTCGCCTTCAGAGGCACCTAACTAGATGGAAGTCCGAGCCCTGCGAAGAGTGGAGCCTTGTGCTCAAAGTACCTGCACACGCTGGTGCCAACGGGCAAAAGGAGAAGCTCTTCGGAGGAAGTCAGGCAGTTCGGATTAGTGCACAGCAGAAGAAGAACAGGGTCCGCAACTCAAGCGCAGCCTCCACAGTGGGCAGAAGCAGAGCGCGAGTACGGGCGAAAAGGGTGCTGTTTTACACAGCGGGGAAAAGCAATGGGTTACTGCAGGAGAGCGACCAGATCCTAGATATACTACTCACCGGTCCCCGAAGCAAGCAGTCCCAGGCTCCTCCACGTTAGTTTCAGCAGCTGGCAGGTTCAGAAGAGCAGGGAATGCTTTGTAGTCGTGTAGATCAAAAAGACGTCCCAATCGACGAAACCGGCACAGTTTGTTGCCGCAGCAGGACAACGGAGCGGCCGTGCGTATCTGAGTCAAAAGTACACTCCTCCCTTCAGACCGAGGAACGCCAAGGGCACGAAGTGGGGGAGAGTGACAAGGACTCGAGATACGGCACAACCTGGCGGCGGTTACAGAGCAAGGCTCCCTTGTAAGCTGGTCAGTCAACTGGATGGCCCAGAGACACTTCAGAAGGCTTACTTGGCAGGAGATGATGTAGATGCCGGGAATAGCTGTTCCTGCTATTCCAAAGGTCGAAGCACCAGTACAGGCCTTCTGGTTCGATCAAAGGAGGACAGTGGCTCTCAGGACGACAGCAGTGCAAAGGAGGATTCCTTCAGCGGGTCACCAGCGATTCCTCGGTCCAGCCTCTTGGTTGCAGGATACTTGGCTCCTGTATTCCTTCGTTCGTGAGAACTCAGGAGATCGACATGGTAGTGGTGTTTCCAGCCCCCTCTTATCCACGGTTCCCTTCGCGCCAAAACGGAGGGGAACCAATGGGAGATCCGCTCATCAAAACACATACCATACGTGGACCAATCACGGACCACGGTGGTCCCAGGCATTCACACCACCCTAGACTCTCTGGCACCCAGGATGTGTATTGGGACCAGACATCCCAGCCCACACCCTGGAGGCACACAAACGACATGTAGAAGCCCGCGAAAGCAACCACGTTTCGCGGGAAAGTACATGCCCAAATAAGGAAGGCCCCGGGTCGCTTCGACCTGGGGAAGGTGAAGGGAGCAAGACGGTCAGTGGACAAGACAAAGGAGCCTCGTGGTCTGGCCATTTTGGGAGCCAGGCCACCATTTTGGGTTCAGTGCAAAAACGTGCTCAGAACGGCAAAAAGAGCTCAAAATATTCAATTCGATCGCTGCCACCATTCCAGTCCCTGAATGACTTGCACCGATCAAATACCATCCTAAAAGAGTATCTACGGCCCGTAGAAGGCTAGAGACCCAAGAGAGCTGTAACTTAGCTTACTGTGCGCTCTTGTGTCGTGTTGCACTAAAGCTGCGACACGATAGAAGAAACTACGGGAAACCACGTTCCCCGGTACTGACCGTCTTAAGGGCATGTCAGTTTCCCCGTAAGAAAGGAGCGAAAGCCCAGGGAAGTGCGGCAGAAGGCTGTACTTCCCTGGCAAAGTCAAGAACAAGGTTTAAAAACAATAGCAAAAAGTTTAGGGGTTGCCACATGGAAGGAAATTTCCCTACAATAACGAAATCTTTCCTAACAGGTATTATAGGCATTGAGATATCACATCTCATGCTATAGGAAGGGTCTCAGGATTGGAATGGGAGGGATTTGGATATCACATCTCATGCTATAGGAAGGGTCTCAAGTTTGGTATAAGCATTGAGATATCACATCTCATGCTATAGGAAGGGTCTCAGGATTGGAATGGGAAGGAGTGGGATATCACATCTCATGCTATAGGTAGGCTCTCAGGTTTGGAAAGGGAAGGATTTGGATATCACATTTCATGTTAGAGGAAGGATCTCAGGTTTGGTATTAGAGGCATTGAGATATCACATCTCATGCTATAGGAAGGGTCTCAGGATTGGAATGGGAAGGATTTGGATATCACATCTCATGCTATAGGAAGGGTCTCAGGATTGGAATGGGAAGGAGTTGGATATCACATCTCATGTTATAGGAAGGATCTCAGATTTGGTATTAGAAGCATTGAGACATCACATCTCATGCTATAGGAAGGGTCTCAGGATTGGAATGGGAAGGACTTTGATATCACATCTCATGTTATAGGAAGGCTCCAAGGTTTGGAAGGGGAAGGAGTTGGATATCACATTTCATGTTAGAGGTAGGATCTCAGGTTTGGTATTAGAGGCATTGAGATATAACATCTCATGCTATCAGAAAGGTCTCAGGATTGGAATGGGAAGGAGTTGGATATCACATCTCATGCTAAAGGGAGGGTCTCAGGTTTGTAAGGGGAAGGATTTGGATATCACATCTCGTGTTATAGGAAGGATCTCAAGTTTGGTATTAGAAGAATTGAAATATCAGATCTCATGCTATCGGAAGGATCTCAGGTTTGGAATGGGAAGGATTTGGATATCACATCTCATGCTATAGGAAGGGTCTCAGGTTTAGTATAAGCATTGAGATTTCACATCTCATGCTATAGGAAGGGTCTCAGGATTGGAATGGGAAGGACTTGGATATCACATCTCACGCTATAGGTAGGCTCTCAGGTTTGGAAAGGGAAGGAGTTGGATATCACATTTCATGTTAGAGGAAGGATCTCAGGTTTGGTATTAGAGGCATTGAGATATCACATCTCATGTTATAGGAAGGGTCTCAGGATTGGAATGGGAAGGAGTTGGATATCACATCTCATGCTATAGGAAGGGTCTCAGGTTTGGTATAAGCATTGAGATATCACATATCATGCTATAGGAAGGGTCGCAGGATTGGAATGGGAAGGAGTTGTATATGACATCTCATGCCATAGGAAGGGTCTCAGGTTTGGTATAAGCATTGAGATATCACATCTCTGCTATCGGAAGGGTCTCAGGATTGGAATGGGAAGGAGTTGGATATCCCATCTTATGTTATAGGAAGGGTCTCAGGTTTGGTATTAGAAGCATTGAGATATCACATCTCATGCTATAGGAAGGGTCTCAGGATTGGAATGGGAAGGACTTGAATATCACATCTCATGCTATATGGAGGCTCTCACGTTTGGAAAGGGAAGGAGTTGGATATCACATTTCATGTTAGAGGTAGGATCTCAGGTTTGGTATTAGAGGCATTGAATATCACATCTCATGCTATCAGAAGGGTCTCAGGATTGGAATGGGAAGGAGTTGGATATCACATCTCATGCTAAAGGGAGGGTCTCAGGTTTGGAAGGGGAAGGATTTGGATATCACATCTCGTGTTATAGGAATGATCTCAGGTTTGGTATTAGAAGCATTGAGATATCACATCTCATGATATCGGAAGGATCTCAGGTTTGGTATTAGAAGCATTGAGATATCACATCTCATGCTATAGGAAGGGTCTCAGGATTGGAATGGGAAGGATTTGGATATCACATTTCATGCTATAGGAAGGCTCTCAGGTTTGGTATAAGCATTGAGATATCACATCTCATGCTATAGGAAGGGTCTCAGGATTGGAATGGGAAGGAGTTGGATATCACACCTCATGTTATAGGAAGGATCTCAGATTTGGTATTAGAAGCATTGAGACATCACATCTCATGCTATAGGAAGGGTCTCAGGATTGGAATGGGAAGGAGTTGGATATCACGTTTCATGTTAGAGGAAGGATCTCAGGTTTGGTATTAGAGGCATTGAGATATCACATCTCATGCTATAGGAAGGGTCTCAGGATTGGAATGGGAAGGACTTGGATATCACATCTCATGCTATAGGAAGGGTCTCAGGTTTGGTATAAGCATTGAGATATCACATCTCATGCTACAGGAAGGGTCTCAGGATTGGAATGGGAAGGAGTTGGATATCACATCTCATGTTATAGGAAGGATCTCAGATTTGGTATTAGAAGCATTGAGACATCACATCTCATGCAATAGGAAGGGTCTCAGGATTGGAATGGGAAGGAGTTGGATATCACATCTCATGTTATAGGAAGGGTCTCAGGATTGGAATGGGAAGGAATTCGATATCACATCTCATGTTATAGGAAGGCTCCCAGGTTTGGAAGGGGAAGGAGTTGGATATCACATTTCATGTTAGAGGTAGGATCTCAGGTTTGGTATTAGAGGCAATGAGATATAACATCTCATGCTATCAGAAGGGTCTCAGGATTGGAATGGGAAGGAGTTGGATATCACATCTCATGCTAAAGGGAGGGTCTCAGGTTTGGAAGGGGAAGGATTTGGATATCACATCTCGTGTTATAGGAAGGATCTCAGGTTTGGTATTAGAAGAATTAAATATCACATCTCATGCTATTGGAAGAATCTCAGGTTTGGTATTAGAAGCCTTGAGATATCACATCTCATGCTATCAGAACGGTCTCAGGATTGGAATGGGAAGGAGTTGGATATCACATCTCATGCTAAAGGGAGGGCCTCTGGTTTGGAAGGGGAAGGATTTGGATATCACATCTCATGTTATAGGAAGGATCTCAGGTTTGTTATTAGAAGCATTGAGATATCACATCTCATGCTATAGGAAGGGTCTCAGGATTGGAATGGGAAGGAGTTGGATATCACATCTCATGCTATAGGAAGGGTCTCAGGAATGGAATGGGAAGGAGTTTTATATGACATCTCATGCCATAGGAAGGATCTCAGGTTTGGTATTAGAAGCATTGAGACATCACATCTCATGTTATAGGAAGGGTCTCAGGATTGGAATGGGAAGGAGTTGGATATCACATCTCATGCTATAGGAAGGGTCTCAGGTTTGGTATAAGCATTGAGATATCACATCTCATGCTATAGGAAGGGTCTCAGGATTGGAATGGGAAGGAGTTGGATATCACATCTCATGTTATAGGAAGGATCTCAGATTTGGTATTAGAAGCATTGAGACATCACATCTCATGCTATAGGAAGGGTCTCAGGATTGGATTGGGAAGGAGTTGGATATCACATCTCATGTTATAGGAAGGGTCTCAGGATTGGAATGGGAAGGACTTCGATATCACATCTCATGTTATAGGAAGGCTCCCAGGTTTGGAAGGGGAAGGAGTTGGATATCACATTTCATGTTAGAGGTAGGATCTCAGGTTTGGTATTAGAGGCATTGAGATATAACATCTCATGCTATCAGAAGGGTCTCAGGATTGGACTGGGAAGGAGTTGGATATCACATCTCATGCTAAAGGGAGGGTCTCAGGTTTGGAAGGGGAAGGATTTTGATATCACATCTCATGTTATGGGAAGGATCTCACGTTTGGTATTAGAAGCATTGAGATATCACATCTCATGCTATCGGATGGATCTCAGGTTTGGTATTAGAGCGATTGAGATATCACATCTCATGCTATCGGAAGGGTATCAGGATTGGATTTGGAAGTAGTTGGATATCCCATCTCATGCTAAAGGGAGGGTCTCAGGTTTGGAAGGGGAAGGATTTGGATATCACATCTCGTGTTATAGGAAGGATCTCAGGTTTGGTATTAGAAGAATTGAAATATCACATCTCATGCTATCGGAAGGATCTCAGGTTTGGTATTAGAAGCATTGAGATATCACATCTCATGCTATCAGAACGGTCTCAGGATTGGAATGGAAAGGAGTTGGATATCACATCTCATGCTAAAGGGAGGGTCTCTGGTTTGGAAGGGGAAGGATTTGGATATCACATCTCATGTTATAGGAAGGATCTCAGGTTTGGTATTAGAAGCATTGAGATATCACATCTCATGCTATAGGAAGGGTCTCAGGTTTGGAATTGGAAGGAATTGGATATCACATCTCATGTCATAGGAAGGATCTCAGGTTTGGTATTAGAAGCATTGAGATATCAAATCTCATGCTATAGGAATGGTCTCAGGATTGGAATGGGAAGGAGTTGGATATTACATTCTTGCAATAGAAAGGGTCTCATGTTTGTAATGGGAAGGAGTTGGATATCACATATGCTATAGGAAGGGTCTCAGGTTTGGAACGGGAAGGAGTTGGATATCACATCTCATGTTAGAGGAAGGGTCTCAGGTTTGGAATAAGCATTGAGATATCACATCTCTGCTATCGGAAGTGTCTCAGGATTGAAATGGGAAGGAGTTGGATATCCCATCTCATGTTATAGGACGGGTCTCAGGTTTGGTATTAGAATCATTGAGATATCACATCTCATGCTGTAGGAAGTGTCTAAGGATTGGAATGGGAAGGACTTGGATATCAGATCTCATGCTATAGGTAGGCTCTCAGGTTTGGAAAGGGAAGGAGTTGGATATCACATTTCATGTTAGAGGAAGGATCTCAGGTTTGGTATTATAGGCATTGAGATATCACATCTCATGCTATAGGAAGGGTCTCAGGATTGGAATGGGAGGGATTTGGATATCACATCTCATGCTATAGGAAGGGTCTCAGGTTTGGTATAAGCATTGAGATATCACATCTCATGCTATAGGAAGGGTCTCAGGATTGGAATGGGAAGGAGTTGGATATCACATCTCATGCTATAGGTAGGCTCTCAGGTTTGGAAAGGGAAGGATTTGGATATCAAATTTCATGTTAGAGGAAGGATCTCAGGTTTGGTATTAGAGGCATTGAGATATCACATCTCATGCTATAGGAAGGGTCTCAGGATTGGAATGGGAAGGATTTGGATATCACATCTCATGCTATAGGAAGGGTCTCAGGTTTGGTATAAGCATTGAGATATCACATCTCATGCTATAGGAAGGGTCTCAGGATTGGAATGGGAAGGAGTTGGATATCACATCTCATGTTATAGGAAGGATCTCAGATTTGGTATTAGAAGCACTGAGACATCACATCTCATGCTATAGGAAGGGTCTCAGGATTGGAATGGGAAGGAATTGGATATCACATCTCATGTTATAGGAAGGGTCTCAGGATTTGAATGGGAAGGACTTTGATATCACATCTCATGTTATAGGAAGGCTCCAAGGTTTGAAAGGGGAAGGAGTTGGATATCACATTTCATGTTAGAGGTAGGATCTCAGGTTTGGTATTAGAGGCATTGAGATATAACATCTCATGCTATCAGAAGGGTCTCAGGATTGGAATGGGAAGGAGTTGGATATCACATCTCATGCTAAAGGGAGGGTCTCAGGTTTGTAAGGGGAAGGATTTGGATATCACATCTCGTGTTATAGGAAGGATCTCAGGTTTGGTATTAGAAGAATTGAAATATCACATCTCATGCTATCGGAAGGATCTCAGGTTTGGTATTAGAAGCATTGAGATATCACATCTCATGCTATAAGAACGGTCTCAGGATTGGAATGGGAAGGAGTTGGATATCACATCTCATGCTAAAGGGAGGGTCTCTGGTTTGGAAGGGGAAGCATTTGGATATCACATCTCATGTTATAGGAAGGATCTCAGGTTTGTTATTAGAAGCATTGAGATATCACATCTCATGCTATTGGAAGGGTCTCAGGATTGGAATGGGAAGGAGTTGGATATCACATCTCATGCTAAAGGAAGGGTCTCAGGTTTGGTATATCCATTCAGATATCACATATCATGCTATAGGAAGGGTCTCAGGATTGGAATGGGAAGGAGTTGTATATGACATCTCATGCCATAGGAAGGGTCTCAGGTTTGGTATAAGCATTGAGATATCACATCTCTGCTATCGGAAGGGTCTCAGGATTGGAATGGGAAGGAGTTGGATATCCCATCTTATGTTATAGGAAGGGTCTCAGGTTTGGTATTAGAAGCATTGAGATATCACATCTCATGCTATAGGAAGGGTCTCAGGATTGGAATGGGAAGGACTTGAATATCACATCTCATGCTATATGGAGGCTCTCACGTTTGGAAAGGGAAGGAGTTGGATATCACATTTCATGTTATAGGAAGGATCTCAGATTTGGTATTAGAAGCATTGAGACATCACATCTCATGCTATAGGAAGGGTCTCAGGATTGGAATGGGAAGGAGTTGGATATCACATCTCATGTTATAGGAAGGATCTCAGATTTGGTATTAGAAGCATTGAGACATCACATCTCATGCTATAGGAAGGGTCTCAGGATTGGAATGGGAAGGAGTTGGATATCACATCTCATGTTATAGGAAGGGTCTCAGGATTGGAATGGGAAGGACTTCGATATCACATCTCATGTTATAGGAAGGCTCCCAGGTTTGGAAGGGGAAGGAGGTGGATATCACATTTCATGTTAGAGGTAGGATCTCAGGTTTGGTATTAGAGGCATTGAGATATAACATCTCATGCTATCAGAAGGGTCTCAGGATTGGAATGGGAAGGAGTTGGATATCACATCTCATGCTAAAGGGAGGGTCTCAGGTTTGGAAGGGGAAGGATTTAGATATCACATCTCGTGTTATAGGAAGGATCTCAGGTTTGGTATTAGAAGAATTAAATATCACATCTCATGCTATTGGAAGGATCTCAGGTTTGGTATTAGAAGCATTGAGATATCACATCTCATGCTATCAGAACGGTCTCAGGATTGGAATGGGAAGGAGTTGGATATCACATCTCATGCTAAAGGGAGGGTCTCTGGTTTGGAAGGGGAAGGATTTGGATATCACATCTCATGTTATAGGAAGGATCTCAGGTTTGGTATTAGAAGAATTAAATATCACATCTCATGCTATTGGAAGGATCTCAGGTTTGGTATTAGAAGCATTGAGATATCACATCTCATGCTATAGGAAGGGTCTCAGGATTGGAATGGAAAGGAGTTGGATATCACATCTTATGCTATCGGAAGGGTCTCAGGAATGGAATGGGAAGGAGTTTTATATGACATCTCATGCCATAGGAAGGATCTCAGGTTTGGTATTAGAAGCATTGAGACATCACATCTCATGTTATAGGAAGGGTCTCAGGATTGGAATGGAAAGAAGTTGGATATCACATCTCAAGCTATAGGAAGGGTCTCAGGTTTGGTATATCCATTCAGATATCACATATCATGCTATAGGAAGGGTCTCAGGATTGGAATGGGAAGGAGTTGTATATGACATCTCATGCCATAGGAAGGGTCTCAGGTTTGGTATAAGCATTGAGATATCACATCTCTGCTATCGGAAGGGTCTCAGGATTGGAATGGGAAGGAGTTGGATATCCCATCTTATGTTATAGGAAGGGTCTCAGGTTTGGTATTAGAAGCATTGAGATATCACATCTCATGCTATAGGAAGGGTCTCAGGATTGGAATGGGAAGGACTTGAATATCACATCTCATGCTATATGGAGGCTCTCACGTTTGGAAAGGGAAGGAGTTGGATATCACATTTCATGTTATAGGAAGGATCTCAGATTTGGTATTAGAAGCATTGAGACATCACATCTCATGCTATAGGAAGGGTCTCAGGATTGGAATGGGAAGGAGTTGGATATCACATCTCATGTTATAGGAAGGATCTCAGATTTGGTATTAGAAGCATTGAGACATCACATCTCATGCTATAGGAAGGGTCTCAGGATTGGAATGGGAAGGAGTTGGATATCACATCTCATGTTATAGGAAGGGTCTCAGGATTGGAATGGGAAGGACTTCGATATCACATCTCATGTTATAGGAAGGCTCCCAGGTTTGGAAGGGGAAGGAGGTGGATATCACATTTCATGTTAGAGGTAGGATCTCAGGTTTGGTATTAGAGGCATTGAGATATAACATCTCATGCTATCAGAAGGGTCTCAGGATTGGAATGGGAAGGAGTTGGATATCACATCTCATGCTAAAGGGAGGGTCTCAGGTTTGGAAGGGGAAGGATTTAGATATCACATCTCGTGTTATAGGAAGGATCTCAGGTTTGGTATTAGAAGAATTAAATATCACATCTCATGCTATTGGAAGGATCTCAGGTTTGGTATTAGAAGCATTGAGATATCACATCTCATGCTATCAGAACGGTCTCAGGATTGGAATGGGAAGGAGTTGGATATCACATCTCATGCTAAAGGGAGGGTCTCTGGTTTGGAAGGGGAAGGATTTGGATATCACATCTCATGTTATAGGAAGGATCTCAGGTTTGGTATTAGAAGAATTAAATATCACATCTCATGCTATTGGAAGGATCTCAGGTTTGGTATTAGAAGCATTGAGATATCACATCTCATGCTATAGGAAGGGTCTCAGGATTGGAATGGAAAGGAGTTGGATATCACATCTTATGCTATCGGAAGGGTCTCAGGAATGGAATGGGAAGGAGTTTTATATGACATCTCATGCCATAGGAAGGATCTCAGGTTTGGTATTAGAAGCATTGAGACATCACATCTCATGTTATAGGAAGGGTCTCAGGATTGGAATGGAAAGAAGTTGGATATCACATCTCAAGCTATAGGAAGGATCTCAGGTTTGGTATTAGAAGCATTGAGATATCACATCTCATGCTATCTGAAGGATCTCAGGTTTGGTATTAGAGGGATTGAGATATCACATCTCATGCTATCGGAAGGGTATCAGGATTGGAATGGGAAATACTTCCATATCACATCTCATGCTATAGGAAGGCTCTCAGGTTTGGAAGGGGAAGGAGTTGGATATCACATTTCATTTTAGAGGAAGGATCTCAGGTTTGGTATTAGAGGCATTGAGATATCACATCTCATGCTATCAGAAGGGTCTCAGGATTGGAATGGGAAGGAGTTGGATATCACATCTCATGCTAAAGGGAGGGTCTCAGGTTTGGAAGGCGAAGGATTTGGATATCACATTTCGTGTTATAGGAATGATCTCAGGTTTGGTATTAGAAGCATTGAGATATCACATCTCATGCTATCGGAAGGATCTCAGGTTTGGTATTAGAAGCATTGAGATATCAAATCTCATGCTATAGGAAGGGTCTCAGGATTGGAATGGGAAGGAGTTGGATATCACATCTCATGCTATAGGAAGGGTCTCAGGATTGGAATGGTAAGGAGTTTTATATGACATCTCATGCCATAGGAAGGATCTCAGGTCTGGTATTAGAAGCATTGAGACATCACATCTCATGTTATAGGAAGGGTCTCAGGATTGGAATGGGAAGAAGTTGGATATCACATCTCATGCTATAGGAAGGGTCTCAGGTTTGGTATAAGCATTGAGATATCACATCTCATACTATAGGAAGGGTCTCAGGATTGGAATGGGAAGGAGTTGTATATGACATCTCATGCCATAGGAAGGGTCTCAGGTTTGGTATAAGCATTGAGATATCACATCTCTGCTATCGGAAGGGTCTCAGGATTGGAACGGGAAGGAGTTGGATATCCCATCTCATGTTATAGGAAGGGTCTCAAGTTTGGTATTAGAAGCATTGAGATATCACATCTCATGCTATAGGAAGGGTCTCAGGATTGGAATGGGAAGGAGTTGGATATCACATCTCATGCTATAGGAAGGTTCTCAGGTTTGCAACGGGAAGGAGTTTTATATGACATCTCATGCCATAGGAAGGATCTCAGGTTTGGTATTAGAAGCATTGAGACATCACATCTCATGTTATAGGAAGGGTCTCAGGATTGGAATGGGAAGGAGTTGGATATCACATCTCATGCTATAGGAAGGGTCTCAGGTTTGGTATAAGCATTGAGATATCACATCTCATGCTATAGGAAGGGTCTCAGGATTGGAATGGGAAGGAGTTGGATATCACATCTCATGTTATAGGAAGGATCTCAGATTTGGTATTAGAAGCATTGAGACATCACATCTCATGCTATAGGAAGGGTCTCAGGATTGGATTGGGAAGGAGTTGGATATCACATCTCATGTTATAGGAAGGGTCTCAGGATTGGAATGGGAAGGACTTCGATATCACATCTCATGTTATAGGAAGGCTCCCAGGTTTGGAAGGGGAAGGAGTTGGATATCACATTTCATGTTAGAGGTAGGATCTCAGGTTTGGTATTAGAGGCATTGAGATATAACATCTCATGCTATCAGAAGGGTCTCAGGATTGGACTGGGAAGGAGTTGGATATCACATCTCATGCTATCGGAAGGATCTAATGTTTGGTATTAGAGGGATTGAGATATCACATCTCATGCTATCGGAACGGTCTCAGGATTGGAATGGAAAGGAGTTGGATATCACATCTCATGCTAATGGGAGGGTCTCTGGTTTGGAAGGGGAAGGATTTGGATATCACATCTCATGTTATAGGAAGGATCTCAGGTTTGGTATTAGAAGCATTGAGATATCACATCTCATGCTATAGGAAGGGTCTCAGGTTTGGAATGGGAAGGAAATGGATATCACATCTCATGTCATAGGAAGGATCTCAGGTTTGGTATTAGAAGCATTGAGATATCAAATCTCATGCTATAGGAATGGTCTCAGGATTGGAATGCGAAGGAGTTGGATATTACATTCTTGCTATAGAAAGGGTCTCATGTTTGTAATGGGAAGGAGTTGGATATCACATATGCTATAGGAAGGGTCTCAGGTTTGGAACGGGAAGGAGTTGGATATCACATCTCATGTTAGAGGAAGGGTCTCAGGTTTGGAATAAGCATTGAGATATCACATCTCTGCTAATGGAAGTGTCTCAGGATTGAAATGGGAAGGAGTTGGATATCCCATCTCATGTTATAGGACGGGTCTCAGGTTTGGTATTAGAATCATTGAGATATCACATCTCATGCTGTAGGAAGTGTCTAAGGATTGGAATGGGAAGGACTTGGATATCACATCTCATGCTATAGGTAGGCTCTCAGGTTTGGAAAGGGAAGGAGTTGGATATCACATTTCATGTTATAGGAAGGATCTCAGATTTGGTATTAGAAGCATTGAGACATCACATCTCATGCTATAGGAAGGGTCTCAGGATTGGAATGGGAAGGAGTTGGATATCACATCTCATGTTATAGGAAGGATCTCAGATTTGGTATTAGAAGCATTGAGACATCACATCTCATGCTATAGGAAGGGTCTCAGAATTGGAATGGGAAGGAGTTGGATATCACATCTCATGTTATAGGAAGCGTCTCAGGATTGGAATGGGAAGGACTTCGATATCACATCTCATGTTATAGGAAGGCTCCCAGGTTTGGAAGGGGAAGGAGGTGGATATCACATTTCATGTTAGAGGTAGGATCTCAGGTTTGGTATTAGAGGCATTGAGATATAACATCTCATGCTATCAGAAGGGTCTCAGGATTGGAATGGGAAGGAGTTGGATATCACATCTCATGCTAAAGGGAGGGTCTCAGGTTTGGAAGGGGAAGGATTTAGATATCACATCTTGTGTTATAGGAAGGATCTCAGGTTTGGTATTAGAAGAATTAAATATCACATCTCATGCTATTGGAAGGATCTCAGGTTTGGTATTAGAAGCATTGAGCTATCACATCTCATGCTATCAGAACGGTCTCAGGATTGGAATGGGAAGGAGTTGGATATCACATCTCATGCTAAAGGGAGGGTCTCTGGTTTGGAAGGGGAAGGATTTGGATATCACATCTCATGTTATAGGAAGGATCTCAGGTTTGGTATTAGAAGAATTAAATATCACATCTCATGCTATTGGAAGGATCTCAGGTTTGGTATTAGAAGCATTGAGACATCACATCTCATGCTATAGGAAGGGTCTCAGGATTGGAATGGAAAGGAGTTGGATATCACATCTTATGCTATCGGAAGGGTCTCAGGAATGGAATGGGAAGGAGTTTTATATTACATCTCATGCCATAGGAAGGATCTCAGGTTTGGTATTAGAAGCATTGAGACATCACATCTCATGTTATAGGAAGGGTCTCAGGATTGGAATGGGAAGAAGTTGGATATCACATCTCATGCTATAGGAAGGATCTCAGGTTTGGTATTAGAAGCATTGAGATATCACATCTCATGCTATCTGAAGGATCTCAGGTTTGGTATTAGAGGGATTGAGATATCACATCTCATGCTATCGGAAGGGTATCAGGATTGAAATGGGAAATACTTTGATATCACATCTCATGCTATAGGAAGGCTCTCAGGTTTGGAAGGGGAAGGAGTTGGATATCACATTTCATGTTAGAGGAAGGATCTCAGGTTTGGTATTAGAGGCATTGAGATATCACATCTCATGCTATCAGAAGGGTCTCAGGATTGGAATGGGAAGGAGTTGGATATCACATCTCATGCTAAAGGGAGGGTCTCAGGTTTGGAAGGCGAAGGATTTGGATATCACATTTCGTGTTATAGGAATGATCTCAGGTTTGGTATTAGAAGCATTGAGATATCACATCTCATGCTATCGGAAGGATCTCAGGTTTGGTATTAGAAGCATTGAGATATCAAATCTCATGCTATAGGAAGGGTCTCAGGATTGGAATGGGAAGGAGTTGGATATCACATCTCATGCTATAGGAAGGGTCTCAGGATTGGAATGGTAAGGAGTTTTATATGACATCTCATGCCATAGGAAGGATCTCAGGTCTGGTATTAGAAGCATTGAGACATCACATCTCATGTTATAGGAAGGGTCTCAGGATTGGAATGGGAAGAAGTTGGATATCACATCTCATGCTATAGGAAGGGTCTCAGGTTTGGTATAAGCATTGAGATATCACATCTCATACTATAGGAAGGGTCTCAGGATTGGAATGGGAAGGAGTTGTATATGACATCTCATGCCATAGGAAGGTTCTCAGGTTTGCAACGGGAAGGAGTTTTATATGACATCTCATGCCATAGGAAGGATCTCAGGTTTGGTATTAGAAGCATTGAGACATCACATCTCATGTTATAGGAAGGGTCTCAGGATTGGAATGGGAAGGAGTTGGATATCACATCTCATGCTATAGGAAGGCTCTCAGGTTTGGTATAAGCATTGAGATATCACATCTCATGCTATAGGAAGGGTCTCAGGATTGGAATGGGAAGGAGTTGGATATCACATCTCATGTTATAGGAAGGATCTCAGATTTGGTATTAGAAGCATTGAGACATCACATCTCATGCTATAGGAAGGGTCTCAGGATTGGATTGGGAAGGAGTTGGATATCACATCTCATGTTATAGGAAGGGTCTCAGGATTGGAATGGGAAGGACTTCGATATCACATCTCATGTTATAGGAAGGCTCCCAGGTTTGGAAGGGGAAGGAGTTGGATATCACATTTCATGTTAGAGGTAGGATCTCAGGTTTGGTATTAGAGGCATTGAGATATAACATCTCATGCTATCAGAAGGGTCTCAGGATTGGACTGGGAAGGAGTTGGATATCACATCTCATGCTAAAGGGAGGGTCTCAGGTTTGGAAGGGGAAGGATTTTGATATCACATCTCATGTTATGGGAAGGATCTCACGTTTGGTATTAGAAGCATTGAGATATCACATCTCATGCTATCGGAAGGATCTAATGTTTGGTATTAGAGGGATTGATATATCACATCTCATGCTATCGGAAGGGTATCAGGATTGGATTTGGAAGTAGTTGGATATCCCATCTCATGCTAAAGGGAGGGTCTCAGGTTTGGAAGGGGAAGGATTTGGATATCACATCTCGTGTTATAGGAAGGATCTCAGGTTTGGTATTAGAAGAATTGAAATATCACATCTCATGCTATCGGAAGGATCTCAGGTTTGGTATTAGAAGCATTGAGATATCACATCTCATGCTATCAGAACGGTCTCAGGATTGGAATGGAAAGGAGTTGGATATCACATCTCATGCTAAAGGGAGGGTCTCTGGTTTGGAAGGGGAAGGATTTGGATATCACATCTCATGTTATAGGAAGGATCTCAGGTTTGGTATTAGAAGCATTGAGATATCACATCTCATGCTATAGGAAGGGTCTCAGGTTTGGAATGGGAAGGAATTGGATATCACATCTCATGTCATAGGAAGGATCTCAGGTTTGGTATTAGAAGCATTGAGATATCAAATCTCATGCTATAGGAATGGTCTCAGGATTGGAATGGGAAGGAGTTGGATATTACATTCTTGCTATAGAAAGGGTCTCATGTTTGTAATGGGAAGGAGTTGGATATCACATATGCTATAGGAAGGGTCTCAGGTTTGGAACGGGAAGGAGTTGGATATCACATCTCATGTTAGAGGAAGGGTCTCAGGTTTGGAATAAGCATTGAGATATCACATCTCTGCTATCGGAAGTGTCTCAGGATTGAAATGGGAAGGAGTTGGATATCCCATCTCATGTTATAGGACGGGTCTCAGGTTTGGTATTAGAATCATTGAGATATCACATCTCATGCTGTAGGAAGTGTCTAAGGATTGGAATGGGAAGGACTTGGATATCACATCTCATGCTATAGGTAGGCTCTCAGGTTTGGAAAGGGAAGGAGTTGGATATCACATTTCATGTTAGAGGAAGGATCTCAGGTTTGGTATTATAGGCATTGAGATATCACATCTCATGCTATAGGAAGGGTCTCAGGATTGGAATGGGAGGGATTTGGATATCACATCTCATGCTATAGGAAGGGTCTCAGGTTTGGTATAAGCATTGAGATATCACATCTCATGCTATAGGAAGGGTCTCAGGATTGGAATGGGAAGGAGTTGGATATCACCTCTTGTTAGGAAAGATTTCGTAATTGTAGGTAATTTTCCTTCCATGTGGCAACCCCTAAACTTTTTGCTGTTGTTTTTCACCTTGTTCTTGACTTTGCCAGAGAAGTGCAGCCTTCTGCCGCACTCCTCTGGGCTTTCGCTCCTTTCTTACGGGGAAACTGACATGCCCTTAAGACAGTCAGTACCGGGGAACGCTGTTTCCCGTAGTTTCTTTTATCGTGTTGCAGCTTTAGTGCAACATGACACAAGAGGGCACTGTAAGCTAAGTTACAGCTCTCTTGGGTCTCTAGCCTTCTACAAGCCCTAGATACTCTTTTAGGATGGTATTTGATCGGTGCAAGTCATTCAGGGACTGGAATGGTGGCAGCGATCGATTTGTATATTTTGAGCTCCTTTTGGCGTTCTGAGCACGTTTTTGCACTGAACCCAAAATGGTGGCCTGGCTCCCAAAATGGCCAGACCACGAGGCTCCTTTGTCTTGTCCACTGACCGTCTTGCTCCCTTCACCTTCCCCAGGTCGAGGTGACCCGGGGCCTTCCTTATTTGGGCATGTACTTTCCCGCGAAACACGGATGCTTTCGCGGGCTTCTACATGTCGTTTGTGTGCCTCCAGGGTGTGGGCTGGGATGTCTGGTCCCAATACACATCCTGGGTGCCAGAGAGTCTAGGGTGGTGTGAATGCCTGGGACCACCGTGGCCCGTGATTGGTCAACGTATGGTATGTGTGTTGATGAGCGGATCTCCCATTGGCTCCCCTCCGTTTTTGCGCGAAGGGAACCGTGGATAAGAGGGGGCTGGAAACACCACTACCATGTCGATCTCCTGAGTTCTCACGAACGAAGGAATACAGGAGCCAAGTATCCTGCAACCAAGAGGCTGGACCGAGGAATCGCTGGTGACCCGCTGAAGGAATCCTCCTTTGCACTGCTGTCGTCCTGTGAGCCACTGTCCTCCTTTGATCGAACCAGAAGGCCTGTACTGGTGCTTCGACCTTTGGAATAGCAGGAACAGCTATTCCCGGCATCTTCATCATCTCCTGCCAAGTAAGCCTTCGGAAGCGTCTCTGGGCCATCCAGTTGACTGACCAGCTTACAAGGGAGCTCTGCTCTGTAACCGCCGCCAGGTTGTGCCGTATCTCGAGTCCTTGTCACTCTCCCACGCTTCGTGCACTTGGCGTTCCCAGGTCTGAAGGGAGGAGTGTACTTTTGACTCAGATACGCACGGCCGCTCCGTTGTCCTGCTGCGGCAACAAACTGTGCCGGTTTCCTCGATTGGGACGTCTTTTTGCTCTACACGACTACGAGGCGTTCCCTGCTCTTCTGAACCTGCCAGCTGCTGAAACTAACGTGGAGAAGCCTGGGTCTGCTTGCTTCGGGGACCGGTGAGTAGTATAGCTAGGATCTGGTCGCCCTCCTGCAGTAGCCCATTGCTTTTCCCCGCTGTGTAAAAACAGCACCCTTTTCGTCCGTACTCGCGCTTTGCTTCTGCTCGCTGTGGAGGCTGCGCTTGAGTCGCGGAACCTGTTCTTCTTCTGCTGTGCACTAACCCGAACTGCCTGACTTCCTCCGAAGAGCTTCTCCTTTTGCCCGTTGGCACCAGCGCGTGCAGGTACTTTGAGCACAAGGCTCCACTCTTCGCAGGGCTCGGACTTCCATCTAGTTAGGTGCCTCTGAAGGCGAACTAAGTCTAAAGCATTATCGCACTGCCTGTTTTCCTTCCCTTTCAGGTGGACTACATATTTCGTGCTTTAAACGCTTGCGACTGTGTATTTGTATATATATTGTGTTGATATGGTATGTGTTGGTTTAATATTGTGATATTGTGATTTTCTCGCTACGGTCGTTGTTTTAAAGGCCTTAAAATAAATGTGTTTATATTTTTGATATAACACCTGTTTGGAGTAGTTTGTAAGCGCTCTTGCTTTGTGTGCTCATTGCGGGCTTTCAGTCACCCTCACCCCTCTTGAGACCTAGTCTTGACCGCCGCGATCGCTACCTTGATTGGTCTGGCTCGTCCAGAGGTTACCCTGTTCCAAGTAATTAGGTTGGCCTTCTGAACTTCTGCGCCACCAGGACAGAGTTCGGAAATCCGTCTTAACAAATTGGTGTACAGCGGTGGGATACGACTGAAGGTATCCAGTGTTGCGCACGAACTAGGGCATTTCAGGTTATTCCAACCAGTACACGTAGTGAATTGTTGTAGTATAACTTTAAAAAGGCCATAGTCCTATCACACAGTATGGAAACAAGTACGTTGTTAACTTTAAATGCTTCCAAATCAGAAATGCTGAAAAAGATGTGTGCGGAGAGAGGTGTTTCCTCTCAAGGCACAAAATTGGAAATGATCCAGAGAATCGTGGCGTGGCAAGAAGCACAGCTTGACGCTATAACTTCTGAGGACAGTGCGGAAGGTGGTGGGGCTGCTCTCACTGGCAGAACCGACGGTTCTGCCGCTGCACTGATCCATCGCGACCACGAGGACAGGGAGGACGAGATGTCTAATGTTTCCTCTGCCAGTGCTGATGGGGAGGCTATGCTTGAATTCAAGAAGCAAGAGCTGCGGTTTAGGCAGCAGGAGCTTGAATTCAGCATAGCCAAACTAAAAATCGAACAGGCAGAAAAACAAAAAGACAGGGATCACCAGTTGGAACTGGCCAAGCTTCAGGTTGCAAATGGGTCCACGGGTCCTGGACATGGGTCTGGGGACTCCTCTCATCCACGGTTTCCAAAAGTTCTGCTCAGTGTGTATGAAGAACGGAATGACATTATGGACTGGCTGAATGCGTTTGAGTATGCCTGCGAAGTTCAGAAAGTTGACAATGCTGATAAGATTGCGTGGTTACTCAGCAGACTGCCCCATTCTGGTTGTAGTGCCATTATGGAGATGTCGAAGGCTGAGCGAGCTGATTTCGCAATGTTGAAGCAAACTCTCATTTTAAAGTTTGGGAAGACTCCGGCCCAATATTTAAAACGTTTTAGAGAGTATAAGAAAAAGGAAGGTGGTACTTGGGTATCTTATGTCACTGAGGTCCGCCTCCGAAACAGAACTCTGGTTACAATAAGCCTCCCTACGTAAACAGACCCATTGGATCTTGTTTTGCTTGTGGAGCAACTGATCATGTGAAGGGGGATCCCCGTTGTAAGGTTAGACCTTTGGGGGTCCACTCCGCTAATCTGGCCTTCTCCTCCTACGAGGAAGAAGAGATTACAGGAGCATCCTTCTCCTCAGACTCATTTCCCAGCGGAATAGAGGCTGAGGTAGTTTTAGTGTCCCTGGGTTCCTGGGAGCCTAAAGTCGCAGATGCGTATGCTAGGATTCCGGATAATACCAAGCACTACTTTAAAGACAGTGTGCTGATCAATGGAGTAGATACTCCAGCTCTTAGGGATAGTGGGTGCAGTCGCACTGTAGTGGATTCTACCTTGGTAGACTCAGAGGAAGTTGCCAGAGCTACTCTGATGCCCACTAAGTTGGCTGACGGCCCCCTCCGTATGTTTCCCGTTATACCTGTAAATCTTACTTTAAATGGTACAGCAGTCAGGATTCCAGTGAGCATTCAGAGAAACGTCCCGGGAAAGGTCTTGTTAGGTAATGATCTCAGAGCTTTAGGGCTCGTAGGAGACACTGCCGAAAGACCCTACACACGGTCTCAAGCACGGGCAGCATTGGCCAAGTCCAATACGCCGCCCCAGCAGAAGGGGAAACCCAAGGCGAAAGGAGTCAACAAGTCACGACGAGGGAAAGAGAATATTCCCCCGAGCTCGCCTACCACTGCGGTGGAGGAAGTTGGTCAATCGCCCGGGCCTGACGAGGAGGTGGCGATGCCTGAAGTATTCGACCCCAACGATCATCCTGAACTAAAAGACTTGTTAGTTGAAGGAGGTCCTGATAGGGACGAATTCAGTAAAGGCCAACGTGAGTGCCCATCTCTGGAAGGCCTAAGGAGACAGGCCTGCTCCCAGCTTGAGGGTGAACCTCCTGGGACGCATAGGATTTATTGGGAAGGTGGACTCCTGTATAGTGAGCCCACAGAGTCTACAGAAGGAGACCATAGGAGGTTGGTGGTTCCCCTTGCTGTTAGGCCCTTCCTCCTGCAGTTGGCGCATGAAGTTCCCCTTGCTGGTCACCTTGGTATGAAGAGGACCAAGCAAAGGTTATCCATGCACTTCTACTGGCCCAAGATGGGGGTGCAAGTAGAAAGTCACTGCAGGAGTTGTGCCTCCTGCCAGTTGTCTGGTAAGGTTGGCGCGACAATCCAAGCTCCGTTGGTACCGCTCCCAGTTGTGGGGGTACCATTTGAAAGGGTAGGGATCGACATCGTTGGTCCCCTTGACCCGCAAACATCCTCGGGCAATAGGTTTATCCTGGTGCTGGTCGACCATGCAACCAGGTATCCTGAGGCCATCCCATTAAAAACTGTAACTGCCAAGTCAGTTGCAAAAGCTTTACTCGGCATATTTACTAGGGTTGGCTTCCCTAAAGAAGTTTTGTCAGATCGTGGCAGCAACTTTATGTCGAAGTATATGCAGGCTATATGGAAAGAATGTGGGGTCACCTACAAGTTCTCTTCTGCATACCACCCCCAGACCAATGGTCTGGTGGAACGCTTCAACAGAACGTTAAAGAGCATGATTGGGGCTCTGGAGGAGCCCCAGAGAAGAAAATGGGATCTTCTTTTACCATGTTTACTGTTTGCCTACCGAGAGGTACCACAGGAGGGTGTTGGCTTCAGCCCCTTCGAACTTCTGTTCGGTCATCCCGTACGGGGACCCTTAGCCATCGTCAAAGAGGGATGGGAGATGCCCACTCCCCCTGTTACTACCAATGTAGTTGATTATGTGCTAGGGCTCAGAAAACGGATGGTACTTCTGATGGGCTTGGCTAGTGATAAATTGAAGGCAGGGCAAGCGCTGGTGAAACATTGGTACGACCAGAAAGCTTCCCTCATCAACTTTACACCTGGTCAGCAAGTCCTGATCATGAATCCCATAAGGCCTCGAGCTTTACAGGACAAATGGTCAGGCTCTTACACAGTGGTGGAGCCCCTGGGTGAGGTGAACTATTTAGTGGACCTTGGAAGGCCTGGACAGGCTCCAAAAGTGTTTCACATGAATAGGCTGAAGGCTTTCGTCCCAAGAGTCGAAATCGCAGCACTGCTACTGGCTTCAGACGTTGAGGAAGAGGAGTCTGAACCTCTCCCCGACCTGTTCCAAAGCGGTCCTTCAGATAGCTCCATTGAGGGTGTCCGAGTGGCCCCTCACCTGACTTCTGATCAGCAGGCTGAGGTGAAAAGTTTGCTCAGGCAGTTTTCCCCCCTGTTTTCACAGTCGCCTGGTTTGACACCTTGGTGCAAACATAACATTGACACAGGAGACAGTGTACCTACCAAAAGTAGGGGATACAGGATGTCGGATAAAGTACGGTCTTATATTAAGACCGAGGTCAACAAGATGTTAGACCTTGGGGTGATTGAACCCTCTAGTAGTCCTTGGTCCAGCCCTGTGGTTTTGGTTCCAAAGGCAGGCACTTCTGAATTGAGGTTCTGCGTGGATTACAGGGCTCTGAATGCTGTCACCAAGACAGATGCACACCCCTTGCCTCGAACAGATGAGCTGGTGGATACTTTGGGTGCCTCCAAGTACCTCAGAACGTTTGACCTCACTGCTGGCTATTGGCAAATAGCTTTAGCAGAACATGCCAAGGAGAAGACAGCATTTTCTACGCCAGACGGCCTTTACCAATTCCGGGTAATGCCGTTCGGGTTGAAGAATGCACCTGCCACTTTCCAGAGGCTTGTGAATCATGTGTTGAATGGGTTGGACGAATTCTGTCTTGCATATCTGGACGATATAGCAGTTTTCAGTGCCACCTGGGAAGACCATGTGAAACACCTCGGGATTGTGCTCCAGGCTCTTCAGAAAGCCCACTTGACCATAAAGGCTAGTAAATGCCAGATTGGACAAGGCTCAGTGGTTTACCTTGGACATGAAGTAGGTGGAGGGAGGATACAGCCTCTACCCAGTAAAGTACAAGCAGTACAAGACTGGCCTACCCCCACTACGCAAACCCAAGTGAGAGCCTTCTTAGGACTCACGGGGTATTATCGGAATTTTATGGCAGACTATGGCACCATAGCTGCTCCTCTGACTGCCCTCACAACTCCGAAGAAACCCAAGAAGGTAACTTGGACCGACGAGTGTGAGAAGGCCTTCAATGGCTTGAAAGACTCCTTGTGCCAGGCCCCTGTCCTCAGGGCCCCTGATTATCAAAGACCTTTTATCGTGCAGACGGACGCCTCTGACAGTGGGATAGGAGCTGTACTATCACAAGTAGATGAGAAGGGTAAGGAACACCCTATCGGTTTTATTAGTCGCCAGCTTAAGGACAGAGAGCTCAGATGGTCCACGGTAGAGAAAGAATGTTTCTCTGTTGTGTGGGCCCTAAGGAAGCTGAGGCCCTACCTCTATGGGACCCACTTCACTGTGCAAACTGACCATAAGCCGTTAAAGTGGCTAATGAACATGAAGGGGGAGAATCCAAAGTTGCTTAGGTGGTCCATAAGTCTACAAGGCTTCGACTTCACTATTGAGCATAGGCCAGGTGTCCAACATAGCAATGCTGATGGGTTGTCCAGAATGTTTAACCGACCTGAACAAGAGACTCATCCAGGGGTGGATTAGTTCCCCCTGTCCATAGTCTGGGAGGGGCGAGTGTTAGGAAAGATTTCGTAATTGTAGGTAATTTTCCTTCCATGTGGCAACCCCTAAACTTTTTGCTGTTGTTTTTCACCTTGTTCTTGACTTTGCCAGAGAAGTGCAGCCTTCTGCCGCACTCCTCTGGGCTTTCGCTCCTTTCTTACGGGGAAACTGACATGCCCTTAAGACAGTCAGTACCGGGGAACGCTGTTTCCCGTAGTTTCTTTTATCGTGTTGCAGCTTTAGTGCAACATGACACAAGAGGGCACTGTAAGCTAAGTTACAGCTCTCTTGGGTCTCTAGCCTTCTACAGGCCCTAGATACTCTTTTAGGATGGTATTTGATCGGTGCAAGTCATTCAGGGACTGGAATGGTGGCAGCGATCGATTTGTATATTTTGAGCTCCTTTTGGCGTTCTGAGCACGTTTTTGCACTGAACCCAAAATGGTGGCCTGGCTCCCAAAATGGCCAGACCACGAGGCTCCTTTGTCTTGTCCACTGACCGTCTTGCTCCCTTCACCTTCCCCAGGTCGAGGTGACCCGGGGCCTTCCTTATTTGGGCATGTACTTTCCCGCGAAACACGGATGCTTTCGCGGGCTTCTACATGTCGTTTGTGTGCCTCCAGGGTGTGGGCTGGGATGTCTGGTCCCAATACACATCCTGGGTGCCAGAGAGTCTAGGGTGGTGTGAATGCCTGGGACCACCGTGGCCCGTGATTGGTCCACATATGGTATGTGTGTTGATGAGCGGATCTCCCATTGGCTCCCCTCCGTTTTGGCGCGAAGGGAACCGTGGATAAGAGGGGGCTGGAAACACCACTACCATGTCGATCTCCTGAGTTCTCACGAACGAAGGAATACAGGAGCCAAGTATCCTGCAACCAAGAGGCTGGACCGAGGAATCGCTGGTGACCCGCTGAAGGAATCCTCCTTTGCACTGCTGTCGTCCTGTGAGCCACTGTCCTCCTTTGATCGAACCAGAAGGCCTGTACTGGTGCTTCGACCTTTGGAATAGCAGGAACAGCTATTCCCGCATCTTCATCATCTCCTGCCAAGTAAGCCTTCGGAAGCGTCTCTGGGCCATCCAGTTGACTGACCAGCTTACAAGGGAGCTCTGCTCTGTAACCGCCGCCAGGTTGTGCCGTATCTCGAGTCCTTGTCACTCTCCCACGCTTCATGCACTTGGCGTTCCCAGGTCTGAAGGGAGGAGTGTACTTTTGACTCAGATATGCACGGCCGCTCCGTTGTCCTGCTGCGGCAACAAACTGTGCCGGTTTCGTCGATTGGGACGTCTTTTTGCTCTACACGACTACGAGGCGTTCCCTGCTCTTCTGAACCTGCCAGCTGCTGAAACTAACGTGGAGAAGCCTGGGTCTGCTTGCTTCGGGGACCGGTGAGTAGTATAGCTAGGATCTGGTCGCCCTCCTGCAGTAGCCCATTGCTTTTCCCCGCTGTGTAAAAACAGCACCCTTTTCGTCCGTACTCGCGCTTTGCTTCTGCTCGCTGTGGAGGCTGCGCTTGAGTCGCGGAACCTGTTCTTCTTCTGCTGTGCACTAACCCGAACTGCCTGACTTCCTACGAAGAGCTTCTCCTTTTGCCCGTTGGCACCAGCGCGTGCAGGTACTTTGAGCACAAGGCTCCACTCTTCGCAGGGCTCGGACTTCCATCTAGTTAGGTGCCTCTGAAGGCGAACTAAGTCTAAAGCATTATCGCACTGCCTGTTTTCCTTCCCTTTCAGGTGGACTACATATTTCGTGCTTTAAACGATTGCGACTGTGTATTTGTATATATATTGTGTTGATATGGTATGTGTTGGTTTAATATTGTGATATTGTGATTTTCTCGCTACGGTCGTTGTTTTAAAGGCCTTAAAATAAATGTGTTTATATTTTTGATATAACACCTGTTTGGAGAAGTTTGTAAGCGCTCTTGCTTTGTGTGCTCATTGCGGGCTTTCAGTCACCCTCACCCCTCTTGAGACCTAGTCTTGACCGCCGCGATCGCTACCTTGATTGGTCTGGCTCGTCCAGAGGTTACAATGTTCCAAGTAATTAGGTTGGCCTTCTGAACTTCTGCGCCACCAGGACAGAGTTCGGAAATCCGTCTTAACACATCTCATGCTATAGGTAGGCTCTCAGGTTTGGAAAGGGAAGGATTTGGATATCACATTTCATGTTAGAGGAAGGATCTCAGGTTTGGTATTAGAGGCATTGAGATATCACATCTCAGGCTATAGGAAGGGTCTCAGGATTGGAATGGGAAGGATTTGGATATCACATCTCATGCTATAGGAAGGGTCTCAGGTTTGGTATAAGCATTGAGATATCACATCTCATGCTATAGGAAGGGTCTCAGGATTGGAATGGGAAGGAGTTGGATATCACATCTCATGTTATAGGAAGGATCTCAGATTTGGTATTAGAAGCATTGAGACATCACATCTCATGCTATAGGAAGGGTCTCAGGATTGGAATGGGAAGGAATTGGATATCACATCTCATGTTATAGGAAGGGTCTCAGGATTGGAATGGGAAGGACTTTGATATCACATCTCATGTTATAGGAAGGCTACAAGGTTTGGAAGGGGAAGGAGTTGGATATCACATTTCATGTTAGAGGTAGGATCTCAGGTTTGGTATTAGAGGCATTGAGATATAACATCTCATGCTATCAGAAGGGTCTCAGGATTGGAATGGGAAGGAGTTGGATATCACATCTCATGCTAAAGGGAGGGTCTCAGGTTTGTAAGGGGAAGGATTTGGATATCACATCTCGTGTTATAGGAAGGATCTCAGGTTTGGTATTAGAAGAATTGAAATATCACATCTCATGCTATCGGAAGGATCTCAGGTTTGGTATTAGAAGCATTGAGATATCACATCTCATGCTATAAGAACGGTCTCAGGATTGGAATGGGAAGGAGTTGGATATCACATCTCATGCTAAAGGGAGGGTCTCTGGTTTGGAAGGGGAAGCATTTGGATCTCACATCTCATGTTATAGCATGGGTGGACAACATACGGCCCGCGGGCCAGTTGCGGCCCGCCATGCCCTTTTGACCGGCCCGCGAGGCACAAAGACTTTCCTAATGGAGGGCGGCCCCCATTAGGAAAGTCTTTGTTGTCTTCCGGGCCGGTGAAAACACTGGCCCTCATTGGCTCAGCACACACACGCATCACGTCGCTCCTACGAGCCACGTAATGCGTGTGTGCTGCACCAATGGAGGGCCAGCACTACGGCTGGCGTGGCCCATAAGGCTTGATGCCGGAAGGCATTTCAGCCTTGGACCACGCCAGCCGTAGTGCGATTCCAGCTTACCTGCCTGCCTTCCAGCACGTCTCCGGTAAGTGGTCTGTTTGTGTTTGTGTGTCGGGTTTGTTTTGCTTTATGTTTGTGTGTATGAATGTTTGTGTTTTAATGTATTTTGAGTGTATGTTGAGATGCGGGGGTGGGGGGGGTGTGTCGGATGTGTTTGAATGTTTGTGTTTTAATGTATTTTGAGTGTATGTTGAGATGCGGGGGTGGGGGGGTGTGTCGGATGTGTTTGAATGTTTGTGTTTTAATGTATTTTGAGTGTATGTTGAGATGCGGGGGTGGGGGGGTGTGTCGGATGTGTTTGAATGTTTGTGTTTTAATGTATTTTGAGTGTATGTTGAGATGCGGGGGTGGGGGGGTGTGTCGGATGTGTTTGAATGTTTGTGTTTTAATGTATTTTGAGTGTATGTTGAGATGCGGGGGTGGGGGGGTGTGTCGGATGTGTTTGAATGTTTGTGTTTTAATGTATTTTGAGTGTATGTTGAGATGCGGGGGTGGGGGGGGTGTGTCGGATGTGTTTGAATGTTTGTGTTTTAATGTATTTTGAGTGTATGTTGAGATGCGGGGGTGGGGGGGTGTGTCGGATGTGTTTGAATGTTTGTGTTTTAATGTATTTTGAGTGTATGTTGAGATGCGGGGGTGGGGGGGTGTGTCGGATGTGTTTGAATGTTTGTGTTTTAATGTATTTTGAGTGTATGTTGAGATGCGGGGGGGGGGGGTGTCGGATGTGTTTGAATGTTTGTGTTTTAATGTATTTTGAGTGTATGTTGAGATGCGGGGGTGGGGGGGTGTGTCAGATGTGTTTGAATGTATTTTGAGTGTATGTTGAGATGCGGGGGTGGGGGGGTGTGTCGGATGTGTTTGAATGTTTGTGTTTGAATGTATTTTGAGTGTATGTTGAGGTGGGGGTGTGTGTCGGATGTTTATGAATGTTTGTAGGGGTTCGGATCTGTATGGGTGCTTGCTTGAGAGTTTGCTGATTTGGGTGGGGTGGGGGGGTTCGGGTCTGTATGGGTGCATGTTTGTATGTGTGTTGATTTGGGGGGTGGGGGGTTCGGGTCTGTATGGGTGCATGTTTGTATGTGTGTTGATTTGGGGGTGGGGGGTTCGGGTCTGTATGGGTGCATGCTTGTGTGTGTGCTGATTTGGGGGGGTGGGGGGGTTCGGGTCTGTATGGGTGCATGTTTGTATGTGTGTTGATTTGGGGGGTGGGGGGTTCGGGTCTGTATGGGTGCATGTTTGTGTGTGTGCTGATTAGGGGGGTGGGGGGTTCGGGTCTGTATGGGTGCATGTTTGTGTGTGTGCTGATTTGGGGGGTGGGGGGTTCGGGTCTGTACGGGTGCATGTTTGTGTGTGTGCTGATTTGGGGGGTCGGGGGTTCGGGTCTGTACGGGTGCATGTTTGTGTGTGTGCTGATTTGGGGGGTGGGGGGTTCGGGTCTGTATGGGTGCATGTTTGTGTGTGTGCTGATTTGGGGGGTGGGGGGTTTGGGTCTGTACGGGTGCATGTTTGTGTGTGTGCTGATTTGGGGGGTGGGGGGTTCGGGTCTGTACGGGTGCATGTTTGTGTGTGTGCTGATTTGGGGGGTGGGGGGTTCGGGTCTGTACGGGTGCATGTTTGTGTGTGTGCTGATTTGGGGGGTGGGGGGTTCGGGTCTGTATGGGTGCATGTTTGTGTGTGTGCTGATTTGGGGGGTGGGGGGTTCGGGTCTGTATGGGTGCATGTTTGTGTGTGTGCTGATTTGGGGGGTGGGGGGTTCGGGTCTGTACGGGTGCATGTTTGTGTGTGTGCTGATTTGGGGGGTGGGGGGTTCGGGTCTGTATGGGTGCATGTTTGTGTGTGTGCTGATTTGGGGGGTGGGGGGTTCGGGTCTGTATGGGTGCATGTTTGTGTGTGTGCTGATTTGGGGGGTGGGGGGTTCGGGTCTGTACGGGTGCATGTTTGTGTGTGTGCTGATTTGGGGGGTGGGGGGTTCGGGTCTGTACGGGTGCATGTTTGTGTGTGTGCTGATTTGGGGGGTGGGGGGTTCGGGTCTGTATGGGTGCATGTTTGTGTGTGTGCTGATTTGGGGGGTGGGGGGTTCGGGTCTGTACGGGTGCATGTTTGTGTGTGTGCTGATTTGGGGGGTAGGGGGTTCGGGTCTGTATGGGTGCATGCTTGAGTGTGTTTGGGGCATAGTGTTTGGTTGGGGGTGAGGGGGCCATGGGGCATAGTGTTTGGTTGGGGCTGAGGGGGCCATGGGGCATAGTGTTTGGTTTGGGGTGAGGGGGCCATGGGGCATAGTGTTTGGTTGGGGGTGAGGGGGCCATGGGGCATAGTGTTTGGTTGGGGGTGAGGGACAGGGGGCATAATGTTTGCTTGGGGGGTGAGGGACAGGGGGCATAGTGTTTGGTGGGGCCCATGGGGCATAGTGTTTGGTTGGGGGTGAGGGGCCCATGGGGCATAGTGTTTGGTTGGGGGTGAGGGGCCCATGGGGCATAGTGTTTGGTTGGGGGTGAGGGGCCCATGGGGCATAGTGTTTGGTTGGGGGTGAGGGGCCCATGGGGCATAGTGTTGCACTCCAAGAGTGAATTCAATAATAAAGCTAAAACAGGCACAGTTAGGAGATGTACATCCTTTGCTTTTTTGAGGAAACCTGACTCAACGAAGGCCATACTCCTCTTGGGTAACCCAAACAGCAAACTATAGCAGTCCAAAATAACGGAATGTCCAATCAAGGGTCAATAAAATATATATAATTTAATTAAACAGACGATATACCATAACTAAATCAAAATAAATGATAGCAATGGAAAATGTGTAGTACAAAATGTAAGTTTGAAATGCAATAAAAATCGTTACCCCTCAAAAACATATCTTTTTCCATGTGTTTAATACAAATTGGGGGTTGAAAAAGCCTCCTGACATGTCCCGCCTACCGCCCCGCCCACTTTTACTTTTCGGCCCACTATAGCCCTCATGTAAGGTACTTTCGGCCCTCTGTCAAAATCAGTTGTGCACCCCTGTGTTATAGGAAGGATCTCAGGTTTGTTATTAGAAGCATTGAGATATCACATCTCATGCTATTGGAAGGGTCTCAGGATTGGAATGGGAAGGAGTTGGATATCACATCTCATGCTAAAGGAAGGGTCTCAGGTTTGGTATAACCATTCAGATATCACATATCATGCTATAGGAAGGGTCTCAGGATTGGAATGGGAAGGAGTTGTATATGACATCTCATGCCATAGGAAGGGTCTCAGGTTTGGTATAAGCATTGAGATATCACATCTCTGCTATCGGAAGGGTCTCAGGATTGGAATGGGAAGGAGTTGGATATCCCATCTTATGTTATAGGAAGGGTCTCAGGTTTGGTATTAGAAGCATTGAGATATCACATCTCATGCTATAGGAAGGGTCTCAGGATTGGAATGGGAAGGACTTGAATATCACATCTCATGCTATATGGAGGCTCTCACCTTTGGAAAGGGAAGGAGTTGGATATCACATTTCATGTTATAGGAAGGATCTCAGATTTGGTATTAGAAGCATTGAGACATCACATCTCATGCTATAGGAAGGGTCTCAGGATTGGAATGGGAAGGAGTTGGATATCACATCTCATGTTATAGGAAGGATCTCAGATTTGGTATTAGAAGCATTGAGACATCACATCTCATGCTATAGGAAGGGTCTCAGGATTGGAATGGGAAGGAGTTGGATATCACATCTCATGTTATAGGAAGGGTCTCAGGATTGGAATGGGAAGGACTTCGATATCACATCTCATGTTATAGGAAGGCTCCCAGGTTTGGAAGGGGAAGGAGGTGGATATCACATTTCATGTTAGAGGTAGGATCTCAGGTTTGGTATTAGAGGCATTGAGATATAACATCTCATGCTATCAGAAGGGTCTCAGGATTGGAATGGGAAGGAGTTGGATATCACATCTCATGCTAAAGGGAGGGTCTCAGGTTTGGAAGGGGAAGGATTTAGATATCACATCTCGTGTTATAGGAAGGATCTCAGGTTTGGTATTAGAAGAATTAAATATCACATCTCATGCTATTGGAAGGATCTCAGGTTTGGAATGGGAAGGAGTTGGATATCACATCTCATGCTAAAGGGAGGGTCTCTGGTTTGGAAGGGGAAGGATTTGGATATCACATCTCATGTTATAGGAAGGATCTCAGGTTTGGTATTAGAAGAATTAAATATCACATCTCATGCTATTGGAAGGATCTCAGGTTTGGTATTAGAAGCATTGAGATATCACATCTCATGCTATAGAAAGGGTCTCAGGATTGGAATGGAAAGGAGTTGGATATCACATCTTATGCTATCGGAAGGGTCTCAGGAATGGAATGGGAAGGAGTTTTATATGACATCTCATGCCATAGGAAGGATCTCAGGTTTGGTATTAGAAGCATTGAGACATCACATCTCATGTTATAGGAAGGGTCTCAGGATTGGAATGGGAAGAAGTTGGATATCACATCTCATGCTATAGGAAGGATCTCAGGTTTGGTATTAGAAGCATTGAGATATCACATCTCATGCTATCTGAAGGATCTCAGGTTTGGTATTAGAGGGATTGAGATATCACATCTCATGCTATCGGAAGGGTATCAGGATTGGAATGGGAAATACTTCGATATCACATCTCATGCTATAGGAAGGCTCTCAGGTTTGGAAGGGGAAGGAGTTGGATATCACATTTCATGTTAGAGGTAGGATCTCAGGTTTGGTATTAGAGGCATTGAGATATCACACCTCATGCTATCAGAAGGGTCTCAGGATTGGAATGGGAAGGAGTTGGATATCACATCTCATGCTAAAGGGAGGGTCTCAGGTTTGGAAGGCGAAGGATTTGGATATCACATTTCGTGTTATAGGAATGATCTCAGGTTTGGTATTAGAAGCATTGAGATATCACATCTCATGCTATCGGAAGGATCTCAGGTTTGGTATTAGAAGCATTGAGATATCAAATCTCATGCTATAGGAAGGGTCTCAGGATTGGAATGGGAAGGAGTTGGATATCACATCTCATGCTATAGTAAGGGTCTCAGGATTGGAATGGTAAGGAGTTTTATATGACATTTCATGCCATAGGAAGGATCTCAGGTCTGGTATTAGAAGCATTGAGACATCACATCTCATGTTATAGGAAGGGTCTCAGGATTGGAATGGGAAGAAGTAGGGTATCACATCTCATGCTATAGGAAGGGTCTTAGGTTTGGTATAAGCATTGAGATATCACATCTCATACTATAGGAAGGGTCTCAGGATTGGAATGGGAAGGAGTTGTATATGACATCTCATGCCATAGGAAGGGTCTCAGGTTTGGTATAAGCATTGAGATATCACATCTCTGCCATCGGAAGGGTCTCAGGATTGGAACGGGAAGGAGTTGGATATCCCATCTCATGTTATAGGAAGGGTCTCAGGTTTGGTATTAGAAGCATTGAGATATCACATCTCATGCTATAGGAAGGGTCTCAGGATTGGAATGGGAAGGAGTTGGATATCACATCTCATGCTATAGGAAGGTTCTCAGGTTTGCAACGGGAAGGAGTTGGATATCACATCTCATGTTATAGGAAGGGTCTCAGGTTTGGTATTAGAAGCATTGAGATATCACATCACATGCTGTAGGAAGGGTCTCAGGTTTGGAATGGGAAGGAATTGGATATCACATCTCATGTCATAGGAAGGATCTCAGGTTTGGTATTAGAAGCATTGAGATATCACATCTCATGCTATAGGAATGGTCTCAGGATTGGAATGGTAAGGAGTTGGATATTACATTCTTGCTATAGGAAGGGTCTCAGGTTTGGAACGGGAAGGAGTTGGATATCACATCTCATGGTATAGGAAGGGTCTCAGGTTTGGTATAAGCATTGAGATATCACATCTCTGCTATCGGAAGTGTCTCAGGATTGAAATGGGAAGGAGTTGGATATCCCATCTCATGTTATAGGACGGGTCTCAGGTTGGGTATTAGAATCATTGAGATATGACATCTCATGCTGTAGGAAGTGTCTAAGGATTGGAATGAGAAGGACTTGGATATAACATCTCATGCTATTGGGAGGCTCTCAGGTTTGGAAAGGGAAGGAGTTGGATATCACATTTCATGTTAGAGGAAGGATCTCAGGTTTGGTATTATTAGAGGCATTGAGATATCACATCTCATGCTATAGGAAGGGTCTCAGGATTGGAATGGGAAGGATTTGGATATCACATCTCATGCTATAGGAAGGGTCTCAGGTTTGGTATAAGCATTGAGATATCACATCTCATGCTATAGGAAGGGTCTCAGGATTGGAATGGGAAGGAGTTGGATATCACATCTCATGCTATAGGTAGGCTCTCAGGTTTGGAAAGGGAAGGAGTTGGATATCACATTTTTATGTTAGAGGAAGGATTTCAGGTTTGGTATTATTAGAGGCATTGAGATATCACATCTCATGCTATAGGAAGGGTCTCAGGATTGGAATGGGAAGGATTTGGATATCACATCTCATGCTATAGGAAGGGTCTCAAGTTTGGTATAAGCATTGAGATATCACATCTCATGCTATAGGAAGGGTCTCAGGATTGGAATGGGAAGGAGTTGGATATCACATCTCATGTTATAGGAAGGGTCTCAGGATTGGAATGGGAAGGACTTCGATATCACATCTCATGTTATAGGAAGGCTCCCAGGTTTGGAAGGGGAAGGAGTTGGATATCACATTTCATGTTAGAGGTAGGATCTCAGGTTTGGTATTAGAGGCATTGAGATATAACATCTCATGCTATCAGAAGGGTCTCAGGATTGGAATGGGAAGGAGTTGGATATCACATATCATGCTAAAGGGAGGGTCTCAGGTTTGGAAGGGGAAGGATTTTGATATCACATCTCATGTTATAGGAAGGATCTCACGTTTGGTATTAGAAGCATTGAGATATCACATCTCATGCTATCCGAAGGATCTCAGGTTTGGTATTAGAGGGATTGAGATATCACATCTCATGCTATCAGAAGGGTATCAGGATTGGATTTGGAAGTAGTTGGATATCCCATCTCATGCTAAACGGAGGGTCTCAGGTTTGGAAGGGGAAGGATTTGGATATCACATCTCATGTTATAGGAAGGATCTCAGGTTTGGTATTAGAAGCATTGAGATATCACATCTCATGCTATAGGAAGGGTCTCAGGATTGGAATGGGAAGGAGTTTTATATGACATCTCATGCCATAGGAAGTATCTCAGGTTTGGTATTAGAAGCATTGCGACATCACATCTCATGTTATAGGAAGGGTCTCAGGATTGGAATGGGAAGGAGTTGGATATCACATCTCGTGCTATAGGAAGGGTCTCAGGTTTGGTATAAGCATTGAGATATCACATCTCATGCTATAGGAAGGGTCTCAGGATTGGAATGGGAAGGAGTTGTATATGACATCTCATGCCATAGGAAGGGTCTCAGGTTTGGTATAAGCATTGAGATATCACATCTCTGCTATCGGAAGGGTCTCAGGATTGGAATGGGAAGGAGTTGGATATCCCATCTTATGTTATAGGAAGGGTCTCAGGTTTGGTAGTAGAAGCATTGAGATATCACATCTCATGCTATAGGAAGGGTCTCAGGATTGGAATGGGAAGGACTTGGATATCACATCTCATGCTATAGGGAGGTTCTCACGTTTGGAAAGGGAAGGAGTTGGATATCACATTTCATGTTAGAGGTAGTATCTCAGGTTTGGTATTAGAGGCATTGAATAGCACATCTCATGCTATCAGAAGGGTCTCAGGATTGGAATGGGAAAGAGTTGGATATCACATCTCATGCTAAAGGGAGGGTCTCAGGTTTGGAAGGGGAAGGATTTTGATATCACATCTCATGTTATAGGAAGGATCTCACGTTTGGTATTAAAAGCAATGAGTTATCACATCTCATGCTATCGGAAGGATCTCAGGTTTGGTATTAGAGGGATTGAGATATCACATCTCATGCAATCGGAAGGGTATCAGGATTGGATTTGGAAGTAGTTGGATATCCCATCTCATGCTATAGGAAGGGTCTCAGGTTGGACTGGGAAGGAGTTGGATATCACATCTCATGTTACAGGAAGGGTCTCAGGATTGGAATGGGAAATACTTCGATATCACATCTCATGCTATAGGAAGGCTCTCAGGTTTGGAAGGGGAAGGAGTTGGATATCACATTTCATGTTAGAGGTAAGATCTCAGGTTTGGTATTAGAGGCATTGATATATCACATCTCATGCTATCAGAAGGGTCTCAGGATTGGAATGGGAAGGAGTTGTATATGACCTCTCATGCCATAGGAAGGGTCTCAGGTTTGGTATAAGCATTGAGATATCACATCTCTGCTATCGGAAGGGTCTCAGGATTGGAATGGGAAGGAGTTGGATATCCCATCTCATGTTATAGGAAGGGTCTCAGGTTTGGTATTAGAAGCATTGAGATATCACATCTCATGCTATAGGAAGGGTCTCAGGATTGCAATGGGAAGGACTTGGATATCACATCTCATGCTATAGGGAGGGTGTCAAGTTTAATATTAGAAGCATTGAGATAACAAATCTCATGATATCGGAAGGGTTTCAGGATTGGAATGGGAAGGAGTTGGATATCACATCTCATGATAGAGTAAGGGTCTAAGGTTTGGAAGGGGAAGGATTTGGATATCACATCTCATGTTATAGGAAGGGTCTCAGGATTGGAATGGGAAGGAGTTTGATATCACATCTCATGCCATAGTATGGGTCTCAGGTTTGGTAGAAGCATTGAGATATCAAGTCTCATGGTATGGGAAGGGTCTCAGAATTGGAAAGGGAAAGAGTTGGATATCACATCTCATGCTATAGGAAGGGTCTGAGGATTGGAATGGGAAGGAGTTTGATATTAGATCTCATGTCATATTATGGGTCTCAGGTTTGGTAGAAGCATTGGGATATAACATCTCATGCTATCGGAAGGATATCAGGATTGGATTTGGAAGGAATTGGATATCCCATCTCATGCTATAGGAAGGGTCTCAGGTTGGAATTGGAAGGAGTTGGATATCACATCTCATGTTTGTTAAAACGGATTTCTGAACTCTGTCCTGGTGGCGCAGAAGTTCAGAAGGCCAACCTAATTACTTGGAACAGGGTAACCTCTGGACGAGCCAGACCAATCAAGGTAGCGATCGTGGCGGTCAAGACTAGGTCTCAAGAGGGGTGAGGGTGACTGAAAGCCCGCAATGAGCACACAAAGCAAGATCACTTACAAACTACTCCAAACAGTTGTTATATAAAAATATATACACATTTATTTTAAGGCCTTTAAAACAATGACCGTAGCGAGAAAATCACAATATCACAATATTAAACCAACACATACCATATCCACACAATATATATACAAATACGACAGTCGCAAGCGTTATAGGCACGAAATGTGTAGTCCACCTAAAAGGGAAGGAAAACAGGCAGTGCGATATAATGCTTAGACTCAGTTCGCCTTCAGCGGCACCTAACTAGATGGAAGTCCGAGCCCTGCGAAGAGTGGAGCCTTGTGCTCAAAGTACCTACACGCGCTGGTGCCAACGGGCAAAAGGAGAAGCTCTTCGAAGGAAGTCAGGCAGTTCAGATTAGTGCACTAAAGAAGAAGAACAAATTCCGCGACTCAAGCGCAGCCTCCACAGTGGGCAAAAGCAGAGCGCGAGTACGGAAAAGGGTGCTGTTTTACACAGCGGGGAAAAGCAATGGGCTCCTGCAGGAGGGCGACCAGATCCTAGCTATGCTACTCACCGGTCCCCGATGCAAGCAGGCCCAGGCTTCTCCGCGTCAGTTTCAGCAGCTGGCAGGTTTCAGAAGAGCAGGGAACGCCTCGTCGTCGTGTTGAGTAAAAAGACGTCCCAATCGAAGAAACCCGCACAGTTTGTCACTCCAGCAGAGCAACGGAGCGGCCGTGTGTATCTGAGCCCAATGTACACTACTCACTTCAGACCTGGGAACGCCAAGTGTACGAAGCGTGTGAGAGTGACAAGGACTCGAGAAACTACACAACCTGGCGGCGGTTACAGAGCAAGACTCCCGTGTAAGCTGGTCAGTCAGCTGGATGGCCCAGAGACGCTTCCGAAGGCTTACTGGCAGGAGATGGTGAAGATGCCGAGAATAGCTGTTCCCGCTATTCCAAGGGGTCGAAGTACCAGTACAGGCCTTCTGGTTCGATCAAAGGTGAAAAGGGTTTCACAAGGCGACAGCAGTGCAGAGGAGGAGTCCTTCAGCGGGTCACCAGTGATTCCTCGGTCCAGCCTCTTGGTTGCAGGATACTTGGCTCCTGTATTCCTTCGTTCGTGAGAACTCAGGAGATCGACATGGTAGTGGTGTTTCCAGCCCCCTCTTATCCACGGTTCCCTTCGCGCCAAAACGGAGGGGACCCAATGGGAGATCCGCTCATCAACACTCACACCATTCGTGGACCAATCACGGACCACGGTGGTCCCAGGCATTCACACCACCCTAGACTCTCTGGCACCCAGGATGTGTATTGGGACCAGACATCCCAGCCCACACACTGGAGGCACACATACGACATGTAGAAGCCCGCGAAAGCATCCGTGTTTCGCGGGAAAGTACATGCCCAAATAAGGAAGGCCCCGGGTCGGCTCGACCTGGGGAAGGTGAAGGGAGCAAGACGGTCAGTAGACAGGACAAGGGAGCCTCGTGGTCTGGCCATTTTGGGAGCCAGGCCACCATTTTGGGTTCAGCGCGAAAAACGCGCTTAGAACGCCAAAAGGAGCTCAAAATACAAAAAACGATCGCTGCCACCATTCCTGTCCCTGAATTACTTGCACCGATCAAATACAATCCTAAACGAGTATCTAGGGCCTGTAGAAGGCTAGAGACCCAAGAGAGCTGTAACTTAGCTTACAGTGCCCTCTTGTGTCATGTTGCACTAAAGCCGCAACATGATAAAAGAAACTACGGGAAACAGTGTTCCCCGGTACTGACTGTCTTAAGGGCATGTCAGTTTCCCCATAAGAAAAGGAGCGAAAGCCCAGAGGAGTGCGGCAGAAGGCTGCACTTCTCTGGCAAAGTCAAGAACAAGGTGAAAAACAACAGCAAAAAGTTTAGGGGTTGCCACATGGAAGGAAAATTACCTACAATTATGAAATCTTTCCTAACACTCGCCCCTCCCAGACTATGGACAGGGGGAACTAATCCACCCCTGGATGAGTCTCTTGTTCAGGTCGGTTAAACATTCTGGACAACCCATCAGCATTGCTATGTTGGACACCTGGCCTATGCTCAATAGTGAAGTCGAAGCCTTGTAGACTTATGGACCACCTAAGCAACTTTGGATTCTCCCCCTTCATGTTCATTAGCCACTTTAACGGCTTATGGTCAGTTTGCACAGTGAAGTGGGTCCCATAGAGGTAGGGCCTCAGCTTCCTTAGGGCCCACACAACAGAGAAACATTCTTTCTCTACCGTGGACCATCTGAGCTCTCTGTCCTTAAGCTGGCGACTAATAAAACCGATAGGGTGTTCCTTACCCTTCTCATCTACTTGTGATAGTACAGCTCCTATCCCAGTGTCAGAGGCGTCCGTCTGCACGATAAAAGGTCTTTGATAATCAGGGGCCCTGAGGACAGGGGCCTGGCACAAGGAGTCTTTCAAGCCATTGAAGGTCTTCTCACACTCGTCGGTCCAAGTTACCTTCTTGGGTTTCTTCGGAGTTGTGAGGGCAGTCAGAGGAGCAGCTATGGTGCCATAGTCTGCCATAAAATTCCGATAATACCCCGTGAGTCCTAAGAAGGCTCTCACTTGGGTTTGCGTAGTGGGGGTAGGCCAGTCTTGTACTGCTTGTACTTTACTGGGTAGAGGCTGTATCCTCCATCCACCTACTTCATGTCCAAGGTAAACCACTGAGCCTTGTCCAATCTGGCATTTACTAGCCTTTATGGTCAAGTGGGCTTTCTGAAGAGCCTGGAGCACAATCCCGAGGTGTTTCACATGGTCTTCCCAGGTGGCAATGAAAACTGCTATATCGTCCAGATATGCAAGACAGAATTCGTCCAACCCATTCAACACATGATTCACAAGCCTCTGGAAAGTGGCAGGTGCATTCTTCAACCCGAACGGCATTACCCGGAATTGGTAAAGGCCGTCTGGAGTAGAAAATGCTGTCTTCTCCTTGGCATGTTCTGCTAAAGCTATTTGCCAATAGCCAGCAGTGAGGTCAAACGAGCTGAGGTACTTGGAGACACCCAAAGTATCCACCAGCTCATCTGTTCGAGGCAAGGGGTGTGCATCTGTCTTGGTGACAGCATTCAGAGCCCTGTAATCCACGCAGAACCTCAATTCAGAAGTGCCTGCCTTTGGAACCAAAACCACAGGGCTGGACCAAGGACTACTAGAGGGTTCATTCACCCCAAGGTCTAACATCTTGTTGACCTCGGTCTTAATATAAGACCGAACTTTATCCGACATCCTGTATCCCCTACTTTTGGTAGGTACACTGTCTCCTGTGTCAATGTTATGTTTGCACCAAGGTGTCAAACCAGGCAACTGTGAAAACAGGGGGGAAAACTGCCTAAGCAAAGTTTTCCCCTCAGCCTGCTGATCAGAAGTCAGGTGAGGGGCCACACGGACACCCTCAAAGGAGCTATCTGAAGGACCGCCTTGGAACAGGTCGGGGAGAGGTTCAGACTCCTCTTCCTCAACGTCTGAAGCCAGTAGCAGTGCTGCGATTTCGACTCTTGGGACAAAAGCCTTCAGCCTATTCACGTGGAACACTTTTGGGGCCTGTCCAGGCCTTCCAAGGTCCACTAAATAGTTCACCTCACCCAGGGGCTCCACCACTGTGTAAGGGCCTGACCATTTGTCCTGTAAAGCTCGAGGCCTTATGGGATTCATGATCAGGACTTGCTGACCAGGTGTAAAGTTGATGAGGGAAGCTTTCTGGTCGTACCAATGTTTCACCAGCGCTTGCCCTGCCTTCAATTTATCACTAGCCAAGCCCATCAGAAGTACCATCCGTTTTCTGAGCCCTAGCACATAATCAACTACGTTGGTAGTAACAGGGGGAGTGGGCATCTCCCATCCCTCTTTGACGATGGCTAAGGGTCCCCGTACGGGATGACCGAACAGAAGTTCGAAGGGGCTGAAGCCAACACCCTCCTGTGGTACCTCTCGGTAGGCAAACAGTAAACATGGTAAAAGAAGATCCCATTTTCTTCTCTGGGGCTCCTCCAGAGCCCCAATCATGCTCTTTAACGTTCTGTTGAATCGTTCCACCAGACCATTGGTCTGGGGGTGGTATGCAGAAGAGAACTTGTAGGTGACCCCACATTCTTTCCACATAGCCTGCATATACTTCGACATAAAGTTGCTGCCACGATCTGACACAACTTCTTTAGGGAAGCCAACCCTAGTAAATATGCCGAGTAAAGCTTTTGCAACTGACTTGGCAGTTACAGTTTTTAATGGGATGGCCTCAGGATACCTGGTTGCATGGTCGACCAGCACCAGGATAAACCTATTGCCTGAGGATGTTTGCGGGTCAAGGGGACCGACGATGTCGATCCCTACCCTTTCAAATGGTACCCCCACAACTGGGAGCGGTACCAACGGAGCTTGGATTGTCGCGCCAACCTTACCAGACAACTGGCAGGAGGCACAACTCCTGCAGTGACTTTCTACTTGCACCCCCATCTTGAGCCAGTAGAAGTGCATGGATAACCTTTGCTTGGTCCTCTTCATACCAAGGTGACCAGCAAGGGGAACTTCATGCGCCAACTGCAGGAGGAAGGGCCTAACAGCAAGGGGAACCACCAACCTCCTATGGTCTCCTTCTGTAGACTCTGTGGGCTCACTATACAGGAGTCCACCTTCCCAATAAATCCTATGCGTCCCAGGAGGTTCACCCTCAAGCTGGGAGCAGGCCTGTCTCCTTAGGCCTTCCAGAGATGGGCACTCACGTTGGCCTTTACTGAATTCGTCCCTATCAGGACCTCCTTCAACTAACAAGTCTTTTAGTTCAGGATGATCGTTGGGGTCGAATACTTCAGGCATCGCCACTTCCTCGTCAGGCCCGGGCGATTGACCAACTTCCTCCACCGCAGTGGTAGGCGAGCTCGGGGGAATATTCTCTTTCCCTCGTCGTGACTTGTTGACTCCTTTCGCCTTGGGTTTCCCCTTCGGCGGGGGCGGCGTATTGGACTTGGCCAATGCTGCCCGTGCTTGAGACCGTGTGTAGGGTCTTTCGGCAGTGTCTCCTACGAGCCCTAAAGCTCTGAGATCATTACCTAACAAGACCTTTCCCGGGACGTTTCTCTGAATGCTCACTGGAATCCTAACTGCTGTACCATTTAAAGTAAGATTTACAGGGATCACTGGAAACATACGGAGGGGGCCGTCAGCCAACTTAGTGGGCATCAGAGTAGCTCTGGCAACTTCCTCTGAGTCTACCAAGGTAGAATCCACTACAGTGCGACTGCACCCACTATCCCTAAGAGCTGGAGTATCTACTCCATTGATCAGCACACTGTCTTTAAAGTAGTGCTTGGTATTATCCGGAATCCTAGCATAAGCCTCTGTGACTTTAGGCTCCCAGGAACCCAGGGACACTAAAACTACCTCAGCCTCTATTCCGTTGGGAAATGAGTCTGAGGAGAAGGATGCTCCTGTAATCTCTTCTTCCTCGTAGGAGGAGAAGGCCAGATTAGCGGAGTGGACCCCCAAAGGTCTAACCTTACAACGGGGATCCCCCTTCACATGGTCAGTTGCTCCACAAGCAAAACAAGATCCAATGGGTCTGTTTACATAGGGAGGCTTATTGTAACCAGAGTTCTGTTTCGGAGGCGGACCTCCACTACCCTGTGAGTTCTCTTGTGTCTTACCCTTGTTTTTCTTTTTGTGGCCCTTATGGGAAGAAGATTTAGCAGATTCTCCACCCTCCATATCTTTGGACTTTTTCCCTTCCTCCTGCTTACCAGGATGAGTTTTGTCCTTATGGGACACTCGATGTGACACCCATAAGTCGGCGGCCATGGCCAGCTTCTTAGGATCTATCTCCTTTGAATCGGCCAAGTGCTGCTTAAGCTCCGGGGAAGAAGAAGCAAAAATGTGTTCCAGCATGACAAGATTTATCATGCCGGCGAAGGTAGAAACCTTATAGCCTTTGACCCAGCCAGTTAAGTTTTTCAAGGATTCAGTGACATAAGATACCCAAGTACCACCTTCCTTTTTCTTATACTCTCTAAAACGTTTTAAATATTGGGCCGGAGTCTTCCCAAACTTTAAAATGAGAGTTTGCTTCAACATTGCGAAATCAGCTCGCTCAGCCTTCGACATCTCCATAATGGCACTACAGCCAGAATGGGGCAGTCTGCTGAGTAACCACGCAATCTTATCAGCATTGTCAACTTTCTGAACTTCGCATGCATACTCAAACGCATTCAGCCAGTCCATAATGTCATTCCGTTCTTCATACATACTGAGCAGATCTTTTGGAAACCGTGGATGAGAGGAGGCCCCAGACCCATGTCCAGGACCCGTGGACCCATTTGCAACCTGAAGCTTGGCCAGTTCCAACTGGTGATCCCTGTCTTTCTGTTTTTCTGCCTGTTCGATTTTTAGTTTGGCTATGCTGAATTCAAGCTCCTGCTGCCTAAACCGCAACTCTTGCTTCTTGAATTCAAGCATAGCCTCCCCATCAGCACTGGCAGAGGAAACATTAGACATCTCGTCCTCCCTGTCCTCGTGGTCGCGATGGATCAGTGCGGCGGCAGAACCGTCGGTTCTACCAGTGAGAGCAGCCCCACCACCTTCCGCACTGTCCTCAGGAGTTATAGCGTCCAGCTGCGCTTCTTGCCATGCCACGATTCTCTGGATCATTTCCAATTTTGTGCCTTGAGAGGAAACACCTCTCTCCGCACACATCTTTTTCAGCGTTTCTGATTTGGAAGCATTTAAAGTTAACAACGTACTTGTTTCCATACTGTGTGATAGGACTATGGCCTTTTTAAAGTTATATTACAACAATTCACTACGTGTACTGTTTGGAATAACCTGAATTGCCTTAGTTCGTGCGCAACACTGGATACCTTCAGTCGTATCCCACCGCTGTACACCAATTTGTTAAGACGGATTTCTGAACTCTGTCCTGGTGGCGCAGAAGTTCAGAAGGCCAACCTAATTACTTGGAACAGGGTAACCTCTGGACGAGCCAGACCAATCAAGGTAGCGATCGCGGCGGTCAAGACTAGGTCTCAAGAGGGGTGAGGGTCACTGAAAGCCCGCAATGAGCACACAAAGCAAGAGCGCTTACAAACTACTCCAAACAGGTGTTATATCAAAAATATAAACACATTTATTTTAAGGCCTTTAAAACAACGACCGTAGCGAGAAAATCACAATATCACAATATTAAACCAACACATACCATATCCACACAATATATATACAAATACACAGTCATAAGCGTTTACAGCACGAAATATGTAGACCACCTGAAAGGGAAGGAAAACAGGCAGTGCGATAATGCTTTAGACTTAGTTCGCCTTCATAGGCACCTAACTAGATGGAAGTCCGAGCCCTGCGAAGAGTGGAGCCTTGTGCTCAAAGTACCTGCACGCGCTGGTGCCAACGGGCAAAAGGAGAACCTCTTCGGAGGAAGTCAGGAAGTTCGGGTTAGTGCACAGCAGAAGAAGAACAGGTTCCGCAACTCAAACGCAGCTTCCACAGCAAGTAGAAGCAAAGCGCGAGTACGGACGAAAAGGGTGCTGTTTTTACACAGCGGGGAAAAGCAATGGGCTACTGCAGGAGGGCGACCAGATCCTAGCTATACTACTCACCGGTCCCCGAAGCAAGCAGACCCAGGCTTCTCCACGTTAGTTTCAGCAGCTGGCAGGTTCAGAAGAGCAGGGAACGCCTCGTAGTCGTGTAGAGCAAAAAGACGTCCCAATCGACGAAACCGGCACAGTTTTGTTGCCGCAGCAGGACAACGGAGCGGCCGTGCGTATCTGAGTCAAAAGTACACTCCTCCCTTCAGACCTGGGAATGCCAAGTGCACGAAGCGTGGGAGAGTGACAAGGACTCGAGATACTGCACAACCTGGCGGCGGTTACAGAGCAGGGCTCCCTTGTAAGCTGGTCAGTCAACTGGATGGCCCAGAGACGCTCCCGAAGGCTTACTTGGCAGGAGATGATGTAGATACCGGGAATAGCTGTTCCTGCTATTCCAAAGGTCGAAGCACCAGTACAGGCCTTCTGGTTCGATCAAAGGAGGATAGTGGCTCACAGGACGACAGCAGTGCAAAGGAGGATTCCTTCAGCGGGTCACCAGCGATTCCTCGGTCCAGCCTCTTGGTTGCATGCAGGATACTTGGCTCCTGTATTCCTTCGTTCGTGAGAACTCAGGAGATCGACATGGTAGTGGTGTTTCCAGCCCCCTCTTATCCACGGTTCCCTTCGCGCCAAAACGGAGGGGAGCCAATGGGAGATCCGCTCATCAACACACATACCATACGTGGACCAATCACGGACCACCGTGGTCCCAGGCATTCACACCACCCTAGACTCTCTGGCACCCAGGATGTGTATTGGGACCAGACATCCCAGCCCACACCCTGGAGGCACACAAACGTCTTGTAGAAGCCCGCGAAAGCATCCGTGTTTCGCGGGAAAGTACATGCCTAAATAAGGAAGGCCCCGGGTCGCCTCGACCTGGGGAAGGTGAAGGGAGCAAGACGGTCAGTGGACAAGACAAAGGAGCCTCGTGGTCTGGCCATTTTGGGAGCCAGGCCACCATTTTGGGTTCAGTGCAAAAACGTGCTCAGAACGCCAAAAGGAGCTCAAAATATACAAATCGATCGCTGCCACCATTCCAGTCCCTGAATGACTTGCACCGATCAAATACCATCCTAAAAGAGTATCTAGGGCCTGTAGAAGGCTAGAGACCCAAGAGAGCTGTAACTTAGCTTACAGTGCCCTCTTGTGTCATGTTGCACTAAAGCTGCAACACGATAAAAGAAACTACGGGAAACAGCGTTCCCCGGTACTGACTGTCTTAAGGGCATGTCAGTTTCCCCGTAAGAAAGGAGCGAAAGCCCAGAGAAGTGGGGCAGAAGGCTGTACTTCCCTGGCAAAGTCAAGAACAAGGTTAAAAACAATAGCAAAAAGTTTAGGGGTTGCCACATGGAAGGAAAATTCCCTACAATTACGAAATCTTTCCTAACATACAGGAAGGGTCTCAGGATTGGAATGGGAAATACTTCGATATCACATCTCATGCTATAGGAAGGCTCTCAGGTTTGGAAGGGGAAGGAGTTGGATATCACATTTCATGTTAGAGGTAAGATCTCAGGTTTGGTATTAGAGGCATTGAGATATCACATCTCATGCTATCAGAAGGGTCTCAGGATTGGAATGGGAAGCAGTTGGATATCACATCTCATGCTAAAGGGAGGGTCTCAGGTTTGGAAGGGGAAGGATTTGGATATCACATCTCGTGTTATAGGAATGATCTCAGGTTTGGTATTAGAAGCATTGAGACATCAAATCTCATGTTATAGGAAGGGTCTCAGGATTGGAATGGGAAGAAGTTGGATATCACATCTCATGCTATAGGAAGGGTCTCAGGTTTGGTATAAGCATTGAGATATCACATCTCATGCTATAGGAAGGGTCTCAGGATTGGAATGGGAAGGAGTTGTATATGACATCTCATGCCATAGGAAGGATCTCAGATTTGGTATTAGAAGCATTGAGACATCACATCTCATGCTACAGGAAGGGTCTCAGGATTGGAATGGGAAGGAGTTGGATATCACATCTCATGTTATAGGAAGGGTCTCAGGATTGGAATGGGAAGGACTTCGATATCAAATCTCATGTTATAGGAAGGCTCCCAGGTTTGGAAGGGGAAGGAGCTGGATATCACATTTCATGTTAGAGGTAGGATCTCAGGTTTGGTATTAGAGGCATTGAGATATAACATCTCATGCTATCAGAAGGGTCTCAGGATTGGAATGGGAAGGAGTTGGATATCACATATCATGCTAAAGGGAGGGTCTCAGGTTTGGAAGGGGAAGGATTTTGATATCACATCTCATGTTATAGGAAGGATCTCACGTTTGGTATTAGAAGCATTGAGATATCACATCTCATGCTATCGGAAGGATCTCAGGTTTGGTATTAGAGGGATTGAGATATCACATCTCATGATATCGGAAGGGTATCAGGATTGGATTTGGAAGTAGTTGGATATCCCATCTCATGCTAAAGGGAGGGTCTCAGGTTTGGCAGGGGAAGGATTTGGATATCACATCTCATGTTATAGGAAGGATCTCAGTTTGGTATTAGAAGCATTGAGATATCACATCTCATGCTATAGGAAGGGTCTCAGGAATGGAATGGGAAGGAGTTTTATATGAAATCTCATGCCATAGGAAGGATCTCAGGTTTGGTATTAGAAGCATTGAGACATCACATCTCATGTTATAGGAAGGGTCTCAGGATTGGAATGGGAAGGAGTTGGATATCACATATCATGCTATAGGAAGGGTCTCAGGTTTGGTATAAGCATTGAGATATCACATCTCATGCTATAGGAAGGGTCTCAGGATTGGAATGGGAAGGAGTTGTATATGACATCTCATGCCATAGGAAGGGTCTCCGGTTTGGTATAAGCATTGAGATATCACATCTCTGCTATCGGAAGGGTCTCAGGATTGGAATGGGAAGGAGTTGGATATCCCATCTTATGTTATAGGAAGGGTGTCAGGTTTGGTAGTAGAAGCATTGAGATATCACATCTCATGCTATAGGAAGGGTCTCAGGATTGGAATGGGAAGGACTTGGATATCACATCTCATGCTATAGGGAGGGTCTCACGTTTGGAAAGGGAAGGAGTTGGATATCACATTTCATGTTAGAGGTAGGATCGCAGGTTTGGTATTAGAGGCATTGAATATCACATCTCATGCTATCAGAAGGGTCTCAGGATTGGAATGGGAAAGAGTTGGATATCACATCTCATGCTAAAGGGAGGGTCTCAGGTTTGGAAGGGGAAGGATTTTGATATCACATCTCATGTTATAGGAAGGATCTCACGTTTGGTATTAAAAGCAATGAGATATCACATCTCATGCTATCGGAAGGATCTCAGGTTTGGTATTAGAGGGATTGAGATATCACATCTCATGCTATCGGAAGGGTATCAGGATTGGATTTGGAAGTAGTTGGATATCCCATCTCATGCTATAGGAAGGGTCTCAGGTTGGACTGGGAAGGAGTTGGATATCACATCTCATGTTACAGGAAGGGTCTCAGGATTGGTATTAGAAGCATTGAGATATCACATCTCATGCTATCGGAAGGATGTCAGGTTTGGTATTAGAAGCATTGAGATATCAAATCTCATGCTATAGGAAGGGTCTCAGGATTGGAATGGGAAGAAGTTGGATATCACATCTCATGCTATAGGAAGGGTCTCAGGATTGGAATGGGAAGGAGTTTTATATGACATCTCATGCCATAGGAAGGATCTCAGGTTTGGTATTAGAAGCATTGAGACATCACATCTCATGTTATAGGAAGGGTCTCAGGATTGGAATGGGAAGGAGTTGGATATCACATCCCATGCTATAGGAAGGGTCTCAGGTTTGGTATAAGCATTGAGATATCACATCTCATGCTATAGGAATGGTCTCAGGATTGGAATGGGAAGGAGTTGTATATGACATCTCATGCTATAGGAAGGGTCTCAGGTTTGGTATAAGCATTGAGATATCACATCTCTGCTATCGGAAGGGTCACAGGATTCGAATGGGAAGGAGTTGGATATCCCATTTTATGTTATAGGAAGGGTCTCAGGTTTGGTATTAGAAGCATTGAGATATCACATCTCATGCTATCAGAAGGGTCTCAGGATTGGAATGGGAAGGAGTTGGATATCACATCTCATGCTAAAGGGAGGGTCTCAGGTTTGGAAGGGGAAGGATTTGGATATCACATCTCGTGTTATAGGAATGATCTCAGGTTTGGTATTAGAAGCATTGAGATATCACATCTCATGCTATCGGAAGGATCTCAGGTTTGGTATTAGAAGCATTGAGATATCAAATCTCATGCTATAGGAAGGGTCTCAGGATTGGAATGGGAAGAAGTTGGATATCACATCTCATGCTATAGGAAGGGTCTCAGGATTGGAATGGGAAGGAGTTGGTTATCACATCTCATCCTATAGGAAGGGTCTCAGGTTTGGTATAAGCATTGAGATATCACATCTCATGCTATAGGAATGGTCTCAGGATTGGAATGGGAAGGAGTTGTATATGACATCTCATTCCATAGGAAGGGTCTCAGGTTTGAGATGTGATATCCAAATCCTTCCCATTCCAATCCTGAAACCCTTCCTATAGCATGAGATGTGATATCTCAATGTTTCTAATAAAAAACCTGAGACCCTTCCTATAGCAAGAGATGTGATATACAAATCCTTCCCCTTCCAAACCTGAGACCCTTCCTTTAGCATGAGATGTGATATCCAAATCCTTCCCATTCCAAACCTGAAACCCTTCCTATAGCATGAGATGTGATATCTCAATGTTTCTAATAAAAAACCTGAGACCCTTCCTATAGCAAGAGATGTGATATCCAAATCCTTCCCATTCCAATCCTGAGACCCTTCCTATAACGAGATGTGATATCCAACTCCTTCCCATTCCAACCTGAGACCCTTCCTATAGCATGAGAAGGGATATCCAACTCCTTCCCATTCCAATCCTGAGACCCTTCCTATACCATGAGATGTGATATCTCAATGCTTCTAATAAAAAACCTGCGACCTTTCCTATAGCAAGAGATGTGATATCCAAATCCTTCCCATTCCAATCCTGAGATCCTTCCTATAACATGAGATGTGATATCCAATTCCTTCCCATTCTAAACCTGAGACCCTTCCTATTGGATGAGATGTGATATCCAACTCCTTCCCATTCCAATCCTGAGACCCTTCCTATTCCATGAGAGGTGATATCTCAATGCTTCTAATACCAAACCTGGGACCCGTCCTATAACATGAGATATGATATCCAAATCCTTCCCCTTCCAAACCTGAGACCCTTCCTTTAGCATGAGATGTGATATCCAAATCCTTCCCATTCCAATCCTGAGACCCTTCCTATAGCATGAGATGTGATATCTCTATGCTTCTACCAAACCTGAGACTCTTCCTTTAGCATGAGATGTGATATCCAAATTCTTCACATTCCAATCCTGAGACCCTTCCTATAGCATGAGATGTGATATCTCAATGCTTCTAATACCAAACCTGAGACCCTTCCTATAGAATGAGATGTGATATCTCAATGTTTCTAATAAAAAACCCGAGGCCCTTCCTATAGCAAGAGATGTGATATCCAAATCCTTCCCATTCCAATCCTGAGACCCTTCCTATAGCATGAGATGTGATATCTCTATGCTTCTACCAAACCTGAGACTCTTCCTTTAGCATGAGATGTGATATCCAAATTCTTCACATTCCAATCCTGAGACCCTTCCTATAGCATGAGATGTGATATCTCAATGCTTCTAATACCAAACCTGAGACCCTTCCTATAGCATGAGATGTGATATCTCAATGTTTCTAATAAAAAACCCGAGACCCTTCCTATAGCAAGAGATGTGATATCCAAATCCTTCCCATTCCAATCCTGAGACCCTTCCTATAGCATGAGATGTGATATCTCTATGCTTATACCAAACCTGAGACCCTTCCTATGGCATGAGATGTGATATCCAACTCCTTCCCATTCCAATCCTGAGACCCTTCCTATAGCATGAGATGTGATATCTCTATGCTTCTACCAAACCTGAGACCCTTCCTTTAGCATGAGATGTGATATCCAAATCCTTCACATTCCAAACCTGAGACCCTTCCTATAGCATGAGATGTGATATCTCAATGCTTCTAATACCAAACCTGAGATCCTTCCTATAACATGAGATGTGATATCCAACTCCTTCCCATTCCAATCCTGAGACCCTTCCGATAGCATGAGATGTGATATCTCAATGCTTCTAATATCAAAACTGAGACCCTCCCTATAGTATGAGATGTGATATCTAAGTCCTTCCCATTCCTATCCTGAGACCCTTCCAATAGCGGAGATGTGATATCTCAATGCTTATACCAAACCTGATGACCCTTCCTTTGGCATGAGATGTGATATCCAACTCCTTCCCATTCCAATCCTGAGTCCCTTCCTATTGCATGAGATGTGATATCTCAATGCTTCTATCAAACCTGAGACCCTTCCTTTAGCATGAGATGTGATATCCAACTCCTTCCCATTCCAATCCTGAGACCCTTCCTATAACATGAGACGTGATATCCAACTCCTTTCCATTCCAATCCTGAGACTCTTCCTATAGCATGAGATGTGATATCTCAATGCTTCTAATACCAAACCTGGGACCCGTCCTATAACATGAGATATGATATTCAAATCCTTCCCCTTCCAAACCTGAGACCCTTCCTTTACCATGAGATGTGATATGCAAATCCTTCCCATTCCAATCCTGAAACCCTTCCTATAGCATGAGATGTGATATCTCAATGTTTCTAATAAAAAACCTGAGACCCTTCCTATAGCAAGAGATGTGATATCCAAATCCTTCCCATTCCAATCCTGAGACCCTTCCTATAACGAGATGTGATATCCAACTCCTTCCCATTCCAACCTGAGACCCTTCCTATAGCATGAGAAGGGATATCCAACTCCTTCCCATTCCAATCCTGAGACCCTTCCTATAGCATGAGATGTGATATCTCAATGCTTCTAATAAAAAACCTGAGACCCTTCCTATAGCAAGAGATGTGATATCCAAATCCTTCCCATTCCAATCCTGAGATCCTTCCTATAACATGAGATGTGATATCCAATTCCTTCCCATTCCAATCCTGAGACCCTTCCTATACCATGAGAGGTGATATCTCAATGCTTCTAATACCAAACCTGGGACCCGTCCTATAACATGAGATATGATATCCAAATCCTTCCCCTTCCAAACCTGAGACCCTTCCTTTAGCATGAGATGTGATATCCAAATCCTTCCCATTCCAATCCTGAAACCCTTCCTATAACATGAGATGTGATATCTCAATGTTTCTAATAAAAAACCTGAGACCCTTCCTATAGCAAGAGATGTGATATCCAAATCCTTCCCATTCCAATCTTGAGACCCTTCCTATAACATGAGATGTGATATCCAAATCTTGCCCATTCCAACCTGAGACCCTTCCTATAGCATGAGAAGGGATATCCAACTCCTTCCCATTCCAATCCTGAGTTCCTTCCTATTGCATGAGATGTGATATCTCAATGCTTCTATCAAACCTGAGACCCTTCCTATAGCAAGAGATGTGATATCCAAATCCTTCCCATTCCAATCCTGAGATCCTTCCTATAACATGAGATGTGATATCCAATTCCTTCCCATTCCAATCCTGAGACCCTTCCTATACCATGAGAGGTGATATCTCAATGCTTCTAATACCAAACCTGGGACCCGTCCTATAACATGAGATATGATATCCAAATCCTTCCCCTTCCAAACCTGAGACCCTTCCTTTAGCATGAGATGTGATATCCAAATCCTTCCCATTCCAATCCTGAAACCCTTCCTATAACATGAGATGTGATATCTCAATGTTTCTAATAAAAAACCTGAGACCCTTCCTATAGCAAGAGATGTGATATCCAAATCCTTCCCATTCCAATCTTGAGACCCTTCCTATAACATGAGATGTGATATCCAACTCCTTCCCATTCCAACCTGAGATCCTTCTTAAAGCGTGAGAAGGGATATCCAACTCCTTCCCAATCCAATCCTGAGACCCTTCCGATAGCAGAGATGTGATATCTCAATGCTTATACCAAACCTGAGACCCTTCCTATGGCATGAGATGTGATATCCAACTCCTTCCCATTCCAATCCTGAGACCCTTCCTATAGCATGAGATGTGATATCTCTATGCTTCTACCAAACCTGAGACCCTTCCTTTAGCATGAGATGTGATATCCAATTCTTCACATTCCAATCCTGAGACCCTTCCTATAGCATGAGATGTGATATCTCAATGCTTCCAATACCAAACCTGAGATCCTTCCTATAACATGAGATGTGATATCCAACTCCTTCCCATTCCAATCCTGAGACCCTTCCGATAGCATGAGATGTGATATCTCAATGCTTCTAATATCAAAACTGAGACCCTCCCTATAGTATGAGATGTGATATCTAAGTCCTTCCCATTCCTATCCTGAGACCCTTCCGATAGCAGAGATGTAATATCTCAATGCTTATACCAAACCTGATGACCCTTCCTATGGCATGAGATGTGATATCCAACTCCTTCCCATTCCGATCCTGAGTTCCTTCCTATAGCATGAGATGTGATATCTCAATGCTTCTATCAACCCTGAGACCCTTCCTTTAGCATGAGATGTGATATCCAACTCCGTCCCATTCCAATCCTGAGACCCTTCCTATAACATGAGACATGATATCCAACTCCTTCCCATTCCAATCCTGAGACTCTTCCTATAGCATGAGATGTGATATCTCAATGCTTCTAATATCAAAACTGAGACCCTCCCTATAGTATGAGATGTGATATCTAAGTCCTTCCCATTCCTATCCTGAGACCCTTCCAATAGCGGAGATGTGATATCTCAATGCTTATACCAAACCTGATGACCCTTCCTTTGGCATGAGATGTGATATCCAACTCCTTCCCATTCCAATCCTGAGTTCCTTCCTATTGCATGAGATGTGATATCTCAATGCTTCTATCAAACCTGAGACCCTTCCTTTAGCATGAGATGTGATATCCAACTCCTTCCCATTCCAATCCTGAGACCCTTCCTATAACATGAGACGTGATATCCAACTCCTTTCCATTCCAATCCTGAGACTCTTCCTATAGCATGAGATGTGATATCTCAATGCTTCTAATACCAAACCTGGGACCCGTCCTATAACATGAGATATGATATTGAAATCCTTCCCCTTCCAAACCTGAGACCCTTCCTTTACCATGAGATGTGATATGCAAATCCTTCCCATTCCAATCCTGAAACCCTTCCTATAGCATGAGATGTGATATCTCAATGTTTCTAATAAAAAACCTGAGACCCTTCCTATAGCAAGAGATGTGATATCCAAATCCTTCCCATTCCAATCCTGAGACCCTTCCTATAACGAGATGTGATATCCAACTCCTTCCCATTCCAACCTGAGACCCTTCCTATAGCATGAGAAGGGATATCCAACTCCTTCCCATTCCAATCCTGAGACCCTTCCTATAGCATGAGATGTGATATCTCAATGCTTCTAATAAAAAACCTGAGACCCTTCCTATAGCAAGAGATGTGATATCCAAATCCTTCCCATTCCAATCCTGAGATCCTTCCTATAACATGAGATGTGATATCCAATTCCTTCCCATTCCAATCCTGAGACCCTTCCTATACCATGAGAGGTGATATCTCAATGCTTCTAATACCAAACCTGGGACCCGTCCTATAACATGAGATATGATATCCAAATCCTTCCCCTTCCAAACCTGAGACCCTTCCTTTAGCATGAGATGTGATATCCAAATCCTTCCCATTCCAATCCTGAAACCCTGCCTATAACATGAGATGTGATATCTCAATGTTTCTAATAAAAAACCTGAGACCCTTCCTATAGCAAGAGATGTGATATCCAAATCCTTCCCATTCCAATCTTGAGACCCTTCCTATAACATGAGATGTGATATCCAACTCCTTCCCATTCCAACCTGAGATCCTTCTTAAAGCATGAGAAGGGATATCCAACTCCTTCCCAATCCAATCCTGAGACCCTTCCGATAGCAGAGATGTGATATCTCAATGCTTATACCAAACCTGAGACCCTTCCTATGGCATGAGATGTGATATCCAACTCCTTCCCATTCCAATCCTGAGACCCTTCCTATAGCATGAGATGTGATATCTCTATGCTTCTACCAAACCTGAGACCCTTCCTTTAGCATGAGATGTGATATCCAATTCTTCACATTCCAATCCTGAGACCCTTCCTATAGCATGAGATGTGATATCTCAATGCTTCCAATACCAAACCTGAGATCCTTCCTATAACATGAGATGTGATATCCAACTCCTTCCCATTCCAATCCTGAGACCCTTCCGATAGCATGAGATGTGATATCTCAATGCTTCTAATATCAAAACTGAGACCCTCCCTATAGTATGAGATGTGATATCTAAGTCCTTCCCATTCCTATCCTGAGACCCTTTCCGATAGCAGAGATGTAATATCTCAATGCTTATACCAAACCTGATGACCCTTCCTATGGCATGAGATGTGATATCCAACTCCTTCCCATTCCGATCCTGAGTTCCTTCCTATAGCATGAGATGTGATATCTCAATGCTTCTATCAACCCTGAGACCCTTCCTTTAGCATGAGATGTGATATCCAACTCCGTCCCATTCCAATCCTGAGACCCTTCCTATAACATGAGACATGATATCCAACTCCTTCCCATTCCAATCCTGAGACTCTTCCTATAGCATGAGATGTGATATCTCAATGCTTCTAATACCAAACCTGGGACCCGTCCTATAACATGAGATATGATATCCAAATCCTTCCCCTTCCAAACCTGAGACCCTTCCTTTAGCATGAGATGTGATATCCAACTCCTTCCCATTCCAATCCTGAGACCCTTCCTATACCATGAGATGTGATATCTCAATGCTTCTAATAAAAAACCTGAGACCCTTCCTATAACAAGAGATGTGATATCCAAATCCTTCCCATTCCAACCTGAGACCCTTCCTATAGCATGAGAAGGGATATCCAACTCCTTCCCATTCCAATCCTGAGACCCTTCCTATACCATGAGATGTGATATCTCAATGCTTCTAATAAAAAACCTGAGACCCTTCCTATAACAAGAGATGTGATATCCAAATCCTTCCCATTCCAATCCTGAGATCCTTCCTATAACATGAGATGTGATATCCAATTCCTTCCCATTCCAAACCTGAGACCCTTCCTATTGGATGAGATGTGATATCCAACTCCTTCCCATTCCAATCCTGAGACCCTTCCTATACCATGAGATGTGATATCTCAATGCTTCTAATACCAAACCTGGCACCCGTCCTATAACATGAGATATGATATCCAAATCTTTGCCCTTCCAAACCTGAGACCCTTCCTTTAGCATGAGATGTGATATCCAAATCCTTCCCATTCCAATCCTGAAACCCTTCCTATAACATGAGATGTGATATCTCAATGTTTCTAATAAAAAACCTGAGACCCTTCCTATAGCAAGAGATGTGATATCCAAATCCTTCCCATTCCAATCTTGAGACCCTTCCTATAACATGAGATGTGATATCCAACTCCTTCCCATTCCAACCTGAGATCCTTCTTAAAGCATGAGAAGGGATATCCAACTCCTTCCCAATCCAATCCTGAGACCCTTCCGATAGCAGAGATGTGATATCTCAATGCTTATACCAAACCTGAGACCCTTCCTATGGCATGAGATGTGATATCCAACTCCTTCCCATTCCAATCCTGAGACCCTTCCTATAGCATGAGATGTGATATCTCTATGCTTCTACCAAACCTGAGACCCTTCCTTTAGCATGAGATGTGATATCCAATTCTTCACATTCCAATCCTGAGACCCTTCCTATAGCATGAGATGTGATATCTCAAAGCTTCCAATACCAAACCTGAGATCCTTCCTATAACATGAGATGTGATATCCAACTCCTTCCCATTCCAATCCTGAGACCCTTCCGATAGCATGAGATGTGATATCTCAATGCTTCTAATATCAAAACTGAGACCCTCCCTATAGTATGAGATGTGATATCTAAGTCCTTCCCATTCCTATCCTGAGACCCTTTCCGATAGCAGAGATGTAATATCTCAATGCTTATACCAAACCTGATGACCCTTCCTATGGCATGAGATGTGATATCCAACTCCTTCCCATTCCGATCCTGAGTTCCTTCCTATAGCATGAGATGTGATATCTCAATGCTTCTATCAACCCTGAGACCCTTCCTTTAGCATGAGATGTGATATCCAACTCCGTCCCATTCCAATCCTGAGACCCTTCCTATAACATGAGACATGATATCCAACTCCTTCCCATTCCAATCCTGAGACTCTTCCTATAGCATGAGATGTGATATCTCAATGCTTCTAATACCAAACCTGGGACCCGTCCTATAACATGAGATATGATATCCAAATCCTTCCCCTTCCAAACCTGAGACCCTTCCTTTAGCATGAGATGTGATATCCAACTCCTTCCCATTCCAATCCTGAGACCCTTCCTATACCATGAGATGTGATATCTCAATGCTTCTAATAAAAAACCTGAGACCCTTCCTATAACAAGAGATGTGATATCCAAATCCTTCCCATTCCAACCTGAGACCCTTCCTATAGCATGAGAAGGGATATCCAAATCCTTCCCATTCAAATCCTGAGACCCTTCCTATACCATGAGATGTGATATCTCAATGCTTCTAATAAAAAACCTGAGACCCTTCCTATAACAAGAGATGTGATATCCAAATCCTTCCCATTCCAATCCTGAGATCCTTCCTATAACATGAGATGTGATATCCAATTCCTTCCCATTCCAAACCTGAGACCCTTCCTATTGGATGAGATGTGATATCCAACTCCTTCCCATTCCAATCCTGAGACCCTTCCTATACCATGAGATGTGATATCTCAATGCTTCTAATACCAAACCTGGCACCCGTCCTATAACATGAGATATGATATCCAAATCTTTGCCCTTCCAAACCTGAGACCCTTCCTTTAGCATGAGATGTGATATCCAAATCCTTCCCATTCCAATCCTGAAACCCTTCCTATAGCATGAGATGTGATATCTCAATGTTTCTAATAAAAAACCTGAGACCCTTCCTATAGCAAGAGATGTGATATCCAAATCCTTCCCATTCCAATCCTGAGACCCTTCCTATAACGAGATGTGATATCCAACTCCTTCCCATTCCAACCTGAGATCCTTCCTATAGCATGAGAAGGGATATCCAACTCCTTCCCATTCCAATCCTGAGACCCTTCCTATACCATGAGATGTGGTATCTCAATGCTTCTAATAAAAAACCTGAGACCCTTCCTATAGCAAGAGATGTGATATCCAAATCCTTCCCATTCCAATCCTGAGATCCTTCCTATAACATGAGATGTGATATCCAATTCCTTCCCATTCCAAACCTGAGACCCTTCCTATTGGATGAGATGTGATATCCAACTCCTTCCCATTCCAATCCTGAGACCCTTCCTATACCATGAGATGTGACATTTCAATGCTTCTAATACCAAACCTGGGACCCGTCCTATAACATGAGATATGATATCCAAATCCTTCCCCTTCCAAACCTGAGACCCTTCCTTTAGCACGAGATGTGATATCCAACTCCTTCCCATTCCAACCTGAGACCCTTCCTATAGCATGAGAAGGGATATCCAACTCCTTCCCATTCCAATCCTGAGACCCTTCCTATAGCATGAGATGTGATATCTCAATGTTTCTAATAAAAAAGCCGAGGCCCTTCCTATAGCAAGAGATGTGATATCCATATCCTTCCCATTCCAATCCTGAGACCCTTCCTATAACGAGATGTGATATCCAACTCCTTCTCATTCCAACCTGAGACCCTTCCTATAGCATGAGAAGGGATATCCAACTCCTTCCCATTCCAATCCTGAGACCCTTCCTATACCATGAGATGTGATATCTCAATGCTTCTAATATCAAAACTGAGACCCTCCCTATAGCATCAGATGTGATATCTAAGTCCTTCCCATTCCAATCCTGAGACCCTTCCGATAGCAGAGATGTGATATCTCAATGCTTATACCAAACCTGAGACCCTTCCTATAGCATGAGATGTGATATCCAACTCCTTCCCATTCCAATCCTGAGACCCTTCCTATAGCATGAGATGTGATATCTCAATGCTTCTACCAAAACTGAGACCCTTCCTTTAGCACGAGATGTGATATCCAACTCCTTCCCATTCCAATCCTGAGACCCTTCCTATAGCATGAGATGTGATATCTCAATGCTTCTAATACCAAACCTGAGATCCTTCCTATAACATGAGATGTGATATCCAACTCCTTCCCATTCCAACCTGAGACCCTTCCTATAGCATGAGAAGGGATATCCAACTCCTTCCCATTCCAATCCTGAGACCCTTCCTATACCATGAGATGTGATAGCTCAATGTTTCTAATAAAAAAGCAGAGGCCCTTCCTATAGCAAGAGATGTGATATCCATATCCTTCCCATTCCAATCCTGAGACCCTTCCTATAACGAGATGTGATATCCAACTCCTTTCCATTCCAACCTGAGACCCTTCCTATAGCATGAGAAGGGATATCCAACTCCTTCCCATTCCAATCCTGAGACCCTTCCTATACCATGAAATGTGATATCTCAATGCTTCTAATATCAAAACTGAGACCCTCCCTATAGCATCAGATGTGATATCTAAGTCCTTCCCATTCCAATCCTGAGACCCTTCCGATAGCAGAGATGTGATATCTCAATGCTTATACCAAACCTGAGACCCTTCCTATAGCATGAGATGTGATATCCAACTCCTTCCCATTCCAATCCTGAGACCCTTCCTATAGCATGAGATGTGATATCTCAGTGCTTCTACCAAAACTGAGACCCTTCCTTTAGCACGAGATGTGATATCCAACTCCTTCCCATTCCAATCCTGAGACCCTTTCTATAGCATGAGATGTGATATCTCAATGCTTCTAATACCAAACCTGAGATCCTTCCTATAACATGAGATGTGATATCCAACTCCTTCCCATTCCAATCCTGAGACCCTTCCTATAGTATGAGATGTGATATCTCAATGCTTCTAATACCAAACCTGAGATCCTTCCTATAACATGAGATGTGATATCCAAATCCTTCCCCTTTAAACGTGAGACCCTCTCTTTAGCATGAGATGTGATATCCAAATCCTTCCCATTCCAATCCTGATACCCTTCTGATAGCATGAGATGTGATATCTCAATGCCTCTAACACCAAACCTGAGATCCTACCTCTAACATGAAATGTGATATCCAACTCCTTCCCTTTCCAAACCTCAGAGCCTTCCTACAGCATGAGATGTGATATCCAAGTCCTTCCCATTCCAATCCTGAGACCCTTCCTATAACATGAGATGTGATATCCAACTCCTTCCCATTCCAACCTGAGACCCTTCCTATAGCATGAGATGGGATATCCAACTCCTTCCAAATCCAATCCTGATACCCTTCCGATAGCATGAGATGTGATATCCCAATGCTTCTACAAAACCTGAGACCCATACCATGGCATGAGATGTGATATCAAACTCCCGTCCTATACCATGAGACTTGATATCTCAATGCTTCTAATACCAAACCTGAGACCGGTCCAATAACATGAGATGTGATATCCAAATCCTTCCCCTTCCAAACTTTAGACCCTTCCTTTATCATGAGATGTGATATTCAAGTCCTTCCCATTCCATTCCTGAGACCCTTCCTATAGCATGAGATGTGATATCTCAATGCTTCTAATACCAAACCTGCGACCCTTCCTATAACATGAATTGTGATATCCAAGTCCTTCCCATTCCAATCCTGAGACCCTTCCGATAGCAGAGATGTGATATCTCAATGCTTATACCAAACCTGAGACCCTTCTGATAGCATGAGATGTGATATCTCAATGCTTCTAATACCAAACCTGAGATCCTTCCTATAACATGAGATGTGATATCCAAATCCTTCCCCTTCCAAACCTTAGACGCTCCCTTTAGTATGAGATGTGATATCCAACTCCTTCCCATTCCAATCCTGAGACCCTTCTGATAGCATGAGATGTGATATCTCAATGCCTCTAATACCAAACCTGAGATCCTACCTCTAACATGAAATGTGATATCCAACTCCTACCCTTTCCAACCCTGAGAGCCTTCCGATAGCATGAGATGTGATATCTCAATGCTTCTAATACCAAACCTGAGACCGGTCCTATAACATGAGATGTGATATCCAAATCCTTCCCCTTCCAAACCTTAGACCCTTCCTATAGCATGAGATGTGATATCTCATTGCTTCTAATACCAAACCTGAGACCCTTCCTGTAACGAGATGGGATATCCAACTCCTTCCCATTCCAATCCTGAGACCCTTCCGATAGCAGAGATGTGATATCTCAATGCTTATACCAAACCTGTGACCCTTCCTATGGCATGAGATGTCATATACAACTCCTTCCGATTCCAATCCTGAGACCCTTCCTATAGCATGAGATGGGATATCTCAATGCTTATACCAAACCTGAGACCCTTCCTTTAGCGTGATATGTGATATCCAACTCCTTCCCATTCCAATCCTGAGACCCTTCCTATAGCATGAGATGTGATATCTCAATGCTCCTAATACCAAACCTCAGATCCTTCCTATAACATGAGATGTGATATCAAACTCCTTCCCATTACAAACCTTTGCTTCTATCAAACCTGAGACCCTTCCTTTAGCATGAGATGTGGTATCCAACTCCTTACCATTCCAATCCTGAGACCCTTCCTATAGCATGACGTGATATCCAACTCCTTCCCATTCCAATCCTGAGACTCTTCCTATAGCATGAGATGTGATATCTCAATGCTTCTAAAACCAAGCATGAGAACCATCCTATAACATGAGATGTGAAATCCAAATCATTCCCTTTCCAAACCTGAGGCCCTTCCTATAGCTTGAGATGTGATATCAAACTCCTTCCCATTCAATGTGATATAAAACTCCTTCCCATTCATATCCTGAGACCCTTCCTATACCATGAGATGTGATATCTCAATGCTTCCAATACCAAACCTGAGACCCTTCCTAAAACATGAGATGTGAGATCCAAATCCTTCCCCTTCCAAACCTCAGACCTTTCCTTTAGCATGAGATGTGATATCCAACTCCTTCCCATTCCAAACCTGAGACCCTTCCTATAGCATGAGATGTTATATCTTAATGCTTCTAAAACCAAACCTGAGAACCATCCTATAACATGAGATGTGAAATCCAAATCCTTCCCTTTCCAATCCTGAGATAGCTTGAGATGTGATATCCAATCCAATCCTGAGACCCTTCTTATACAATGAGACTTGATATCTCAATGCTTCTAATACCAAACCTGAGACCGGTCCTATAACATGAGATGTGATATCCAAATCCTTTTCATTCCAATCCTGAGACCCTTCCTATAGCATGAGATGTGATATCTCATTGCTTCTAAAACCAAACATGAGAACCATCCTATAACATGAGATGTGAAATCCAAATCCTTCACTTTCCAAACCTGAGACCCTTCCTATAGCTTGAGATGTGATATCAAACTCCTTCCCATTCCAATCCTGAGATAGCTTGAGATGTGATATCCAACTCCTTCCCATTCCAATCCTGAGACTCTTCCTATACCATGAGATGTGATATCTCAATGCTTCTAATACCAAACCTGAGACCCGTCCTAAAACATGAGATGTGAGATCCAAATCCTTCCCCTTCCAATCCTGAGATCCTTCCTATGGCTTGAGATGTGTTAGGAAAGATTTCGTAATTGTAGGGAATTTTCCTTCCATGTGGCAACCCCTAAACTTTTTGCTATTGTTTTTAACCTTGTTCTTGACTTTGCCAGAGAAGTACAGCCTTCTGCCGCACTTCTCTGGGCTTTCGCTCCTTTCTTACGGGGAAACTGACATGCCCTTAAGACAGTCAGTACCGGGGAACGCTGTTTCCCGTAGTTTCTTTTATCATGTTGCGGCTTTAGTGCAACATGACACAAGAGGGCACTGTAAGCTAAGTTACAGCTCTCTTGGGTCTCTAGCCTTCTACAGACCCTAGATACTCTTTTAGGATGGTATTTGATCGGTGCAAGTCATTCAGGGACTGGAATGGTGGCAGCGATCGTTTTTGTTTATTTTGAGCTCCTTTTGGCGTTCTGAGCACGTTTTTGCCCTGAACCCAAAATGGTGGCCTGGCTCTCCAAAATGGCCAGACCACGAGGCTCCTTTGTCCTGTCCACTGGCAGTCTTGCTCCCTTCACCTTCCCCAGGTCGGGCGACCCGGGGCCTTCCTTATTTGGGCATGTACTTTCCCGCGAAACGTGGTTGCTTTCGCGGGCTTCTACATGTCGTTTGTGTGCCTCCAGGGTGTGGGCTGGGATGTCTGGTCCCAATACACATCCTGGGTGCCAGAGAGTCTGGGGTGGTGTGAATGCCTGGGACCACCGTGGTCCGTGATTGGTCCACGTATGGTATGTGTGTTGATGAGCGGATCTCCCATTGGCTCCCCTCCGTTTTGGCGCGAAGGGAACCGTGGATAAGAGGGAGCTGGAAACACCACTACCATGTCGATCTCCTGAGTTATCACGAACGAAGGAATACAGGAGCCAAGTATCCTGCAACCAAGAGGCTGGACCGAGGAATCGCTGGTGACCCGCTGAAGGAATCCTCCTTTGCACTGCTGTCGTCCTGTGAAACCCTTTCCTCCTTGGATCGAACCAGAAGGCCTGTACTGGTGCTTCGACCTTTGGAATAGCAGGAACAGCTATTCCCGGCGACTTCATCATCTCCTGCCAAGTAAGCCTTCGGAAGTGTCTCTGGGCCATCCAGTTGACTGACCAGCTTACAAGGGAGTCCTGCTCTGTAACTGCCGCCAGGTTGTGTTGTATTTCGAGTCCTTGTCACTCTCCCACGCTTCGTACGCTTGGTGTCCCCAGGTCTGAAGGGAGGAGTGTACATTTGGCTTGAATACACACGGCCGCTCCGTTGTCCTGCTGCGGCAACAAAACTGTGCCGGTTTCGTCGATTGGGACGTCTTTTTGATCTACACGACTACAAAGCGTTCCCTGCTCTCCTGAACCTGCCAGCTGCTGAAACGAACGTGGAGAAGCCTGGGACTGCTTGCTTCGGGGACCGGTGAGTAGTATATCTAGGATCTGGTCGCCCTCCTGCAGTATCCCATTGCTTTTCCCTGCTGTGTAAAAACAGCACCCTTTTCGCCCGTACTCGCGCTCTGCTTCTGCCCGCTGTGGAGGCTGCGCTTGAGTTGCGGAACCTGTTCTTCTTCTGCTGTGCACTAACCCGAACTGCCTGACTTCCTCCGAAGAGCTTCCCCTTATGCCCGTTGGCACCGGCGTGGCAGGTACTTTGAGCACAAGGCTCCACTCTTCGCAGGGCTCGGACTTCCATCTAGTTAGGTGCCTATGAAGGCGAACTCAGTCTAAAGCGTTATCGCACTGCCTGTTTTCCTTTCCTTTCAGGTGGACTACATATTTCGTGCTTTAAACGCTTGCGACTGTGTATTTGTATATATATTGTGTTGATATGGTATGTGTTGGTTTAATATTGTTATAGTGTGATTTTCTCGCTACGGTCGTTGTTTTAAAGGCCTTAAAATAAATGTGTATCTATTTTTGATATAACAACTGTTTGGAGTAGTTTGTAAGCGCTCTTGCTTTGTGTGCTCATTGCGGGCTTTCAGTCACCCCCACCCCTCTTGAGACCTAGTCTTGACCGCCGCGATCGCTACCTTGATTGGTCTGGCTTGTCCAGAGGTTACCCTGTTCCAAGTAATTAGGTTGGCCTTCTGAACTTCTGCGCCACCAGGACAGAGTTCAGAAATCCGTCTTAACAAGATGTGATATCAAACTCCTTCCCATTCCAATCCTGAGATAGCTTGAGATGTGATATCCAACTCCATCCCATTCCTATCCTGAGACCCTTCCGATAGCAGAGATGTGATATCTCAATGCTTATACCAAACCTGATCACCCTTCCTATGGCATGAGATGTGATATCCAACTCCTTCCCATTCCAATCCTGAGTTCCTTCCTATAGCATGAGATGTGATATATCAATGCTTCTATCAAACCTGAGACCCTTCCTTTAGCATGAGATGTGATATCCAACTCCTTCCCATTCCAATCCTGAGACCCTTCCTATATCATGAGACGTGATATCCAACTCCTTCCCATTCCAATCCTGAGACTCTTCCTATAGCATGGGATGTGATATCTCAATGCTTCTAATACCAAACGTGGGACCCGTCCTATAACATGAGATATGATATCCAAATCCTTCCCCTTCCAAACCTGAGACCCTTCCTTTAGCATGAGATGTGATATCCAAATCCTTCCCATTCCAATCCTGAAACCCTTCCTATAGCATGAGATGTGATATCTCAATGTTTCTAATAAAAAACCTGAGACCCTTCCTATAGCAAGAGATGTGATATACAAATCCTTTCCCTTCCAAACCTGAGACCCTTCCTTTAGCATGAGATGTGATATCCAAATCATTCCCATTCCAATCCTGAAACCCTTCCTATAGCATGAGATGTGATATCTCAATGTTTCTAATAAAAAACCTGAGACCCTTCCTATAGCAAGAGATGTGATATCCAAATCCTTCCCATTCCAATCCTGAGACCCTTCCTATAACGAGATGTGATATCCAACTCCTTCCCATTCCAACCTGAGACCCTTCCTATAGCATGAGAAGGGATATCCAACTCCTTCCCATTCCAATCCTGAGACCCTTCCTATACCATGAGATGGGATATCTCAATGCTTATACCAAACCTGAGACCCTTCCTTTAGCGTGATATGTGATATCCAACTCCTTCCCATTCCAATCCTGAGACCCTTCCTATAGCATGAGATGTGATATCTCAATGCTTCTAATACCAAACCTCAGATCCTTCCTATAACATGAGATGTGATATCAAACTCCTTCCCATTACAAACCTTTGCTTCTATCAAACCTGAGACCCTTCCTTTAGCATGAGATGTGATATCCAACTCCTTACCATTCCAATCCTGAGACCCTTCCTATAGCATGACGTGATATCCAACTCCTTCCCATTCCAATCCTGAGACTCTTCCTATAGCATGAGATGTGATATCTCAATGCTTCTAAAACCAAGCCTGAGAACCATCCTATAACATGAGATGTGAAATCCAAATCATTCCCTTTCCAAACCTGAGGCCCTTCCTATAGCAAGAGATGTGATATCCAAATCCTTCCCATTCCAATCCTGAGATCCTTCCTATAACATGAGATGTGATATCCAATTCCTTCCCATTCCAAACCTGAGACCCTTCCTATTGGATGAGATGTGATATCCAACTCCTTCCCATTCCAATCCTGAGATAGCTTGAGATGTGATATCCAACTCCTTCCCATTCCAATCCTGAGACCCTTCCTATACCATGAGATGTGATATCTCAATGCTTCTAATACCAAACCTGAGATCCGTCCTAAAACATGAGATGTGAGATCCAAATCCTTCCCCTTCCAAACCTGAGACCCTTCCTATAGCTTGAGATGTGATATCAAACTCCTTCCCATTCCAATCCTGAGATAGCTTGAGATGTGATATCCAACTCCATCCCATTCCAATCCTGAGACCCTTCCGATAGCATGAGATGTGATATCTCAATGCTTCTAATATCAAAACTGAGACCCTCCCTATAGTATGAGATGTGATATCTAAGTCCTTCCCATTCCTATCCTGAGACCCTTCCGATAGCAGAGATGTGATATCTCAATGCTTATACCAAACCTGATAACCCTTCCTATGGCATGAGATGTGATATCCAACTCCTTCCCATTCCAATCCTGAGTTCCTTCCTATAGCATGAGATGTGATATCTCAATGCTTTTATCAAACCTGAGACCCTTCCTTTAGCATGAGATGTGATATCCAACTCCTTCCCATTCCAATCCTGAGACCCTTCCTATAACATGAGACGTGATATCCAACTCCTTCCCATTCCAATCCTGAGACTCTTCCTATAGCATGAGATGTGATATCTCAATGCTTCTAATACCAAACCTGGGACCCGTACTATAACATGAGATATGATATCCAAATCCTTCCCCTTCCAAACCTGAGACCCTTCCTTTACCATGAGATGTGATATCCAAATCCTTCCCATTCCAATCCTGAAACCCTTCCTATAGCATGAGATGTGCTATCTCAATGTTTCTAATAAAAAACCTGAGACCCTTCTTATAGCAAGAGATGTGATATCCAAATCCTTCCCATTCCAATCCTGAGACCCTTCCTATAACGAGATGTTATATCCAACTCCTTCCCATTCCAACCTGAGACCCTTCCTATAGCATGAGAAGGGATATCCAACTCCTTCCCATTCCAATCCTGAGACCCTTCCTATACCATGAGATGTGATATCTCAACGCTTCTAATAAAAAACCTGAGACCTTTCCTATAGCGAGATTGGATATCCAACTCCTTCCCATTCCAATCCTGAGACCCTTCCGATAGCAGAGATGTGATATCTCAATGCTTATACCAAACCTGAGACCCTTCCTATGGCATGAGATGTCATATACAACTCCTTCCAATTCCAATCATGAGACCCTTCCTATAGCATGAGATGTGATATCTCAATGCTTCTAATACCAAACCTGAGATCCTTCCTATAACATGAGATGTGATATCAAACTCCTTCCCATTCCAAACCTGAGACCCTTCAGATAGCATAAGATGTGATATCTCAATGCTTCTAAAACCAAACATGAGAACCATCCTATAACATGAGATGTGAAATCCAAATCATTCCCTTTCCAAACCTGAGACCCTTCCTATAGCTTGAGATGTGATATCAAACTCCTTCCCATTCAATGTGATATCCAACTCCTTCCCATTCCAATCCTGAGACCCTTCCTATACCATGAGATGTGATATTTGAATGCTTCTAATAGCAAACCTGAGACCCGTCCTAAAACATGAGATGTGAGATCCAAATCCTTCCCCTTCCAAACCTGAGACCTTTCCTTTAGCATGAGATGTGATATCCAACTCCTTCCCATTCCAAACCTGAGACCCTTCCTATAGCATGAGATGTTATATCTTAATGCTTCTAAAACCAAACCTGAGAACCATCATATAACATGTGAAATCCAAATTGTTCCCTTCCAAACCTGAGACCCTTCCGATAGCATGAGATGAGATATCTCAATGCTGCTAAAACCAAACATGAGAACCATCCTATAACATGAGATGTGAAATCCAAATCCTTCCCATTCCAAACCTGAGACCCTTCCTATAGCTTGAGATGTGATATCAAACGCCTTCCCATTCCAATCCTGAGATAGCTTGAGATGTGATAGCCAACTCCTTCCCATTCCAATCCTGAGACCCTTCCTATACCATGAGATGTGATATCTCAATCCTTCTAATACCAAACTTGAGACCCGTCCTAAAACATGAGATGTGAGATCCAAATCCTTCCCCTTCCAAACCTGAGACCCTTCCTATAGCTTGAGATGTGATATCAAACTCCTTCCCATTCCAATCCTGAGACCCTTCTGATAGCATGAGATGTGATAGCTCAATGCTTCTAATATCAAAACTGAGACCCTCCCTATAATATGAGATGTGATATCTAAGTCCTTCCCATTCCTATCCTGAGACCCTTCCGATAGCAGAGATGTGATATCTCAATGCTTATACCAAACCTGATGACCCTTCCTATGGCATGAGATGTGATATCCAACTCCTTCCCATTCCAATCCTGAGTTCCTTCCTATAGCATGAGATGTGATATCTCAATGCTTCTATCAAACCTGAGACCCTTCCTTTAGCATGAGATGTGATATCCAACTCCTTGCCATTCCAATCCTGAGACCCTTCCTATAACATGAGACGTGATATCCAACTTCTTCCCATTCCAATCCTGAGACTCCTCCTATAGCATGAGATGTGATATCTCAATGCTTCTAATACCAAACCTGGGACCCGTCCTATAACATGAGATATGATATCCAAATCCTTCCCCTTCCAAACCTGAGACCCTTCCTTTAGCATGAGATGTGATATCCAAATCCTTCCCATTCCAATCCTGAAACCCTTCCTATAACGAGATGTGATATCCAACTCCTTCCCATTCCAACCTGAGACCCTTCCTATAGCATGAGAAGGGATATCCAACTCCTTCCCATTCCAATCCTTAGACCCTTCCTACAGCATGCGATGTGATATCTCAATGTTTCTAATAAAAACCTGAGACCCTTCCTATAGCAAGAGATGTGATATCCAAATCCTTCCCATTCCAATCCTGAGACCCTTCCTATAACGAGATGTGATATCCAACTCCTTCCCATTCCAACCTGAGACCCTTCCTATAGCATGAGAAGGGATATCCAACTCCTTCCCATTCCAATCCTTAGACCCTTCCTACAGCATGCGATGTGATATCTCAATGATTCTAATACCAAACCAGAGACCCGTCCTATAACATGAGATGGGATATCCAACTCCTTCCCATCCCAATCCTGAGACACTTCCGATTGCAGAGATGTGATATCTCAATGCTTATACCAAACCTGAGACTCTTCCTATAACATGAGATGTGATATCCAACTCCTTCCCGTTCCAAACCTGAGACCCTTCCTATAGCATGAGATGTGATATCCAGCTCCTTCCCATTCCAATCCTGAGACCCTTCCGATAGCATGAGATGTGATATCTCAATGCTTCTAATACCAAACCTGAGATCCTTCCTATAACATGTGATGAGATGTGATATCCAATTCCTTCCCATTCCAAACCTGAGACCCTTCCTATTGGATGAGATGTGATATCCAACTCCTTCCCATTCCAATCCTGAGACCCTTATTATACCATGAGATGTGACATCTCAATGCTTCTAATACCAAACCTGGGACCCGTCCTATAACATGAGATATGATATCCAAATCCTTCCCCTTCCAAACCTGAGACCCTTCCTTTAGCACGAGATGTGATATCCAACTCCTTCCCATTCCAACCTGAGACCCTTCCTATAGCATGAGAAGGGATATCCAACTTCTTCCCATTCCAATCCTGAGACCCTTCCTATACCATGAGATGTGATATCTCAATGTTTCTAATAAAAAAGCCGAGGCCCTTACTATAGCAAGAGATGTGATATCCATATCCTTCCCATTCCAATCCTGAGACCCTTCCTATAACGAGATGTGATATCTCAATGCTTCTAATATCAAAACTGAGACCCTCCCTATAGCATCAGATGTGATATCTAAGTCCTTCCCATTCCAATCCTGAGACCCTTCCGATAGCAGAGATGTGATATCTCAATGCTTATACCAAACCTGAGACCCTTCCTATAGCATGAGATGTGATATCCAACTCCTTTCCATTCCAATCCTGAGACCCTTCCTATAGCATGAGATGTGATATCTCAATGCTTCTACCAAAACTGAGACCCTTCCTTTAGCACGAGATGTGATATCCAACTCCTTCCCATTCCAATCCTGAGACCCTTCCTATAGCATGAGATGTGATATCTCAATGCTTCTAATACCAAACCTGAGATCCTTCCTATAACATGAGATGTGATATCCAACTCCTTCCCATTCCAACCTGAGACCCTTCCTATAGCATAAGGGATATCCAACTCTTTCCCATTCCAATCCTGAGACCCTTCCTATACCATGAGATGTGATATCTCAATGCTTCTAATATCAAAACTGAGACCCTCCCTATAGCATCAGATGTGATATCTAAGTCCTTCCCATTCCAATCCTGAGACCCTTCCGATAGCAGAGATGTGATATCTCAATGCTTATACCAAACCTGAGACCCTTCCTATAGCATGAGATGTGATATCTAACTCCTTCCCATTCCAATCCTGAGACCCTTCCTATAGCATGAGATGTGATATCTCAATGCTTCTAACAAAACTGAGACCCTTCCTTTAGCACGAGATGTGATATCCAACTCCTTCCCATTCCAATCCTGAGACCCTTTATAAATAGCATGAGATGTGATATCTCAATGCTTCTAATAACAAACCTGAGATCCTTCCTATAACATGAGATGTGATATCCAACTCCTTCCCATTCCAATCCTGAGACCCTTCCTATAGTATGAGATGTGATATCTCAAAGCTTCTAATACCAAACCTGAGATCCTTCCTATAACATGAGATGTGATATCCAAATCCTTCCCCTTTAAACCTGAGACCCTCTCTTTAGCATGAGATGTGATATCCAAATCCTTCCCATTCCAATCCTGATACCCTTCTGATAGCATGAGATGTGATATCTCAATGCCTCTAACACCAAACCTGAGATCCTACCTCTAACATGAAATGTGATATCCAACTCCTTCCCTTTCCAAACCTCAGAGCCTTCCTACAGCATGAGATGTGATATCCAAGTCCTTCCCATTCCAATCCTGAGACCCTTCCTATAACATGAGATGTGATATCCAACTCCTTCCCATTCCAACCTGAGACCCTTCCTATAGCATGAGATGGGATATCCAACTCCTTCCAAATCCAGTCCTGATACCCTTCCGATAGCATGAGATGTGATATCCCAATGCTTCTACAAAACCTGAGACCCATACCATGGCATGAGATGTGATATCAAACTCCCGTCCTATACCATGAGACTTGATATCTCAATGCTTCTAATACCAAACCTGAGACCGGTCCAATAACATGAGATGTGATATCCAAATCCTTCCCCTTCCAAACTTTAGACCCTTCCTTTATCATGAGATGTGATATCCAAGTCCTTCCCATTCCATTCCTGAGACCCTTCCTATAGCATGAGATGTGATATCTCAATGCTTCTAATACCAAACCTGAGACCCTTCCTATAACATGAATTGTGATATCCAAGTCCTTCCCATTCCAATCCTGAGACCCTTCCGATAGCAGAGATGTGATATCTCAATGCTTATACCAAACCTGAGACACTTCCGATAGCATGAGATGTGATATCTCAATGCTTCTAATACCAAACCTGAGATCCTTCCTATAACATGAGATATGATATCCAATTCCTTCCAATTCCTAACCTGAGACCCTTCCTATAGCATGAGATGTGATATCTCAATGCTTCTAATACCAAACCTGAGATCCTTCCTATAACATGAGATGTGATATCCAAATCCTTCCCCTTCCAAACCAGAGACCCTCCCTTTAGCATGAGATGTGATATCCAACTCCTTCCCATTCCAATCCTGAGACCCTTCCTATAGCATGAGATGTGATATCTCAATGCTTCTAATACCAAACCTGAGATCCTTCCTATAACATGAGATGTGATATCCAACTCCTTCCCATTCCAATCCTGAGACCCTTCCTATAGTATGAGATGTGATATCTCAAAGCTTCTAATACCAAACCTGAGATCCTTCCTATAACATGAGATGTGATATCCAAATCCTTCCCCTTTAAACCTGAGACCCTCTCTTTAGCATGAGATGTGATATCCAAATCCTTCCCATTCCAATCCTGATACACTTCTGATAGCATGAGATGTTATATCTCAATGCCTCTAACACCAAACCTGAGATCCTACCTCTAACATGAAATGTGATATCCAACTCCTTCCCTTTCCAAACCTCAGAGCCTTCCTACAGCATGAGATGTGATATCCAAGTCCTTCCCATTCCAATCCTGAGACCCTTCCTATAACATGAGATGTGATATCCAACTCCTTCCCATTCCAATCCTGAGACCCTTTATAAATAGCATGAGATGTGATATCTCAATGCTTCTAATAACAAACCTGAGATCCTTCCTATAACATGAGATGTGATATCCAACTCCTTCCCATTCCAATCCTGAGACCCGTCCCTATAGTATGAGATGTGATATCTCAAAGCTTCTAATACCAAACCTGAGATCCTTCCTATAACATGAGATGTGATATCCAAATCCTTCCCCTTTAAACCTGAGACCCTCTCTTTAGCATGAGATGTGATATCCAAATCCTTCCCATTCCAATCCTGATACCCTTCTGATAGCATGAGATGTGATATCTCAATGCCTCTAACACCAAACCTGAGATCCTACCTCTAACATGAAATGTGATATCCAACTCCTTCCCTTTCCAAACCTCAGAGCCTTCCTACAGCATGAGATGTGATATCCAAGTCCTTCCCATTCCAATCCTGAGACCCTTCCTATAACATGAGATGTGATATCCAACTCCTTCCCATTCCAACCTGAGACCCTTCCTATAGCATGAGATGGGATATCCAACTCCTTCCAAATCCAGTCCTGATACCCTTCCGATAGCATGAGATGTGATATCCCAATGCTTCTACAAAACCTGAGACCCATACCATGGCATGAGATGTGATATCAAACTCCCGTCCTATACCATGAGACTTGATATCTCAATGCTTCTAATACCAAACCTGAGACCGGTCCAATAACATGAGATGTGATATCCAAATCCTTCCCCTTCCAAACTTTAGACCCTTCCTTTATCATGAGATGTGATATCCAAGTCCTTCCCATTCCATTCCTGAGACCCTTCCTATAGCATGAGATGTGATATCTCAATGCTTCTAATACCAAACCTGAGACCCTTCCTATAACATGAATTGTGATATCCAAGTCCTTCCCATTCCAATCCTGAGACCCTTCCGATAGCAGAGATGTGATATCTCAATGCTTATACCAAACCTGAGACACTTCCGATAGCATGAGATGTGATATCTCAATGCTTCTAATACCAAACCTGAGATCCTTCCTATAACATGAGATATGATATCCAATTCCTTCCAATTCCAAACCTGAGACCCTTCCTATAGCATGAGATGTGATATCTCAATGCTTCTAATACCAAACCTGAGATCCTTCCTATAACATGAGATGTGATATCCATATCCTTCCCCTTCCAAACCAGAGACCCTCCCTTTAGCATGAGATGTGATATCCAACTCCTTCCCATTCCAATCCTGAGACCCTTCCTATAGCATGAGATGTGATATCTCAATGCTTCTAATACCAAACCTGAGATCCTTCCTACAACATGAGATGTGATATCCAACTCCTTCCCATTCCAATCCTGAGACCCTTCCTATAGTATGAGATGTGATATCTCAAAGCTTCTAATACCAAACCTGAGATCCTTCCTATAACATGAGATGTGATATCCAAATCCTTCCCCTTTAAACCTGAGACCCTCTCTTTAGCATGAGATGTGATATCCAAATCCTTCCCATTCCAATCCTGATACCCTTCTGATAGCATGAGATGTGATATCTCAATGCCTCTAACACCAAACCTGAGACCCTTCCTATAACATGAATTGTGATATCCAAGTCCTTCCCATTCCAATCCTGAGACCCTTCCGATAGCAGAGATGTGATATCTCAATGCTTATACCAAACCTGAGACACTTCCGATAGCATGAGATGTGATATCTCAATGCTTCTAATACCAAACCTGAGATCCTTCATATAACATGAGATATGATATCCAAATCAATCCCTTTCCAAACCTGAGACCCTTCCTTTAGCATGGAATGTGATATCCAAATACTTCCCATTCCAATCCTAAAACCTTTCCTATAGCATGAGATGTGATATCTCAATGTTTCTAATAAAAAACCTGAGACCCTTCCTATAGCAAGAGATGTGATATCCAAATCCTTCCCATTCCAATCCTGAGATCCTTCCTATAACATGAGATGTGATATCCAATTCCTTCCCATTCCAAACCTGAAACCCTTCCTATTGGATGAGATGTGATATCCAACTCCTTCCCATTCCAATCCTGAGATAGCTTGAGATGTGATATCCAACTCCTTCCCATTCCAATCCTGAGACCCTTCCTATACCATGAGACTTGATATCTCAATGCTTCTAATACCAAACCTGAGACCGGTCCTATAACATGAGATGTGATATCCAAATCCTTTTCATTCCAATCCTGAGACCCTTCCTATACCATGAGATGTGATATTTCAATGCTTCTAATACCAAACCTGAGACCCGTCCTAAAACATGAGATGTGAGATCCAAATCCTTCCCCTTCCAATCCTGAGACCCTTCCGATAGCATGAGATGTGATATCTCAATGCTTCTAATATCAAAACTGAGACCCTCCCTATAGTATGAGATGTGATATCTAAGTCCTTCCCATTCCTATCCTGAGACCCTTCCGATAGCAGAGATGTGATATCTCAATGCTTATACCAAACCTGATGACCCTTCCTATGGCATGAGATGTGATATCCAACTCCTTCCCATTCCAATCCTGAGTTCCTTCCTATAGCATGAGATGTGATATCTCAATGCTTCTATCAAACCTGAGACCCTTCCTTTAGCATGAGATGTGATATCCAACTCCTTCCCATTCCAATCCTGAGACCCTTCCTATAACATGAGACGTGATATCCAACTCCTTCCCATTCCAATCCTGAGACTCTTCCTATAGCATGAGATGTGATATCTCAATGCTTCTAATACCAAACCTGGGACCCGTACTATAACATGAGATATGATATCCAAATCCTTCCCCTTCCAAACCTGAGACCCTTCGTTTACCATGAGATGTGATATCCAAATCCTTCCCATTCCAATCCTGAAACCCTTCATATAGCATGAGATGTGATATCTCAATGTTTCTAATAAAAAACCTGAGACCCTTCCTATAGCAAGAGATGTGATATCCAAATCCTTCCCATTCCAATCCTGAGACTCTTCCTATAACGAGATGTGATATCCAACTCCTTCCCATTCCAACCTGAGACCCTTCCTATAGCATGAGAAGGGATATCCAACTCCTTCCCATTCCAATCCTGAGACCCTTCCTATACCATGAGATGTGATATCTCAACGCTTCTAATAAAAAACCTGAGACCTTTCCTATAGCAAGAGATGTGATATCCAAATCCTTCCCATTCCAATCCTGAGATCCTTCCTATAACATGAGATGTGATATCCAATTCCTTCCCATTCCAAACCTGAGACCCTTCCTATTGGATGAGATGTGATATCCAACTCCTTCCCATTCCAATCCTGAGACCCTTCCTATACCATGAGAGGTGATATCTCAATGCTTCTAATACCAAACCTGGGACCCGTCCTATAACATGAGATATGATATCCAAATCCTTCCCCTTCCAAACCTGAGACCCTTCCTTTAGCATGAGATGTGATATCCAAATCCTTCCCATTCCAATCCTGAGACCCTTCCTATAACGAGATGTGATATCCAACTCCTTCCCATTCCAACCTGAGACCCTTCCTATAGCATGAGATGTGATATCTCATGTTTCTAATAAAAAACCCGAGACCCTTCCTATAGCAAGAGATGTGATATCCATATCCTTCCCATTCCAATCCTGAGACCCTTCCTATAACGAGATGTGATATCCAACTCCTTCCCATTCCAACCTGAGACCCTTCCTATAGCATGAGAAGGGATATCCAACTCCTTCCCATTCCAATCATGAGACCCTTCCTATACCATGAGATGTGATATCTCAATGCTTCTAATAAAAAACCTGAGACCCTTCCTAATGGATGAGATGTGATATCCAACTCCTTCCCATTCCAATCCTGAGACCCTTCCTATACCATGAGAGGTGATATCTCAATGCTTCTAATACCAAACCTGGGACCCGTCCTATAACATGAGATATGATATCCAAATCCTTCCCCTTCCAAACCTGAGACCCTTCCTTTAGCATGAGATGTGATATCCAAATCCTTCCCATTCCAATCCTGAGATCCTTCCTATAACATGAGATGTGATATCCAATTCCTTCCCATTCCAAACCTGAGACCCTTCCTATTGGATGAGATGTGATATCCAACTCCTTCCCATTCCTATCCTGAGACCCTTCCTATACCATGAGATGTGATATCTCAATGCTTCTAATACCAAACCTGGGACCCGTCCTATAACATGAGATATGATATCCAATTCCTTCCCATTCCAAACCTGAGACCCTTCCTATTGGATGAGATGTGATATCCAACTCCTTCCCATTCCTATCCTGAAACCCTTCCTATAGCATGAGATGTGATATCTCAACGCTTCTAATAAAAAACCTGAGACCTTTCCTATAGCAAGAGATGTGATATCCAAATCCTTCCCATTCCAATCCTGAGATCCTTCCTATAACATGAGATGTGATATCCAATTCCTTCCCATTCCAAACCTGAGACCCTTCCTATTGGATGAGATGTGATATCCAACTCCTTCCCATTCCAATCCTGAGACCCTTCCTATACCATGAGAGGTGATATCTCAATGCTTCTAATACCAAACCTGGGACCCGTCCTATAACATGAGATATGATATCCAAATCCTTCCCCTTCCAAACCTGAGACCCTTCCTTTAGCATGAGATGTGATATCCAAATCCTTCCCATTCCAATCCTGAGACCCTTCCTATAACGAGATGTGATATCCAACTCCTTCCCATTCCAACCTGAGACCCTTCCTATAGCATGAGATGTGATATCTCATGTTTCTAATAAAAAACCCGAGACCCTTCCTATAGCAAGAGATGTGATATCCATATCCTTCCCATTCCAATCCTGAGACCCTTCCTATAACGAGATGTGATATCCAACTCCTTCCCATTCCAACCTGAGACCCTTCCTATAGCATGAGAAGGGATATCCAACTCCTTCCCATTCCAATCATGAGACCCTTCCTATACCATGAGATGTGATATCTCAATGCTTCTAATAAAAAACCTGAGACCCTTCCTAATGGATGAGATGTGATATCCAACTCCTTCCCATTCCAATCCTGAGACCCTTCCTATACCATGAGAGGTGATATCTCAATGCTTCTAATACCAAACCTGGGACCCGTCCTATAACATGAGATATGATATCCAAATCCTTCCCCTTCCAAACCTGAGACCCTTCCTTTAGCATGAGATGTGATATCCAAATCCTTCCCATTCCAATCCTGAGATCCTTCCTATAACATGAGATGTGATATCCAATTCCTTCCCATTCCAAACCTGAGACCCTTCCTATTGGATGAGATGTGATATCCAACTCCTTCCCATTCCTATCCTGAGACCCTTCCTATACCATGAGATGTGATATCTCAATGCTTCTAATACCAAACCTGGGACCCGTCCTATAACATGAGATATGATATCCAATTCCTTCCCATTCCAAACCTGAGACCCTTCCTATTGGATGAGATGTGATATCCAACTCCTTCCCATTCCTATCCTGAAACCCTTCCTATAGCATGAGATGTGATATCTCAATGTTTCTAATAAAAAACCCGAGACCCTTCCTATAGCAAGAGATGTGATATCCAAATCCTTCCCATTCCAATCTTGAGACCCTTCCTATAACATGAGATGTGATATCCAACTCCTTCCCATTCCAACCTGAGATCCTCCTATAACGAGATGTGATATCCAACTCCTTCCCATTCCAACCTGCGACCCTTCCTATAGCATGAGAATGGATATCCAACTCCTTCCCATTCCAATCCTGAGACCCTTCCTATACCATGAGAAGTGATATCTCAATGCTTCTAATAAAAAACCTGAGACCTTTCCTATAGCAAGAGATGTGATATCCAAATCCTTCCCATTCCAATCCAGAGATCCTTCCTATAACATGAGATGTGATATCCAATTCCTTCCCATTCCAAACCTGAGACCCTTCCTATTGGATGAGATGTGATATCCAACTCCTTCCCATTCCAATCCTGAGACCCTTCCTATACCATGAGAGGTGATATCTCAATGCTTCTAATACCAAACCTGGGACCCGTCCTATAACATGAGATATGATATCCAAATCCTTCCCCTTCCAAACCTGAGACCCTTCCTTTAGCATGAGATTTGATATCCAAATCCTTCCCATTCCAATCCTGAGACCCTTCCTATAACGAGATGTGATATCCAACTCCTTCCCATTCCAACCTGAGACCCTTCCTATAGCATGAGATGTGATATCTCATGTTTCTAATAAAAAACCCGAGACCCTTCCTATAGCAAGAGATGTGATATCCATATCCTTCCCATTCCAATCCTGAGACCCTTCCTATAACGAGATGTGATATCCAACTCCTTCCCATTCCAACCTGAGACCCTTCCTATAGCATGAGAAGGGATATACAACTCCTTCCCATTCCAATCCTGAGACCCTTCCTATACCATGAGATGTGATATCTCAATGCTTCTAATAAAAAACCTGAGACCCTTCCTATTGGATGAGATGTGATATCCAACTCCTTCCCATTCCAATCCTGAGATCCTTCCTATACCATATGTGATATCTCAATGCTTCTAATACCAAACCTGGGACCCGTCCTATAACATGAGATATGATACCCAAATCCTTCCCCTTGCAAACCTGAGACCCTTCCTTTAGCATGAGATGTGATATCCAATTCCTTCCCATTCCAAACCTGAGACCCTTCCTATTGGATGAGATGTGATATCCAACTCCTTCCCATTCCTATCCTGAGACCCTTCCTATACCATGAGATGTGATATCTCAATGCTTCTAATACCAAACCTGGGACCCGTCCTATAACATGAGATATGATATCCAAATCCTTCCCCTTCCAAACCTGAGACCCTTCCTTTAGCATGAGATGTGATATCCAAATCCTTCCCATTCCAATCTTGAAACCCTTCCTATAGCATGAGATGTGATATCTCAATGTTTCTAATAAAAAACCCGAGACCCTTCCTATAGCAAGAGATGTGATATCCAAATCCTTCCCATTCCAATCTTGAGACCCTTCCTATAACATGAGATGTGATATCCAGCTCCTTCCCATTCCAACCTGAGATCCTTCCTATAGTATGAGAAGGGATATCCAACTCCTTCCCAATCCAATCCTGAGACCCTTCTGATAGCAGAGATGTGATATCTCAATGCTTATACCAGACCTGAGACCCTTCCTATGGCATGAGATGTGATATCCAACTCCTTCCCATTCCAATCCTGAGACCCTTCCTATAGCATAAGATGTGATATATCTATGCTTCTACCAAACCTGAGACCCTTCCTTTAGCATGAGATGTGATATCCAAATCCTTCACATTCCAATCCTGAGACCCTTCCTATAGCATGAGATGTGATATCTCAATGCTTCTAATACCAAACCTGGGACCCGTCCTATAACATGAGATATGATATTCAAATCCTTCCCCTTCCAAACCTGAGACCCTTCCTTTACCATGAGATGTGATATGCAAATCCTTCCCATTCCAATCCTGAAACCCTTCCTATAGCATGAGATGTGATATCTCAATGTTTCTAATAAAAAACCTGAGACCCTTCCTATAGCAAGAGATGTGATATCCAAATCCTTCCCATTCCAATCCTGAGACCCTTCCTATAACGAGATGTGATATCCAACTCCTTCCCATTCCAACCTGAGACCCTTCCTATAGCATGAGAAGGGATATCCAACTCCTTCCCATTCCAATCCTGAGACCCTTCCTATAGCATGAGATGTGATATCTCAATGCTTCTAATAAAAAACCTGAGACCCTTCCTATAGCAAGAGATGTGATATCCAAATCCTTCCCATTCCAATCCTGAGATCCTTCCTATAACATGAGATGTGATATCCAATTCCTTCCCATTCCAATCCTGAGACCCTTCCTATACCATGAGAGGTGATATCTCAATGCTTCTAATACCAAACCTGGGACCCGTCCTATGACATGAGATATGATATCCAAATCCTTCCCCTTCCAAACCTGAGACCCTTCCTTTAGCATGAGATGTGATATCCAAATCCTTCCCATTCCAATCCTGAAACCCTTCCTATAACATGAGATGTGATATCTCAATGTTTCTAATAAAAAACCTGAGACCCTTCCTATAGCAAGAGATGTGATATCCAAATCCTTCCCATTCCAATCTTGAGACCCTTCCTATAACATGAGATGTGATATCCAACTCCTTCCCATTCCAACCTGAGATCCTTCTTAAAGCATGAGAAGGGATATCCAACTCCTTCCCAATCCAATCCTGAGACCCTTCCGATAGCAGAGATGTGATATCTCAATGCTTATACCAAACCTGAGACCCTTCCTATGGCATGAGATGTGATATCCAACTCCTTCCCATTCCAATCCTGAGACCCTTCCTATAGCATGAGATGTGATATCTCTATGCTTCTACCAAACCTGAGACCCTTCCTTTAGCATGAGATGTGATATCCAATTCTTCACATTCCAATCCTGAGACCCTTCCTATAGCATGAGATGTGATATCCAACTCCTTCCCATTCCAATCCTGAGACCCTTCCGATAGCATGAGATGTGATATCTCAATGCTTCTAATATCAAAACTGAGACCCTCCCTATAGTATGAGATGTGATATCTAAGTCCTTCCCATTCCTATCCTGAGACCCTTTCCGATAGCAGAGATGTAATATCTCAATGCTTATACCAAACCTGATGACCCTTCCTATGGCATGAGATGTGATATCCAACTCCTTCCCATTCCGATCCTGAGTTCCTTCCTATAGCATGAGATGTGATATCTCAATGCTTCTATCAACCCTGAGACCCTTCCTTTAGCATGAGATGTGATATCCAACTCCGTCCCATTCCAATCCTGAGACCCTTCCTATAACATGAGACATGATATCCAACTCCTTCCCATTCCAATCCTGAGACTCTTCCTATAGCATGAGATGTGATATCTCAATGCTTCTAATACCAAACCTGGGACCCGTCCTATAACATGAGATATGATATCCAAATCCTTCCCCTTCCAAACCTGAGACCCTTCCTTTAGCATGAGATGTGATATCCAACTCCTTCCCATTCCAATCCTGAGACCCTTCCTATACCATGAGATGTGATATCTCAATGCTTCTAATAAAAAACCTGAGACCCTTCCTATAACAAGAGATGTGATATCCAAATCCTTCCCATTCCAACCTGAGACCCTTCCTATAGCATGAGAAGGGATATCCAACTCCTTCCCATTCCAATCCTGAGACCCTTCCTATACCATGAGATGTGATATCTCAATGCTTCTAATAAAAAACCTGAGACCCTTCCTATAACAAGAGATGTGATATCCAATTCCTTCCCATTCCAAACCTGAGACCCTTCCTATTGGATGAGATGTGATATCCAACTCCTTCCCATTCCAATCCTGAGACCCTTCCTATACCATGAGATGTGATATCTCAATGCTTCTAATACCAAACCTGGCACCCGTCCTATAACATGAGATATGATATCCAAATCTTTGCCCTTCCAAACCTGAGACCCTTCCTTTAGCATGAGATGTGATATCCAAATCCTTCCCATTCCAATCCTGAAACCCTTCCTATAGCATGAGATGTGATATCTCAATGTTTCTAATAAAAAACCTGAGACCCTTCCTATAGCAAGAGATGTGATATCCAAATCCTTCCCATTCCAATCCTGAGACCCTTCCTATAACGAGATGTGATATCCAACTCCTTCCCATTCCAACCTGAGATCCTTCCTATAGCATGAGAAGGGATATCCAACTCCTTCCCATTCCAATCCTGAGACCCTTCCTATACCATGAGATGTGGTATCTCAATGCTTCTAATAAAAAACCTGAGACCCTTCCTATAGCAAGAGATGTGATATCCAAATCCTTCCCATTCCAATCCTGAGATCCTTCCTATAACATGAGATGTGATATCCAACTCCTTCCCATTCCAATCCTGAGACCCTTCCGATAGCATGAGATGTGATATCTCAATGCTTCTAATATCAAAACTGAGACCCTCCCTATAGTATGAGATGTGATATCTAAGTCCTTCCCATTCCTATCCTGAGACCCTTTCCGATAGCAGAGATGTAATATCTCAATGCTTATACCAAACCTGATGACCCTTCCTATGGCATGAGATGTGATATCCAACTCCTTCCCATTCCGATCCTGAGTTCCTTCCTATAGCATGAGATGTGATATCTCAATGCTTCTATCAACCCTGAGACCCTTCCTTTAGCATGAGATGTGATATCCAACTCCGTCCCATTCCAATCCTGAGACCCTTCCTATAACATGAGACATGATATCCAACTCCTTCCCATTCCAATCCTGAGACTCTTCCTATAGCATGAGATGTGATATCTCAATGCTTCTAATACCAAACCTGGGACCCGTCCTATAACATGAGATATGATATCCAAATCCTTCCCCTTCCAAACCTGAGACCCTTCCTTTAGCATGAGATGTGATATCCAACTCCTTCCCATTCCAATCCTGAGACCCTTCCTATACCATGAGATGTGATATCTCAATGCTTCTAATAAAAAACCTGAGACCCTTCCTATAACAAGAGATGTGATATCCAAATCCTTCCCATTCCAACCTGAGACCCTTCCTATAGCATGAGAAGGGATATCCAACTCCTTCCCATTCCAATCCTGAGACCCTTCCTATACCATGAGATGTGATATCTCAATGCTTCTAATAAAAAACCTGAGACCCTTCCTATAACAAGAGATGTGATATCCAATTCCTTCCCATTCCAAACCTGAGACCCTTCCTATTGGATGAGATGTGATATCCAACTCCTTCCCATTCCAATCCTGAGACCCTTCCTATACCATGAGATGTGATATCTCAATGCTTCTAATACCAAACCTGGCACCCGTCCTATAACATGAGATATGATATCCAAATCTTTGCCCTTCCAAACCTGAGACCCTTCCTTTAGCATGAGATGTGATATCCAAATCCTTCCCATTCCAATCCTGAAACCCTTCCTATAGCATGAGATGTGATATCTCAATGTTTCTAATAAAAAACCTGAGACCCTTCCTATAGCAAGAGATGTGATATCCAAATCCTTCCCATTCCAATCCTGAGACCCTTCCTATAACGAGATGTGATATCCAACTCCTTCCCATTCCAACCTGAGATCCTTCCTATAGCATGAGAAGGGATATCCAACTCCTTCCCATTCCAATCCTGAGACCCTTCCTATACCATGAGATGTGGTATCTCAATGCTTCTAATAAAAAACCTGAGACCCTTCCTATAGCAAGAGATGTGATATCCAAATCCTTCCCATTCCAATCCTGAGATCCTTCCTATAACATGAGATGTGATATCCAATTCCTTCCCATTCCAAACCTGAGACCCTTCCTATTGGATGAGATGTGATATCCAACTCCTTCCCATTCCAATCCTGAGACCCTTCCTATACCATGAGATGTGACATTTCAATGCTTCTAATACCAAACCTGGGACCCGTCCTATAACATGAGATATGATATCCAAATCCTTCCCCTTCCAAACCTGAGACCCTTCCTTTAGCACGAGATGTGATATCCAACTCCTTCCCATTCCAACCTGAGACCCTTCCTATAGCATGAGAAGGGATATCCAACTCCTTCCCATTCCAATCCTGAGACCCTTCCTATACCATGAGATGTGATATCTCAATGTTTCTAATAAAAAAGCCGAGGCCCTTCCTATAGCAAGAGATGTGATATCCATATCCTTCCCATTCCAATCCTGAGACCCTTCCTATAACGAGATGTGATATCCAACTCCTTCTCATTCCAACCTGAGACCCTTCCTATAGCATGAGAAGGGATATCCAACTCCTTCCCATTCCAATCCTGAGACCCTTCCTATACCATGAGATGTGATATCTCAATGCTTCTAATATCAAAACTGAGACCCTCCCTATAACATCAGATGTGATATCTAAGTCCTTCCCATTCCAATCCTGAGACCCTTCCGATAGCAGAGATGTGATATCTCAATGCTTATACCAAACCTGAGACCCTTCCTATAGCATGAGATGTGATATCCAACTCCTTCCCATTCCAATCCTGAGACCCTTCCTATAGCATGAGATGTGATATCTCAATGCTTCTACCAAAACTGAGACCCTTCCTTTAGCACGAGATGTGATATCCAACTCCTTCCCATTCCAATCCTGAGACCCTTCCTATAGCATGAGATGTGATATCTCAATGCTTCTAATACCAAACCTGAGATCCTTCCTATAACATGAGATGTGATATCCAACTCCTTCCCATTCCAGACTGAGACCCTTCCTATAGCATGAGAAGGGATATCCAACTCCTTCCCATTCCAATCCTGAGACCCTTCCTATACCATGAGATGTGATAGCTCAATGTTTCTAATAAAAAAGCAGAGGCCCTTCCTATAGCAAGAGATGTGATATCCATATCCTTCCCATTCCAATCCTGAGACCCTTCCTATAACGAGATGTGATATCCAACTCCTTTCCATTCCAACCTGAGACCCTTCCTATAGCATGAGAAGGGATATCCAACTCCTTCCCATTCCAATCCTGAGACCCTTCCTATACCATGAAATGTGATATCTCAATGCTTCTAATATCAAAACTGAGACCCTCCCTATAGCATCAGATGTGATATCTAAGTCCTTCCCATTCCAATCCTGAGACCCTTCCGATAGCAGAGATGTGATATCTCAATGCTTATACCAAACCTGAGACCCTTCCTATAGCATGAGATGTGATATCCAACTCCTTCCCATTCCAATCCTGAGACCCTTCCTATAGCATGAGATGTGATATCTCAGTGCTTCTACCAAAACCGAGACCCTTCCTTTAGCACGAGATGTGATATCCAACTCCTTCCCATTCCAATCCTGAGACCCTTTCTATAGCATGAGATGTGATATCTCAATGCTTCTAATACCAAACCTGAGATCCTTCCTATAACATGAGATGTGATATCCAACTCCTTCCCATTCCAATCCTGAGACCCTTCCTATAGTATGAGATGTGATATCTCAATGCTTCTAATACCAAACCTGAGATCCTTCCTATAACATGAGATGTGATATCCAAATCCTTCCCCTTTAAACGTGAGACCCTCTCTTTAGCATGAGATGTGATATCCAAATCCTTCCCATTCCAATCCTGATACCCTTCTGATAGCATGAGATGTGATATCTCAATGCCTCTAACACCAAACCTGAGATCCTACCTCTAACATGAAATGTGATATCCAACTCCTTCCCTTTCCAAACCTCAGAGCCTTCCTACAGCATGAGATGTGATATCCAAGTCCTTCCCATTCCAATCCTGAGACCCTTCCTATAACATGAGATGTGATATCCAACTCCTTCCCATTCCAACCTGAGACCCTTCCTATAGCATGAGATGGGATATCCAACTCCTTCCAAATCCAATCCTGATACCCTTCCGATAGCATGAGATGTGATATCCCAATGCTTCTACAAAACCTGAGACCCATACCATGGCATGAGATGTGATATCAAACTCCCGTCCTATACCATGAGACTTGATATCTCAATGCTTCTAATACCAAACCTGAGACCGGTCCAATAACATGAGATGTGATATCCAAATCCTTCCCCTTCCAAACTTTAGACCCTTCCTTTATCATGAGATGTGATATCCAAGTCCTTCCCATTCCATTCCTGAGACCCTTCCTATAGCATGAGATGTGATATCTCAATGCTTCTAATACCAAACCTGCGACCCTTCCTATAACATGAATTGTGATATCCAAGTCCTTCCCATTCCAATCCTGAGACCCTTCCGATAGCAGAGATGTGATATCTCAATGCTTATACCAAACCTGAGACCCTTCCGATAGCATGAGATGTGATATCTCAATGCTTCTAATACCAAACCTGAGAACCATCCTATAACATGAGATGTGAAATCCAAATCATTCCCTTTCCAAACCTGAGGCCCTTCCTATAGCAAGAGATGTGATATCCAAATCCTTCCCATTCCAATCCTGAGATCCTTCCTATAACATGAGATGTGATATCCAATTCCTTCCCATTCCAAACCTGAGACCCTTCCTATTGGATGAGATGTGATATCCAACTCCTTCCCATTCCAATCCTGAGATAGCTTGAGATGTGATATCCAACTCCTTCCCATTCCAATCCTGAGACCCTTCCTATACCATGAGATGTGATATCTCAATGCTTCTAATACCAAACCTGAGATCCGTCCTAAAACATGAGATGTGAGATCCAAATCCTTCCCCTTCCAAACCTGAGACCCTTCCTATAGCTTGAGATGTGATATCAAACTCCTTCCCATTCCAATCCTGAGATAGCTTGAGATGTGATATCCAACTCCATCCCATTCCAATCCTGAGACCCTTCCGATAGCATGAGATGTGATATCTCAATGCTTCTAATATCAAAACTGAGACCCTCCCTATAGTATGAGATGTGATATCTAAGTCCTTCCCATTCCTATCCTGAGACCCTTCCGATAGCAGAGATGTGATATCTCAATGCTTATACCAAACCTGATAACCCTTCCTATGGCATGAGATGTGATATCCAACTCCTTCCCATTCCAATCCTGAGTTCCTTCCTATAGCATGAGATGTGATATCTCAATGCTTTTATCAAACCTGAGACCCTTCCTTTAGCATGAGATGTGATATCCAACTCCTTCCCATTCCAATCCTGAGACCCTTCCTATAACATGAGACGTGATATCCAACTCCTTCCCATTCCAATCCTGAGACTCTTCCTATAGCATGAGATGTGATATCTCAATGCTCCTAATACCAAACCTGGGACCCGTACTATAACATGAGATATGATATCCAAATCCTTCCCCTTCCAAACCTGAGACCCTTCCTTTACCATGAGATGTGATATCCAAATCCTTCCCATTCCAATCCTGAAACCCTTCCTATAGCATGAGATGTGATATCTCAATGTTTCTAATAAAAAACCTGAGACCCTTCTTATAGCAAGAGATGTGATATCCAAATCCTTCCCATTCCAATCCTGAGACCCTTCCTATAACGAGATGTGATATCCAACTCCTTCCCATTCCAACCTGAGACCCTTCCTATAGCATGAGAAGGGATATCCAACTCCTTCCCATTCCAATCCTGAGACCCTTCCTATACCATGAGATGTGATATCTCAACGCTTCTAATAAAAAACCTGAGACCTTTCCTATAGCGAGATGGGATATCCAACTCCTTCCCATTCCAATCTTGAGACCCTTCCGATAGCAGAGATGTGATATCTCAATGCTTATACCAAACCTGAGACCCTTCCTATGGCATGAGATGTCATATACAACTCCTTCCAATTCCAATCATGAGACCCTTCCTATAGCATGAGATGTGATATCTCAATGCTTCTAATACCAAACCTGAGATCCTTCCTATAACATGAGATGTGATATCAAACTCCTTCCCATTCCAAACCTGAGACCCTTCAGATAGCATGAGATGTGATATCTCAATGCTTCTAAAACCAAACATGAGAACCATCCTATAACATGAGATGTGAAATCCAAATCATTCCCTTTCCAAACCTGAGACCCTTCCTATAGCTTGAGATGTGATATCAAACTCCTTCCCATTCAATGTGATATCCAACTCCTTCCCATTCCAATCCTGAGACCCTTCCTATACCATGAGATGTGATATTTGAATGCTTCTAATAGCAAACCTGAGACCCGTCCTAAAACATGAGATGTGAGATCCAAATCCTTCCCCTTCCAAACCTGAGACCTTTCCTTTAGCATGAGATGTGATATCCAACTCCTTCCCATTCCAAACCTGAGACCCTTCCTATAGCATGAGATGTTATATCTTAATGCTTCTAAAACCAAACCTGAGAACCATCCTATAACATGTGAAATCCAAATTGTTCCCTTCCAAACCTGAGACCCTTCCGATAGCATGAGATGAGATATCTCAATGCTGCTAAAACCAAACATGAGAACCATCCTATAACATGAGATGTGAAATCCAAATCCTTCCCATTCCAAACCTGAGACCCTTCCTATAGCTTGAGATGTGATATCAAACGCCTTCCCATTCCAATCCTGAGATAGCTTGAGATGTGATAGCCAACTCCTTCCCATTCCAATCCTGAGACCCTTCCTATACCATGAGATGTGATATCTCAATCCTTCTAATACCAAACTTGAGACCCGTCCTAAAACATGAGATGTGAGATCCAAATCCTTCCCCTTCCAAACCTGAGACCCTTCCTATAGCTTGAGATGTGATATCAAACTCCTTCCCATTCCAATCCTGAGACCCTTCTGATAGCATGAGATGTGATAGCTCAATGCTTCTAATATCAAAACTGAGACCCTCCCTATAATATGAGATGTGATATCTAAGTCCTTCCCATTCCTATCCTGAGACCCTTCCGATAGCAGAGATGTGATATCTCAATGCTTATACCAAACCTGATGACCCTTCCTATGGCATGAGATGTGATATCCAACTCCTTCCCATTCCAATCCTGAGTTCCTTCCTATAGCATGGGATGTGATATCTCAATGCTTCTATCAAACCTGAGACCCTTCCTTTAGCATGAGATGTGATATCCAACTCCTTGCCATTCCAATCCTGAGACCCTTCCTATAACATGAGACGTGATATCCAACTTCTTCCCATTCCAATCCTGAGACTCCTCCTATAGCATGAGATGTGATATCTCAATGCTTCTAATACCAAACCTGGGACCCGTCCTATAACATGAGATATGATATCCAAATCCTTTCCCTTCCAAACCTGAGACCCTTCCTTTAGCATGAGATGTGATATCCAAATCCTTCCCATTCCAATCCTGAAACCCTTCCTATAACGAGATGTGATATCCAACTCCTTCCCATTCCAACCTGAGACCCTTCCTATAGCATGAGAAGGGATATCCAACTCCTTCCCATTCCAATCCTTAGACCCTTCCTACAGCATGCGATGTGATATCTCAATGTTTCTAATAAAAACCTGAGACCCTTCCTATAGCAAGAGATGTGATATCCAAATCCTTCCCATTCCAATCCTGAGACCCTTCCTATAACGAGATGTGATATCCAACTCCTTCCCATTCCAACCTGAGACCCTTCCTATAGCATGAGAAGGGATATCCAACTCCTTCCCATTCCAATCCTTAGACCCTTCCTACAGCATCCGATGTGATATCTCAATGATTCTAATACCAAACCAGAGACCCGTCCTATAACATGAGATGGGATATCCAACTCCTTCCCATCCCAATCCTGAGACACTTCCGATTGCAGAGATGTGATATCTCAATGCTTATACCAAACCTGAGACTCTTCCTATAACATGAGATGTGATATCCAACTCCTTCCCGTTCCAAACCTGAGACCCTTCCTATAGCATGAGATGTGATATCCAGCTCCTTCCCATTCCAATCCTGAGACCCTTCCGATAGCATGAGATGTGATATCTCAATGCTTCTAATACCAAACCTGAGATCCTTCCTATAACATGTGATGAGATGTGATATCCAATTCCTTCCCATTCCAAACCTGAGACCCTTCCTATTGGATGAGATGTGATATCCAACTCCTTCCCATTCCAATCCTGAGACCCTTATTATACCATGAGATGTGACATCTCAATGCTTCTAATACCAAACCTGGGACCCGTCCTATAACATGAAATATGATATCCAAATCCTTCCCCTTCCAAACCTGAGACCCTTCCTTTAGCACGAGATGTGATATCCAACTCCTTCCCATTCCAACCTGAGACCCTTCCTATAGCATGAGAAGGGATATCCAACTTCTTCCCATTCCAATCCTGAGACCCTTCCTATACCATGAGATGTGATATCTCAATGTTTCTAATAAAAAAGCCGAGGCCCTTACTATAGCAAGAGATGTGATATCCATATCCTTCCCATTCCAATCCTGAGACCCTTCCTATAACGAGATGTGATATCTCAATGCTTCTAATATCAAAACTGAGACCCTCCCTATAGCATCAGATGTGATATCTAAGTCCTTCCCATTCCAATCCTGAGACCCTTCCGATAGCAGAGATGTGATATCTCAATGCTTATACCAAACCTGAGACCCTTCCTATAGCATGAGATGTGATATCCAACTCCTTTCCATTCCAATCCTGAGACCCTTCCTATAGCATGAGATGTGATATCTCAATGCTTCTACCAAAACTGAGACCCTTCCTTTAGCACGAGATGTGATATCCAACTCCTTCCCATTCCAATCCTGAGACCCTTCCTATAGCATGAGATGTGATATCTCAATGCTTCTAATACCAAACCTGAGATCCTTCCTATAACATGAGATGTGATATCCAACTCCTTCCCATTCCAACCTGAGACCCTTCCTATAGCATAAGGGATATCCAACTCTTTCCCATTCCAATCCTGAGACCCTTCCTATACCATGAGATGTGATATCTCAATGCTTCTAATATCAAAACTGAGACCCTCCCTATAGCATCAGATGTGATATCTAAGTCCTTCCCATTCCAATCCTGAGACCCTTCCGATAGCAGAGATGTGATATCTCAATGCTTATACCAAACCTGAGACCCTTCCTATAGCATGAGATGTGATATCTAACTCCTTCCCATTCCAATCCTGAGACCCTTCCTATAGCATGAGATGTGATATCTCAATGCTTCTAACAAAACTGAGACCCTTCCTTTAGCACGAGATGTGATATCCAACTCCTTCCCATTCCAATCCTGAGACCCTTTATAAATAGCATGAGATGTGATATCTCAATGCTTCTAATAACAAACCTGAGATCCTTCCTATAACATGAGATGTGATATCCAACTCCTTCCCATTCCAATCCTGAGACCCTTCCTATAGTATGAGATGTGATATCTCAAAGCTTCTAATACCAAACCTGAGATCCTTCCTATAACATGAGATGTGATATCCAAATCCTTCCCCTTTAAACCTGAGACCCTCTCTTTAGCATGAGATGTGATATCCAAATCCTTCCCATTCCAATCCTGATACCCTTCTGATAGCATGAGATGTGATATCTCAATGCCTCTAACACCAAACCTGAGATCCTACCTCTAACATGAAATGTGATATCCAACTCCTTCCCTTTCCAAACCTCAGAGCCTTCCTACAGAATGAGATGTGATATCCAAGTCCTTCCCATTCCAATCCTGAGACCCTTCCTATAACATGAGATGTGATATACAACTCCTTCCCATTCCAACCTGAGACCCTTCCTATAGCATGAGATGGGATATCCAACTCCTTCCAAATCCAGTCCTGATACCCTTCCGATAGCATGAGATGTGATATCCCAATGCTTCTACAAAACCTGAGACCCATACCATGGCATGAGATGTGATATCAAACTCCCGTCCTATACCATGAGACTTGATATCTCAATGCTTCTAATACCAAACCTGAGACCGGTCCAATAACATGAGATGTGATATCCAAATCCTTCCCCTTCCAAACTTTAGACCCTTCCTTTATCATGAGATGTGATATCCAAGTCCTTCCCATTCCATTCCTGAGACCCTTCCTATAGCATGAGATGTGATATCTCAATGCTTCTAATACCAAACCTGAGACCCTTCCTATAACATGAATTGTGATATCCAAGTCCTTCCCATTCCAATCCTGAGACCCTTCCGATAGCAGAGATGTGATATCTCAATGCTTATACCAAACCTGAGACACTTCCGATAGCATGAGATGTGATATCTCAATGCTTCTAATACCAAACCTGAGATCCTTCCTATAACATGAGATATGATATCCAATTCCTTCCAATTCCAAACCTGAGACCCTTCCTATAGCATGAGATGTGATATCTCAATGCTTCTAATACCAAACCTGAGATCCTTCCTATAACATGAGATGTGATATCCAAATCCTTCCCCTTCCAAACCAGAGACCCTCCCTTTAGCATGAGATGTGATATCCAACTCCTTCCCATTCCAATCCTGAGACCCTTCCTATAGCATGAGATGTGATATCTCAATGCTTCTAATACCAAACCTGAGATCCTTCCTATAACATGAGATGTGATATCCAACTCCTTCCCATTCCAATCCTGAGACCCTTCCTATAGTATGAGATGTGATATCTCAAAGCTTCTAATACCAAACCTGAGATCCTTCCTATAACATGAGATGTGATATCCAAATCCTTCCCCTTTAAACCTGAGACCCTCTCTTTAGCATGAGATGTGATATCCAAATCCTTCCCATTCCAATCCTGATACACTTCTGATAGCATGAGATGTGATATCTCAATGCCTCTAACACCAAACCTGAGATCCTACCTCTAACATGAAATGTGATATCCAACTCCTTCCCTTTCCAAACCTCAGAGCCTTCCTACAGCATGAGATGTGATATCCAAGTCCTTCCCATTCCAATCCTGAGACCCTTCCTATAACATGAGATGTGATATCCAACTCCTTCCCATTCCAATCCTGAGACCCTTTATAAATAGCATGAGATGTGATATCTCAATGCTTCTAATAACAAACCTGAGATCCTTCCTATAACATGAGATGTGATATCCAACTCCTTCCCATTCCAATCCTGAGACCCTTCCTATAGTATGAGATGTGATATCTCAAAGCTTCTAATACCAAACCTGAGATCCTTCCTATAACATGAGATGTGATATCCAAATCCTTCCCCTTTAAACCTGAGACCCTCTCTTTAGCATGAGATGTGATATCCAAATCCTTCCCATTCCAATCCTGATACCCTTCTGATAGCATGAGATGTGATATCTCAATGCCTCTAACACCAAACCTGAGATCCTACCTCTAACATGAAATGTGATATCCAACTCCTTCCCTTTCCAAACCTCAGAGCCTTCCTACAGCATGAGATGTGATATCCAAGTCCTTCCCATTCCAATCCTGAGACCCTTCCTATAACATGAGATGTGATATCCAACTCCTTCCCATTCCAACCTGAGACCCTTCCTATAGCATGAGATGGGATATCCAACTCCTTCCAAATCCAGTCCTGATACCCTTCCAATAGCATGAGATGTGATATCACAATGCTTCTACAAAACCTGAGACCCATACCATGGCATGAGATGTGATATCAAACTCCCGTCCTATACCATGAGACTTGATATCTCAATGCTTCTAATACCAAACCTGAGACCGGTCCAATAACATGAGATGTGATATCCAAATCCTTCCCCTTCCAAACTTTAGACCCTTCCTTTATCATGAGATGTGATATCCAAGTCCTTCCCATTCCATTCCTGAGACCCTTCCTATAGCATGAGATGTGATATCTCAATGCTTCTAATACCAAACCTGAGACCCTTCCTATAACATGAATTGTGATATCCAAGTCCTTCCCATTCCAATCCTGAGACCCTTCCGATAGCAGAGATGTGATATCTCAATGCTTATACCAAACCTGAGACACTTCCGATAGCATGAGATGTGATATCTCAATGCTTCTAATACCAAACCTGAGATCCTTCCTATAACATGAGATGTGATATCCAACTCCTTCCCATTCCAATCCTGAGACCCTTCCTATAGTATGAGATGTGATATCTCAAAGCTTCTAATACCAAACCTGAGATCCTTCCTATAACATGAGATGTGATATCCAAATCCTTCCCCTTTAAACCTGAGACCCTCTCTTTAGCATGAGATGTGATATCCAAATCCTTCCCATTCCAATCCTGATACCCTTCTGATAGCATGAGATGTGATATCTCAATGCCTCTAACACCAAACCTGAGACCCTTCCTATAACATGAATTGTGATATCCAAGTCCTTCCCATTCCAATCCTGAGACCCTTCCGATAGCAGAGATGTGATATCTCAATGCTTATACCAAACCTGAGACACTTCCGATAGCATGAGATGTGATATCTCAATGCTTCTAATACCAAACCTGAGATCCTTCCTATAACATGAGATATGATATCCAAATCAATCCCCTTCCAAACCTGAGACCCTTCCTTTAGCATGAGATGTGATATCCAAATACTTCCCATTCCAATCCTAAAACCTTTCCTATAGCATGAGATGTGATATCTCAATGTTTCTAATAAAAAACCTGAGACCCTTCCTGTAGCAAGAGATGTGATATCCAAATCCTTCCCATTCCAATCCTGAGATCCTTCCTATAACATGAGATGTGATATCCAATTCCTTCCCATTCCAAACCTGAAACCCTTCCTATTGGATGAGATGTGATATCCAACTCCTTCCCATTCCAATCCTGAGATAGCTTGAGATGTGATATCCAACTCCTTCCCATTCCAATCCTGAGACCCTTCCTATAACATGAGACGTGATATCCAACTTCTTCCCATTCCAATCCTGAGACTCCTCCTATAGCATGAGATGTGATATCTCAATGCTTCTAATACCAAACCTGGGACCCGTCCTATAACATGAGATATGATATCCAAATCCTTTCCCTTCCAAACCTGAGACCCTTCCTTTAGCATGAGATGTGATATCCAAATCCTTCCCATTCCAATCCTGAAACCCTTCCTATAACGAGATGTGATATCCAACTCCTTCCCATTCCAACCTGAGACCCTTCCTATAGCATGAGAAGGGATATCCAACTCCTTCCCATTCCAATCCTTAGACCCTTCCTACAGCATGCGATGTGATATCTCAATGTTTCTAATAAAAACCTGAGACCCTTCCTATAGCAAGAGATGTGATATCCAAATCCTTCCCATTCCAATCCTGAGACCCTTCCTATAACGAGATGTGATATCCAACTCCTTCCCATTCCAACCTGAGACCCTTCCTATAGCATGAGAAGGGATATCCAACTCCTTCCCATTCCAATCCTTAGACCCTTCCTACAGCATCCGATGTGATATCTCAATGATTCTAATACCAAACCAGAGACCCGTCCTATAACATGAGATGGGATATCCAACTCCTTCCCATCCCAATCCTGAGACACTTCCGATTGCAGAGATGTGATATCTCAATGCTTATACCAAACCTGAGACTCTTCCTATAACATGAGATGTGATATCCAACTCCTTCCCGTTCCAAACCTGAGACCCTTCCTATAGCATGAGATGTGATATCCAGCTCCTTCCCATTCCAATCCTGAGACCCTTCCGATAGCATGAGATGTGATATCTCAATGCTTCTAATACCAAACCTGAGATCCTTCCTATAACATGTGATGAGATGTGATATCCAATTCCTTCCCATTCCAAACCTGAGACCCTTCCTATTGGATGAGATGTGATATCCAACTCCTTCCCATTCCAATCCTGAGACCCTTATTATACCATGAGATGTGACATCTCAATGCTTCTAATACCAAACCTGGGACCCGTCCTATAACATGAAATATGATATCCAAATCCTTCCCCTTCCAAACCTGAGACCCTTCCTTTAGCACGAGATGTGATATCCAACTCCTTCCCATTCCAACCTGAGACCCTTCCTATAGCATGAGAAGGGATATCCAACTTCTTCCCATTCCAATCCTGAGACCCTTCCTATACCATGAGATGTGATATCTCAATGTTTCTAATAAAAAAGCAGAGGCCCTTACTATAGCAAGAGATGTGATATCCATATCCTTCCCATTCCAATCCTGAGACCCTTCCTATAACGAGATGTGATATCTCAATGCTTCTAATATCAAAACTGAGACCCTCCCTATAGCATCAGATGTGATATCTAAGTCCTTCCCATTCCAATCCTGAGACCCTTCCGATAGCAGAGATGTGATATCTCAATGCTTATACCAAACCTGAGACCCTTCCTATAGCATGAGATGTGATATCCAACTCCTTTCCATTCCAATCCTGAGACCCTTCCTATAGCATGAGATGTGATATCTCAATGCTTCTACCAAAACTGAGACCCTTCCTTTAGCACGAGATGTGATATCCAACTCCTTCCCATTCCAATCCTGAGACCCTTCCTATAGCATGAGATGTGATATCTCAATGCTTCTAATACCAAACCTGAGATCCTTCCTATAACATGAGATGTGATATCCAACTCCTTCCCATTCCAACCTGAGACCCTTCCTATAGCATAAGGGATATCCAACTCTTTCCCATTCCAATCCTGAGACCCTTCCTATACCATGAGATGTGATATCTCAATGCTTCTAATATCAAAACTGAGACCCTCCCTATAGCATCAGATGTGATATCTAAGTCCTTCCCATTCCAATCCTGAGACCCTTCCGATAGCAGAGATGTGATATCTCAATGCTTATACCAAACCTGAGACCCTTCCTATAGCATGAGATGTGATATCTAACTCCTTCCCATTCCAATCCTGAGACCCTTCCTATAGCATGAGATGTGATATCTCAATGCTTCTAACAAAACTGAGACCCTTCCTTTAGCACGAGATGTGATATCCAACTCCTTCCCATTCCAATCCTGAGACCCTTTATAAATAGCATGAGATGTGATATCTCAATGCTTCTAATAACAAACCTGAGATCCTTCCTATAACATGAGATGTGATATCCAACTCCTTCCCATTCCAATCCTGAGACCCTTCCTATAGTATGAGATGTGATATCTCAAAGCTTCTAATACCAAACCTGAGATCCTTCCTATAACATGAGATGTGATATCCAAATCCTTCCCCTTTAAACCTGAGACCCTCTCTTTAGCATGAGATGTGATATCCAAATCCTTCCCATTCCAATCCTGATACCCTTCTGATAGCATGAGATGTGATATCTCAATGCCTCTAACACCAAACCTGAGATCCTACCTCTAACATGAAATGTGATATCCAACTCCTTCCCTTTCCAAACCTCAGAGCCTTCCTACAGAATGAGATGTGATATCCAAGTCCTTCCCATTCCAATCCTGAGACCCTTCCTATAACATGAGATGTGATATACAACTCCTTCCCATTCCAACCTGAGACCCTTCCTATAGCATGAGATGGGATATCCAACTCCTTCCAAATCCAGTCCTGATACCCTTCCGATAGCATGAGATGTGATATCCCAATGCTTCTACAAAACCTGAGACCCATACCATGGCATGAGATGTGATATCAAACTCCCGTCCTATACCATGAGACTTGATATCTCAATGCTTCTAATACCAAACCTGAGACCGGTCCAATAACATGAGATGTGATATCCAAATCCTTCCCCTTCCAAACTTTAGACCCTTCCTTTATCATGAGATGTGATATCCAAGTCCTTCCCATTCCATTCCTGAGACCCTTCCTATAGCATGAGATGTGATATCTCAATGCTTCTAATACCAAACCTGAGACCCTTCCTATAACATGAATTGTGATATCCAAGTCCTTCCCATTCCAATCCTGAGACCCTTCCGATAGCAGAGATGTGATATCTCAATGCTTATACCAAACCTGAGACACTTCCGATAGCATGAGATGTGATATCTCAATGCTTCTAATACCAAACCTGAGATCCTTCCTATAACATGAGATATGATATCCAATTCCTTCCAATTCCAAACCTGAGACCCTTCCTATAGCATGAGATGTGATATCTCAATGCTTCTAATACCAAACCTGAGATCCTTCCTATAACATGAGATGTGATATCCAAATCCTTCCCCTTCCAAACCAGAGACCCTCCCTTTAGCATGAGATGTGATATCCAACTCCTTCCCATTCCAATCCTGAGACCCTTCCTATAGCATGAGATGTGATATCTCAATGCTTCTAATACCAAACCTGAGATCCTTCCTATAACATGAGATGTGATATCCAACTCCTTCCCATTCCAATCCTGAGACCCTTCCTATAGTATGAGATGTGATATCTCAAAGCTTCTAATACCAAACCTGAGATCCTTCCTATAACATGAGATGTGATATCCAAATCCTTCCCCTTTAAACCTGAGACCCTCTCTTTAGCATGAGATGTGATATCCAAATCCTTCCCATTCCAATCCTGATACACTTCTGATAGCATGAGATGTGATATCTCAATGCCTCTAACACCAAACCTGAGATCCTACCTCTAACATGAAATGTGATATCCAACTCCTTCCCTTTCCAAACCTCAGAGCCTTCCTACAGCATGAGATGTGATATCCAAGTCCTTCCCATTCCAATCCTGAGACCCTTCCTATAACATGAGATGTGATATCCAACTCCTTCCCATTCCAATCCTGAGACCCTTTATAAATAGCATGAGATGTGATATCTCAATGCTTCTAATAACAAACCTGAGATCCTTCCTATAACATGAGATGTGATATCCAACTCCTTCCCATTCCAATCCTGAGACCCTTCCTATAGTATGAGATGTGATATCTCAAAGCTTCTAATACCAAACCTGAGATCCTTCCTATAACATGAGATGTGATATCCAAATCCTTCCCCTTTAAACCTGAGACCCTCTCTTTAGCATGAGATGTGATATCCAAATCCTTCCCATTCCAATCCTGATACCCTTCTGATAGCATGAGATGTGATATCTCAATGCCTCTAACACCAAACCTGAGATCCTACCTCTAACATGAAATGTGATATCCAACTCCTTCCCTTTCCAAACCTCAGAGCCTTCCTACAGCATGAGATGTGATATCCAAGTCCTTCCCATTCCAATCCTGAGACCCTTCCTATAACATGAGATGTGATATCCAACTCCTTCCCATTCCAACCTGAGACCCTTCCTATAGCATGAGATGGGATATCCAACTCCTTCCAAATCCAGTCCTGATACCCTTCCAATAGCATGAGATGTGATATCCCAATGCTTCTACAAAACCTGAGACCCATACCATGGCATGAGATGTGATATCAAACTCCCGTCCTATACCATGAGACTTGATATCTCAATGCTTCTAATACCAAACCTGAGACCGGTCCAATAACATGAGATGTGATATCCAAATCCTTCCCCTTCCAAACTTTAGACCCTTCCTTTATCATGAGATGTGATATCCAAGTCCTTCCCATTCCATTCCTGAGACCCTTCCTATAGCATGAGATGTGATATCTCAATGCTTCTAATACCAAACCTGAGACCCTTCCTATAACATGAATTGTGATATCCAAGTCCTTCCCATTCCAATCCTGAGACCCTTCCGATAGCAGAGATGTGATATCTCAATGCTTATACCAAACCTGAGACACTTCCGATAGCATGAGATGTGATATCTCAATGCTTCTAATACCAAACCTGAGATCCTTCCTATAACATGAGATGTGATATCCAACTCCTTCCCATTCCAATCCTGAGACCCTTCCTATAGTATGAGATGTGATATCTCAAAGCTTCTAATACCAAACCTGAGATCCTTCCTATAACATGAGATGTGATATCCAAATCCTTCCCCTTTAAACCTGAGACCCTCTCTTTAGCATGAGATGTGATATCCAAATCCTTCCCATTCCAATCCTGATACCCTTCTGATAGCATGAGATGTGATATCTCAATGCCTCTAACACCAAACCTGAGACCCTTCCTATAACATGAATTGTGATATCCAAGTCCTTCCCATTCCAATCCTGAGACCCTTCCGATAGCAGAGATGTGATATCTCAATGCTTATACCAAACCTGAGACACTTCCGATAGCATGAGATGTGATATCTCAATGCTTCTAATACCAAACCTGAGATCCTTCCTATAACATGAGATATGATATCCAAATCAATCCCCTTCCAAACCTGAGACCCTTCCTTTAGCATGAGATGTGATATCCAAATACTTCCCATTCCAATCCTAAAACCTTTCCTATAGCATGAGATGTGATATCTCAATGTTTCTAATAAAAAACCTGAGACCCTTCCTGTAGCAAGAGATGTGATATCCAAATCCTTCCCATTCCAATCCTGAGATCCTTCCTATAACATGAGATGTGATATCCAATTCCTTCCCATTCCAAACCTGAAACCCTTCCTATTGGATGAGATGTGATATCCAACTCCTTCCCATTCCAATCCTGAGATAGCTTGAGATGTGATATCCAACTCCTTCCCATTCCAATCCTGAGACCCTTCCTATACCATGAGACTTGATATCTCAATGCTTCTAATACCAAACCTGAGACCGGTCCTATAACATGAGATGTGATATCCAAATCCTTTTCATTCCAATCCTGAGACCCTTCCTATACCATGAGATGTGATATCTCAATGCTTCTAATACCAAACCTGAGACCCGTCCTAAAATATGAGATGTGAGATCCAAATCCTTCCACTTCCAATCCTGAGACCCTTCCGATAGCATGAGATGTGATATCTCAATGCTTCTAATATCAAAACTGAGACCCTCCCTATAGTATGAGATGTGATATCTAAGTCCTTCCCATTCCTATCCTGAGACCCTTCCGATAGCAGAGATGTGATATCTCAATGCTTATACCAAACCTGATGACCCTTCCTATGGCATGAGATGTGATATCCAACTCCTTCCCATTCCAATCCTGAGTTCCTTCCTATAGCATGAGATGTGATATCTCAATGCTTCTATCAAACCTGAGACCCTTCCTTTAGCATGAGATGTGATATCCAACTCCTTCCCATTCCAATCCTGAGACCCTTCCTATAACATGAGACGTGATATCCAACTCCTTCCCATTCCAATCCTGAGACTCTTCCTATAGCATGAGATGTGATATCTCAATGCTTCTAATACCAAACCTGGGACCCGTACTATAACATGAGATATGATATCCAAATCCTTCCCCTTCCAAACCTGAGACCCTTCCTTTACCATGAGATGTGATATCCAAATCCTTCCCATTCCAATCCTGAAACCCTTCCTATAGCATGAGATGTGATATCTCAATGTTTCTAATAAAAAACCTGAGACCCTTCCTATAGCAAGAGATGTGATATCCAAATCCTTCCCATTCCAATCCTGAGACTCTTCCTATAACGAGATGTGATATCCAACTCCTTCCCATTCCAACCTGAGACCCTTCCTATAGCATGAGAAGGGATATCCAACTCCTTCCCATTCCAATCCTGAGACCCTTCCTATACCATGAGATGTGATATCTCAACGCTTCTAATAAAAAACCTGAGACCTTTCCTATAGCAAGAGATGTGATATCCAAATCCTTCCCATTCCAATCCTGAGATCCTTCCTATACCATGAGATGTGATATCCAATTCCTTCCCATTCCAAACCTGAGACCCTTCCTATTGGATGAGATGTGATATCCAACTCCTTCCCATTCCAATCCTGAGACCCTTCCTATACCATGAGAGGTGATATCTCAATGCTTCTAATACCAAACCTGGGACCCGTCCTATAACATGAGATATGATATCCAAATCCTTCCCCTTCCAAACCTGAGACCCTTCCTTTAGCATGAGATGTGATATCCAAATCCTTCCCATTCCAATCCTGAGACCCTTCCTATAACGAGATGTGATATCCAACTCCTTCCCATTCCAACCTGAGACCCTTCCTATAGCATGAGATGTGATATCTCATGTTTCTAATAAAAAACCCGAGACCCTTCCTATAGCAAGAGATGTGATATCCATATCCTTCCCATTCCAATCCTGAGACCCTTCCTATAACGAGATGTGATATCCAACTCCTTCCCATTCCAACCTGAGACCCTTCCTATAGCATGAGAAGGGATATCCAACTCCTTCCCATTCCAATCATGAGACCCTTCCTATACCATGAGATGTGATATCTCAATGCTTCTAATAAAAAACCTGAGACCCTTCCTATTGGATGAGATGTGATATCCAACTCCTTCCCATTCCAATCCTGAGACCCTTCCTATACCATGAGAGGTGATATCTCAATGCTTCTAATACCAAACCTGGGACCCGTCCTATAACATGAGATATGATATCCAAATCCTTCCCCTTCCAAACCTGAGACCCTTCCTTTAGCATGAGATGTGATATCCAAATCCTTCCCATTCCAATCCTGAGATCCTTCCTATAACATGAGATGTGATATCCAATTCCTTCCCATTCCAAACCTGAGACCCTTCCTATTGGATGAGATGTGATATCCAACTCCTTCCCATTCCTATCCTGAGACCCTTCCTATACCATGAGATGTGATATCTCAATGCTTCTAATACCAAACCTGGGACCCGTCCTATAACATGAGATATGATATCCAATTCCTTCCCATTCCAAACCTGAGACCCTTCCTATTGGATGAGATGTGATATCCAACTCCTTCCCATTCCTATCCTGAAACCCTTCCTATAGCATGAGATGTGATATCTCAATGTTTCTAATAAAAAACCTGAGACCCTTCCTATAGCAAGAGATGTGATATCCAAATCCTTCCCATTCCAATCTTGAGACCCTTCCTATAACATGAGATGTGATATCCAACTCCTTCCCATTCCAACCTGAGATCCTCCTATAACGAGATGTGATATCCAACTCCTTCCCATTCCAACCTGCGACCCTTCCTATAGCATGAGAAGGGATATCCAACTCCTTCCCAATCCAATCCTGAGACCCTTCCGATAGCATGAGATGTGATATCTCAATGCTTCTAATATCAAAACTGAGACCCTCCCTATAGTATGAGATGTGATATCTAAGTCCTTCCCATTCCTATCCTGAGACCCTTCCGATAGCAGAGATGTGATATCTCAATGCTTATACAAAACCTGATGACCCTTCCTATGGCATGAGATGTGATATCCAACTCCTTCCCATTCCAATCCTGAGTTCCTTCCTATAGCATGAGATGTGATATCTCAATGCTTCTATCAAACCTGAGACCCTTCCTTTAGCATGAGATGTGATATCCAACTCCTTCCCATTCCAATCCTGAGACCCTTCCTATAACATGAGACGTGATATCCAACTCCTTCCCATTCCAATCCTGAGACTCTTCCTATAGCATGAGATGTGATATCTCAATGCTTCTAATACCAAACCTGGGACCCGTACTATAACATGAGATATGATATCCAAATCCTTCCCCTTCCAAACCTGAGACCCTTCCTTTACCATGAGATGTGATATCCAAATCCTTCCCATTCCAATCCTGAAATCCTTCCTATAGCATGAGATGTGATATCTCAATGTTTCTAATAAAAAACCTGAGACCCTTCCTATAGCAAGAGATGTGATATCCAAATCCTTCCCATTCCAATCCTGAGACTCTTCCTATAACGAGATGTGATATCCAACTCCTTCCCATTCCAACCTGAGACCCTTCCTATAGCATGAGAAGGGATATCCAACTCCTTCCCATTCCAATCCTGAGACCCTTCCTATACCATGAGATGTGATATCTCAACGCTTCTAATAAAAAACCTGAGACCTTTCCTATAGCAAGAGATGTGATATCCAAATCCTTCCCATTCCAATCCTGAGATCCTTCCTATAACATGAGATGTGATATCCAATTCCTTCCCATTCCAAACCTGAGACCCTTCCTATTGGATGAGATGTGATATCCAACTCCTTCCCATTCCAATCCTGAGACCCTTCCTATACCATGAGAGGTGATATCTCAATGCTTCTAATACCAAACCTGGGACCCGTCCTATAACATGAGATATGATATCCAAATCCTTCCCCTTCCAAACCTGAGACCCTTCCTTTAGCATGAGATGTGATATCCAAATCCTTCCCATTCCAATCCTGAGACCCTTCCTATAACGAGATGTGATATTCAACTCCTTCCCATTCCAACCTGAGACCCTTCCTATAGCATGAGAAGGGATATCCAACTCCTTCCCATTCCAATCATGAGATCCTTCCTATACCATGAGATGTGATATCTCAATGCTTCTAATAAAAAACCTGAGACCCTTCCTATTGGATGAGATGTGATATCCAACTCCTTCCCATTCCAATCCTGAGACCCTTCCTATACCATGAGAGGTGATATCTCAATGCTTCTAATACCAAACCTGGGACCCGTCCTATAACATGAGATATGATATCCAAATCCTTCCCCTTCCAAACCTGAGACCCTTCCTTTAGCATGAGATGTGATATCCAAATCCTTCCCATTCCAATCCTGAGATCCTTCCTATAACATGAGATGAGATATCCAATTCCTTCCCATTCCAAACCTGAGACCCTTCCTATTGGATGAGATGTGATATCCAACTCCTTCCCATTCCTATCCTGAGACCCTTCCTATACCATGAGATGTGATATCTCAATGCTTCTAATACCAAACCTGGGACCCGTCCTATAACATGAGATATGATATCCAATTCCTTCCCATTGCAAACCTGAGACCCTTCCTATTGGATGAGATGTGATATCCAACTCCTTCCCATTCCTATCCTGAAACCCTTCCTATAGCATGAGATGTGATATCTCAATGTTTCTAATAAAAAACCCGAGACCCTTCCTATAGCAAGAGATGTGATATCCAAATCCTTCCCATTCCAATCTTGAGACCCTTCCTATAACATGAGATGTGATATCCAACTCCTTCCCATTCCAACCTGATATCCTCCTATAACGAGATGTGATATCCAACTCCTTCCCATTCCAACCTGCGACCCTTCCTATAGCATGAGAAGGGATATCCAACTCCTTCCCAATCCAATCCTGAGACCCTTCCGATAGCATGAGATGTGATATCTCAATGCTTCTAATATCAAAACTGAGACCCTCCCTATAGTATGAGATGTGATATCTAAGTCCTTCCCATTCCTATCCTGAGACCCTTCCGATAGCAGAGATGTGATATCTCAATGCTTATACCAAACCTGATGACCCTTCCTATGGCATGAGATGTGATATCCAACTCCTTCCCATTCCAATCCTGAGTTCCTTCCTATAGCATGAGATGTGATATCTCAATGCTTCTATCAAACCTGAGACCCTTCCTTTAGCATGAGATGTGATATCCAACTCCTTCCCATTCCAATCCTGAGACCCTTCCTATAACATGAGACGTGATATCCAACTCCTTCCCATTCCAATCCTGAGACTCTTCCTATAGCATGAGATGTGATATCTCAATGCTTCTAATACCAAACCTGGGACCCGTACTATAACATGAGATATGATATCCAAATCCTTCCCCTTCCAAACCTGAGACCCTTCCTTTACCATGAGATGTGATATCCAAATCCTTCCCATTCCAATCCTGAAACCCTTCCTATAGCATGAGATGTGATATCTCAATGTTTCTAATAAAAAACCTGAGACCCTTCCTATAGCAAGAGATGTGATATCCAAATCCTTCCCATTCCAATCCTGAGACTCTTCCTATAACGAGATGTGATATCCAACTCCTTCCCATTCCAACCTGAGACTCTTCCTATAGCATGAGATGTGATATCTCAATGCTTCTAATACCAAACCTGGGACCCGTACTATAACATGAGATATGATATCCAAATCCTTCCCCTTCCAAACCTGAGACCCTTCCTTTACCATGAGATGTGATATCCAAATCCTTCCCATTCCAATCCTGAAACCCTTCCTATAGCATGAGATGTGATATCTCAATGTTTCTAATAAAAAACCTGAGACCCTTCCTATAGCAAGAGATGTGATATCCAACTCCTTCCCATTCCAATCCTGAGACCCTTCCTATACCATGAGATGTGATATCTCAACGCTTCTAATAAAAAACCTGAGACCTTTCCTATAGCAAGAGATGTGATATCCAAATCCTTCCCATTCCAATCCTGAGATCCTTCCTATAACATGAGATGTGATATCCAATTCCTTCCCATTCCAAACCTGAGACCCTTCCTATTGGATGAGATGTGATATCCAACTCCTTCCCATTCCAATCCTGAGACCCTTCCTATACCATGAGAGGTGATATCTCAATGCTTCTAATACCAAACCTGGGACCCGTCCTATAACATGAGATATGATATCCAAATCCTTCCCCTTCCAAACCTGAGACCCTTCCTTTAGCATGAGATGTGATATCCAAATCCTTCCCATTCCAATCCTGAGACCCTTCCTATAACGAGATGTGATATCCAACTCCTTCCCATTCCAACCTGAGACCCTTCCTATAGCATGAGATGTGATATCTCATGTTTCTAATAAAAAACCCGAGACCCTTCCTATAGCAAGAGATGTGATATCCATATCCTTCCCATTCCAATCCTGAGACCCTTCCTATAACGATATGTGATATCCAACTCCTTCCCATTCCAACCTGAGACCCTTCCTATAGCATGAGAAGGGATATCCAACTCCTTCCCATTCCAATCATGAGACCCTTCCTATACCATGAGATGTGATATCTCAATGCTTCTAATAAAAAACCTGTGACCCTTCCTATTGGATGAGATGTGATATCCAACTCCTTCCCATTCCAATCCTGAGACCCTTCCTATACCATGAGAGGTGATATCTCAATGCTTCTAATACCAAACCTGGGACCCGTCCTATAACATGAGATATGATATCCAAATCCTTCCCCTTCCAAACCTGAGACCCTTCCTTTAGCATGAGATGTGATATCCAAATCCTTCCCATTCCAATCCTGAGATCCTTCCTATAACATGAGATGTGATATCCAATTCCTTCCCATTCCAAACCTGAGACCCTTCCTATTGGATGAGATGTGATATCCAACTCCTTCCCATTCCTATCCTGAGACCCTTCCTATACCATGAGATGTGATATCTCAATGCTTCTAATACCAAACCTGGGACCCGTCCTATAACATGAGATATGATATCCAATTCCTTCCCATTCCAAACCTGAGACCCTTCCTATTGGATGAGATGTGATATCCAACTCCTTCCCATTCCTATCCTGAAACCCTTCCTATAGCATGAGATGTGATATCTCAATGTTTCTAATAAAAAACCCGAGACCCTTCCTATAGCAAGAGATGTGATATCCAAATCCTTCCCATTCCCATCTTGAGACCCTTCCTTTAACATGAGATGTGATATCCAACTCCTTCCCATTCCAACCTGAGATCCTCCTATAACGAGATGTGATATCCAACTCCTTCCCATTCCAACCTGCGACCCTTCCTATAGCATGAGAAGGGATATCCAACTCCTTCCCATTCCAATCCTGAGACCCTTCCTATACCATGAGAAGTGATATCTCAATGCTTCTAATAAAAAACCTGAGACCTTTCCTATAGCAAGAGATGTGATATCCAAATCCTTCCCATTCCAATCCAGAGATCCTTCCTATAACATGAGATGTGATATCCAATTCCTTCCCATTCCAAACCTGAGACCCTTCCTATTGGATGAGATGTGATATCCAACTCCTTCCCATTCCAATCCTGAGACCCTTCCTATACCATGAGAGGTGATATCTCAATGCTTCTAATACCAAACCTGGGACCCGTCCTATAACATGAGATATGATATCCAAATCCTTCCCCTTCCAAACCTGAGACCCTTCCTTTAGCATGAGATTTGATATCCAAATCCTTCCCATTCCAATCCTGAGACCCTTCCTATAACGAGATGTGATATCCAACTCCTTCCCATTCCAACCTCAGACCCTTCCTATAGCATGAGATGTGATATCTCATGTGTCTAATAAAAAACCCGAGACCCTTCCTATAGCAAGAGATGTGATATCCATATCCTTCCCATTCCAATCCTGAGACCCTTCCTATAACGAGATGTGATATCCAACTCCTTCCCATTCCAACCTGAGACCCTTCCTATAGCATGAGAAGGGATATCCAACTCCTTCCCATTCCAATCCTGAGACCCTTCCTATACCATGAGATGTGATATCTCAATGCTTCTAATAAAAAACCTGAGACCCTTCCTATTGGATGAGATGTGATATCCAACTCCTTCCCATTCCAATCCTGAGACCCTTCCTATACCATATGTGATATCTCAATGCTTCTAATACCAAACCTGGGACCCGTCCTATAACATGAGATATGATACCCAAATCCTTCCCCTTGCAAACCTGAGACCCTTCCTTTAGCATGAGATGTGATATCCAATTCCTTCCCATTCCAAACCTGAGACCCTTCCTATTGGATGAGATGTGATATCCAACTCCTTCCCATTCCTATCCTGAGACCCTTCCTATACCATGAGATGTGATATCTCAATGCTTCTAATACCAAACCTGGGACCCGTTCTATAACATGAGATATGATATCCAAATCCTTCCCCTTCCAAACCTGAGACCCTTCCTTTAGCATGAGATGTGATATCCAAATCCTTCCCATTCCAATCTTGAAACCCTTCCTATAGCATGAGATGTGATATCTCAATGTTTCTAATAAAAAACCCGAGACCCTTCCTATAGCAAGAGATGTGATATCCAAATCCTTCCCATTCCAATCTTGAGACCCTTCCTATAACATGAGATGTGATATCCAACTCCTTCCCATTCCAACCTGAGATCCTTCCTATAGTATGAGAAGGGATATCCAACTCCTTCCCAATCCAATCCTGAGACCCTTCTGATAGCAGAGATGTGATATCTCAATGCTTATACCAAACCTGAGACCCTTCCTATGGCATGAGATGTGATATCCAACTCCTTCCCATTCCAATCCTGAGACCCTTCCTATAGCATAAGATGTGATATATCTATGCTTCTACCAAACCTGAGACCCTTCCTTTAGCATGAGATGTGATATCCAAATCCTTCACATTCCAATCCTGAGACCCTTCCTATAGCATGAGATGTGATATCTCAATGCTTCAAATACCAAACCTGAGATCATTCCTATAACATGAGATGTGATATCCAACTCCTTCCCATTCCAAGCCTGAGACCCTTCCGATAGCATGAGATGTGATATCTCAATGCTTCTAAAACCAAACATGAGAACCATCCTATAACATGAGATGTGAAATCCAAATCCTTCCCTTCCCAAACCTGAGACCCTTCCTATAGCTTGAGATGTGATATCAAACTCCTTCCCATTCCAATCCTGAGATAGCTTGAGATGTGATATCCAACTCCGTCCCATTCCAATCCTGAGACCCTTATTATACCATGAGATGTGAAATCTCAATGCTTCTAATACCAAACCTGAGACCCGTCCTAAAACATGAGATGTGAGTACCAAATCCTTCCCCTTCCAAACCTGAGACCTTTCCTTTAGCATGAGATGTGATATCCAACTCCTTCCCATTCCAATCCTGAGACCCTTCCGATAGCATGAGATGTGATATCTCAAACCTTCTAATATCAAACCTGAGAACCTCCCTATAGCATGAGATGTGATATCCAACTCCTTCCAATTCCAATACTGAGACCCTTCCAATAGCATATGTGATATCTCAATGCTTCTAATATCAAACTTGAGAACCTCCCTATAGAATGAGATGTGATATCCAACTCCTTCCCATTCCAATCCTGAGACCCTTCCTATAACAGGAGATGTGATATCTCTATGCTTCTAATACCAAACCTGAGGCCCTTCCCGTAGTATATGTGATATCCAACTCCTTCCCATTCCAAACCCGAGACCATTCCCACAGCCTGAGATTTGAAATCTCATTTCTTCCAATACCAAACCCGAGCCCCTTCCGATAGGATGAGATTTACTCTCACTCCTTAAAATACCAAACTCGAGTCCCTTCTTAAAGGATGTGATTTGATATCTCAGTGCTTCTAATACCAAACCTGAGACCATCCCTATAACAAGAGATGTCATATCCAACTCCTTCCCATTCCAATCCTGAGACTCTTCCGATAGCATGAGATGTGATATCCCAATGCTTTTAATACCAATCCTCAGACCCTTCCTATACGATATCGAACTTCCCATTCCAATCCTGAGACTCAGACCTCCCCGTCTAACCTTCTCACCAATCCTAGCTCCCGGATTGATCATGCACTCCTGCTGTCTCTTCTCTCCCTTCTTCTGCTTCCTTTCCTCTCTCCTTTCTCATCTGCCCTAGGTTAGGCTCCTTCTACACCTCTGCAGGGATTACTGATTTGTACCCCTCCCCACTCTCAACTCTCACTCAGTTTCAAACACTCATCTGACATCTGCCATTTCCTGGAAGAACCCGACCTTGATGTCCTTGGTCTAACCAAGACATGGTTGACGGCCAGCGCTGGCTCGAGCTTTGGCACTTTCCTCCCTGATGACAAGTTCCTCTCCATGCCCAGATCCAAGCGTTCTTGGGGGGGGGGGGGGGGAGTATCCTTGATTCCTGTAGTAAATTGCTTTCCTTTGCAGGCCGACTCCTCTCACGAATGCCTTGTCTGCATGCATTCTCTCTTTCCTGGCCATTCTCTCACCGTGGCTATTTGCCTACCCCCTTCTTCACTCAGTGGATGGACTTCTCCATCCTAGCCTCCTACCACTCAACTCCGCCTACTTAGAGAATTCAACATGAACCTTTATGCTTCCTGACCTGGACTTTTACGAGATCTGCAACTCTTCATGTCGCTGGCCCTACACACTGCATGGAATACTCAGTATTTTCTGATCTCAGACATCCCCCTCTGTAACCCTCTCAACAATCCTCTCCCGTGGTGATCAAGTTCTCATCTCCAAAGAAGGCTACCAGCTGTTCCTCCTCAGAGGAGTTCTCCCTTTCTGTCCCTGCTCCCTGCACCGTTTCGCGTTGCACACACTCGCTTCCCTGCTCTCTGGTTTAGACACTGCTCCTCCTCATAGGCGTTCTTCCTTTCTGTCCCTGCTCCCTGCACTGTTTCGCGTTGCAAACACTCGCTTCCCAGCTCTCTGGTTTAGACGCGTGTTCCCTGCCTTCTCTCCTCTTCCCGCTGCCTTCAAATCAACAAATGAGCTTCAAAAGATACACGGTGCTCAGAATGCTTTATAACACCCATTATTCCAGATATAGCTGTAACCCGTTAGACGTATTGAAAAGTGGTAAAAACTAGCAAAAATAGCTAGAAAATGTCCTTTCCTCGCGTTTTGGTAAATGCGAATTCTGGTGGATTCCCATCTTGTACTCTTCGTGCATTTGTTCAGTCGAATCCTGATGTTTTTAACCACTCGTCACCCATACAAGGGGGGGGGGTCAAAATCTACTGTTCACAGGCTGAAAGTATACTGCTGAAATCTTCAATGCATTATCGGGTAATCCGACTGTTCTGGAAAGTGTATATGCCACCTGTTATTCCAGTCAGCATGTTTTCATCGTCCCTTCTTGTTTCAGGGCTGCACTCCCGTGGTGATCACGTTCTCTTCTCCAAAGAAGGCTAAAACAGCTGTTCCTCCTCAGATGCTTCTTCCTTTCTGTCCCTGCCACCTGCACCGTTTCGCGTTGCAAACACTCGCTTCCCTGCTCTCTGGTTTAGACGCTGTTCCTCCTCAGAGGCGTTCTTCTTTTCTGTCCCTGCTCCCTGCGCAGTTTCGCGTTGCAAGTACTCGCTTCCCAGCTCTCTGGTTTAGAAGCGTGTTCCCTGCCTACTCTCCTCTTCCCGCTGCCTTCAAATCAACAAATGAGCTCGAAAAGATACACTGTGCTCAGAATGCTTTATAACACCCATTATTCAACATATAGCCGTAACCCGCTAGACGTATTGAAACGTGCTGTAAACTAGCAAAAATGTCTAGAAAATGTACTTTCCTCGCGTTTTTGTAAATGCGAATTATGATGGGTTCCCATGTATGTACTGTGTCCGTGCGTTTGTTGTCGAATCCTGAAGTTTTTAACCACTGTTCTCCCATACAAGGTGGGGTCAACATCTACTGCTGTTCACAGGCTGAATGTATACGGCTGAAATCTTCAAGGCATTATCAGCTTTCCTGACTGTTTTGGAACGTGTATTTGCCATCTGTTAATGCAGTCGCCCTGTGGTCATCGTCCCTTTTAGTTTACAGGCTGCACTCCTCTGGTGATCACATTCTCCTCTCCAGAGCAGGCTAACTACCAGCTGCTCCTCATAGGCGTTCATCCTTTCTATCCCTGCTCCCTGCACCGTTTCGCGTTGCATGTACTCGCATCCCAGCTCTCTGGTTTAGATGCGTGTTCCCTGCCTTCTCTCCTCTTCCTACAGCCTTCCAATGAGCTCCACAAGATAGTGTTCATAATGCTTTATAACCCCATTATTCAACATATAGCTGTAACCGGTTCGACAACAAACGCACGGACACAGTACATACATGGGAACCCATCATAATTCGCATTTACAAAAACGCGAGGAAAGTACATTTTCTAGCCATTTTTGCTAGTTTACAGCACGTTTCAATACGTCTAGCGGGTTACGGATATATGTTGAATAATGGGTGTTATAAAGCATTCTGAGCACAGTGTATCTTTTCGAGCTCATTTGTTGATTTGAAGGCAGCGGGAAGAGGAGAGTAGGCAGGGAACACGCTTCTAAACCAGAGAGCTGGGAAGCGAGTACTTGCAACCAGAAACTGGAAACGCCTATGAGGAGGAGCAGCTGGTAGTTAGCCTTCTCTGGAGAGGAGAATGTGATCACCAGGGGAGTGCAGCCTGTAAACTAGAAGGGACGATGACCACAGGGCGACTGCATTAACAGATGGCAAATACACGTTCCAAAACAGTCAGGAAAGCTGATAATGCCTTGAAGATTTCAGCCGTGTACATTCAGCCTGTGAACAGCAGTAGATGTTGACCCCCACTTGTATGGGAGAACAGTGGTTAAAAACTTCAGGTTTCGACAACAAACGCACGGACACAGTACATACATGGGAACCCATCAGAATTCGCATTACAAAAACGCGAGGAAAGTACATTTTCTAGCTGGTTTTGCTAGTTTACAGCACGTTTCAATACGTCTAGCGGGTTACGGCTATATGTTGAATAATGGGTGTTATAAAGCATTCTGAGCACTGTGTATCTTTTCGAGCTCATTTGTTGTTTTGAAGGCAGCGGGAAGAGGAGAGAAGGCAGGGAACACGCTTCTAAACCAGAGAGCTGGGAAGCGAGTACTTGCAACCCGAAACTGTGCAGGGCGCAGGGACAGAAAAGAAGAACGCCTCTGAGGAGGAACAGCGTCTAAACCAGAGAGCAGGGAAGCGAGTGTTTGCAACGCGAAACGGTGCAGGGAGCAGGGACAGAAAGGGTGAACTCCTCTGAGGAGGAACAGCTGGGAGTTAGCCTTCTTTGGAGATGAGAACTTGATCACCACGGGAGAGGATTGTTGAGAGGGTTACAGAGGGGCAGGACTGAGATCAGAAAATCCTTAGTATTCCCTGCAGTGTGTAGGGCCAGTGACATGAAGAGTTGCAGATCTCGTAAAAGTCCAGGTCAGGAAGCATAAAGGTTCATGTTGAATTCTCCAAGTAGGCGGAGTTGAGTGGTAGGAGGCTAGGATGGAGAAGTCCATCCACTGAGAGAGGACGGGGGTAGGCAAATAGCCACGGTGAGAGAATGGCCAGGAAAGAGAATGCATGCAGACAAGGCATTCGTGAGAGGAGTCGGCCTGCAAAGGAAAGCAATTTACTACAGGAATCAAGGATACTCCCCCTCAAGAACGCTTGGATCTGGGCATGGAGAGGAACTTGTCATCGGAGGAAAGTGTCAAAGCTCGAGACAGCGCTGGCCGTCAACCATGCCTCGGTTAGACCAAGGACATCAAGGTCGGGTTCTTCCAGGAAATGTCAGATGCCAGATGAGTGTTTGAAACAGTGAGAGTTGAGAGTGGGGAAGGGTACAAATCAGTAATCCCTGCGGAGGTGTAGAAGGAGCCTGACCTAGGGCAGATAAGGAAGGAGAGGGGAAAGGAAGCAGAAGAAGGGAGAGAAGAGACAGCAGGAGTGCATGATCAATCCGGGAGCTAGGAGTGGTGAGAAGGTTAGACGGGGAGGTCTGAGTCTCAGGATTGGAATGGGAAGTTCGATATCACATGTCATGCTATAGGGAGGGTCTCAGGTTCGGTATTAGAAGCACTGAGATATCAACTCACATCCTTTAGGAAGGGACTCGAGTTTGGTATTTTAAGGAGTGAGATAGTAAATCTCATCCTATCGGAAGTGTCTCGGGTTTGGTATTGGAAGAAATTAGATTTCAAATCTCAGGCTGTGGGAATGGTCTCGGGTTTGGTATTGGAAGGGGTGAGAAATCACATTTCATGCTACCGGAAGGGTCACAAGTTTGGAATGGGAAGGAGTTGGATATCACATATACTACGGGAAGGGCCTCAGGTTTGGTATTAGAAGCATAGAGATATCACATCTCATGTTATAGGAAGGGTCTCAGGATTGGAATGGGAAGGAGTTGGATATCACATCTCGTGCTATAGGGAGGGTCTCAATTTTGATATTAGAAGCATTGAGATATCACATATGCTATTGGAAGGGTCTCAGTATTGGAATTGGAAGGAGTTGGATATCACATCTCATGCTATAAGGAGGTTCTCAGGTTTGATATTAGAAGCATTGAGATATCACATCTCATGCTATCGGAAGGGTCTCAGGATTGGAATGGGAAGGAGTTGGATATCACATCTCATGCTAAAGGAAAGGTCTCAGGTTTGGAAGGGGAAGGATTTGGATCTCACATCTCATGTTTTAGGACGGGTCTCAGGTTTGGTAATAGAAGCATTGAGATATCACATCTCATGGTATAATAAGGGTCTCAGGATTGGAATGGGAAGGAGTTTGATATCACATCTCAAGCTATAGGAAGGGTCTCAGGTTTGGGAAGGGAAGGATTTGGATTTCACATCTCATTTTATAGGATGGTTCTCATGTTTGGTTTCAGAAGCATTGAGATATCACATCTCATGCTATCGGAAGGGTCTCAGGTTTGGAAAGGGAAGGAGTTGGATATCACATATGTTATAGGAAGGATCTCAGGTTTGGTATTAGAAGCATTGAGATATCACATCTCATGCTATAGGAAGGGTCTCAAAATAATATGAATGTGAAGGATTTGGATATCACATCTCATGCTAAAGGAAGGGTCTCAGGTTTGGAAGAAGCATTGAGATATCACATCTCATGATATAGGAAGGGTCTCAGGATTGGAATGGGAAGGAGTTGGATATCACATCTCATGCCATAGGAAGGTTCTCAGGTTTGGTATAAGCATTGAGATATCACATCTCTGCTATCGGAAGGGTCTCAGGATTGGATTGGGAAGGAGTTGGATATCACTTCTCATGCTATAGGAAGGATTTCAGGTTGGATTGGGAAGGAGTTGGATATCACATCTTATGTTATAGGAAGGGTCTCAAGATTGGAATGGGCAAGATTTGGATATCACATCTCATGTTATAGGAAGGGTCTCAAGTTCTGAATGGGAAGGATTTGGATATCACATCTCTTGCTATAGGAAGGGTCTCGGGTTTTTTATTAGAAACATTGAGATATCACATCTCAGGCTATAGGAAGGGTTTCAGGATTGGAATGGGTAGGATTTGGTTATCACATCTCATGCTAAAGGAGGGGTCTCAGGTTTGGAAGGGGATGGATTTGGATATCATATCTCATGTTATAGGACGGGTCCCAGGTTTGATATTAGAAGCATTGAGATATCCCTTCTCATGCTATAGGAAGGGCCTCAGGTTGGGAAGGAGTTGGATATCACATCTCGTTATAGGAAGGGTCTCAGGATTGGAATGGGAAGGATTTGGATATCACATCTCTTGCTATAGGAAGGGTCTCAGGTTTTTTATTAGAAACATTGAGATATCATATCTCATGCTATAGGAAGGGTTTCAGGATTGGAATGGGAAGGAATTGGATATCACATCTCATGCTAAAGGAAGGGTCTCAGGTTTGGAAGGGGAAGGATTTGGATATCATATCTCATGTTATAGGACGGGTCCCAGGTTTGGTATTAGAAGCATTGAGATATCACATCTCATGCTATAGGAAGAGTCTCAGGATTGGAATGGGAAGGAGTTGGATATTACGTCTCCTGCTAAAGGAAGGGTCTCAGGTTTGATAGAAGCATTGAGATATCACATCTCATGCTATAGGAAGGAACTCAGGATTGGAATGGGAAGGAGTTGGATATCACATCTCCTGCTAAAGGAAGGGTCTCAGGTTTGATAGAAGCATTGAGATATCATCTCATGCTATAGGAAGGAACTCAGGATTGGAATGGGAAGGAGTTGGATATCACATCTCATGCCATAGGAAGGGTCATCAGGTTTGGTATAAGCATTGAGATATCACATCTCTGATATCGGAAGGGTCTCAGGATAGGAATGGGAAGGACTTAGATATCACATCTCATACAATAGGGAGGGTCTCAGTTTTGATATTAGAAGCATTGAGATATCACATCTCATGCTATCGGAAGGGTCTCAGGATTGGAATGGGACGGAGTTGGATATCACATCTCAAGCTATCTCAGGATTGGAATGGGAAGGAGTTTGATATCACATTTCAAGCTATAGGAAGGGTCTCAGGTTTGGAAGGGGAAGGATTTGGATCTCACATCTCATGTTTTAGGACGGGTCTCAGGTTTGGTATTAGAAGCATTGAGATATCACATCTCATGGTATAGGAAGGCTCTCAGGATTGGAATGGGAAGGAGTTGGATGTCACATCTCAAGCTATCTCAGGATTGGAATGGGAAGGAGTTTGATATCACATCTCAAGCTAGAGGAAGGGTCTCAGGTTTGGAAAGGGAAGGAGTTGGATATCACATATGTTATAGGAAGGATCTCAGGTTTGGTATTAGAAGCATTGAGATATCACATCTCATGCTATAGGAAGGGTCTCAAAATATGAATGTGAAGGATTTGGATATCACATCTCATGCTAAAGGAAGGGTCTCAGGTTTGGAAGAAGCATTGAGATATCACATCTCATGATATAGGAAGGGTCTCAGGATTGGAATGGGAAGGAGTTGGATATCACATCTCATGCCATAGGAAGGTTCTCAGGTTTGGTATAAGCATTGAGATATCACATCTCTGCTATCGGAACGGTCTCAGGATTGGATTGGGAAGGAGTTGGATATCACTTCTCATGCTATAGGAAGGATTTCAGGTTGGATTGGGAAGGAGTTGGATATCACATCTCATGTTATAGGAAGGGTCTCAAGATTGGAATGGGCAGGATTTGGATATCACATCTCATGTTATAGGAAGGGTCTCAAGTTCTGAATGGGAAGGATTTGGATATCACATCTCTTGCTATAGGAAGGGTCTCGGGTTTTTTATTAGAAACATTGAGATATCACATCTCAGGCTATAGGAAGGGTTTCAGGATTGGAATGGGTAGGATTTGGTTATCACATCTCATGCTAAAGGAAGGGTCTCAGGTTTGGAAGGGGAAGGATTTGGATATCATATCTCATGTTATAGGACGGGTCCCAGGTTTGGTATTAGAAGCATTGAGATATCCCTTCTCATGCTATAGGAAGGGTCTCAGGTTGGGAAGGAGTTGGATATCACATCTCGTTATAGGAATGGTCTCAGGATTGGAATGGGAAGGATTTGGATATCACATCTCATGCTATAGGAAGGGTTTCAGGATTGGAATGGGAAGGAATTGGATATCACATCTCATGCTAAAGGAAGGGTCTCGGGTTTGGAAGGGGAAGGATTTGGATATCATATCTCATGTTATAGGACGGGTCCCAGGTTTGGTATTGGAAGCATTGAGATATCACATCTCATGCTATAGGAAGAGTCTCAGGATTGGAATGGGAAGGAGTTGGATATCACGTCTCCTGCTAAAGGAAGGGTCTCAGGTTTGATAGAAGCATTGAGATATCACATCTCATGCTATAGGAAGGAACTCAGGATTGGAATGGGAAGGAGTTGGATATCACATCTCCTGCTAAAGGAAGGGTCTCAGGTTTGATAGAAGCATTGAGATATCATCTCATGCTATAGGAAGGAACTCAGGATTGGTATGGGAAGGAGTTGGATATCACATCTCATGCCATAGGAAGGGTCATCAGGTTTGGTATAAGCATTGAGATATCACATCTCTGATATCGGAAGGGTCTCAGGATAGGAATGGGAAGGACTTAGATATCACATCTCATACAATAGGGAGGGTCTCAGTTTTGATATTAGAAGCATTGAGATATCACATCTCATGCTATCGGAAGGGTCTCAGGATTGGAATGGGATGGAGTTGGATATCACATCTCAAGCTATCTCAGGATTGGAATGGGAAGGAGTTTGATATCACATTTCAAGCTATAGGAAGCGTCTCAGGTTTGGAAGGGGAAGGATTTGGATCTCACATCTCATGTTTTAGGACGGGTCTCAGGTTTGGTATTAGAAGCATTGAGATATCACATCTCATGGTATAGGAAGGGTCTCAGGATTGGAATGGGAAGGAGTTGGATATCACATCTCAAGCTATCTCAGGATTGGAATGGGAAGGAGTTTGATATCACATCTCAAGCTAGAGGAAGGGTCTCAGGTTTGGAAAGGGAAGGATTTGGATTTCACATCTCATGTTATAGGATCGTTCTCATGTTTGGTTTTAGCAGCATTAAGATATAACATCTCATGCTATAGGAAGGGTCTCAGGTTTGGAATGGGAAGGAGTTGGATATCACATCTCATGCTAAAGGAAAGGTCTCAGGTTTGGAAGGGGAAGGATTTGGATCTCACATCTCATGTTTTAGGACGGGTCTCAGGTTTGGTATTAGAAGCATTGAGATATCACATCTCATGGTATAGGAAGGGTCTCAGGATTGGAATGGGAAGGAGTTGGATATCACATCTCAAGCTATCTCAGGATTGGAATGGGAAGGAGTTTGATATCACATCTCAAGCTAGAGGAAGGGTCTCAGGTTTGGAAAGGGAAGGATTTGGATTTCACATCTCATGTTATAGGATCGTTCTCATGTTTGGTTTTAGCAGCATTAAGATATAACATCTCATGCTATAGGAAGGGTCTCAGGTTTGGAATGGGAAGGAGTTGGATATCACATCTCATGCTAAAGGAAAGGTCTCAGGTTTGGAAGGGGAAGTATTTGGATCTCACATCTCATGTTTTAGGACGGGTCTCAGGTTTGGTATTAGAAGCATTGAGATATCACATCTCATGGTATAGGAAGGGTCTCAGGATTGGAATGGGAAGGAGTTGGATATCACATTGAATGGGAAGGAGTTTGATATCACATCTCAAGCTATAGGAAGGGTCTCAGGATTGGAATGGGAAGGAGTTTGATATCACATCTCATGCCATGGTATGGGTCTCGGGTTTTGTAGAGGCATTGGGATATCACATCTCATGCTATCGGAAGGGTATCAGGATTGGATTTGGAAGGAGTTGGATATCCCATCTCATGCTATAGGAAGGGTCTAAGGTTGGAATGGGAAGGAGTTGGATATCACATCTCATGTTATAGGAAGGGTCTCAGATTGGAATGGGAAGGACTTGGATATCTAATCTCATTATATAGGAAGGCTCTCTGGGTTGGAAGGGGAAGGAGTTGGATATCACATTTCATGTTAGAGGTTGTATCTCAGGTTTGGTATTAGAGGCATTGAGATATCACATCTCATGCTATCAGAAGGGTCTCAGGATTGGAATGGGTAGGAGTTGGATATCACATCTCATGCTAAAGGGAGGGTCTCAGGTTTGGAAAGGGAAGGAGTTGGATATCACATCTCATTATATAGGAAGGGTCTCAGGATTGGAATGGGAAGGAGTTGGATATCACATCTCCTGCTAAAGGAAGGGTCTCAGGTTTGATAGAAGCATTGAGATATCACATCTCATGCTATACGAAGGAACTCGGGATTGGAATGGGAAGGAGTTGGATATCACATCTCATGCCATAGGAAGGGTCATCAGGTTTGGTATAAGCATTGAGATATCACATCTCTGCTATCGGAAGGGTCTCAGGATAGGAATGGGAAGGACTTAGATATCACATCTCATACTATAGGGAGGGTCTCAGTTTTGATATTAGAAGCATTGAGATATCACATCTCATGCTATCGGAAGGGTCTCAGGATTGGAATGGGATGGAGTTGGATATTACATCTCAAGCTTTCTCAGGATTGGAATGGGAAGGAGTTTGATATCACATTTCAAGCTATAGGAAGGGTCTCAGGTTTGGAAGGGGAAGGATTTGGATCTCACATCTCATGTTTTAGGACGGGTCTCAGGTTTGGTATTAGAAGCATTGAGATATCACATCTCATGGTATAGGAAGGGTCTCAGGATTGGAATGGGAAGGAGTTGGATATCACATCTCAAGCTATCTCAGGATTGGAATGGGAAGGAGTTTGATATCACATCTCAAGCTAGAGGAAGGGTCTCAGGTTTGGAAAGGGAAGGATTTGGATTTCACATCTCATGTTATAGGATCGTTCTCATGTTTGGTTTTAGCAGCATTGAGATATCACATCTCATGCTATCGGAAGGGTCTCAGGTTTGGAAAGGGAAGGATTTGGATTTCACATGTTATAGGATGGTTCTCAGGTTTGGTTTTAGAAGCATTAAGATATAACATCTCATGCTATAGGAAGGGTCTCAGGTTTGGAATGGGAAGGAGTTGGATATCACATCTCATGCTAAAGGAAAGGTCTCAGGTTTGGAAGGGGAAGGATTTGGATCTCACATCTCATGTTTTAGGACGGGTCTCAGGTTTGGTATTAGAAGCATTGAGATATCACATCTCATGGTATAGGAAGGGTCTCAGGATTGGAATGGGAAAGAGTTGGATATCACATTGAATGGGAAGGAGTTTGATATCACATCTCAAGCTATAGGAAGGGTCTCAGGTTTGGAAAGGGAATGATTTGGATTTCACATCTCATGTTATAGGATGGTTCTCCTGTTTGGTTTTAGAAGCATTGAGATATCACATCTCATGCTATAGGAAGAGTCTCAGGATTGGAATGGGAAGGAGTTGGATATCACGTCATGTTATAGGAAGGGTCTCAGGATTGGAATGCGAAGGAGTTGGATATCACATCTCATGCTAAAGGAAGGGTTTCAGGTTTGATAGAAGCAAAGGTTTGGAATGGGAAGGAGTTGGATATCACATCTCAGGTTTGGTATTAGAAGCAGTGAGATATCACATCTCATTCTATAGGAAGGGTCTCAGGATTGGAATCGGAAGGAGTTGTATATGACATCTCATGCCATAGGAAGGGTCACAGGTATGGTATAAGCATTGAGATATCACATCTCTGCTATCAGAAGGGTCTCAGGATTGGAATGGGAAGGAGTTGGATATCCCATCTCGTTAAAGGAAGGGTCTCAGGTTTGGTATTAGAAGCATTGAGATATCACATCTCATGCTATAGGAAGGGTCTAAGGTTTGGAAGGGGAAGGATTTGGATATCACATCTCATGTTATAGGACCGGTCTCAGGTTTGGTATTAGAAGCATTGAGATATCAAGTCTCATGGTATAGGACGGGTCTCAGAATTGGAATGGGAAGGAGTTGGATATCACATCTCAAGCTATAGGAAGGGTCTCAGGATTGGAATGGGAAGGAGTTTGATATCACATCTCATGCCATGGTATGGGTCTCGGGTTTTGTAGAGGCATTGGGATATCACATCTCATGCTATCGGAAGGGTATCAGGATTGGATTTGGACGGAGTTGGATATCCCATCTAATGCTATAGGAAGGGTCTAAGGTTGGAATGGGAAGGAGTTGGATATCACATCTCATGTTATAGGAAGGGTCTCAGATTGGAATGGGAAGGACTTGGATATCACATCTCATTATATAGGAAGGCTCTCAGGGTTGGAATGGGAAGGAGTTGGATATCACATTTCATGTTAGAGGTTGTATCTCAGGTTTGGTATTAGAGGCATTGAGATATCACATCTCATGCTATCAGAAGGGTCTCAGGATTGGAATGGGTAGGAGTTGGATATCACATCTCATGCTAAAGGGAGGGTCTAAGGTTTGGAAGGGTAAGGATTTGGATATCACATCTCATGTTATAGGAAGGATCTCAGGTTTGGTATTAGAAGCATTGAGATATCACATCTCATGCTATCGGAAGGGTCTCAGGTTTGGTATAAGCATTGAGATATCAAATCTCTGCTATCGGAAGGGTCTCAGGATTGGAATGGGAAGGACTTGGATATCACAATTCATGTTATAGGAAGGGTCTCAGGTTTGGTATTAGAAGCATTGAGATATCACATCTCATGCTATAGGAAGGGTCTCAGGATTGGAATGGGAAGGACTTGGATATCACATCTCATGTTATAGGAAGGGTCTCAGGTTTGGTATTAGAAGCATTGAGATATCATATCTCATGCTATAGGAAGGGTCTCAGGAATGGAATGGGAAGGACTTGGATATCACATCTCATGATAAAGGAAGGGTCTAAGGTTTGGAAGGGGAAGGATTTGGATATCGCATCTCATGTTATTGGACCGGTCTCAGGTTTGGTATTAGAAGCATTGAGATATCAAGTCTCATGGTATAGGACGGGAGTTTGATATCACATCTCATGCCATGATATGGGTCTCAGGTTTTGTAGAAGCATTGGGATATCACATCTCATGCTATCGGAAGGGTTTCAGGATTGGATTTGGAAGGAGTTGGATATCCCATCTCATGCTATAGGAAGGGTCTCAGTTTGGAATGGGAAGGAGTTGGATATCACATCTCATGTTATAGGAAGGGTCTCAGGATTGGAATGGGAAGGACTTGGATATCACATCTCATGCTGTAGGAAGGCTCGCAGGTTTGGAAAGGCAAGGAGTTGGATATCACATTTCATGTTAGAGGTAGGATCTCAGGTTTGGTATTAGAGGCATTGAGATATCACATCTCATGCTATCAGAAGGGTATCAGGATTGGAATGGGAAGGAGTTGGATATCACATCTCATGCTAAAGGGAGGGTCTCAGGTTTGGAAGGGGAAGGATTTGGATATCACATCTCATGTTATAGGAAGGATCTCAATTTTGGTATTAGAAGCATTGAGATATCACATCTCATGTTATAGGAAGGATCTCAGGTTTGGTATTAAAAGCATTGAGATGTCACATCTCATGCTATAGGAAGGGTCTCAGGATTGGAATTGCAAGGAGTTGGATATCACATCTCATGCTAAAGGAAGGTCTCAGTTTTGGTAGAAGCATTGAGATATCACATCTCATGCTATAGGAAGGGTCTCAGGATTGGAATGGGAAGGAGTTGGATATCACATCTCATGCTATACGAAGGGTCTCAGGTTTTGTATAAGCATTGCGATATCACATCTCTGCTATCGGAAGGGTCTCAGGATTGGAATGGGAAGGACTTAGATATCGCATCTCATGCTATAGGGAGGGTCTCAGTATTGATATTAGAAGCATTGAGATATCACATCTCATGCTATCGGAAGGGTCTCAGGATTGGAATGGGAGGAGCTGGATATCACATCTCATGCTAAAGGAAGGGTCTCAGGTTTGGAAGGGGAAGGATTTGGATATCACATCTCATGTTATAGGACGGGTCTCAGGTTTGGTATTAGAAGCATTCAGATATCACATCTCATGCTATAGGAAGTGTCTCAGGATTGGAATGGGAAGGAGTTGGATATCACATCTCATGCTATAGGAAGGGTTTCAGGTTTGGTAGAAGCATTGAGATATCACATCTCATGCTATTGGAAGGGTCTCAGGTTTGGAATGGGAAGGAGTTGGATATCATATCTCATGTTATAGGAAGGATCTCAGTTTGGTATTAGAAGCATTGAGATATCACATCTCATGCTATAGGAAGGGTCTCAGGATTGGAATGGGAAGGAGTTGGATATCACATCTCATGCTATAGGGAGGGTCTCAGTTTTGATATTAGAAGCATTGAGATATCACATATGCTATTGGAAGGGTCTCAGTATTGGAATTGGAAGGAGTTGGATATCACATCTCATGCTATAGGAAGGATCTCAGGTTGGAATGGGAAGGAGTTGGATATCACATCTCATGTTATAGGAAGGGTCTCAAGATTGGAATGGGAAGGAGTTGGATATCACATCTCATGCTATAGGAAGGGTTTCAGGTTTGGTAGAAGCATTGAGATATCACATCTCATGCTATAGGAAGAGTCTCAGGTTTGGGAAGGGAAGGATTTGGATTTCACATCTCATGTTATAGGATGGTTCTCATGTTTGGTTTTTGAAGCATTGAGATATCACATCTCATGCTATCGGAAGGGTCTCAGGTTTGGAATGAGAAGGAGTTGGATATCACATGTCATGTTATAGGAAGGATCTCAGGTTTGGTATTTGAAGCATTGAGATATCACATCTAATGCTATAGGAAGGGTCTCAGGATTGGAATGGGAAGGAGTTGGATATCACATCTCATGCTATAGGAAGGGTCTCAGGAATGGAATGGGAAGGAGTTTTATATGAAATCTCATGCCATAGGAAGGATCTCAGTATTGGAATTGGAAGGAGTTGGATATCACATCTCATGCTATAGGGAGGTTCTCAGGTTTGATATTAGAAGCATTGAGATATCACATCTCATGCTATAGGAAGGGTCTCAGGATTGGAATGTGAAGGATTTGGATTTCACATCTCATGCTAAAGGAAGGGTCTCAGGTTTGGTAGAAGCATTGAGATATCACATCTCATGCTATAGGAAGGGTCTCAGGATTTGAATGGCAAGGAGTTGGATATCACATCTCATGCCATAGGAAGGGTCTCAGGTTTGGTATAAGCATTGAGATATCACATCTCTGCTATCGGAAGGGTCTCAGGATTGGATTGGGAAGGAGTTGGATATCCCTTCTCATGCTATAGGAAGTGTCTCAGGTTGGAATGGGAAGGAGTTGGATATCACATCTCATGCTATAGGTAGGCTCTCAGGTTTGGTATAAGCATTGAGATATCACATCTCATGCTATAGGAAGGGTCTCAGGATTGGAATGGGAAGGATTTGGATATCACATCTCATGCTATAGGAAGCGTCTCAGGTTTGGTATAAGCATGGAGATATCACTTCTCATGCTATAGGAAGGGTCTCAGGATTGGAATGGGAAGGAGTTGGATATCACATCTCATGTTATAGGAAGGGTCTCAGGTTTGGTATAAGCATTGAGATATCACATCTCTGCTATCGGAAGTGGCTCAGGATTGGAATGGGAAGGATTTGGATATCACATCTCATGTCATAGGAAGGATCTCAGGTTTGGTATTAGAAGCATTGATATATCACATCTCATGCTATAGGAATGGTCTCAGGATTGGAATGGGTAGGAGTTGGATATTACATTCTTGCTATAGGAAGGGTCTCATGTTTGGAATGGGAAGGAGTTGGATATCACATATGCTATAGGATGTGTCTCAGGTTTGGAACGGGAAGGAGTTGGATATCACATCTCATGTTATAGGAAGGGTCTCAGGTTTGGTATAAGCATTGAGATATCACATCTCTGCTATCGGAAGTGGCTCAGGATTGGAATGGGAAGGAGTTGGATATCCCATCTCAAGTTATAGGACGGGTCTCTGGTTTGGTATTAGAATCATTGAGATATCACATCGCATGCTGTAGGAAGGGTCTAAGGATTGGAATGGGAAGGAGTTGGATATCCCTTCTCATGCTATAGGAAGGGTCTCAGGTTGGAATGGGAAGGAGTTGGATATCACATCTCGTTATAGGAAGGGTCTCAGGATTGGAATGGGAAGGATTTGGATATCACATCTCTTGCTATAGGAAGGGTCTCAGGTTTTTTATTAGAAACATTGAGATATCACATCTCATGCTATAGGAAGGGTTTCAGGTTTGGAAGGGGAAGGATTTGGATATCATATCTCATGTTATAGGACGGGTCCCAGGTTTGGTATTAGAAGCATTGAGATATCACATCTCATGCTATAGGAGGAGTCTCAGGATTGGAATGGGAAGGAGTTGGATATCACTTCTCATGTTATAGGAAGGGTCTCAGGATTGGAATGGCAAGGAGTTGGATATCACATCTCATGCTAAAGGAAGGGTCTCAGGTTTGATAGAAGCATTGAGATATCACATCTCATGAAGGAACTCAGGATTGGAATGGGAAGGAGTTGGATATCACATCTCATGCCATAGGAAGGGTCATCAGGTTTGGTATAAGCATTGAGATATCACATCTCTGCTATCGGAAGGGTCTCAGGATAGGAATGGGAAGGACTTAGATATCACATCTCATACTATAGGGAGGGTCTCAGTTTTGATATTAGAAGCATTGAGCTATCACATCTCATGCTATCGGAAGGGTCTCAGGATTGGAATGGGATGGAGTTGGATATCACATCTCAAGCTATCTCAGGATTGGAATGGGAAGGAGTTTGATATCACATCTCAAGCTATAGGAAGGGTCTCAGGTTTGGAAGGGGAAGGATTTGGATCTCACATCTCATGTTTTAGGACGGGTCTCAAGTTTGGTATTAGAAGCATTGAGATATCACATCTCATGGTATAGGAAGGGTCTCAGGATTGGAATGGGAAGGAGTTGGCTATCACATCTCAAGCTATCTCAGGATTGGAATGGGAAGGAGTTTGATATCACATCTCAAGCTATAGGAAGGGTCTCAGGTTTGGAAAGGGAAGGATCTGGATTTCACATCTCATGTTATAGGATGGTTCTCATGTTTGGTTTTAGTAGCATTGAGATATCACATCTCATGCTATCGGAAGGGTCTCAGGTTTGGAAGGGAAGGATTTGGATTTCATATGTTATAGGATGGTTCTCAGGTTTGGTTTTAGAAGCATTAAGATATAACATCTCATGCTATAGGAAGGGTCTCAGGTTTGGAATGGGAAGGAGTTGGATATCACATCTCATGCTAAAGGAAAGTTCTCAGGTTTGGAAGGGGAAGGATTTGGACCTCACATCTCATGTTTTAGGACGGGTCTCAGGTTTGGTATTAGAAGCATTCAAATATCACATCTCATGGTATAGGAAGGGTCTCAGGATTGGAATGGGAAGGAGTTGGATATCACATTGAATGGGAAGGAGTTTGATATCACATCTCAAGCTATAGGAAGGGTCTCAGGTTTAGAAAGGGAATGATTTGGATTTCACATCTCATGTTATAGGATGGTTCTCATGTTTGGTTTTAGAAGCATTGAGATATCACATCTCATGCTATCGGAAGGGTCTCAGGTTTGGAATGGGAAGGAGTTTGATATCACATCTCATGTTATAGGAAGGATCTCAGGTTTGGTATTAGAAGCATTGAGATATCACATCTCATGCTATAGGAAGGGTCTCAGGATTGGAATCGGAAGGAGTTGTATATGACATCTCATGCCATAGGAAGGGTCTCAGGTTTGGTATAAGCATTGAGATATCACATCTCTGCTATCGGAAGGGTCTCAGGATTGGAATGGGAAGGAGTTGGATATCCCATCTCGTTATAGGAAGGGTCTCAGGTTTGGTATTAGAAGCATTGAGATATCACATCTCATGCTATAGGAAGGGTCTAAGGTTTGGAAGGGGAAGGATTTGGGTATCACATCTCATGTTATAGGACGGGTCTCAGGTTTGGTATTAGAAGCATTGAGATATCACATCTCATGGTATAGGAAGGGTCTCAGGATTGGAATGGAAAGGAGTTGGCTATCACATCTCAAGCTATCTCAGGATTGGAATGGGAAGGAGTTTGATATCACATCTCATGCTATCGGAAGGGTCTCAGGTTTGGAAAGGGAAGGAGTTGGATATCACATATGTTATAGGAAGGATCTCAGGTTTGGTATTAGAAGCATTGAGATATCACATCTCATGCTATAGGAAGGGTCTCAAAATATGAATGTGAAGGATTTGGATATCACATCTCATGCTAAAGGAAGGGTCTCAGGTTTGGAAGAAGCATTGAGATATCACATCTCATGATATAGGAAGGGTCTCAGGATTGGAATGGGAAGGAGTTGGATATCACATCTCATGCCATAGGAAGGTTCTCAGGTTTGGTATAAGCATTGAGATATCACATCTCTGCTATCGGAAGGGTCTCAGGATTGGATTGGGAAGGAGTTGGATATCACTTCTCATGCTATAGGAAGGATTTCAGGTTGGATTGGGAAGGAGTTGGATATCACATCTCATGTTATAGGAAGGGTCTCAAGATTGGAATGGGCAAGATTTGGATATCACATCTCATGTTATAGGAAGGGTCTCAAGTTCTGAATGGGAAGGATTTGGATATCACATCTCTTGCTATAGGAAGGGTCTCGGGTATTTTATTAGAAACATTGAGATATCACATCTCAGGCTATAGGAAGGGTTTCAGGATTGGAATGGGTAGGATTTGGTTATCACATCTCATGCTAAAGGAAGGGTCTCAGGTTTGGAAGGGGATGGATTTGGATATCATATCTCATGTTATAGGACGGGTCCCAGGTTTGATATTAGAAGCATTGAGATATCCCTTCTCATGCTATAGGAAGGGCCTCAGGTTGGGAAGGAGTTGGATATCACATCTCGTTATAGGAAGGGTCTCAGGATTGGAATGGGAAGGATTTGGATATCACATCTCTTGCTATAGGAAGGGTCTCAGGTTTTTTATTAGAAACATTGAGATATCATATCTCATGCTATAGGAAGGGTTTCAGGATTGGAATGGGAAGGAATTGGATATCACATCTCATGCTAAAGGAAGGGTCTCAGGTTTGGAAGGGGAAGGATTTGGATATCATATCTCATGTTATAGGACGGGTCCCAGGTTTGGTATTAGAAGCATTGAGATATCACATCTCATGCTATAGGAAGAGTCTCAGGATTGGAATGGGAAGGAGTTGGATATTACGTCTCCTGCTAAAGGAAGGGTCTCAGGTTTGATAGAAGCATTGAGATATCACATCTCATGCTATAGGAAGGAACTCAGGATTGGAATGGGAAGGAGTTGGATATCACATCTCCTGCTAAAGGAAGAGTCTCAGGTTTGATAGAAGCATTGAGATATCATCTCATGCTATAGGAAGGAACTCAGGATTGGAATGGGAAGGAGTTGGATATCACATCTCATGCCATAGGAAGGGTCATCAGGTTTGGTATAAGCATTGAGATATCACATCTCTGATATCGGAAGGGTCTCAGGATAGGAATGGGAAGGACTTAGATATCACATCTCATACAATAGGGAGGGTCTCAGTTTTGATATTAGAAGCATTGAGATATCACATCTCATGTTATAGGAAGGGTCTCAGGATTGGAATGGGAAGGACTTGGATATCACATCTCATGCTGTAGGAAGGCTCGCAGGTTTGGAAAGGCAAGGAGTTGGATATCACATTTCATGTTAGAGGTAGGATCTCAGGTTTGGTATTAGAGGCATTGAGATATCACATCTCATGCTATCAGAAGGGTATCAGGATTGGAATGGGAAGGAGTTGGATATCACATCTCATGCTAAAGGGAGGGTCTCAGGTTTGGAAGGGGAAGGATTTGGATATCACATCTCATGTTATAGGAAGGATCTCAATTTTGGTATTAGAAGCATTGAGATATCACATCTCATGTTATAGGAAGGATCTCAGGTTTGGTATTAAAAGCATTGAGATGTCACATCTCATGCTATAGGAAGGGTCTCAGGATTGGAATTGCAAGGAGTTGGATATCACATCTCATGCTAAAGGAACGGTCTCAGTTTTGGTAGAAGCATTGAGATATCACATCTCATGCTATAGGAAGGGTCTCAGGATTGGAATGGGAAGGAGTTGGATATCACATCTCATGCTATACGAAGGGTCTCAGGTTTTGTATAAGCATTGCGATATCACATCTCTGCTATCGGAAGGGTCTCAGGATTGGAATGGGAAGGACTTAGATATCGCATCTCATGCTATAGGGAGGGTCTCAGTATTGATATTAGAAGCATTGAGATATCACATCTCATGCTATCGGAAGGGTCTCAGGATTGGAATGGGAGGAGCTGGATATCACATCTCATGCTAAAGGAAGGGTCTCAGGTTTGGAAGGGGAAGGATTTGGATATCACATCTCATGTTATAGGACGGGTCTCAGGTTTGGTATTAGATGCATTCAGATATCACATCTCATGCTATAGGAAGTGTCTCAGGATTGGAATGGGAAGGAGTTGGATATCACATCTCATGCTATAGGAAGGGTTTCAGGTTTGGTAGAAGCATTGAGATATCACATCTCATGCTATTGGAAGGGTCTCAGGTTTGGAATGGGAAGGAGTTGGATATCATATCTCATGTTATAGGAAGGATCTCAGTTTGGTATTAGAAGCATTGAGATATCACATCTCATGCTATAGGAAGGGTCTCAGGATTGGAATGGGAAGGAGTTGGATATCACATCTCATGCTATAGGGAGGGTCTCAGTTTTGATATTAGAAGCATTGAGATATCACATATGCTATTGGAAGGGTCTCAGTATTGGAATTGGAAGGAGTTGGATATCACATCTCATGCTATAGGAAGGATCTCAGGTTGGAATGGGAAGGAGTTGGATATCACATCTCATGTTATAGGAAGGGTCTCAAGATTGGAATGGGAAGGAGTTGGATATCACATCTCATGCTATAGGAAGGGATTCAGGTTTGGTAGAAGCATTGAGATATCACATCTCATGCTATAGGAAGAGTCTCAGGTTTGGGAAGGGAAGGATTTGGATTTCACATCTCATGTTATAGGATGGTTCTCATGTTTGGTTTTTGAAGCATTGAGATATCACATCTCATGCTATCGGAAGGGTCTCAGGTTTGGAATGAGAAGGAGTTGGATATCACATGTCATGTTATAGGAAGGATCTCAGGTTTGGTATTAGAAGCATTGAGATATCACATCTATTGCTATAGGAAGGGTCTCAGGATTGGAATGGGAAGGAGTTGGATATCACATCTCATGCTATAGGAAGGGTCTCAGGAATGGAATGGGAAGGAGTTTTATATGAAATCTCATGCCATAGGAAGGATCTCAGTATTGGAATTGGAAGGAGTTGGATATCACATCTCATGCTATAGGGAGGTTCTCAGGTTTGATATTAGAAGCATTGAGATATCACATCTCATGCTATAGGAAGGGTCTCAGGATTGGAATGTGAAGGATATGGATTTCACATCTCATGCTAAAGGAAGGGTCTCAGGTTTGGTAGAAGCATTGAGATATCACATCTCATGCTATAGGAAGGGTCTCAGGATTTGAATGGCAAGGAGTTGGATATCACATCTCATGCCATAGGAAGGGTCTCAGGTTTGGTATAAGCATTGAGATATCACATCTCTGCTATCGGAAGGGTCTCAGGATTGGATTGGGAAGGAGTTGGATATCCCTTCTCATGCTATAGGAAGTGTCTCAGGTTGGAATGGGAAGGAGTTGGATATCACATCTCATGCTATAGGTAGGCTCTCAGGTTTGTTATAAGCATTGAGATATCACATCTCATGCTATAGGAAGGGTCTCAGGATTGGAATGGGAAGGATTTGGATATCACATCTCATGCTATAGGAAGCGTCTCAGGTTTGGTATAAGCATGGAGATATCACTTCTCATGCTATAGGAAGGGTCTCAGGATTGGAATGGGAAGGAGTTGGATATCACATCTCATGCTATAGGAAGGGTCTCAGGATTGGAATGTGAAGGATTTGGATATCACATCTCATGCTAAAGGAAGGGTCTCAGGTTTGGTAGAAGCATTGAGATATCACATCTCATGCTATAGGAAGGGTCTCAGGATTTAAATGGCAAGGAGTTGGATATCACATCTCATGCCATAGGAAGGGTCTCAGGTTTGGTATAAGCATTGAGATATCACATCTCTGCTATCGGAAGGGTCTCAGGATTGGATTGGGAAGGAGTTGGATATCCCTTCTCATGCTATAGGAAGTGTCTCAGGTTGGAATGGGAAGGAGTTGGATATCACATCTCATGTTATAGGAAGGGTCTCAGGATTGGAATGGGAAGGATTTGGATATCACATCTCTTGCTATAGGAAGGGTCTCAGGATTGGAATGGGAAGGATTTGGATATCACATCTCATGTCATAGGAAGGATCTCAGGTTTGGTATTAGAAGCATTGATATATCACATCTCATGCTATAGGAATGGTCTCAGGATTGGAATGGGTAGGAGTTGGATATTACATTCTTGCTATAGGAAGGGTCTCATGTTTGGAATGGGAAGGAGTTGGATATCACATATGCTATAGGATGTGTCTCAGGTTTGGAACGGGAAGGAGTTGGATATCACATCTCATGTTATAGGAAGGGTCTCAGGTTTGGTATAAGCATTGAGATATCACATCTCTGCTATCGGAAGTGGCTCAGGATTGGAATGGGAAGGAGTTGGATATCCCATCTCAAGTTATAGGACGGGTCTCTGGTTTGGTATTAGAATCATTGAGATATCACATCGCATGCTGTAGGAAGGGTCTAAGGATTGGAATGGGAAGGAGTTGGATATCCCTTCTCATGCTATAGGAAGGGTCTCAGGTTGGAATGGGAAGGAGTTGGATATCACATCTCGTTATAGGAAGGGTCTCAGGATTGGAATGGGAAGGATTTGGATATCACATCTCTTGCTATAGGAAGGGTCTCAGGTTTTTTATTAGAAACATTGAGATATCACATCTCATGCTATAGGAAGGGTTTCAGGTTTGGAAGGGGAAGGATTTGGATATCATATCTCATGTTATAGGACGGGTCCCAGGTTTGGTATTAGAAGCATTGAGATATCACATCTCATGCTATAGGAGGAGTCTCAGGATTGGAATGGGAAGGAGTTGGATATCACTTCTCATGTTATAGGAAGGGTCTCAGGATTGGAATGGCAAGGAGTTGGATATCACATCTCATGCTAAAGGAAGGGTCTCAGGTTTGATAGAAGCATTGAGATATCACATCTCATGAAGGAACTCAGGATTGGAATGGGAAGGAGTTGGATATCACATCTCATGCCATAGGAAGGGTCATCAGGTTTGGTATAAGCATTGAGATATCACATCTCTGCTATCGGAAGGGTCTCAGGATAGGAATGGGAAGGACTTAGATATCACATCTCATACTATAGGGAGGGTCTCAGTTTTGATATTAGAAGCATTGAGCTATCACATCTCATGCTATCGGAAGGGTCTCAGGATTGGAATGGGATGGAGTTGGATATCACATCTCAAGCTATCTCAGGATTGGAATGGGAAGGAGTTTGATATCACATCTCAAGCTATAGGAAGGGTCTCAGGTTTGGAAGGGGAAGGATTTGGATCTCACATCTCATGTTTTAGGACGGGTCTCAAGTTTGGTATTAGAAGCATTGAGATATCACATCTCATGGTATAGGAAGGGTCTCAGGATTGGAATGGGAAGGAGTTGGCTATCACATCTCAAGCTATCTCAGGATTGGAATGGGAAGGAGTTTGATATCACATCTCAAGCTATAGGAAGGGTCTCAGGTTTGGAAAGGGAAGGATCTGGATTTCACATCTCATGTTATAGGATGGTTCTCATGTTTGGTTTTAGTAGCATTGAGATATCACATCTCATGCTATCGGAAGGGTCTCAGGTTTGGAAGGGAAGGATTTGGATTTCATATGTTATAGGATGGTTCTCAGGTTTGGTTTTAGAAGCATTAAGATATAACATCTCATGCTATAGGAAGGGTCTCAGGTTTGGAATGGGAAGGAGTTGGATATCACATCTCATGCTAAAGGAAAGTTCTCAGGTTTGGAAGGGGAAGGATTTGGACCTCACATCTCATGTTTTAGGACGGGTCTCAGGTTTGGTATTAGAAGCATTCAAATATCACATCTCATGGTATAGGAAGGGTCTCAGGATTGGAATGGGAAGGAGTTGGATATCACATTGAATGGGAAGGAGTTTGATATCACATCTCAAGCTATAGGAAGGGTCTCAGGTTTAGAAAGGGAATGATTTGGATTTCACATCTCATGTTATAGGATGGTTCTCATGTTTGGTTTTAGAAGCATTGAGATATCACATCTCATGCTATCGGAAGGGTCTCAGGTTTGGAATGGGAAGGAGTTTGATATCACATCTCATGTTATAGGAAGGATCTCAGGTTTGGTATTAGAAGCATTGAGATATCACATCTCATGCTATAGGAAGGGTCTCAGGATTGGAATCGGAAGGAGTTGTATATGACATCTCATGCCATAGGAAGGGTCTCAGGTTTGGTATAAGCATTGAGATATCACATCTCTGCTATCGGAAGGGTCTCAGGATTGGAATGGGAAGGAGTTGGATATCCCATCTCGTTATAGGAAGGGTCTCAGGTTTGGTATTAGAAGCATTGAGATATCACATCTCATGCTATAGGAAGGGTCTAAGGTTTGGAAGGGGAAGGATTTGGGTATCACATCTCATGTTATAGGACGGGTCTCAGGTTTGGTATTAGAAGCATTGAGATATCACATCTCATGGTATAGGAAGGGTCTCAGGATTGGAATGGAAAGGAGTTGGCTATCACATCTCAAGCTATCTCAGGATTGGAATGGGAAGGAGTTTGATATCACATCTCATGCTATCGGAAGGGTCTCAGGTTTGGAAAGGGAAGGAGTTGGATATCACATATGTTATAGGAAGGATCTCAGGTTTGGTATTAGAAGCATTGAGATATCACATCTCATGCTATAGGAAGGGTCTCAAAATATGAATGTGAAGGATTTGGATATCACATCTCATGCTAAAGGAAGGGTCTCAGGTTTGGAAGAAGCATTGAGATATCACATCTCATGATACAGGAAGGGTCTCAGGATTGGAATGGGAAGGAGTTGGATATCACATCTCATGCCATAGGAAGGTTCTCAGGTTTGGTATAAGCATTGAGATATCACATCTCTGCTATCGGAAGGGTCTCAGGATTGGATTGGGAAGGAGTTGGATATCACTTCTCATGCTATAGGAAGGATTTCAGGTTGGATTGGGAAGGAGTTGGATATCACATCTCATGTTATAGGAAGGGTCTCAAGATTGGAATGGGCAAGATTTGGATATCACATCTCATGTTATAGGAAGGGTCTCAAGTTCTGAATGGGAAGGATTTGGATATCACATCTCTTGCTATAGGAAGGGTCTCAGGTTTTTTATTAGAAACATTGAGATATCATATCTCATGCTATAGGAAGGGTTTCAGGATTGGAATGGGAAGGAATTGGATATCACATCTCATGCTAAAGGAAGGGTCTCAGGTTTGGAAGGGGAAGGATTTGGATATCATATCTCATGTTATAGGACGGGTCCCAGGTTTGGTATTAGAAGCATTGAGATATCACATCTCATGCTATAGGAAGAGTCTCAGGATTGGAATGGGAAGGAGTTGGATATTACGTCTCCTGCTAAAGGAAGGGTCTCAGGTTTGATAGAAGCATTGAGATATCACATCTCATGCTATAGGAAGGAACTCAGGATTGGAATGGGAAGGAGTTGGATATCACATCTCCTGCTAAAGGAAGAGTCTCAGGTTTGATAGAAGCATTGAGATATCATCTCATGCTATAGGAAGGAACTCAGGATTGGAATGGGAAGGAGTTGGATATCACATCTCATGCCATAGGAAGGGTCATCAGGTTTGGTATAAGCATTGAGATATCACATCTCTGATATCGGAAGGGTCTCAGGATAGGAATGGGAAGGACTTAGATATCACATCTCATACAATAGGGAGGGTCTCAGTTTTGATATTAGAAGCATTGAGATATCACATCTCATGCTATCGGAAGGGTCTCAGGATTGGAATGGGACGGAGTTGGATATATCAGTACTGGCAATATTGGCTACGGGTTTAGCTAGGTGATCAGCTATATCTTCGTCTTCACTCGATTTGTAACCCTCCCCTGTCTCTTCCTCCTCACCTGAATAGTCCAGTTTCTTCCGGCGGGTAAGTCCTGTGTACGGCTTCTTCTTTTTTAGAAGATATGGTCTACCTCGGAAAGAAGCCACCGTGACTCTCAGACAAAGGAACCCCACGGTGACTCCCCTCCGCGACAGCCAGAGGGGAAAAGCCACTGGAACGGCAAAAAACCCCTGGATCCAATATAGACGTGAAGATTGTGGGCGCAGTCAGCGCAGTCGTAGGTTGAATGATCCTTTGCCGAAGACCTAGATGATAGGTAAGGTTGGCGATACCGCTGATCGAGGGAATAGGAGATGGTAGATTTCAGGTAGACACCCCTCAGGGTGGAGGACAAGAGTGAACGGAGTAAACCGAGGGCAGTGTCTCTAGAGCAAAGAAATACTCAGCAGAGATTCAGCACGAGAACAGACACACAGGAGAAGGCAAACAGGATACAGAGGAAGGGGGGGCCCGTAAGGAACGGGAGGTGGAGAAAACAATCAGGAAAAATAGCAAGTAGACTATCCGAAGGGAAAACTAGCGCAAGCAACAGGGCGATGAGTAAACACAGTTGCAACGCGCCGAACCGCCGGCAGCCGAGTGGTATATGTACAAACGGCGGCGGCCATCTTGAAAACAACTAGACCGCGTCTGATAGACGAGGAGGAACGTAATGGAACATTTTAATGGCGTCCTCTCGTCCACCTTCGCCACAAACGCCAGTCGCTGGCGGCCGTGACAGTATGCCCCCTCCGAAGGCATCTCCCACCCGGCCTTTCCGGATGTAGTCGGTGGAACCTGTGTAACAGTTGAGGAGAGTGAATATGGAACTGTGGTTCCCAGGTGTCTTCTGAGGAAGGATATCCTTTCCAATGAACGAGATACTCAAGACGTCCCCGATGATAACAGGAGTCCCGTATCCGGGAAACTTCATATTCCTCGGAAGCTGGAACTGGCAAAGTACCCAGTTTGGGGGATGCTTGTTTCCGGGTATCTGGCACAAAGGGGCGTAAGAGTGATGAGTGAAACACGGGATGAATCCGCCTGAGTACCTTTGGCAACTTGAGGCGGAAAGCCACCGGATTAACCTTTGAAGTTATCTCAAAGGGTCCGATGTAGCGCGGTGACAGCTTAGAAGGCCGAACCCATCGAGGAAGGAACTTGGTGGACAGCATGACCTTGGACCCTCTGTCCCAGGCAGGAACTTGACTTCTGTGTTTGTCCGTTTGCTCTTTGTAATGACTGCTAGCCTTAGAGAGGCTCTGAATGGCTGTGTTATGGGCCTCCTTGATCTGCGCAAGGGTATTCTCCAAAGTAGGAACGTTAGTTTCCTCCCAGAAACACGGAACTATGGACTGCGGGTTGTATCCGTAGGTACAAAAGAACGGGCTAGTACCTGTAGCCGTGTGGATAGCGTTATTGCATGCAAACTCTGCTGTGGGAAGCAGGTCCACCCAGTTGTCTTGCTGTTTATTTATGAAACACCTTAAGTATTGCTCTAAGGTACCGTTTAACCTCTCGGTTTGTCCATTTGTCTGGGGATGAAACCCCGACGAAAGAGCTCTCTCCACGCCCAATGAATTACACAATGCTGCCCAGAATCTGGAGGTATACTGGCTGCCCCTGTCTGATATTATCTTTTGAGGAAGCCCATGTAACCTAAAAATGTCCTTTAGGAATACGTCAGCCATGACCGAGGCGGATGGGATCTTTGTCAATGGAGAAAAATGTGCAAGTTTCGAGAAAGCGTCTACTGTTACCATAATGCAGGTACAGCCTCGGGATACCGGCAACTCCACAATAAAATCCGTAGAAATGCATTTCCAGGGGCCAAGTGGAACCGGCTCCTGTTGTAACAGCCCCATAGGTTTCGAGGTGGAATATTTGCTTTGTAAGCATACCATACAGGATTTAACATAGACTTGTGTGTCAGCCTTCATGTTCGGCCAGATGAACGCCCTTTGGAGAAGTTCCAGAGTACCTCGTACTCCTCGGTGACCAGCGGTCTTGGAATCGTGGCACCACTTAGTGACTCGTCTTCTAAGATTACTGGAAGGAATAAACAGTCTTCCGTGGATAAAGTGCAACCCGTCCTTAGTGGTGACCGGTTGGTTTCCCATACTGAGAGCAGGTTCTTGGAGGCAGGCTCCTCGTACTTCATCCAGGAAGTTAGACACTGTAGATATGATCCGGGTACGAGGAAACATAAACTCCTTTCTGTAAGGGACGATAACATCGTCTCTGCGGGAGAGAGCATCAGCAACTAGGTTTTGAGAGCCAGGGATGAATGTGATGACAAAATCAAACTGGGTGAAAAAATGAGCCCATCTGGCCTGGCGGGTGTTGTAACACTCTTGCTGCTTGAGTATTTGCAGATTTTTATGGTCTGTACGTATCTGGAACGGGTGTAGGCTTCCTTGGAGCAAATGCCTCCATTCCACACAAGCCAATTTCATAGCAAGTAATTCCTTCTCTATGACTGAGTAGTTTCGTTGGCTAGGATTTAGAGTTTTTGAGAAATACGCCACCGGATGCTCTAGGTCCTCGACTCTCTGAAGAAGAACCGCACCTACGGCTGCTGCAGAAGCGTCAGTTTCCAGGATAAAGGGTAGTAGCTGATCTGGTTGTTTCAAAATAGGAGCTGCACAGAACTTGTGCTTTAAGCCGAGAAAGCTTTCTTCGGCCTCACTAGACCAGATGAAAGGGCCTGTGGATTTCTTGAGAAGGGATGTAATAGGAAGAGTGAGTGAGGAAAAACTTGGAATGAACTTCCTATAGAAATTCGCCAGCCCTAGGAAACGTTGAATGTCCTTCACCGAAGAAGGCGATGGCCATGACAAGATGGCATCCACCTTCCTGGGGTCCATAGTAACCCCCTTGTCGGATAGAATAAATCCCAAGTAAGACAATGAGGATTGAGCAAATGCACATTTCTCAGGTTTTACCAGAAGACTGTGACGTTGTAGTCTGCCAAAACTTCCTTGACATGTCGGGTATGTTCCTCCAGGCTCCGTGAGAAGACCAAAATGTCATCCAGGTATACCACTGTGTTAAGGTTAAGAAGGTCGGAAAACAATCGGTCCATGAATCTCTGGAAAATAGATGGTGCATTGACTAGGCCAAACGGCATGACTTGGTACTCAAACAACCCATAGGGGGTGCGAAACGCCGTCTTCCACTCATCTCCTGTTCTTATGCGGAGTAGATGATACGCATTCCGTAGATCAAGTTTAGTAAACACCACAGAGCCTTGGATAGCCTCTAGGATCTCTGATATAATGGGCATAGGGTATCGGTCTTTTATGGTCACTCTGTTTAACCCCCGATAGTCGATACAGGGCCGCAGCTCCTTGGTGTCCCGTTTGGGTATGAAAAACAGAGAGGCCCCAGCGGGGGATTTGGAAGGTCTTATGAGTCCGTTGGCTAAATTATCATCAAGATAGCATCGGAGTACAGCCTTCTCCGATACTGAGAGGGAGTACATCTTTCCAAAGGGGACCAATGCTTGTGGCACTAGGTCGATACCACAATCCTCTGGGCGATGTGGAGGGAGTCTAATGGGGGTCTGCTCCTGAAAGACTTCGTTATATTCTGAAAGACATCTTGGGATGCAATGGATTGTACTGCCTTCTACAGCAGACATGGTCTTTACAGTGGTGAATGTTGGTTCTGGAAGGCATTCTCTTAGGCAAAAGGCGGAATGGAAACTTAGTAAGTTCTTAGACCAATCCACCGCTGGGTTGTGTTTCCTGAGCCAGCCTATTCCTAATATGACAGGGAAATGGGCCACCCGTATAATATCAAACTTGATGATTTCAGAATGCTGGTGTATGGACACCTGTATCTCCTCAGTGGTGTGGGTAATGAGTCCAGAACATAAGGGTGTACCATCCACTCCTTCAACCTTTTGGTCCTCCTTTTTCTCAATTCTTAGCAGACCCATCTTTTCAGCCCAATAAGTGTCAAGGAAGTTTCCAGCCGCACCACAATCCAGTAGGGCCTGCGTCTCTACCTCTCTATTCCGGAAGCGGAGTTTGATGGCTATCACCATGAGACGCACATCTTCGCTCATCTGAGAAGAGGCCACAGAAAGTGTAGTGTAGGAACAAGGCGTAGCCCCTCGATAGTCCGTTCCACTGACTATCGAGGGCGTTCGTTTCCCGATCTCCTTGGGGGCACGTCGGGACAATCTCTCAGCAAATGGTTGGCTCCTCCACAATATAAACAAAGGTTCCCTTCACGTCTCCTCTTCTTTTCTTCGGCAGTCAACGGAGATCTGGTGCTTCCGATCTGCATGGGTTCCTCTCTGGCGTGGCGCGATACAGGCAAGGAGGAGGCGGGGGGTATATCTAAGAAAGATTGTGGACCTCGGACCTTCTTCCTTTCGTTTCTTCGTTCCAACAGGCGGAAATCGATTCTTAGAACTGCAGTTTGAAGATCCAGAAAGGTGTCTGGGCGCGGGATCCGGGCAAGCTCATCCTTGAGCTCTTCTCGCAAGCCCCGGCGGAATATGGTATACTGGGCCTGCTCTTGCCAACCTGCCTCTGCAGCAAGTTTCTTGAACGTGGAGATATAGGATAGTAAGTCGGTACTCCCTTGACGTAAATCCAGCAGGTCTTCGCTAGCCACGTGTGAGCATTCGGTTCGCAAAAAGGTGTGTCGCAGCAGTTCCTTAAAGGCCGCGTAGTCCTGCAACACTGGGTCTGATAGGGATACCAATGGAGTAGCCCATGCCAAGGCGTTTCCCGTCATGTGCGTGATCATGAAACCCACCTTGGAATGATCTGTGGAAAAGGCGTTTCTGCGGAAGGTGAAGTGAATATTACAGGCCTCCAGGAATTCCTTAACCTTTCTTTCCGAGCCGTCGAATTTACCTGACACCAGGGGTAGTGGAGGTAAATCGGTTGTCTGTTGTTCTCTTGCAGCTACTCTTTGTTGGAGCGCCACGTTGTCAGCCTTTAGTGTTTGGACTTCTACGTTGAGGGTTTGGACAGCTGTCACCAGCTCTTGCAGTTGTTGTGGCGTAGCCATGTTTTCTGTTTGGCGTTGCAATCTATCAGTACTGGCAATATTGGCTACGGGTTTAGCTAGGTGATCAGCTATATCTTCGTCTTCACTCGATTTGTAACCCTCCCCTGTCTCTTCCTCCTCACCTGAATAGTCCAGTTTCTTCCGGCGGGTAAGTCCTGTGTACGGCTTCTTCTTTTTTAGAAGATATGGTCTACCTCGGAAAGAAGCCACCGTGACTCTCAGACAAAGGAACCCCACGGTGACTCCCCTCCGCGACAGCCAGAGGGGAAAAAGCCACTGGAACGGCAAAAAACCCCTGGATCCAATATAGACGTGAAGATTGTGGGCGCAGTCAGCGCAGTCGTAGGTTGAATGATCCTTTGCCGAAGACCCAGATGATAGGTAAGGTTGGCGATACCGCTGATCGAGGGAATAGGAGATGGTAGATTTCAGGTAGGCACCCCTCAGGGTGGAGGACAAGAGTGAACGGAGTAAACCGAGGGCAGTGTCTCTAGAGCAAAGAAATACTCAGCAGAGATTCAGCACGAGAACAGACACACAGGAGAAGGCAAACAGGATACAGAGGAAGGGGGGGCCCATAAGGAACGGGAGGTGGAGAAAACAATCAGGAAAAATAGCAAGTAGACTATCCGAAGGGAAAACTAGCGCAAGCAACAGGGCGATGAGTAAACACAGTTGCAACGCGCCGAACCGCCGGCAGACGAGTGGTATATGTACAAACGGCGGTGGCCATCTTGAAAACAACTAGACCGCGTCTGATAGACGAGGAGGAACGTAATGGAACATTTTAATGGCGTCCTCTCGTCCACCTTCGCCACAAACGCCAGTCGCTGGCGGCCGTGACAGGATATCACATCTCAAGCTATCTCAGGATTGGAATGGGAAGGAGTTTGATATCACATTTCAAGCTATAGGAAGGGTCTCAGGTTTGGAAGGGGAAGGATTTGAATCTCACATCTCATGTTTTAGGACGGGTCTCAGGTTTGGTATTAGAAGCATTGAGATATCACATCTCATGGTATAGGAAGGGTCTCAGGATTGGAATGGGAAGGAGTTGGATATCACATCTCAAGCTATCTCAGGATTGGAATGGGAAGGAGTTTGATATCACATCTCAAGCTAGAGGAAGGGTCTCAGGTTTGGAAAGGGAAGGAGTTGGATATCACATATGTTATAGGAAGGATCTCAGGTTTGGTATTAGAAGCATTGAGATATCACATCTCATGCTATAGGAAGGGTCTCAAAATATGAATGTGAAGGATTTGGATATCACATCTCATGCTAAAGGAAGGGTCTCAGGTTTGGAAGAAGCATTGAGATATCACATCTCATGATATAGGAAGGGTCTCAGGATTGGAATGGGAAGGAGTTGGATATCACATCTCATGCCATAGGAAGGTTCTCAGGTTTGGTATAAGCATTGAGATATCACATCTCTGCTATCGGAAGGGTCTCAGGATTGGATTGGGAAGGAGTTGGATATCACTTCTCATGCTATAGGAAGGATTTCAGGTTGGATTGGGAAGGAGTTGGATATCACATCTCATGTTATAGGAAGGGTCTCAAGATTGGAATGGGCAAGATTTGGATATCACATCTCATGTTATAGGAAGGGTCTCAAGTTCTGAATGGGAAGGATTTGGATATCACATCTCTTGCTATAGGAAGGGTCTCGGGTTTTTTATTAGAAACATTGAGATATCACATCTCAGGCTATAGGAAGGGTTTCAGGATTGGAATGGGTAGGATTTGGTTATCACATCTCATGCTAAAGGAAGGGTCTCAGGTTTGGAAGGGGAAGGATTTGGATATCATATCTCATGTTATAGGACGGGTCCCAGGTTTGGTATTAGAAGCATTGAGATATCCCTTCTCATGCTATAGGAAGGGTCTCAGGTTGGGAAGGAGTTGGATATCACATCTCGTTATAGGAAGGGTCTCAGGATTTGAATGGGAAGGATTTGGATATCACATCTCTTGCTATAGGAAGGGTCTCAGGTTTTTTATTAGAAACATTGAGATATCATATCTCATGCTATAGGAAGGGTTTCAGGATTGGAATGGGAAGGAATTGGATATCACATCTCATGCTAAAGGAAGGGTCTCAGGTTTGGAAGGGGAAGGATTTGGATATCATATCTCATGTTATAGGACGGGTCCCAGGTTTGTTATTGGAAGCATTGAGATATCACATCTCATGCTATAGGAAGAGTCCCAGGATTGGAATGGGAAGGAGTTGGATATCACGTCTCCTGCTAAAGGAAGGGTCTCAGGTTTGATAGAAGCATTGAGATATCACATCTCATGCTATAGGAAGGAACTCAGGATTGGAATGGGAAGGAGTTGGATATCACATCTCCTGCTAAAGGAAGGGTCTCAGGTTTGATAGAAGCATTGAGATATCATCTCATGCTATAGGAAGGAACTCAGGATTGGAATGGGAAGGAGTTGGATATCACATCTCATGCCATAGGAAGGGTCATCAGGTTTGGTATAAGCATTGAGATATCACATCTCTGATATCGGAAGGGTCTCAGGATAGGAATGGGAAGGACTTAGATATCACATCTCATACAATAGGGAGGGTCTCAGTTTTGATATTAGAAGCATTGAGATATCACATCTCATGCTATCGGAAGGGTCTCAGGATTGGAATGGGATGGAGTTGGATATCACATCTCAAGCTATCTCAGGATTGGAATGGGAAGGAGTTTGATATCACATTTCAAGCTATAGGAAGGGTCTCAGGTTTGGAAGGGGAAGGATTTGGATCTCACATCTCATGTTTTAGGACGGGTCTTAGGTTTGGTATTAGAAGCATTGAGATATCACATCTCATGGTATAGGAAGGGTCTCAGGATTGGAATGGGAAGGAGTTGGATATCACATCTCAAGCTATCTCAGTATTGGAATGGGAAGGAGTTTGATATCACATCTCAAGCTAGAGGAAGGGTCTCAGGTTTGGAAAGGGAAGGATTTGGATTTCACATCTCATGTTATAGGATCGTTCTCATGTTTGGTTTTAGCAGCATTAAGATATAACATCTCATGCTATAGGAAGGGTCTCAGGTTTGGAATGGGAAGGAGTTGGATATCACATCTCATGCTAAAGGAAAGGTCTCAGGTTTGGAAGGGGAAGGATTTGGATCTCAAATCTCATGTTTTAGGACGGGTCTCAGGTTTGGTATTAGAAGCATTGAGATATCACATCTCATGGTATAGGAAGGGTCTCAGGATTGGAATGGGAAGGAGTTGGATATCACATTGAATGGGAAGGAGTTTGATATCACATCTCAAGCTATAGGAAGGGTCTCAGGATTGGAATGGGAAGGAGTTTGATATCACATCTCATGCCATGGTATGGGTCTCGGGTTTTGTAGAGGCATTGGGATATCACATCTCATGCTATCGGAAGGGTATCAGGATTGGATTTGGAAGGAGTTGGATATCCCATCTCATGCTATATGAAGGGTCTAAGGTTGGAATGGGAAGGAGTTGGATATCACTTCTCATGCTATAGGAAGGATTTCAGGTTGGATTGGGAAGGAGTTGGATATCACATCTCATGTTATAGGAAGGGTCTCAAGTTCTGAATGGGAAGGATTTGGATATCACATCTCTTGCTATAGGAAGGGTCTCGGGTTTTTTATTAGAAACATTGAGATATCACATCTCAGGCTATAGGAAGGGTTTCAGGATTGGAATGGGTAGGATTTGGTTATCACATCTCATGCTAAAGGAAGGGTCTCAGGTTTGGAAGGGGAAGGATTTGGATATCATATCTCATGTTATAGGACGGGTCCCAGGTTTGGTATTAGAAGCATTGAGATATCCCTTCTCATGCTATAGGAAGGGTCTCAGGTTGGGAAGGAGTTGGATATCACATCTCGTTATAGGAAGGGTCTCAGGATTTGAATGGGAAGGATTTGGATATCACATCTCTTGCTATAGGAAGGGTCTCAGGTTTTTTATTAGAAACATTGAGATATCATATCTCATGCTATAGGAAGGGTTTCAGGATTGGAATGGGAAGGAATTGGATATCACATCTCATGCTAAAGGAAGGGTCTCAGGTTTGGAAGGGGAAGGATTTGGATATCATATCTCATGTTATAGGACGGGTCCCAGGTTTGGTATTGGAAGCATTGAGATATCACATCTCATGCTATAGGAAGAGTCTCAGGATTGGAATGGGAAGGAGTTGGATATCACGTCTCCTGCTAAAGGAAGGGTCTCAGGTTTGATAGAAGCATTGAGATATCACATCTCATGCTATAGGAAGGAACTCAGGATTGGAATGGGAAGGAGTCGGATATCACATCTCCTGCTAAAGGAAGGGTCTCAGGTTTGATAGAAGCATTGAGATATCATCTCATGCTATAGGAAGGAGCTCAGGATTGGAATGGGAAGGAGTTGGATATCACATCTCATGCCATAGGAAGGGTCATCAGGTTTGGTATAAGCATTGAGATATCACATCTCTGATATCGGAAGGGTCTCAGGATAGGAATGGGAAGGACTTAGATATCACATCTCATACAATAGGGAGGGTCTCAGTTTTGATATTAGAAGCATTGAGATATCACATCTCATGCTATCGGAAGGGTCTCAGGATTGGAATGGGATGGAGTTGGATATCACATCTCAAGCTATCTCAGGATTGGAATGGGAAGGAGTTTGATATCACATTTCAAGCTATAGGAAGGGTCTCAGGTTTGGAAGGGGAAGGATTTGGATCTCACATCTCATGTTTTAGGACTGGTCTCAGGTTTGGTATTAGAAGCATTGAGATATCACATCTCATGGTATAGGAAGGGTCTCAGGATTGGAATGGGAAGGAGTTGGATATCACATCTCAAGCTATCTCAGTATTGGAATGGGAAGGAGTTTGATATCACATCTCAAGCTAGAGGAAGGGTCTCAGGTTTGGAAAGGGAAGGATTTGGATTTCACATCTCATGTTATAGGATCGTTCTCATGTTTGGTTTTAGCAGCATTAAGATATAACATCTCATGCTATAGGAAGGGTCTCAGGTTTGGAATGGGAAGGAGTTGGATATCACATCTCATGCTAAAGGAAAGGTCTCAGGTTTGGAAGGGGAAGGATTTGGATCTCACATCTCATGTTTTAGGACGGGTCTCAGGTTTGGTATTAGAAGCATTGAGATATCACATCTCATGGTATAGGAAGGGTCTCAGGATTGGAATGGGAAGGAGTTGGATATCACATTGAATGGGAAGGAGTTTGATATCACATCTCAAGCTATAGGAAGGGTCTCAGGATTGGAATGGGAAGGAGTTTGATATCACATCTCATGCCATGGTATGGGTCTCGGGTTTTGTAGAGGCATTGGGATATCACATCTAATGCAATCGGAAGGGTATCAGGATTGGATTTGGAAGGAGTTGGATATCCCATCTCATGCTATAGGAAGGGTCTAAGGTTGGAATGGGAAGGAGTTGGATATCACATCTCATGTTATAGGAAGGGTCTCAGATTGGAATGGGAAGGACTTGGATATCACATCTCATTATATAGGAAGGCTCTCAGGGTTGGAAGGGGAAGGAGTTGGATATCACATTTCATGTTAGAGGTTGTATCTCAGGTTTGGTATTAGAGGCATTGAGATATCACATCTCATGCTATCAGAAGGGTCTCAGGATTGGAATGGGTAGGAGTTGGATATCACATCTCATGCTAAAGGGAGGGTCTCAGGTTTGGAAAGGGAAGGAGTTGGATATCACATCTCCTGCTAAAGGAAGGGTCTCAGGTTTGATAGAAGCATTGAGATATCACATCTCATGCTATAGGAAGGAACTCGGGATTGGAATGGGAAGGAGTTGGATATCCCTTCTCATGCTATAGGAAGGGTCTCGGGTTGGAATGGGAAGGAGTTGGATATCACATCTCATGTTATAGGAAGGGTCTCAGGATTGGAATGGGAAGGATTTGGATATCACATCTCTTGCTATAGGAAGGGTCTCAGGTTTTTTATTAGAAACATTGAGATATCACATCTCATGCTATAGGAAAGGTTTTAGGATTGGAATGGAAAGTATTTGGATATCACATCTCATGCTAAAGGAAGGGTCTCAGGTTTGGAAGGGGATTGATTTGGATATCATATCTCATGTTATAGGACGGGTCCCAGGTTTGGTATTAGAAGCATTGAGATATCACATCTCATGGTATAGGAAGGGTCTCAGGGTTGGAATGGGAAGGAGTTGGATATCACATCTCATCCAATAGGAAGGGTCTCAGGTTTGGAATGGGAAGGATGGATATCACATCTCATGTTATAGGAAGGATCTCAGGTTTGGTATTAGAAGCATTGAGATATCACATCTCATGCTGTAGGAAGGGTCTCAGGATTGGAATGTGAAGGATTTGGATATCACATCTCATGCTAAAGGAAGGGTCTCAGGTTTGGTAGAAGCATTGAGATATCACATCTCATGCTATAGGAAGGGTCTCAGGATTTGAATGGCAAGGAGTTGGATATCACATCTCATGCCTTAGGAAGGGTCTCAGGTTTGGTATAAGCATTGAGATATCACATCTCTGCTATCGGAAGGGTCTCAGGATTGGATTGGGAAGGAGTTGGATATCCCTTCTCATGCTATAGGAAGTGTCTCAGGTTGGAATGGGAAGGAGTTGGATATCACATCTCATGCTATAGGTAGGCTCTCAGGTTTGGTATAAGCATTGAGATATCACATCTCATGCTATAGGAAGGGTCTCAGGATTGGAATGGGAAGGATTTGGATATCACATCTCATGCTATAGGAAGGGTCTCAGGTTTGGTATAAGCATGGAGATATAACTTCTCATGCTATAGGAAGGGTCTCAGGATTGGAATGGGAAGAAGTTGGATATCACATCTCATGCTATAGGAAGGGTCTCAGGATTGGAATGTGAAGGATTTGGATATCACATCTCATGCTAAAGGAAGGGTCTCAGGTTTGGTATAAGCATTGAGATATCACATCTCTGCTATCGGAAGGGTCTCAGGATTGGAATGTGAACGATTTGGATATCACATCTCATGCTAAAGGAAGGGTCTCAGGTTTGCTAGAAGCATTGAGATATCACATCTCATGCTATAGGAAGGGTCTCAGGATTTGAATGGCAAGGAGTTGGATATCACATCTCATGCCATAGGAAGGGTCATCAGGTTTGGTATAAGCATTGAGATATCACATCTCTGCTATCGGAAGGGTCTCAGGATAGGAATGGGAAGGACTTAGATATCACATCTCATACTATAGGGAGGGTCTCAGTTTTGGTATTAGAAGCATTGAGATATCACATCTCATGCTATCGGAAGGGTCTCAGGATTGGAATGGGATGGAGTTGGATATTACATCTCAAGCTTTCTCAGGATTGGAATGGGAAGGAGTTTGATATCACATTTCAAGCTATAGGAAGGGTCTCAGGTTTGGAAGGGGAAGGATTTGGATCTCACATCTCATGTTTTAGGACGGGTCTCAGGTTTGGTATTAGAAGCATTGGGATATCACATCTCATGGTATAGGAAGGGTCTCAGGATTGGAATGGGAAGGAGTTGGATATCACATCTCAAGCTATCTCAGGATTGGAATGGGAAGGAGTTTGATATCACATCTCAAGCTAGAGGAAGGGTCTCAGGTTTGGAAAGGGAAGGATTTGGATTTCACATCTCATGTTATAGGATCGTTCTCATGTTTGGTTTTAGCAGCATTGAGATATCACATCTCATGCTTTCGGAAGGGTCTCAGGTTTGGAAAGGGAAGGATTTGGATTTCACATGTTATAGGATGGTTCTCAGGTTTGGTTTTAGAAGCATTAAGATATAACATCTCATGCTATAGGAAGGGTCTCAGGTTTGGAATGGGAAGGAGTTGGATATCACATCTCATGCTAAAGGAAAGGTCTCAGGTTTGGAAGGGGAAGGATTTGGATCTCACATCTCATGTTTTAGGACGGGTCTCAGGTTTGGTATTAGAAGCATTGATATATCACATCTCATGGTATAGGAAGGGTCTCAGGATTGGAATGGGAAAGAGTTGGATATCACATTGAATGGGAAGGAGTTTGATATCACATCTCAAGCTATAGGAAGGGTCTCAGGTTTGGAAAGGGAATGATTTGGATTTCACATCTCATGTTATAGGATGGTTCTCCTGTTTGGTTTTAGAAGCATTGAGATATCACATCTCATGCTATAGGAAGAGTCTCAGGATTGGAATGGGAAGGAGTTGGATATCACGTCATGTTATAGGAAGGGTCTCAGGATTGGAATGGGAAGGAGTTGGATATCACATCTCATGCCAAAGGAAGGGTTTCAGGTTTGATAGAAGCAAAGGTTTGGAATGGGAAGGAGTTGGATATCACATCTCAGGTTTGGTATTAGAAGCAGTGAGATATCACATCTCATTCTATAGGAAGGGTCTCAGGATTGGAATCGGAAGGAGTTGTATATGACATCTCATGCCATAGGAAGGGTCACAGGTATGGTATAAGCATTGAGATATCACATCTCTGCTATCAGAAGGGTCTCAGGATTGGAATGGGAAGGAGTTGGATATCCCATCTCGTTAAAGGAAGGGTCTCAGGTTTGGTATTAGAAGCATTGAGATATCACATCTCATGCTATAGGAAGGGTCTAAGGTTTGGAAGGGGAAGGATTTGGATATCACATCTCATGTTATAGAACCGGTCTCAGGTTTGGTATTAGAAGCATTGAGATATCAAGTCTCATGGTATAGGACGGGTCTCAGAATTGGAATGGGAATGAGTTGGATATCACATCTCAAGCTATAGGAAGGGTCTCAGGATTGGAATGGGAAGGAGTTTGATATCACATCTCATGCCATGGTATGGGTCTCGGGTTTTGTAGAGGCATTGGGATATCACATCTCATGCTATCGGAAGGGTATCAGGATTGGATTTGGACGGAGTTGGATATCCCATCTCATGCTATAGGAAGGGTCTAAGGTTGGAATGGGAAGGAGTTGGATATCACATCTCATGTTATAGGAAGGGTCTCAGATTGGAATGGGAAGGACTTGGATATCACATCTCATTATATAGGAAGGCTCTCAGGGTTGGAAGGGGAAGGAGTTGGATATCACATTTCATGTTAGAGGTTGTATCTCAGGTTTGGTATTAGAGGCATTGAGATATCACATCTCATGCTATCAGAAGGGTCTCAGGATTGGAATGGGTAGGAGTTGGATATCACATCTCATGCTAAAGGGAGGGTCTAAGGTTTGGAAGGGTAAGTATTTGGATATCACATCTCATGTTATAGGAAGGATCTCAGGTTTGGTATTAGAAGCATTGAGATATCACATCTCATGCTATCGGAAGGGTCTCAGGTTTGGTATAAGCATTGAGATATCAAATCTCTGCTATCGGAAGGTTCTCAGGATTGGAATGGGAAGGACTTGGATATCACAATTCATGTTATAGGAAGGGTCTCAGGTTTGGTATTAGAAGCATTGAGATATCACATCTCATGCTATAGGAAGGGTCTCAGGATTGGAATGGGAAGGACTTGGATATCACATCTCATGTTATAGGAAGGGTCTCAGGTTTGGTATTAGAAGCATTGAGATATCATATCTCATGCTATAGGAAGGGTCTCAGGAATGGAATGGGAAGGACTTGGATATCACATCTCATGATAAAGGAAGGGTCTAAGGTTTGGAATGGGAAGGATTTGGATATCACATCTCATGTTATTGGACCGGTCTCAGGTTTGGTATTAGAAGCATTGAGATATCAAGTCTCATGGTATAGGACGGGAGTTTGATATCACATCTCATGCCATGATATGGGTCTCAGGTTTTGTAGAAGCATTGGGATATCACATCTCAGGCTATCGGAAGGGTTTCAGGATTGGATTTGGAAGGAGTTGGATATCCCATCTCATGCTATAGGAAGGCTCTCAGGTTGGAATGGGAAGGAGTTGGATGTCACATCTCATGTTATAGGAAGGGTCTCAGGATTGGAATGGGAAGGACTTGGATATCACATCTCATGCTGTAGGAAGGCTCGCAGGTTTGGAAAGGCAAGGAGTTGGATATCACATTTCATGTTAGAGGTAGGATCTCAGGTTTGGTATTAGAGGCATTGAGATATCACATCTCATGCTATCAGAAGTGTATCAGGATTGGAATGGGAAGGAGTTGGATATCACATCTCATGCTAAAGGGAGGGTCTCAGGTTTGGAAGGGGAAGGATTTGGATATCACATCTCATGTTATAGGAAGGATCTCAATTTTGGTATTAGAAGCATTGAGATATCACATCTCATGCTATCGGAAGGATCTCAGGTTTGGTATTAGAAGCATTGAGATATCACATCTCATGCTATCGGAAGGATCTCAGGTTTGGTATTAGAAGCATTGAGATATCACATCTCATGTTATAGGAAGGATCTCAGGTTTGGTATTAAAAGCATTGAGATGTCACATCTCATGCTATAGGAAGGGTCTCAGGATTGGAATTGCAAGGAGTTGGATATCACATCTCATGCTAAAGGAACGGTCTCAGTTTTGGTAGAAGCATTGAGATATCACATCTCATGCCATAGGAAGGGTCTCAGGATTGGAATGGGAAGGAGTTGGATATCACATCTCATGCTATACGAAGGGTCTCAGGTTTTGTATAAGCATTGCGATATCACATCTCTGCTATCGGAAGGGTCTCAGGATTGGAATGGGAAGGACTTAGATATCGCATCTCATGCTATAGGGAGGGTCTCAGTATTGATATTAGAAGCATTGAGATATCACATCTCATGCTATCGGAAGGGTCTCAGGATTGGAATGGGAGGAGCTGGATATCACATCTCATGCTAAAGGAAGGGTCTCAGGTTTGGAAGGGGAAGGATTTGGATATCACATCTCATGTTATAGGACGGGTCTCAGGTTTGGTAAGAGAAGCATTCAGATATCACATCTCATGCTATAGGAAGTGTCTCAGGATTGGAATGGGAAGGAGTTGGATATCACATCTCATGCTATAGGAAGGGTTTCAGGTTTGGTAGAAGCATTGAGATATCACATCTCATGCTATAGGAAGGGTCTCAGGTTTGGAATGGGAAGGAGTTGGATATCATATCTTATGTTATAGGAAGGATCTCAGTTTGGTATTAGAAGCATTGAGATATCACATCTCATGCTATAGGAAGGGTCTCAGGATTGGAATGGGAAGGAGTTGGATATCACATCTCATGCTATAGGGAGGGTCTCAGTTTTGATATTAGAAGCATTGAGATATCACATATGCTATTGGAAGGGTCTCAGTATTGGAATTGGAAGGAGTTGGATATCACATCTCATGCTATAGGAAGGATCTCAGGTTGGAATGGGAAGGAGTTGGATATCACATCTCATGTTATAGGAAGGGTCTCAAGATTGGAATGGGATGGAGTTGGATATTACATCTCAAGCTTTCTCAGGATTGGAATGGGAAGGAGTTTGATATCACATTTCAAGCTATAGGAAGGGTCTCAGGTTTGGAAGGGGAAGGATTTGGATCTCACATCTCATGTTTTAGGACGGGTCTCAGGTTTGGTATTAGAAGCATTGAGATATCACATCTCATGGTATAGGAAGGGTCTCAGGATTGGAATGGGAAGGAGTTGGATATCACATCTCAAGCTATCTCAGGATTGGAATGGGAAGGAGTTTGATATCACATCTCAAGCTAGAGGAAGGGTCTCAGGTTTGGAAAGGGAAGGATTTGGATTTCACATCTCATGTTATAGGATCGTTCTCATGTTTGGTTTTAGCAGCATTGAGAAATCACATCTCATGCTATCGGAAGGGTCTCAGGTTTGGAAAGGGAAGGATTTGGATTTCACATGTTATAGGATGGTTCTCAGGTTTGGTTTTAGAAGCATTAAGATATAACATCTCATGCTATAGGAAGGGTCTCAGGTTTGGAATGGGAAGGAGTTGGATATCACATCTCATGCTAAAGGAAAGGTCTCAGGTTTGGAAGGGGAAGGATTTGGATCTCACATCTCATGTTTTAGGACGGGTCTCAGGTTTGGTATTAGAAGCATTGAGATATCACATCTCATGGTATAGGAAGGGTCTCAGGATTGGAATGGGAAAGAGTTGGATATCACATTGAATGGGAAGGAGTTTGATATCACATCTCAAGCTATAGGAAGGGTCTCAGGTTTGGAAAGGGAATGATTTGGATTTCACATCTCATGTTATAGGATGGTTCTCCTGTTTGGTTTTAGAAGCATTGAGATATCACATCTCATGCTATAGGAAGAGTCTCAGGATTGGAATGGGAAGGAGTTGGATATCACGTCATGTTATAGGAAGGGTCTCAGGATTGGAATGCGAAGGAGTTGGATATCACATCTCATGCTAAAGGAAGGGTTTCAGGTTTGATAGAAGCAAAGGTTTGGAATGGGAAGGAGTTGGATATCACATCTCAGGTTTGGTATTAGAAGCAGTGAGATATCACATCTCATTCTATAGGAAGGGTCTCAGGATTGGAATCGGAAGGAGTTGTAGATGACATCTCATGCCATAGGAAGGGTCACAGGTATGGTATAAGCATTGAGATATCACATCTCTGCTATCAGAAGGGTCTCAGGATTGGAATGGGAAGGAGTTGGATATCCCATCTCGTTAAAGGAAGGGTCTCAGGTTTGGTATTAGAAGCATTGAGATATCACATCTCATGCTATAGGAAGGGTCTAAGGTTTGGAAGGGGAAGGATTTGGATATCACATCTCATGTTATAGGACCGGTCTCAGGTTTGGTATTAGAAGCATTGAGATATCAAGTCTCATGGTATAGGACGGGTCTCAGAATTGGAATGGGAAGGAGTTGGATATCACATCTCAAGCTATAGGAAGGGTCTCAGGATTGGAATGGGAAGGAGTTTGATATCACATCTCATGCCATGGTATGGGTCTCGGGTTTTGTAGAGGCATTGGGATATCACATCTCATGCTATCGGAAGGGTATCAGGATTGGATTTGGACGGAGTTGGATATCCCATCTCATGCTATAGGAAGGGTCTAAGGTTGGAATGGGAAGGAGTTGGATATCACATCTCATGTTATAGGAAGGGTCTCAGATTGGAATGGGAAGGACTTGGATATCACATCTCATTATATAGGAAGGCTCTCAGGGTTGGAAGGGGAAGGAGTTGGATATCACATTTCATGTTAGAGGTTGTATCTCAGGTTTGGTATTAGAGGCATTGAGATATCACATCTCATGCTATCAGAAGGGTCTCAGGATTGGAATGGGTAGGAGTTGGGTATCACATCTCATGCTAAAGGGAGGGTCTAAGGTTTGGAAGGGTAAGGATTTGGATATCACATCTCATGTTATAGGAAGGATCTCAGGTTTGGTATTAGAAGCATTGAGATATCACATCTCATGCTATCGGAAGGGTCTCAGGTTTGGTATAAGCATTGAGATATCAAATCTCTGCTATCGGAAGGGTCTCAGGATTGGAATGGGAAGGACTTGGATATCACAATTCATGTTATAGGAAGGGTCTCAGGTTTGGTATTAGAAGCATTGAGATATCACATCTCATGCTATAGGAAGGGTCTCAGGATTGGAATGGGAAGGACTTGGATATCACATCTCATGTTATAGGAAGGGTCTCAGGTTTGGTATTAGAAGCATTGAGATATCATATCTCATGCTATAGGAAGGGTCTCAGGAATGGAATGGGAAGGACTTGGATATCACATCTCATGATAAAGGAAGGGTCTAAGGTTTGGAAGGGGAAGGATTTGGATATCACATCTCATGTTATTGGACCGGTCTCAGGTTTGGTATTAGAAGCATTGAGATATCAAGTCTCATGGTATAGGACGGGAGTTTGATATCACATCTCATGCCAACATATGGGTCTCAGGTTTTGTAGAAGCATTGGGATATCACATCTCATGCTATCGGAAGGGTTTCAGGATTGGATTTGGAAGGAGTTGGATATCCCATCTCATGCTATAGGAAGGGTCTCAGGTTGGAATGGGAAGGAGTTGGATATCACATCTCATGTTATAGGAAGGGTCTCAGGATTGGAATGGGAAGGACTTGGATATCACATCTCATGCTGTAGGAAGGCTCGCAGGTTTGGAAAGGCAAGGAGTTGGATATCACATTTCATGTTAGAGGTAGGATCTCAGGTTTGGTATTAGAGGCATTGAGATATCACATCTCATGCTATCAGAAGGGTATCAGGATTGGAATGGGAAGGAGTTGGATATCACATCTCATGCTAAAGGGAGGGTCTCAGGTTTGGAAGGGGAAGGATTTGGATATCACATCTCATGTTATAGGAAGGATCTCAATTTTGGTATTAGAAGCATTGAGATATCACATCTCATGTTATAGGAAGGATCTCAGGTTTGGTATTAAAAGCATTGAGATGTCACATCTCATGCTATAGGAAGGGTCTCAGGATTGGAATTGCAAGGAGTTGGATATCACATCTCATGCTAAAGGAACGGTCTCAGTTTTGGTAGAAGCATTGAGATATCACATCTCATGCTATAGGAAGGGTCTCAGGATTGGAATGGGAAGGAGTTGGATATCACATCTCATGCTATACGAAGGGTCTCAGGTTTTGTATAAGCATTGCGATATCACATCTCTGCTATCGGAAGGGTCTCAGGATTGGAATGGGAAGGACTTAGATATCGCATCTCATGCTATAGGGAGGGTCTCAATATTGATATTAGAAGCATTGAGATATCACATCTCATGCTATCGGAAGGGTCTCAGGATTGGAATGGGAGGAGCTGGATATCACATCTCATGCTAAAGGAAGGGTCTCAGGTTTGGAAGGGGAAGGATTTGGATATCACATCTCATGTTATAGGACGGGTCTCAGGTTTGGTATTAGAAGCATTCAGATATCACATCTCATGCTATAGGAAGTGTCTCAGGATTGGAATGGGAAGGAGTTGGATATCACATCTCATGCTATAGGAAGGGTTTCAGGTTTGGTAGAAGCATTGAGATATCACATCTCATGCTATAGGAAGTGTCTCAGGATTGGAATGGGAAGGATTTGGATATCACATCTCATGTTATAGGAAGGATCTCAGGTTTGGTATTAGAAGCATTGAGATATCACATCTCATGCTATCGGAAGGGTCTCAGGTTTGGTATAAGCATTGAGATATCAAATCTCTGCTATCGGAAGGGTCTCAGGATTGGAATGGGAAGGACTTGGATATCACAATTCATGTTATAGGAAGGGTCTCAGGTTTGGTATTAGAAGCATTGAGATATCACATCTCATGCTATAGGAAGGGTCTCAGGATTGGAATGGGAAGGACTTGGATATCACATCTCATGTTATAGGAAGGGTCTCAGGTTTGGTATTAGAAGCATTGAGATATCATATCTCATGCTATAGGAAGGGTCTCAGGAATGGAATGGGAAGGACTTGGATATCACATCTCATGATAAAGGAAGGGTCTAAGGTTTGGAAGGGGAAGGATTTGGATATCACATCTCATGTTATTGGACCGGTCTCAGGTTTGGTATTAGAAGCATTGAGATATCAAGTCTCATGGTATAGGACGGGAGTTTGATATCACATCTCATGCCAACATATGGGTCTCAGGTTTTGTAGAAGCATTGGGATATCACATCTCATGCTATCGGAAGGGTTTCAGGATTGGATTTGGAAGGAGTTGGATATCCCATCTCATGCTATAGGAAGGGTCTCAGGTTGGAATGGGAAGGAGTTGGATATCACATCTCATGTTATAGGAAGGGTCTCAGGATTGGAATGGGAAGGACTTGGATATCACATCTCATGCTGTAGGAAGGCTCGCAGGTTTGGAAAGGCAAGGAGTTGGATATCACATTTCATGTTAGAGGTAGGATCTCAGGTTTGGTATTAGAGGCATTGAGATATCACATCTCATGCTATCAGAAGGGTATCAGGATTGGAATGGGAAGGAGTTGGATATCACATCTCATGCTAAAGGGAGGGTCTCAGGTTTGGAAGGGGAAGGATTTGGATATCACATCTCATGTTATAGGAAGGATCTCAATTTTGGTATTAGAAGCATTGAGATATCACATCTCATGTTATAGGAAGGATCTCAGGTTTGGTATTAAAAGCATTGAGATGTCACATCTCATGCTATAGGAAGGGTCTCAGGATTGGAATTGCAAGGAGTTGGATATCACATCTCATGCTAAAGGAACGGTCTCAGTTTTGGTAGAAGCATTGAGATATCACATCTCATGCTATAGGAAGGGTCTCAGGATTGGAATGGGAAGGAGTTGGATATCACATCTCATGCTATACGAAGGGTCTCAGGTTTTGTATAAGCATTGCGATATCACATCTCTGCTATCGGAAGGGTCTCAGGATTGGAATGGGAAGGACTTAGATATCGCATCTCATGCTATAGGGAGGGTCTCAATATTGATATTAGAAGCATTGAGATATCACATCTCATGCTATCGGAAGGGTCTCAGGATTGGAATGGGAGGAGCTGGATATCACATCTCATGCTAAAGGAAGGGTCTCAGGTTTGGAAGGGGAAGGATTTGGATATCACATCTCATGTTATAGGACGGGTCTCAGGTTTGGTATTAGAAGCATTCAGATATCACATCTCATGCTATAGGAAGTGTCTCAGGATTGGAATGGGAAGGAGTTGGATATCACATCTCATGCTATAGGAAGGGTTTCAGGTTTGGTAGAAGCATTGAGATATCACATCTCATGCTATTGGAAGGGTCTCAGGTTTGGAATGGGAAGGAGTTGGATATCATATCTCATGTTATAGGAAGGATCTCAGTTTGGTATTAGAAGCATTGAGATATCACATCTCATGCTATAGGAAGGGTCTCAGGATTGGAATGGGAAGGAGTTGGATATCACATCTCATGCTATAGGGAGGGTCTCAGTTTTGATATTAGAAGCATTGAGATATCACATATGCTATTGGAAGGGTCTCAGTATTGGAATTGGAAGGAGTTGGATATCACATCTCATGCTATAGGAAGGATCTCAGGTTGGAATGGGAAGGAGTTGGATATCACATCTCATGTTATAGGAAGGGTCTCAAGATTGGAATGGGAAGGAGTTGGATATCACATCTCATGCTATAGGAAGGGTTTCAGGTTTGGTAGAAGCATTGAGATATCACATCTCATGCTATAGGAAGAGTCTCAGGTTTGGGAAGGGAAGGATTTGGATTTCACATCTCATGTTATAGGATGGTTCTCATGTTTGGTTTTTGAAGCATTGAGATATCACATCTCATGCTATCGGAAGGGTCTCAGGTTTGGAATGAGAAGGAGTTGGATATCACATGTCATGTTATAGGAAGGATCTCAGGTTTGGTATTTGAAGCATTGAGATATCACATCTAATGCTATAGGAAGGGTCTCAGGATTGGAATGGGAAGGAGTTGGATATCACATCTCATGCTATAGGAAGGGTCTCAGGAATGGAATGGGAAGGAGTTTTATATGAAATCTCATGCCATAGGAAGGATCTCAGTATTGGAATTGGAAGGAGTTGGATATCACATCTCATGCTATAGGGAGGTTCTCAGGTTTGATATTAGAAGCATTGAGATATCACATCTCATGCTATAGGAAGGGTCTCAGGATTGGAATGTGAAGGATTTGGATTTCACATCTCATGCTAAAGGAAGGGTCTCAGGTTTGGTAGAAGCATTGAGATATCACATCTCATGCTATAGGAAGGGTCTCAGGATTTGAATGGCAAGGAGTTGGATATCACATCTCATGCCATAGGAAGGGTCTCAGGTTTGGTATAAGCATTGAGATATCACATCTCTGCTATCGGAAGGGTCTCAGGATTGGATTGGGAAGGAGTTGGATATCCCTTCTCATGCTATAGGAAGTGTCTCAGGTTGGAATGGGAAGGAGTTGGATATCACATCTCATGCTATAGGTAGGCTCTCAGGTTTGGTATAAGCATTGAGATATCACATCTCATGCTATAGGAAGGGTCTCAGGATTGGAATGGGAAGGATTTGGATATCACATCTCATGCTATAGGAAGCGTCTCAGGTTTGGTATAAGCATGGAGATATCACTTCTCATGCTATAGGAAGGGTCTCAGGATTGGAATGGGAAGGAGTTGGATATCACATCTCATGTTATAGGAAGGGTCTCAGGTTTGGTATAAGCATTGAGATATCACATCTCTGCTATCGGAAGTGGCTCAGGATTGGAATGGGAAGGATTTGGATATCACATCTCATGTCATAGGAAGGATCTCAGGTTTGGTATTAGAAGCATTGATATATCACATCTCATGCTATAGGAATGGTCTCAGGATTGGAATGGGTAGGAGTTGGATATTACATTCTTGCTATAGGAAGGGTCTCATGTTTGGAATGGGAAGGAGTTGGATATCACATATGCTATAGGATGTGTCTCAGGTTTGGAACGGGAAGGAGTTGGATATCACATCTCATGTTATAGGAAGGGTCTCAGGTTTGGTATAAGCATTGAGATATCACATCTCTGCTATCGGAAGTGGCTCAGGATTGGAATGGGAAGGAGTTGGATATCCCATCTCAAGTTATAGGACGGGTCTCTGGTTTGGTATTAGAATCATTGAGATATCACATCGCATGCTGTAGGAAGGGTCTAAGGATTGGAATGGGAAGGAGTTGGATATCCCTTCTCATGCTATAGGAAGGGTCTCAGGTTGGAATGGGAAGGAGTTGGATATCACATCTCGTTATCGGAAGGGTCTCAGGATTGGAATGGGAAGGATTTGGATATCACATCTCTTGCTATAGGAAGGGTCTCAGGTTTTTTATTAGAAACATTGAGATATCACATCTCATGCTATAGGAAGGGTTTCAGGTTTGGAAGGGGAAGGATTTGGATATCATATCTCATGTTATAGGACGGGTCCCAGGTTTGGTATTAGAAGCATTGAGATATCACATCTCATGCTATAGGAGGAGTCTCAGGATTGGAATGGGAAGGAGTTGGATATCACTTCTCATGTTATAGGAAGGGTCTCAGGATTGGAATGGCAAGGAGTTGGATATCACATCTCATGCTAAAGGAAGGGTCTCAGGTTTGATAGAAGCATTGAGATATCACATCTCATGAAGGAACTCAGAATTGGAATGGGAAGGAGTTGGATATCACATCTCATGCCATAGGAAGGGTCATCAGGTTTGGTATAAGCATTGAGATATCACATCTCTGCTATCGGAAGGGTCTCAGGATAGGAATGGGAAGGACTTAGATATCACATCTCATACTATAGGGAGGGTCTCAGTTTTGATATTAGAAGCATTGAGCTATCACATCTCATGCTATCGGAAGGGTCTCAGGATTGGAATGGGATGGAGTTGGATATCACATCTCAAGCTATCTCAGGATTGGAATGGGAAGGAGTTTGATATCACATCTCAAGCTATAGGAAGGGTCTCAGGTTTGGAAGGGGAAGGATTTGGATCTCACATCTCATGTTTTAGGACGGGTCTCAAGTTTGGTATTAGAAGCATTGAGATATCACATCTCATGGTATAGGAAGGGTCTCAGGATTGGAATGGGAAGGAGTTGGCTATCACATCTCAAGCTATCTCAGGATTGGAATGGGAAGGAGTTTGATATCACATCTCAAGCTATAGGAAGGGTCTCAGGTTTGGAAAGGGAAGGATCTGGATTTCACATCTCATGTTATAGGATGGTTCTCATGTTTGGTTTTAGTAGCATTGAGATATCACATCTCATGCTATCGGAAGGGTCTCAGGTTTGGAAGGGAAGGATTTGGATTTCATATGTTATAGGATGGTTCTCAGGTTTGGTTTTAGAAGCATTAAGATATAACATCTCATGCTATAGGAAGGGTCTCAGGTTTGGAATGGGAAGGAGTTGGATATCACATCTCATGCTAAAGGAAAGTTCTCAGGTTTGGAAGGGGAAGGATTTGGACCTCACATCTCATGTTTTAGGACGGGTCTCAGGTTTGGTATTAGAAGCATTCAAATATCACATCTCATGGTATAGGAAGGGTCTCAGGATTGGAATGGGAAGGAGTTGGATATCACATTGAATGGGAAGGAGTTTGATATCACATCTCAAGCTATAGGAAGGGTCTCAGGTTTAGAAAGGGAATGATTTGGATTTCACATCTCATGTTATAGGATGGTTCTCATGTTTGGTTTTAGAAGCATTGAGATATCACATCTCATGCTATCGGAAGGGTCTCAGGTTTGGAATGGGAAGGAGTTTGATATCACATCTCATGTTATAGGAAGGATCTCAGGTTTGGTATTAGAAGCATTGAGATATCACATCTCATGCTATAGGAAGGGTCTCAGGATTGGAATCGGAAGGAGTTGTATATGACATCTCATGCCATAGGAAGGGTCTCAGGTTTGGTATAAACATTGAGATATCACATCTCTGCTATCGGAAGGGTCTCAGGATTGGAATGGGAAGGAGTTGGATATCCCATCTCGTTATAGGAAGGGTCTCAGGTTTGGTATTAGAAGCATTGAGATATCACATCTCATGCTATAGGAAGGGTCTAAGGTTTGGAAGGGGAAGGATTTGGGTATCACATTTCATGTTATAGGACGGGTCTCAGGTTTTGTATTAGAAGCATTGAGATATCACATCTCATGGTATAGGAAGGGTCTCAGGATTGGAATGGAAAGGAGTTGGCTATCACATCTCAAGCTATCTCAGGATTGGAATGGGAAGGAGTTTGATATCACATCTCATGCTATCGGAAGGGTCTCAGGTTTGGAAAGGGAAGGAGTTGGATATCACATATGTTATAGGAAGGATCTCAGGTTTGGTATTAGAAGCATTGAGATATCACATCTCATGCTATAGGAAGGGTCTCAAAATATGAATGTGAAGGATTTGGATATCACATCTCATGCTAAAGGAAGGGTCTCAGGTTTGGAAGAAGCATTGAGATATCACATCTCATGATATAGGAAGGGTCTCAGGATTGGAATGGGAAGGAGTTGGATATCACATCTCATGCCATAGGAAGGTTCTCAGGTTTGGTATAAGCATTGAGATATCACATCTCTGCTATCGGAAGGGTCTCAGGATTGGATTGGGAAGGAGTTGGATATCACTTCTCATGCTATAGGAAGGATTTCAGGTTGGATTGGGAAGGAGTTGGATATCACATCTCATGTTATAGGAAGGGTCTCAAGATTGGAATGGGCAAGATTTGGATATCACACCTCATGTTATAGGAAGGGTCTCAAGTTCTGAATGGGAAGGATTTGGATATCACATCTCTTGCTATAGGAAGGGTCTCGGGTTTTTTATTAGAAACATTGAGATATCACATCTCAGGCTATAGGAAGGGTTTCAGGATTGGAATGGGTAGGATTTGGTTATCACATCTCATGCTAAAGGAAGGGTCTCGGGTTTGGAAGGGGATGGATTTGGATATCATATCTCATGTTATAGGACGGGTCCCAGGTTTGATATTAGAAGCATTGAGATATCCCTTCTCATGCTATAGGAAGGGCCTCAGGTTGGGAAGGAGTTGGATATCACATCTCGTTATAGGAAGGGTCTCAGGATTGGAATGGGAAGGATTTGGATATCACATCTCTTGCTATAGGAAGGGTCTCAGGTTTTTTATTAGAAACATTGAGATATCATATCTCATATGCCATAGGAAGGGTCTCAGGTTTGGTATAAACATTGAGATATCACATCTCTGCTATCGGAAGGGTCTCAGGATTGGAATGGGAAGGAGTTGGATATCCCATCTCGTTATAGGAAGGGTCTCAGGTTTGGTATTAGAAGCATTGAGATATCACATCTCATGCTATAGGAAGGGTCTAAGGTTTGGAAGGGGAAGGATTTGGATCTCACATCTCATGTTTTAGGACGGGTCTCAAGTTTGGTATTAGAAGCATTGAGATATCACATCTCATGGTATAGGAAGGGTCTCAGGATTGGAATGGGAAGGAGTTGGCTATCACATCTCAAGCTATCTCAGGATTGGAATGGGAAGGAGTTTGATATCACATCTCAAGCTATAGGAAGGGTCTCAGGTTTGGAAAGGGAAGGATCTGGATTTCACATCTCATGTTATAGGATGGTTCTCATGTTTGGTTTTAGTAGCATTGAGATATCACATCTCATGCTATCGGAAGGGTCTCAGGTTTGGAAGGGAAGGATTTGGATTTCATATGTTATAGGATGGGTCTCAGGTTTGGTTTTAGAAGCATTAAGATATAACATCTCATGCTATAGGAAGGGTCTCAGGTTTGGAATGGGAAGGAGTTGGATATCACATCTCATGCTAAAGGGAAGTTCTCAGGTTTGGAAGGGGAAGGATTTGGACCTCACATCTCATGTTTTAGGACGGGTCTCAGGTTTGGTATTAGAAGCATTCAAATATCACATCTCATGGTATAGGAAGGGTCTCAGGATTGGAATGGGAAGGAGTTGGATATCACATTGAATGGGAAGGAGTTTGATATCACATCTCAAGCTATAGGAAGGGTCTCAGGTTTAGAAAGGGAATGATTTGGATTTCACATCTCATGTTATAGGATGGTTCTCATGTTTGGTTTTAGAAGCATTGAGATATCACATCTCATGCTATCGGAAGGGTCTCAGGTTTGGAATGGGAAGGAGTTTGATATCACATCTCATGTTATAGGAAGGATCTCAGGTTTGGTATTAGAAGCATTGAGATATCACATCTCATGCTATAGGAAGGGTCTCAGGATTGGAATCGGAAGGAGTTGTATATGACATCTCATGCCATAGGAAGGGTCTCAGGTTTGGTATAAACATTGAGATATCACATCTCTGCTATCGGAAGGGTCTCAGGATTGGAATGGGAAGGAGTTGGATATCCCATCTCGTTATAGGAAGGGTCTCAGGTTTGGTATTAGAAGCATTGAGATATCACATCTCATGCTATAGGAAGGGTCTAAGGTTTGGAAGGGGAAGGATTTGGGTATCACATTTCATGTTATAGGACGGGTCTCAGGTTTTGTATTAGAAGCATTGAGATATCACATCTCATGGTATAGGAAGGGTCTCAGGATTGGAATGGAAAGGAGTTGGCTATCACATCTCAAGCTATCTCAGGATTGGAATGGGAAGGAGTTTGATATCACATCTCATGCTATCGGAAGGGTCTCAGGTTTGGAAAGGGAAGGAGTTGGATATCACATATGTTATAGGAAGGATCTCAGGTTTGGTATTAGAAGCATTGAGATATCACATCTCATGCTATAGGAAGGGTCTCAAAATATGAATGTGAAGGATTTGGATATCACATCTCATGCTAAAGGAAGGGTCTCAGGTTTGGAAGAAGCATTGAGATATCACATCTCATGATATAGGAAGGGTCTCAGGATTGGAATGGGAAGGAGTTGGATATCACATCTCATGCCATAGGAAGGTTCTCAGGTTTGGTATAAGCATTGAGATATCACATCTCTGCTATCGGAAGGGTCTCAGGATTGGATTGGGAAGGAGTTGGATATCACTTCTCATGCTATAGGAAGGATTTCAGGTTGGATTGGGAAGGAGTTGGATATCACATCTCATGTTATAGGAAGGGTCTCAAGATTGGAATGGGCAAGATTTGGATATCACATCTCATGTTATAGGAAGGGTCTCAAGTTCTGAATGGGAAGGATTTGGATATCACATCTCTTGCTATAGGAAGGGTCTCGGGTTTTTTATTAGAAACATTGAGATATCACATCTCAGGCTATAGGAAGGGTTTCAGGATTGGAATGGGTAGGATTTGGTTATCACATCTCATGCTAAAGGAAGGGTCTCAGGTTTGGAAGGGGATGGATTTGGATATCATATCTCATGTTATAGGACGGGTCCCAGGTTTGATATTAGAAGCATTGAGATATCCCTTCTCATGCTATAGGAAGGGCCTCAGGTTGGGAAGGAGTTGGATATCACATCTCGTTATAGGAAGGGTCTCAGGATTGGAATGGGAAGGATTTGGATATCACATCTCTTGCTATAGGAAGGGTCTCAGGTTTTTTATTAGAAACATTGAGATATCATATCTCATGCTATAGGAAGGGTTTCAGGATTGGAATGGGAAGGAATTGGATATCACATCTCATGCTAAAGGAAGGGTCTCAGGTTTGGAAGGGGAAGGATTTGGATATCATATCTCATGTTATAGGACGGGTCCCAGGTTTGGTATTAGAAGCATTGAGATATCACATCTCATGCTATAGGAAGAGTCTCAGGATTGGAATGGGAAGGAGTTGGATATTACGTCTCCTGCTAAAGGAAGGGTCTCAGGTTTGATAGAAGCATTGAGATATCACATCTCATGCTATAGGAAGGAACTCAGGATTGGAATGGGAAGGAGTTGGATATCACATCTCCTGCTAAAGGAAGAGTCTCAGGTTTGATAGAAGCATTGAGATATCATCTCATGCTATAGGAAGGAACTCAGGATTGGAATGGGAAGGAGTTGGATATCACATCTCATGCCATAGGAAGGGTCATCAGGTTTGGTATAAGCATTGAGATATCACATCTCTGATATCGGAAGGGTCTCAGGATAGGAATGGGAAGGACTTAGATATCACATCTCATACAATAGGGAGGGTCTCAGTTTTGATATTAGAAGCATTGAGATATCACATCTCATGTTATAGGAAGGGTCTCAGGATTGGAATGGGAAGGACTTGGATATCACATCTCATGCTGTAGGAAGGCTCGCAGGTTTGGAAAGGCAAGGAGTTGGATATCACATTTCATGTTAGAGGTAGGATCTCAGGTTTGGTATTAGAGGCATTGAGATATCACATCTCATGCTATCAGAAGGGTATCAGGATTGGAATGGGAAGGAGTTGGATATCACATCTCATGCTAAAGGGAGGGTCTCAGGTTTGGAAGGGGAAGGATTTGGATATCACATCTCATGTTATAGGAAGGATCTCAATTTTGGTATTAGAAGCATTGAGATATCACATCTCATGTTATAGGAATGATCTCAGGTTTGGTATTAAAAGCATTGAGATGTCACATCTCATGCTATAGGAAGGGTCTCAGGATTGGAATTGCAAGGAGTTGGATATCACATCTCATGCTAAAGGAACGGTCTCAGTTTTGGTAGAAGCATTGAGATATCACATCTCATGCTATAGGAAGGGTCTCAGGATTGGAATGGGAAGGAGTTGGATATCACATCTCATGCTATACGAAGGGTCTCAGGTTTTGTATAAGCATTGCGATATCACATCTCTGCTATCGGAAGGGTCTCAGGATTGGAATGGGAAGGACTTAGATATCGCATCTCATGCTATAGGGAGGGTCTCAGTATTGATATTAGAAGCATTGAGATATCACATCTCATGCTATCGGAAGGGTCTCAGGATTGGAATGGGAGGAGCTGGATATCACATCTCATGCTAAAGGAAGGGTCTCAGGTTTGGAAGGGGAAGGATTTGGATATCACATCTCATGTTATAGGACGGGTCTCAGGTTTGGTATTAGAAGCATTCAGATATCACATCTCATGCTATAGGAAGTGTCTCAGGATTGGAATGGGAAGGAGTTGGATATCACATCTCATGCTATAGGAAGGGTTTCAGGTTTGGTAGAAGCATTGAGATATCACATCTCATGCTATTGGAAGGGTCTCAGGTTTGGAATGGGAAGGAGTTGGATATCATATCTCATGTTATAGGAAGGATCTCAGTTTGGTATTAGAAGCATTGAGATATCACATCTCATGCTATAGGAAGGGTCTCAGGATTGGAATGGGAAGGAGTTGGATATCACATCTCATGCTATAGGGAGGGTCTCAGTTTTGATATTAGAAGCATTGAGATATCACATATGCTATTGGAAGGGTCTCAGTATTGGAATTGGAAGGAGTTGGATATCACATCTCATGCTATAGGAAGGATCTCAGGTTGGAATGGGAAGGAGTTGGATATCACATCTCATGTTATAGGAAGGGTCTCAAGATTGGAATGGGAAGGAGTTGGATATCACATCTCATGCTATAGGAAGGGTTTCAGGTTTGGTAGAAGCATTGAGATATCACATCTCATGCTATAGGAAGAGTCTCAGGTTTGGGAAGGGAAGGATTTGGATTTCACATCTCATGTTATAGGATGGTTCTCATGTTTGGTTTTTGAAGCATTGAGATATCACATCTCATGCTATCGGAAGGGTCTCAGGTTTGGAATGAGAAGGAGTTGGATATCACATGTCATGTTATAGGAAGGATCTCAGGTTTGGTATTAGAAGCATTGAGATATCACATCTAATGCTATAGGAAGGGTCTCAGGATTGGAATGGGAAGGAGTTGGATATCACATCTCATGCTATAGGAAGGGTCTCAGGAATGGAATGGGAAGGAGTTTTATATGAAATCTCATGCCATAGGAAGGATCTCAGTATTGGAATTGGAAGGAGTTGGATATCACATCTCATGCTATAGGGAGGTTCTCAGGTTTGATATTAGAAGCATTGAGATATCACATCTCATGCTATAGGAAGGGTCTCAGGATTGGAATGTGAAGGATTTGGATTTCACATCTCATGCTAAAGGAAGGGTCTCAGGTTTGGTAGAAGCATTGAGATATCACATCTCATGCTATAGGAAGGGTCTCAGGATTTGAATGGCAAGGAGTTGGATATCACATCTCATGCCATAGGAAGGGTCTCAGGTTTGGTATAAGCATTGAGATATCACATCTCTGCTATCGGAAGGGTCTCAGGATTGGATTGGGAAGGAGTTGGATATCCCTTCTCATGCTATAGGAAGTGTCTCAGGTTGGAATGGGAAGGAGTTGGATATCACATCTCATGCTATAGGTAGGCTCTCAGGTTTGGTATAAGCATTGAGATATCACATCTCATGCTATAGGAAGGGTCTCAGGATTGGAATGGGAAGGATTTGGATATCACATCTCATGCTATAGGAAGCGTCTCAGGTTTGGTATAAGCATGGAGATATCACTTCTCATGCTATAGGAAGGGTCTCAGGATTGGAATGGGAAGGAGTTGGATATCACATCTCATGCTATAGGAAGGGTCTCAGGATTGGAATGTGAAGGATTTGGATATCACATCTCATGCTAAAGGAAGGGTCTCAGGTTTGGTAGAAGCATTGAGATATCACATCTCATGCTATAGGAAGGGTCTCAGGATTTAAATGGCAAGGAGTTGGATATCACATCTCATGCCATAGGAAGGGTCTCAGGTTTGGTATAAGCATTGAGATATCACATCTCTGCTATCGGAAGGGTCTCAGGATTGGATTGGGAAGGAGTTGGATATCCCTTCTCATGCTATAGGAAGTGTCTCAGGTTGGAATGGGAAGGAGTTGGATATCACATCTCATGTTATAGGAAGGGTCTCAGGATTGGAATGGGAAGGATTTGGATATCACATCTTTTGCTATAGGAAGGGTCTCAGGATTGGAATCGGAAGGATTTGGATATCACATCTCATGTCATAGGAAGGATCTCAGGGTTGGTATTAGAAGCATTGATATATCACATCTCATGCTATAGGAATGGTCTCAGGATTGGAATGGGTAGGAGTTGGATATTACATTCTTGCTATAGGAAGGGTCTCATGTTTGGAAAGGGAAGGAGTTGGATATCACATATGCTATAGGATGTGTCTCAGGTTTGGAACGGGAAGGAGTTGGATATCACATCTCATGTTATAGGAAGGGTCTCAGGTTTGGTATAAGCATTGAGATATCACATCTCTGCTATCGGAAGTGGCTCAGGATTGGAATGGGAAGGAGTTGGATATCCCATCTCAAGTTATAGGACGGGTCTCTGGTTTGGTATTAGAATCATTGAGATATCACATCGCATGCTGTAGGAAGGGTCTAAGGATTGGAATGGGAAGGAGTTGGATATCCCTTCTCATGCTATAGGAAGGGTCTCAGGTTGGAATGGGAAGGAGTTGGATATCACATCTCGTTATAGGAAGGGTCTCAGGATTGGAATGGGAAGGATTTGGATATCACATCTCTTGCTATAGGAAGGGTCTCAGGTTTTTTATTAGAAACATTGAGATATCACATCTCATGCTATAGGAAGGGTTTCAGGTTTGGAAGGGGAAGGATTTGGATATCATATCTCATGTTATAGGACGGGTCACAGGTTTGGTATTAGAAGCATTGAGATATCACATCTCATGCTATAGGAGGAGTCTCAGGATTGGAATGGGAAGGAGTTGGATATCACTTCTCATGTTATAGGAAGGGTCTCAGGATTGGAATGGCAAGGAGTTGGATATCACATCTCATGCTAAAGGAAGGGTCTCAGGTTTGATAGAAGCATTGAGATATCACATCTCATGAAGGAACTCAGGATTGGAATGGGAAGGAGTTGGATATCACATCTCATGCCATAGGAAGGGTCATCAGGTTTGGTATAAGCATTGAGATATCACATCTCTGCTATCGGAAGGGTCTCAGGATAGGAATGGGAAGGACTTAGATATCACATCTCATACTATAGGGAGGGTCTCAGTTTTGATATTAGAAGCATTGAGCTATCACATCTCATGCTATCGGAAGGGTCTCAGGATTGGAATGGGATGGAGTTGGATATCACATCTCAAGCTATCTCAGGATTGGAATGGGAAGGAGTTTGATATCACATCTCAAGCTATAGGAAGGGTCTTAGGTTTGGAAGGGGAAGGATTTGGATCTCACATCTCATGTTTTAGGACGGGTCTCAAGTTTGGTATTAGAAGCATTGAGATATCACATCTCATGGTATAGGAAGGGTCTCAGGATTGGAATGGGAAGGAGTTGGCTATCACATCTCAAGTTATCTCAGGATTGGAATGGGAAGGAGTTTGATATCACATCTCAAGCTATAGGAAGGGTCTCAGGTTTGGAAAGGGAAGGATCTGGATTTCACATCTCATGTTATAGGATGGTTCTCATGTTTGGTTTTAGTAGCATTGAGATATCACATCTCATGCTATCGGAAGGGTCTCAGGTTTGGAAGGGAAGGATTTAGATTTCATATGTTATAGGATGGTTCTCAGGTTTGGTTTTAGAAGCATTAAGATATAACATCTCATGCTATAGGAAGGGTCTCAGGTTTGGAATGGGAAGGAGTTGGATATCACATCTCATGCTAAAGGAAAGTTCTCAGGTTTGGAAGGGGAAGGATTTGGACCTCACATCTCATGTTTTAGGACGGGTCTCAGGTTTGGTATTAGAAGCATTCAAATATCACATCTCATGGTATAGGAAGGGTCTCAGGATTGGAATGGGAAGGAGTTGGATATCACATTGAATGGGAAGGAGTTTGATATCACATCTCAAGCTATAGGAAGGGTCTCAGGTTTAGAAAGGGAATGATTTGGATTTCACATCTCATGTTATAGGATGGTTCTCATGTTTGGTTTTAGAAGCATTGAGATATCACATCTCATGCTATCGGAAGGGTCTCAGGTTTGGAATGGGAAGGAGTTTGATATCACATCTCATGTTATAGGAAGGATCTCAGGTTTGGTATTAGAAGCATTGAGATATCACATCTCATGCTATAGGAAGGGTCTCAGGATTGGAATCGGAAGGAGTTGTATATGACATCTCATGCCATAGGAAGGGTCTCAGGTTTGGTATAAGCATTGAGATATCACATCTCTGCTATCGGAAGGGTCTCAGGATTGGAATGGGAAGGAGTTGGATATCCCATCTCGTTATAGGAAGGGTCTCAGGTTTGGTATTAGAAGCATTGAGATATCACATCTCATGCTATAGGAAGGGTCTAAGGTTTGGAAGGGGAAGGATTTGGGTATCACATCTCATGTTATAGGACGGGTCTCAGGTTTGGTATTAGAAGCATTGAGATATCACATCTCATGGTATAGGAAGGTTCTCAGGATTGGAATGGAAAGGAGTTGGCTATCACATCTCAAGCTATCTCAGGATTCGAATGGGAAGGAGTTTGATATCACATCTCATGCTATCGGAAGGGTCTCAGGTTTGGAAAGGGAAGGAGTTGGATATCACATATGTTATAGGAAGGATCTCAGGTTTGGTATTAGAAGCATTGAGATATCACATCTCATGCTATAGGAAGGGTCTCAAAATATGAATGTGAAGGATTTGGATATCACATCTTATGCTAAAGGAAGGGTCTCAGGTTTGGAAGAAGCATTGAGATATCACATCTCATGATACAGGAAGGGTCTCAGGATTGGAATGGGAAGGAGTTGGATATCACATCTCATGCCATAGGAAGGTTCTCAGGTTTGGTATAAGCATTGAGATATCACATCTCTGCTATCGGAAGGGTCTCAGGATTGGATTGGGAAGGAGTTGGATATCACGTCTCATGCTATAGGAAGGATTTCAGGTTGGATTGGGAAGGAGTTGGATATCACATCTCATGTTATAGGAAGGGTCTCAAGATTGGAATGGGCAAGATTTGGATATCACATCTCATGTTATAGGAAGGGTCTCAAGTTCTGAATGGGAAGGATTTGGATATCACATCTCTTGCTATAGGAAGGGTCTCGGGTTTTTTATTAGAAACATTGAGATATCACATCTCAGGCTATAGGAAGGGTTTCAGGATTGGAATGGGTAGGATTTGGTTATCACATCTCATGCTAAAGGAAGGGTCTCAGGTTTGGAAGGGGATGGATTTGGATATCATATCTCATGTTATAGGACGGGTCCCAGGTTTGATATTAGAAGCATTGAGATATCCCTTCTCATGCTATAGGAAGGGCCTCAGGTTGGGAAGGAGTTGGATATCACATCTCGTTATAGGAAGGGTCTCAGGATTGGAATGGGAAGGATTTGGATATCACATCTCTTGCTATAGGAAGGGTCTCAGTTTTTTTATTAGAAACATTGAGATATCATATCTCATGCTATAGGAAGGGTTTCAGGATTGGAATGGGAAGGAATTGGATATCACATCTCATGCTAAAGGAAGGGTCTCAGGTTTGGAAGGGGAAGGATTTGGATATCATATCTCATGTTATAGGACGGGTCCCAGGTTTGGTATTAGAAGCATTGAGATATCACATCTCATGCTATAGGAAGAGTCTCAGGATTGGAATGGGAAGGAGTTGGATATTACGTCTCCTGCTAAAGGAAGGGTCTCAGGTTTGATAGAAGCATTGAGATATCACATCTCATGCTATAGGAAGGAACTCAGGATTGGAATGGGAAGGAGTTGGATATCACATCTCCTGCTAAAGGAAGAGTCTCAGGTTTGATAGAAGCATTGAGATATCATCTCATGCTATAGGAAGGAACTCAGGATTGGAATGGGAAGGAGTTGGATATCACATCTCATGCCATAGGAAGGGTCATCAGGTTTGGTATAAGCATTGAGATATCACATCTCTGATATCGGAAGGGTCTCAGGATAGGAATGGGAAGGACTTAGATATCACATCTCATACAATAGGGAGGGTCTCAGTTTTGATATTAGAAGCATTGAGATATCACATCTCATGCTATCGGAAGGGTCTCAGGATTGGAATGGGACGGAGTTGGATATATCAGTACTGGCAATATTGGCTACGGGTTTAGCTAGGTGATCAGCTATATCTTCGTCTTCACTCGATTTGTAACCCTCCCCTGTCTCTTCCTCCTCACCTGAATAGTCCAGTTTCTTCCGGCGGGTAAGTCCTGTGTACGGCTTCTTCTTTTTTAGAAGATATGGTCTACCTCGGAAAGAAGCCACCGTGACTCTCAGACAAAGGAACCCCACGGTGACTCCCCTCCGCGACAGCCAGAGGGGAAAAAGCCACTGGAACGGCAAAAAACCCCTGGATCCAATATAGACGTGAAGATTGTGGGCGCAGTCAGCGCAGTCGTAGGTTGAATGATCCTTTGCCGAAGACCCAGATGATAGGTAAGGTTGGCAATACCGCTGATCGAGGGAATAGGAGATGGTAGATTTCAGGTAGACACCCCTCAGGGTGGAGGACAAGAGTGAACGGAGTAAACCGAGGGCAGTGTCTCTAGAGCAAAGAAATACTCAGCAGAGATTCAGCACGAGAACAGACACACAGGAGAAGGCAAACAGGATACAGAGGAAGGGGGGGCCCGTAAGGAACGGGAGGTGGAGAAAACAATCAGGAAAAATAGCAAGTAGACTATCCGAAAGGAAAACTAGCGCAAGCAACAGGGCGATGAGTAAACACAGTTGCAACGCGCCGAACCGCCGGCATCCGAGTGGTATATGTACAAACGGCGGCGGCCATCTTGAAAACAACTAGACCGCGTCTGATAGACGAGGAGGAACGTAATGGAACATTTTAATGGCGTCCTCTCGTCCACCTTCGCCACAAACGCCAGTCGCTGGCGGCCGTGACAGTATGCCCCCTCCGAAGGCATCTCCCACCCGGCCTTTCCGGATGTAGTCGGTGGAACCTGTGTAACAGTTGAGGAGAGTGAATATGGAACTGTGGTTCCCAGGTGTCTTCTGAGGAAGGATATCCTTTCCAATGAACGAGATACTCAAGACGTCCCCGATGATAACGGGAGTCCCGTATCCGGGAAACTTCATATTCCTCGGAAGCTGGAACTGGCAAAGTACCCAGTTTGGGGGATGCTTGTTTCCGGGTATCTGGCACAAAGGGGCGTAAGAGTGATGAGTGAAACACGGGATGAATCCGCCTGAGTACCTTTGGCAACTTGAGGCGGAAAGCCACCGGATTAACCTTTGAAGTTATCTCAAAGGGTCCGATGTAGCGCGGTGACAGCTTAGAAGGCCGAACCCATCGAGGAAGGAACTTGGTGGACAGCATGACCTTGGACCCTCTGTCCCAGGCAGGAACTTGACTTCGGTGTTTGTCCGTTTGCTCTTTGTAATGACTGCTAGCCTTAGAGAGGCTCTGAATGGCTGTGTTATGGGCCTCCTTGATCTGCGCAAGGGTATTCTCCAAAGTAGGAACGTTAGTTTCCTCCCAGAAACACGGAACTATGGACTGCGGGTTGTATCCGTAGGTACAAAAGAACGGGCTAGTACCTGTAGCCGTGTGGATAGCGTTATTGTATGCAAACTCTGCTGTGGGAAGCAGGTCCACCCAGTTGTCTTGCTGTTTATTTATGAAACACCTTAAGTATTGCTCTAAGGTACCGTTTAACCTCTCGGTTTGTCCATTTGTCTGGGGATGAAACCCCGACGAAAGAGCTCTCTCCACGCCCAATGAATTACACAATGCTGCCCAGAATCTGGAGGTATACTGGCTGCCCCTGTCTGATATTATCTTTTGAGGAAGCCCATGTAACCTAAAAATGTCCTTTAGGAATACGTCAGCCATGACCGAGGCGGATGGGATCTTTGTCAATGGAGAAAAATGTGCAAGTTTCGAGAAAGCGTCTACTGTTACCATAATGCAGGTACAGCCTCGGGATACCGGCAACTCCACAATAAAATCCGTAGAAATGCATTTCCAGGGGCCAAGTGGAACCGGCTCCTGTTGTAACAGCCCCATAGGTTTCGAGGTGGAATATTTGCTTTGTAAGCATACCATACAGGATTTAACATAGACTTGTGTGTCAGCCTTCATGTTCGGCCAGATGAACGCCCTTTGGAGAAGTTCCAGAGTACCTCGTACTCCTCGGTGACCAGCGGTCTTGGAATCGTGGCACCACTTAGTGACTCGTCTTCTAAGATTACTGGAAGGAATAAACAGTCTTCCGTGGATAAAGTGCAACCCGTCCTTAGTGGTGACCGGTTGGTTTCCCATACTGAGAGCAGGTTCTTGGAGGCAGGCTCCTCGTACTTCATCCAGGAAGTTAGACACTGTAGATATGATCCGGGTACGAGGAAACATAAACTCCTTTCTGTAAGGGACGATAACATCGTCTCTGCGGGAGAGAGCATCAGCAACTAGGTTTTGAGAGCCAGGGATGAATGTGATGACAAAATCAAACTGGGCGAAAAAATGAGCCCATCTGGCCTGGCGGGTGTTGTAACACTCTTGCTGCTTGAGTATTTGCAGATTTTTATGGTCTGTACGTATCTGGAACGGGTGTAGGCTTCCTTGGAGCAAATGCCTCCATTCCACACAAGCCAATTTCATAGCAAGTAATTCCTTCTCTATGACTGAGTAGTTTCGTTGGCTAGGATTTAGAGTTTTTGAGAAATACGCCACCGGATGCTCTAGGTCCTCGACTCTCTGAAGAAGAACCGCACCTACGGCTGCTGCAGAAGCGTCAGTTTCCAGGATAAAGGGTAGTAGCTGATCTGGTTGTTTCAAAATAGGAGCTGCACAGAACTTGTGCTTTAAGCCGAGAAAGCTTTCTTCGGCCTCACTAGACCAGATGAAAGGGCCTGTGGATTTCTTGAGAAGGGATGTAATAGGAAGAGTGAGTGAGGAAAAACTTGGAATGAACTTCCTATAGAAATTCGCCAGCCCTAGGAAACGTTGAATGTCCTTCACCGAAGAAGGCGATGGCCATGACAAGATGGCATCCACCTTCCTGGGGTCCATAGTAACCCCCTTGTCGGATAGAATAAATCCCAAGTAAGACAATGAGGATTGAGCAAATGCACATTTCTCAGGTTTTACCAGAAGACTGTGACGTTGTAGTCTGCGCAAAACTTCCTTGACATGTCGGGTATGTTCCTCCAGGCTCCGTGAGAAGACCAAAATGTCATCCAGGTATACCACTGTGTTAAGGTTAAGAAGGTCGGAAAACAATCGGTCCATGAATCTCTGGAAAATAGATGGTGCATTGACTAGGCCAAACGGCATGACTTGGTACTCAAACAACCCATAGGGGGTGCGAAACGCCGTCTTCCACTCATCTCCTGTTCTTATGCGGAGTAGATGATACGCATTCCGTAGATCAAGTTTAGTAAACACCACAGAGCCTTGGACAGCCTCTAGGATCTCTGATATAATGGGCATAGGGTATCGGTCTTTTATGGTCACTCTGTTTAACCCCCGATAGTCGATACAGGGCCGCAGCTCCTTGGTGTCCCGTTTGGGTATGAAAAACAGAGAGGCCCCAGCGGGGGATTTGGAAGGTCTTATGAGTCCGTTGGCTAAATTATCATCAAGATAGCATCGGAGTACAGCCTTCTCCGATACTGAGAGGGAGTACATCTTTCCAAAGGGGACCAATGCTTGTGGCACTAGGTCGATACCACAATCCTCTGGGCGATGTGGAGGGAGTCTAATGGGGGTCTGCTCCTGAAAGACTTCGTTATATTCTGAAAGACATCTTGGGATGCAATGGATTGTACTGCCTTCTACAGCAGACATGGTCTTTACAGTGGTGAATGTTGGTTCTGGAAGGCATTCTCTTAGGCAAAAGGCGGAATGGAAACTTAGTAAGTTCTTAGACCAATCCACCGTTGGGTTGTGTTTCCTGAGCCAGCCTATTCCTAAGATGACAGGGAAATGGGCCACCCGTATAATATCAAACTTGATGATTTCAGAATGCTGGTGTATGGACACCTGTATCTCCTCAGTGGTGTGGGTAATGAGTCCAGAACATAAGGGTGTACCATCCACTCCTTCAACCTTTTGGTCCTCCTTTTTCTCAATTCTTAGCAGACCCATCTTTTCAGCCCAATAAGTGTCAAGGAAGTTTCCAGCCGCACCACAATCCAGTAGGGCCTGCGTCTCTACCTCTCTATTCCGGAAGCAGAGTTTGATGGCTATCACCATGAGACGCACATCTTCGCTCATCTGAGAAGAGGCCACAGAAAGTGTAGTGTAGGAACAAGGCGTAGCCCCTCGATAGTCCGTTCCACGGACTATCGAGGGCGTTCGTTTCCCGATCTCCTTGGGGGCACGTCGGGACAATCTCTCAGCAAATGGTTGGCTCCTCCACAATATAAACAAAGGTTCCCTTCACGTCTCCTCTTCTTTTCTTCGGCAGTCAACGGAGATCTGGTGCTTCCGATCTGCATGGGTTCCTCTCTGGCGTGGCGCGATACAGGCGAGGAGGAGGCGGGGGGTATATCTAAGAAAGATTGTGGACCTCGGACCTTCTTCCTTTCGTTTCTTCGTTCCAACAGGCGGAAATCGATTCTTAGAACTGCAGTTTGAAGATCCAGAAAGGTGTCTGGGCGCGGGATCCGGGCAAGCTCATCCTTGAGCTCTTCTCGCAAGCCCCGGCGGAATATGGTATACTGGGCCTGCTCTTGCCAACCTGCCTCTGCAGCAAGTTTCTTGAACGTGGAGATATAGGATAGTAAGTCGGTACTCCCTTGACGTAAATCCAGCAGGTCTTCGCTAGCCACGTGTGAGCATTCGGTTCGCAAAAAGGTGTGTCGCAGCAGTTCCTTAAAGGCCGCGTAGTCCTGCAACACTGGGTCTGATAGGGATACCAATGGAGTAGCCCATGCCAAGGCGTTTCCCGTCATGTGCGTGATCATGAAACCCACCTTGGAATGATCTGTGGAAAAGGCGTTTCTGCGGAAGGTGAAGTGAATATTACAGGCCTCCAGGAATTCCTTAACCTTTCTTTCCGAGCCGTCGAATTTACCTGACACCAGGGGTAGTGGAGGTAAATCGGTTGTCTGTTGTTCTCTTGCAGCTACTCTTTGTTGGAGCGCCACGTTGTCAGCCTTTAGTGTTTGGACTTCTACGTTGAGGGTTTGGACAGCTGTCACCAGCTCTTGCAGTTGTTGTGGCGTAGCCATGTTTTCTGTTTGGCGTTGCAATCTATCAGTACTGGCAATATTGGCTACGGGTTTAGCTAGGTGATCAGCTATATCTTCGTCTTCACTCGATTTGTAACCCTCCCCTGTCTCTTCCTCCTCACCTGAATAGTCCAGTTTCTTCCGGCGGGTAAGTCCTGTGTACGGCTTCTTCTTTTTTAGAAGATATGGTCTACCTCGGAAAGAAGCCACCGTGACTCTCAGACAAAGGAACCCCACGGTGACTCCCCTCCGCGACAGCCAGAGGGGAAAAAGCCACTGGAACGGCAAAAAACCCCTGGATCCAATATAGACGTGAAGATTGTGGGCGCAGTCAGCGCAGTCGTAGGTTGAATGATCCTTTGCCGAAGACCCAGATGATAGGTAAGGTTGGCGATACCGCTGATCGAGGGAATAGGAGATGGTAGATTTCAGGTAGGCACCCCTCAGGGTGGAGGACAAGAGTGAACGGAGTAAACCGAGGGCAGTGTCTCTAGAGCAAAGAAATACTCAGCAGAGATTCAGCACGAGAACAGACACACAGGAGAAGGCAAACAGGATACAGAGGAAGGGGGGGCCCGTAAGGAACGGGAGGTGGAGAAAACAATCAGGAAAAATAGCAAGTAGACTATCCGAAGGGAAAACTAGCGCAAGCAACAGGGCGATGAGTAAACACAGTTGCAACGCGCCGAACCGCCGGCAGCCGAGTGGTATATGTAAAAACGGCGGCGGCCATCTTGAAAACAACTAGACCGCGTCTGATAGACGAGGAGGAACGTAATGGAACATTTTAATGGCGTCCTCTCGTCCACCTTCGCCACAAACGCCAGTCGCTGGCGGCCGTGACAGGATATCACATCTCAAGCTATCTCAGGATTGGAATGGGAAGGAGTTTGATATCACATTTCAAGCTATAGGAAGGGTCTCAGGTTTGGAAGGGGAAGGATTTGGATCTCACATCTCATGTTTTAGGACGGGTCTCAGGTTTGGTATTAGAAGCATTGAGATATCACATCTCATGGTATAGGAAGGGTCTCAGGATTGGAATGGGAAGGAGTTGGATATCACATCTCAAGCTATCTCAGGATTGGAATGGGAAGGAGTTTGATATCACATCTCAAGCTAGAGGAAGGGTCTCAGGTTTGGAAAGGGAAGGAGTTGGATATCACATATGTTATAGGAAGGATCTCAGGTTTGGTATTAGAAGCATTGAGATATCACATCTCATGCTATAGGAAGGGTCTCAAAATATGAATGTGAAGGATTTGGATATCACATCTCATGCTAAAGGAAGGGTCTCAGGTTTGGAAGAAGCATTGAGATATCACATCTCATGATATAGGAAGGGTCTCAGGATTGGAATGGGAAGGAGTTGGATATCACATCTCATGCCATAGGAAGGTTCTCAGGTTTGGTATAAGCATTGAGATATCACATCTCTGCTATCGGAAGGGTCTCAGGATTGGATTGGGAAGGAGTTGGATATCACTTCTCATGCTATAGGAAGGATTTCAGGTTGGATTGGGAAGGAGTTGGATATCACATCTCATGTTATAGGAAGGGTCTCAAGATTGGAATGGGCAAGATTTGGATATCACATCTCATGTTATAGGAAGGGTCTCAAGTTCTGAATGGGAAGGATTTGGATATCACATCTCTTGCTATAGGAAGGGTCTCGGGTTTTTTATTAGAAACATTGAGATATCACATCTCAGGCTATAGGAAGGGTTTCAGGATTGGAATGGGTAGGATTTGGTTATCACATCTCATGCTAAAGGAAGGGTCTCAGGTTTGGAAGGGGAAGGATTTGGATATCATATCTCATGTTATAGGACGGGTCCCAGGTTTGGTATTAGAAGCATTGAGATATCCCTTCTCATGCTATAGGAAGGGTCTCAGGTTGGGAAGGAGTTGGATATCACATCTCGTTATAGGAAGGGTCTCAGGATTTGAATGGGAAGGATTTGGATATCACATCTCTTGCTATAGGAAGGGTCTCAGGTTTTTTATTAGAAACATTGAGATATCATATCTCATGCTATAGGAAGGGTTTCAGGATTGGAATGGGAAGGAATTGGATATCACATCTCATGCTAAAGGAAGGGTCTCAGGTTTGGAAGGGGAAGGATTTGGATATCATATCTCATGTTATAGGACGGGTCCCAGGTTTGGTATTGGAAGCATTGAGATATCACATCTCATGCTATAGGAAGAGTCTCAGGATTGGAATGGGAAGGAGTTGGATATCACGTCTCCTGCTAAAGGAAGGGTCTCAGGTTTGATAGAAGCATTGAGATATCACATCTCATGCTATAGGAAGGAACTCAGGATTGGAATGGGAAGGAGTTGGATATCACATCTCCTGCTAAAGGAAGGGTCTCAGGTTTGATAGAAGCATTGAGATATCATCTCATGCTATAGGAAGGAACTCAGGATTGGAATGGGAAGGAGTTGGATATCACATCTCATGCCATAGGAAGGGTCATCAGGTTTGGTATAAGCATTGAGATATCACATCTCTGATATCGGAAGGGTCTCAGGATAGGAATGGGAAGGACTTAGATATCACATCTCATACAATAGGGAGGGTCTCAGTTTTGATATTAGAAGCATTGAGATATCACATCTCATGCTATCGGAAGGGTCTCAGGATTGGAATGGGATGGAGTTGGATATCACATCTCAAGCTATCTCAGGATTGGAATGGGAAGGAGTTTGATATCACATTTCAAGCTATAGGAAGGGTCTCAGGTTTGGAAGGGGAAGGATTTGGATCTCACATCTCATGTTTTAGGACGGGTCTCAGGTTTGGTATTAGAAGCATTGAGATATCACATCTCATGGTATAGGAAGGGTCTCAGGATTGGAATGGGAAGGAGTTGGATATCACATCTCAAGCTATCTCAGTATTGGAATGGGAAGGAGTTTGATATCACATCTCAAGCTAGAGGAAGGGTCTCAGGTTTGGAAAGGGAAGGATTTGGATTTCACATCTCATGTTATAGGATCGTTCTCATGTTTGGTTTTAGCAGCATTAAGATATAACATCTCATGCTATAGGAAGGGACTCAGGTTTGGAATGGGAAGGAGTTGGATATCACATCTCATGCTAAAGGAAAGGTCTCAGGTTTGGAAGGGGAAGGATTTGGATCTCACATCTCATGTTTTAGGACGGGTCTCAGGTTTGGTATTAGAAGCATTGAGATATCACATCTCATGGTATAGGAAGGGTCTCAGGATTGGAATGGGAAGGAGTTGGATATCACATTGAATGGGAAGGAGTTTGATATCACATCTCAAGCTATAGGAAGGGTCTCAGGATTGGAATGGGAAGGAGTTTGATATCACATCTCATGCCATGGTATGGGTCTCGGGTTTTGTAGAGGCATTGGGATATCACATCTCATGCTATCGGAAGGGTATCAGGATTGGATTTGGGAGGAGTTGGATATCCCATCTCATGCTATATGAAGGGTCTAAGGTTGGAATGGGAAGGAGTTGGATATCACTTCTCATGCTATAGGAAGGATTTCAGGTTGGATTGGGAAGGAGTTGGATATCACATCTCATGTTATAGGAAGGGTCTCAAGATTGGAATGGGCAAGATTTGGATATCACATCTCATGTTATAGGAAGGGTCTCAAGTTCTGAATGGGAAGGATTTGGATATCACATCTCTTGCTATAGGAAGGGTCTCGGGTTTTTTATTAGAAACATTGAGATATCACATCTCAGGCTATAGGAAGGGTTTCAGGATTGGAATGGGTAGGATTTGGTTATCACATCTCATGCTAAAGGAAGGGTCTCAGGTTTGGAAGGGGAAGGATTTGGATATCATATCTCATGTTATAGGACGGGTCCCAGGTTTGGTATTAGAAGCATTGAGATATCCCTTCTCATGCTATAGGAAGGGTCTCAGGTTGGGAAGGAGTTGGATATCACATCTCGTTATAGGAAGGGTCTCAGGATTTGAATGGGAAGGATTTGGATATCACATCTCTTGCTATAGGAAGGGTCTCAGGTTTTTTATTAGAAACATTGAGATATCATATCTCATGCTATAGGAAGGGTTTCAGGATTGGAATGGGAAGGAATTGGATATCACATCTCATGCTAAAGGAAGGGTCTCAGGTTTGGAAGGGGAAGGATTTGGATATCATATCTCATGTTATAGGACGGGTCCCAGGTTTGGTATTGGAAGCATTGAGATATCACATCTCATGCTATAGGAAGAGTCTCAGGATTGGAATGGGAAGGAGTTGGATATCACGTCTCCTGCTAAAGGAAGGGTCTCAGGTTTGATAGAAGCATTGAGATATCACATCTCATGCTATAGGAAGGAACTCAGGATTGGAATGGGAAGGAGTTGGATATCACATCTCCTGCTAAAGGAAGGGTCTCAGGTTTGATAGAAGCATTGAGATATCATCTCATGCTATAGGAAGGAACTCAGGATTGGAATGGGAAGGAGTTGGATATCACATCTCATGCCATAGGAAGGGTCATCAGGTTTGGTATAAGCATTGAGATATCACATCTCTGATATCGGAAGGGTCTCAGGATAGGAATGGGAAGGACTTAGATATCACATCTCATACAATAGGGAGGGTCTCAGTTTTGATATTAGAAGCATTGAGATATCACATCTCATGCTATCGGAAGGGTCTCAGGATTGGAATGGGATGGAGTTGGATATCACATCTCAAGCTATCTCAGGATTGGAATGGGAAGGAGTTTGATATCACATTTCAAGCTATAGGAAGGGTCTCAGGTTTGGAAGGGGAAGGATTTGGATCTCACATCTCATGTTTTAGGACGGGTCTCAGGTTTGGTATTAGAAGCATTGAGATATCACATCTCATGGTATAGGAAGGGTCTCAGGATTGGAATGGGAAGGAGTTGGATATCACATCTCAAGCTATCTCAGTATTGGAATGGGAAGGAGTTTGATATCACATCTCGAGCTAGAGGAAGGGTCTCAGGTTTGGAAAGGGAAGGATTTGGATTTCACATATCATGTTATAGGATCGTTCTCATGTTTGGTTTTAGCAGCATTAAGATATAACATCTCATGCTATAGGAAGGGTCTCAGGTTTGGAATGGGAAGGAGTTGGATATCACATCTCATGCTAATGGAAAGGTCTCAGGTTTGGAAGGGGAAGGATTTGGATCTCACATCTCATGTTTTAGGACGGGTCTCAGGTTTGGTATTAGAAGCATTGAGATATCACATCTCATGGTATAGGAAGGGTCTCAGGATTGGAATGGGAAGGAGTTGGATATCACATTGAATGGGAAGGAGTTTGATATCACATCTCAAGCTATAGGAAGGGTCTCAGGATTGGAATGGGAAGGAGTTTGATATCACATCTCATGCCATGGTATGGGTCTCGGGTTTTGTAGAGGCATTGGGATATCACATCTCATGCTATCGGAAGGGTATCAGGATTGGATTTGGAAGGAGTTGGATATCCCATCTCATGCTATAGGAAGGGTCTAAGGTTGGAATGGGAAGGAGTTGGATATCACATCTCATGTTATAGGAAGGGTCTCAGATTGGAATGGGAAGGACTTGGATATCACATCTCATTATATAGGAAGGCTCTCAGGGTTGGAAGGGGAAGGAGTTGGATATCACATTTCATGTTAGAGGTTGTATCTCAGGTTTGGTATTAGAGGCATTGAGATATCACATCTCATGCTATCAGAAGGGTCTCAGGATTGGAATGGGTAGGAGTTGGATATCACATCTCATGCTAAAGGGAGGGTCTCAGGTTTGGAAAGGGAAGGAGTTGGATATCACATCTCATTATATAGGAAGGGTCTCAGGATTGGAATGGGAAGGAGTTGGATATCACATCTCCTGCTAAAGGAAGGGTCTCAGGTTTGATAGAAGCATTGAGATATCACATCTCATGCTATAGGAAGGAACTCGGGATTGGAATGGGAAGGAGTTGGATATCCCTTCTCATGCTATAGGAAGGGTCTCGGGTTGGAATGGGAAGGAGTTGGATATCACATCTCATGTTATAGGAAGGGTCTCAGGATTGGAATGGGAAGGATTTGGATATCACATGTCTTGCTATAGGAAGGGTCTCAGGTTTTTTATTAGAAACATTGAGATATCACATCTCATGCTATAGGAAAGGTTTTAGGATTGGAATGGAAAGTATTTGGATATCACATCTCATGCTAAAGGAAAGGTCTCAGGTTTGGAAGGGGATTGATTTGGATATCATATCTCATGTTATAGGACGGGTCCCAGGTTTGGTATTAGAAGCATTGAGATATCACATCTCATGGTATAGGAAGGGTCTCAGGGTTGGAATGGGAAGGAGTTGGATATCACATCTCATCCAATAGGAAGGGTCTCAGGTTTGGAATGGGAAGGAATTGGATATCACATCTCATGTTATAGGAAGGATCTCAGGTTTGGTATTAGAAGCATTGAGATATCACATCTCATGCTGTAGGAAGGGTCTCAGGATTGGAATGTGAAGGATTTGGATATCACATCTCATGCTAAAGGAAGGGTCTCAGGTTTGGTAGAAGCATTGAGATATCACATCTCATGCTATAGGAAGGGTCTCAGGATTTGAATGGCAAGGAGTTGGATATCACATCTCATGCCTTAGGAAGGGTCTCAGGTTTGGTATAAGCATTGAGATATCACATCTCTGCTATCGGAAGGGTCTCAGGATTGGATTGGGAAGGAGTTGGATATCCCTTCTCATGCTATAGGAAGTGTCTCAGGTTGGAATGGGAAGGAGTTGGATATCACATCTCATGCTATAGGTAGGCTCTCAGGTTTGGTATAAGCATTGAGATATCACATCTCATGCTATAGGAAGGGTCTCAGGATTGGAATGGGAAGGATTTGGATATCACATCTCATGCTATAGGAAGGGTCTCAGGTTTGGTATAAGCATGGAGATATAACTTCTCATGCTATAGGAAGGGTCTCAGGATTGGAATGGGAAGAAGTTGGATATCACATCTCATGCTATAGGAAGGGTCTCAGGATTGGAATGTGAAGGATTTGGATATCACATCTCATGCTAAAGGAAGGGTCTCAGGTTTGGTATAAGCATTGAGATATCACATCTCTGCTATCGGAAGGGTCTCAGGATTGGAATGTGAACGATTTGGATATCACATCTCATGCTAAAGGAAGGGTCTCAGGTTTGCTAGAAGCATTGAGATATCACATCTCATGCTATAGGAAGGGTCTCAGGATTTGAATGGCAAGGAGTTGGATATCACATCTCATGCCATAGGAAGGGTCATCAGGTTTGGTATAAGCATTGAGATATCACATCTCTGCTATCGGAAGGGTCTCAGGATAGGAATGGGAAGGACTTAGATATCACATCTCATACTATAGGGAGGGTCTCAGTTTTGATATTAGAAGCATTGAGATATCACATCTCATGCTATCGGAAGGGTCTCAGGATTGGAATGGGATGGAGTTGGATATTACATCTCAAGCTTTCTCAGGATTGGAATGGGAAGGAGTTTGATATCACATTTCAAGCTATAGGAAGGGTCTCAGGTTTGGAAGGGGAAGGATTTGGATCTCACATCTCATGTTTTAGGACGGGTCTCAGGTTTGGTATTAGAAGCATTGGGATATCACATCTCATGGTATAGGAAGGGTCTCAGGATTGGAATGGGAAGGAGTTGGATATCACATCTCAAGCTATCTCAGGATTGGAATGGGAAGGAGTTTGATATCACATCTCAAGCTAGAGGAAGGGTCTCAGGTTTGGAAAGGGAAGGATTTGGATTTCACATCTCATGTTATAGGATCGTTCTCATGTTTGGTTTTAGCAGCATTGAGATATCACATCTCATGCTATCGGAAGGGTCTCAGGTTTGGAAAGGGAAGGATTTGGATTTCACATGTTATAGGATGGTTCTCAGGTTTGGTTTTAGAAGCATTAAGATATCACATCTCATGCTATAGGAAGGGTCTCAGGTTTGGAATGGGAAGGAGTTGGATATCACATCTCATGCTAAAGGAAAGGTCTCAGGTTTGGAAGGGGAAGGATTTGGATCTCACAACTCATGTTTTAGGACGGGTCTCAGGTTTGGTATTAGAAGCATTGATATATCACATCTCATGGTATAGGAAGGGTCTCAGGATTGGAATGGGAAAGAGTTGGATATCACATTGAATGGGAAGGAGTTTGATATCACATCTCAAGCTATAGGAAGGGTCTCAGGTTTGGAAAGGGAATGATTTGGATTTCACATCTCATGTTATAGGATGGTTCTCCTGTTTGGTTTTAGAAGCATTGAGATATCACATCTCATGCTATAGGAAGAGTCTCAGGATTGGAATGGGAAGGAGTTGGATATCACGTCATGTTATAGGAAGGGTCTCAGGATTGGAATGGGAAGGAGTTGGATATCACATCTCATGCCAAAGGAAGGGTTTCAGGTTTGATAGAAGCAAAGGTTTGGAATGGGAAGGAGTTGTATATCACATCTCAGGTTTGGTATTAGAAGCAGTGAGATATCACATCTCATTCTATAGGAAGGGTCTCAGGATTGGAATCGGAAGGAGTTGTATATGACATCTCATGCCATAGGAAGGGTCACAGGTATGGTATAAGCATTGAGATATCACATCTCTGCTATCAGAAGGGTCTCAGGATTGGAATGGGAAGGAGTTGGATATCCCATCTCGTTAAAGGAAGGGTCTCAGGTTTGGTATTAGAAGCATTGAGATATCACATCTCATGCTATAGGAAGGGTCTAAGGTTTGGAAGGGGAAGGATTTGGATATCACATCTCATGTTATAGGACCGGTCTCAGGTTTGGTATTAGAAGCATTGAGATATCAAGTCTCATGGTATAGGACGGGTCTCAGAATTGGAATGGGAATGAGTTGGATATCACATCTCAAGCTATAGGAAGGGTCTCAGGATTGGAATGGGAAGGAGTTTGATATCACATCTCATGCCATGGTATGGGTCTCGGGTTTTGTAGAGGCATTGGGATATCACATCTCATGCTATCGGAAGGGTATCAGGATTGGATTTGGACGGAGTTGGATATCCCATCTCATGCTATAGGAAGGGTCTAAGGTTGGAATGGGAAGGAGTTGGATATCACATCTCATGTTATAGGAAGGGTCTCAGATTGGAATGGGAAGGACTTGGATATCACATCTCATTATATAGGAAGGCTCTCAGGGTTGGGAGGGGAAGGAGTTGGATATCACATTTCATGTTAGAGGTTGTATCTCAGGTTTGGTATTAGAGGCATTGAGATATCACATCTCATGCTATCAGAAGGGTCTCAGGATTGGAATGGGTAGGAGTTGGATATCACATCTCATGCTAAAGGGAGGGTCTAAGGTTTGGAAGGGTAAGGATTTGGATATCACATCTCATGTTATAGGAAGGATCTCAGGTTTGGTATTAGAAGCATTGAGATATCACATCTCATGCTATCGGAAGGGTCTCAGGTTTGGTATAAGCATTGAGATATCAAATCTCTGCTATCGGAAGGTTCTCAGGATTGGAATGGGAAGGACTTGGATATCACAATTCATGTTATAGGAAGGGTCTCAGGTTTGGTATTAGAAGCATTGAGATATCACATCTCATGCTATAGGAAGGGTCTCAGGATTGGAATGGGAAGGACTTGGATATCACATCTCATGTTATAGGAAGGGTCTCAGGTTTGGTATTAGAAGCATTGAGATATCATATCTCATGCTATAGGAAGGGTCTCAGGAATGGAATGGGAAGGACTTGGATATCACATCTCATGATAAAGGAAGGGTCTAAGGTTTGGAATGGGAAGGATTTGGATATCACATCTCATGTTATTGGACCGGTCTCAGGTTTGGTATTAGAAGCATTGAGATATCAAGTCTCATGGTATAGGACGGGAGTTTGATATCACATCTCATGCCATGATATGGGTCTCAGGTTTTGTAGAAGCATTGGGATATCACATCTCATGCTATCGGAAGGGTTTCAGGATTGGATTTGGAAGGAGTTGGATATCCCATCTCATGCTATAGGAAGGGTCTCAGGTTGGAATGGGAAGGAGTTGGATATCACATCTCATGTTATAGGAAGGGTCTCAGGATTGGAATGGGAAGGACTTGGATATCACATCTCATGCTGTAGGAAGGCTCGCAGGTTTGGAAAGGCAAGGAGTTGGATATCACATTTCATGTTAGAGGTAGGATCTCAGGTTTGGTATTAGAGGCATTGAGATATCACATCTCATGCTATCAGAAGGGTATCAGGATTGGAATGGGAAGGAGTTGGATATCACATCTCATGCTAAAGGGAGGGTCTCAGGTTTGGAAGGGGAAGGATTTGGATATCACATCTCATGTTATAGGAAGGATCTCAATTTTGGTATTAGAAGCATTGAGATATCACATCTCATGCTATCGGAAGGATCTCAGGTTTGGTATTAGAAGCATTGAGATATCACATCTCATGCTATCGGAAGGATCTCAGGTTTGGTATTAGAAGCATTGAGATATCACATCTCATGTTATAGGAAGGATCTCAGGTTTGGTATTAAAAGCATTGAGATGTCACATCTCATGCTATAGGAAGGGTCTCAGGATTGGAATTGCAAGGAGTTGGATATCACATCTCATGCTAAAGGAACGGTCTCAGTTTTGGTAGAAGCATTGAGATATCACATCTCATGCTATAGGAAGGGTCTCAGGATTGGAATGGGAAGGAGTTGGATATCACATCTCATGCTATACGAAGGGTCTCAGGTTTTGTATAAGCATTGCGATATCACATCTCTGCTATCGGAAGGGTCTCAGGATTGGAATGGGAAGGACTTAGATATCGCATCTCATGCTATAGGGAGGGTCTCAGTATTGATATTAGAAGCATTGAGATATCACATCTCATGCTATCGGAAGGGTCTCAGGATTGGAATGGGAGGAGCTGGATATCACATCTCATGCTAAAGGAAGGGTCTCAGGTTTGGAAGGGGAAGGATTTGGATATCACATCTCATGTTATAGGACGGGTCTCAGGTTTGGTATTAGAAGCATTCAGATATCACATCTCATGCTATCGGAAGGGTCTCAGGATTGGAATGGGAGGAGCTGGATATCACATCTCATGCTAAAGGAAGGGTCTCAGGTTTGGAAGGGGAAGGATTTGGATATCACATCTCATGTTATAGGACGGGTCTCAGGTTTGGTATTAGAAGCATTCAGATATCACATCTCATGCTATAGGAAGTGTCTCAGGATTGGAATGGGAAGGAGTTGGATATCACATCTCATGCTATAGGAAGGGTTTCAGGTTTGGTAGAAGCATTGAGATATCACATCTCATGCTATAGGAAGGGTCTCAGGATTGGAATTGCAAGGAGTTGGATATCACATCTCATGCTAAAGGAACGGTCTCAGTTTTGGTAGAAGCATTGAGATATCACATCTCATGCTATAGGAAGGGTCTCAGGATTGGAATGGGAAGGAGTTGGATATCACATCTCATGCTATACGAAGGGTCTCAGGTTTTGTATAAGCATTGCGATATCACATCTCTGCTATCGGAAGGGTCTCAGGATTGGAATGGGAAGGACTTAGATATCGCATCTCATGCTATAGGGAGGGTATCAGTATTGATATTAGAAGCATTGAGATATCACATCTCATGCTATCGGAAGGGTCTCAGGATTGGAATGGGAGGAGCTGGATATCACATCTCATGCTAAAGGAAGGGTCTCAGGTTTGGAAGGGGAAGGATTTGGATATCACATCTCATGTTATAGGACGGGTCTCAGGTTTGGTATTAGAAGCATTCAGATATCACATCTCATGCTATAGGAAGTGTCTCAGGATTGGAATGGGAAGGAGTTGGATATCACATCTCATGCTATAGGAAGGGTTTCAGGTTTGGTAGAAGCATTGAGATATCACATCTCATGCTATAGGAAGGGTCTCAGGTTTGGAATGGGAAGGAGTTGGATATCATATCTCATGTTATAGGAAGGATCTCAGTTTGGTATTAGAAGCATTGAGATATCACATCTCATGCTATAGGAAGGGTCTCAGGATTGGAATGGGAAGGAGTTGGATATCACATCTCATGCTATAGGGAGGGTCTCAGTTTTGATATTAGAAGCATTGAGATATCACATATGCTATTGGAAGGGTCTCAGTATTGGAATTGGAAGGAGTTGGATATCACATCTCATGCTATAGGAAGGATCTCAGGTTGGAATGGGAAGGAGTTGGATATCACATCTCATGTTATAGGAAGGGTCTCAAGATTGGAATGGGAAGGAGTTGGATATCACATCTCATGCTATAGGAAGGGTTTCAGGTTTGGTAGAAGCATTGAGATATCACATCTCATGCTATAGGAAGAGTCTCAGGTTTGGGAAGGGAAGGATTTGGATTTCACATCTCATGTTATAGGATGGTTCTCATGTTTGGTTTTTGAAGCATTGAGATATCACATCTCATGCTATCGGAAGGGTCTCAGGTTTGGAATGAGAAGGAGTTGGATATCACATGTCATGTTATAGGAAGGATCTCAGGTTTGGTATTAGAAGCATTGAGATATCACATCTAATGCTATAGGAAGGGTCTCAGGATTGGAATGGGAAGGAGTTGGATATCACATCTCATGCTATAGGAAGGGTCTCAGGAATGGAATGGGAAGGAGTTTTATATGAAATCTCATGCCATAGGAAGGATCTCAGTATTGGAATTGGAAGGAGTTGGATATCACATCTCATGCTATAGGGAGGTTCTCAGGTTTGATATTAGAAGCATTGAGATATCACATCTCATGCTATAGGAAGGGTCTCAGGATTGGAATGTGAAGGATTTGGATTTCACATCTCATGCTAAAGGAAGGGTCTCAGGTTTGGTAGAAGCATTGAGATATCACATCTCATGCTATAGGAAGGGTCTCAGGATTTGAATGGCAAGGAGTTGGATATCACATCTCATGCCATAGGAAGGGTCTCAGGTTTGGTATAAGCATTGAGATATCACATCTCTGCTATCGGAAGGGTCTCAGGATTGGATTGGGAAGGAGTTGGATATCCCTTCTCATGCTATAGGAAGTGTCTCAGGTTGGAATGGGAAGGAGTTGGATATCACATCTCATGCTATAGGTAGGCTCTCAGGTTTGGTATAAGCATTGAGATATCACATCTCATGCTATAGGAAGGGTCTCAGGATTGGAATGGGAAGGATTTGGATATCACATCTCATGCTATAGGAAGCGTCTCAGGTTTGGTATAAGCATGGAGATATCACTTCTCATGCTATAGGAAGGGTCTCAGGATTGGAATGGGAAGGAGTTGGATATCACATCTCATGCTATAGGAAGGGTCTCAGGATTGGAATGTGAAGGATTTGGATATCACATCTCATGCTAAAGGAAGGGTCTCAGGTTTGGTAGAAGCATTGAGATATCACATCTCATGCTATAGGAAGGGTCTCAGGATTTGAATGGCAAGGAGTTGGATATCACATCTCATGCCATAGGAAGGGTCTCAGGTTTGGTATAAGCATTGAGATATCACATCTCTGCTATCGGAAGGGTCTCAGGATTGGATTGGGAAGGAGTTGGATATCCCTTCTCATGCTATATAGGAAGTGTCTCAGGTTGGAATGGGAAGGAGTTGGATATCACATCTCATGTTATAGGAAGGGTCTCAGGATTGGAATGGGAAGGATTTGGATATCACATCTCTTGCTATAGGAAGGGTCTCAGGATTGGAATGGGAAGGATTTGGATATCACATCTCATGTCATAGGAAGGATCTCAGGTTTTGTATTAGAAGCATTGATATATCACATCTCATGCTATAGGAATGGTCTCAGGATTGGAATGGGTAGGAGTTGGATATTACATTCTTGCTATAGGAAGGGTCTCATGTTTGGAATGGGAAGGAGTTGGATATCACATATGCTATAGGATGTGTCTCAGGTTTGGAACGGGAAGGAGTTGGATATCACATCTCATGTTATAGGAAGGGTCTCAGGTTTGGTATAAGCATTGAGATATCACATCTCTGCTATCGGAAGTGGCTCAGGATTGGAATGGGAAGGAGTTGGATATCCCATCTCAAGTTATAGGACGGGTCTCTGGTTTGGTATTAGAATCATTGAGATCTCACATCGCATGCTGTAGGAAGGGTCTAAGGATTGGAATGGTAAGGAGTTGGATATCCCTTCTCATGCTATAGGAAGGGTCTCAGGTTGGAATGGGAAGGAGTTGGATATCACATCTCGTTATAGGAAGGGTCTCAGGATTGGAATGGGAAGGATTTGGATATCACATCTCTTGCTATAGGAAGGGTCTCAGGTTTTTTATTAGAAACATTGAGATATCACATCTCATGCTATAGGAAGGGTTTCAGGTTTGGAAGGGGAAGGATTTGGATATCATATCTCATGTTATAGGACGGGTCCCAGGTTTGGTATTAGAAGCATTGAGATATCACATCTCATGCTATAGGAGGAGTCTCAGGATTGGAATGGGAAGGAGTTGGATATCACTTCTCATGTTATAGGAAGGGTCTCAGGATTGGAATGGCAAGGAGTTGGATATCACATCTCATGCTAAAGGAAGGGTCTCTGGTTTGATAGAAGCATTGAGATATCACATCTCATGAAGGAACTCAGGATTGGAATGGGAAGGAGTTGGATATCACATCTCATGCCATAGGAAGGGTGATCAGGTTTGGTATAAGCATTGAGATATCACATCTCTGCTATCGGAAGGGTCTCAGGATAGGAATGGGAAGGACTTAGATATCACATCTCATACTATAGGGAGGGTCTCAGTTTTGATATTAGAAGCATTGAGCTATCACATCTCATGCTATCGGAAGGGTCTCAGGATTGGAATGGGATGGAGTTGGATATCACATCTCAAGCTATCTCAGGATTGGAATGGGAAGGAGTTTGATATCACATCTCAAGCTATAGGAAGGGTCTCAGGTTTGGAAGGGGAAGGATTTGGATCTCACATCTCATGTTTTAGGACGGGTCTCAAGTTTGGTATTAGAAGCATTGAGATATCACATCTCATGGTATAGGAAGGGTCTCAGGATTGGAATGGGAAGGAGTTGGCTATCACATCTCAAGCTATCTCAGGATTGGAATGGGAAGGAGTTTGATATCACATCTCAAGCTATAGGAAGGGTCTCAGGTTTGGAAAGGGAAGGATCTGGATTTCACATCTCATGTTATAGGATGGTTCTCATGTTTGGTTTTAGTAGCATTGAGATATCACATCTCATGCTATCGGAAGGGTCTCAGGTTTGGAAGGGAAGGATTTGGATTTCATATGTTATAGGATGGTTCTCAGGTTTGGTTTTAGAAGCATTAAGATATAACATCTCATGCTATAGGAAGGGTCTCAGGTTTGGAATGGGAAGGAGTTGGATATCACATCTCATGCTAAAGGAAAGTTCTCAGGTTTGGAAGGGGAAGGATTTGGACCTCACATCTCATGTTTTAGGACGGGTCTCAGGTTTGGTATTAGAAGCATTCAAATATCACATCTCATGGTATAGGAAGGGTCTCAGGATTGGAATGGGAAGGAGTTGGATATCACATTGAATGGGAAGGAGTTTGATATCACATCTCAAGCTATAGGAAGGGTCTCAGGTTTAGAAAGGGAATGATTTGGATTTCACATCTCATGTTATAGGATGGTTCTCATGTTTGGTTTTAGAAGTATTGAGATATCACATCTCATGCTATCGGAAGGGTCTCAGATTTGGAATGGGAAGGAGTTTGATATCACATCTCATGTTATAGGAAGGATCTCAGGTTTGGTATTAGAAGCATTGAGATATCACATCTCATGCTATAGGAAGGGTCTCAGGATTGGAATCGGAAGGAGTTGTATATGACATCTCATGCCATAGGAAGGGTCTCAGGTTTGGTATAAGCATTGAGATATCACATCTCTGCTATCGGAAGTGTCTCAGGATTGGAATGGGAAGGAGTTGGATATCCCATCTCGTTATAGGAAGGGTCTCAGGTTTGGTATTAGAAGCATTGAGATATCACATCTCATGCTATAGGAAGGGTCTAAGGTTTGGAAGGGGAAGGATTTGGGTATCACATCTCATGTTATAGGACGGGTCTCAGGTTTGGTATTAGAAGCATTGAGATATCACATCTCATGGTATAGGAAGGGTCTCAGGATTGGAATGGAAAGGAGTTGGCTATCACATCTCAAGCTATCTCAGGATTGGAATGGGAAGGAGTTTGATATCACATCTCAAGCTATAGGAAGGGTCTCAGGTTTGGAAAGGGAAGGATTTGGATTTCATATCTCATGTTATAGGATGGTTCTCATGTTTGGTTTTAGTAGCATTGAGATACCACATCTCATGCTATCGGAAGGGTCTCAGGTTTGGAAAGGGAAGGATTTGGAGTTCACATGTTATAGGATGGTTCTCAGGTTTGGTTTTAGAAGCATTAAGATATAAAATCTCATGCTATAGGAATGGTCTCAGGTTTGGAATGGGAAGGAGTTGGATATCACATCTCATGCTAAAGGAAAGGTCTCAGGTTTGGAAGGGGAAGGATATGGATCTCACATCTCATGTTTTAGGACGGGTCTCAGGTTTGGTATTAGAAGCATTGAAATATCACATCCCATGGTATAGGAAGGGTCTCAGGATTGGAATGGGAAGGAGTTGGATATCACATTGAATGGGAAGGAGTTTGATATCACATCTCAAGCTATAGGAAGGGTCTCAGGATTGGAATCGGAAGGAGTTGTATAAGACATCTCATGCCATAGGAAGGGTCTCAGGTTTGGTATAAGCATTGAGATATCACATCTCTGCTATCGGAAGGGTCTCAGGATTGGAATGGGAAGGAGTTGGATATCCCATCTCGTTATAGGAAGGGTCTCAGGTTTGGTATTAGAAGCATTGAGATATCACATCTCATGCTATAGGAAGGGTCTAAGGTTTGGAAGGGGAAGGATTTGGGTATCACATCTCATGTTATAGGACTGGTCTCAGGTTTGGTATTAGAAGCATTGAGATATCAAGTCTCATGGTATAGGACGGGTCTCAGAATTGGAATGGGAAGGAGTTGGATATCACATCTCAAGCTATAGGAAGGGTCTCAGGATTGGAATGGGAAGGAGTTTGATATCACATCTCATGCCATGGTATGGGTCTCAGGTTTTGTAGAAGCATTGGGATATCACATCTCATGCTATCGGAAGGGTATCGGGATTGGATTTGGAAGGAGTTGGATATCCCATCTCATGCCATAAGAAGGGTCTAAGGTTGGAATGGGAAGGAGTTGGATATCACATCTCATGTTATAGGAAGGGTCTCAGGATTGGAATGGGAAGGACTTGGATATCACATCTCATTCTATAGGAAGGCTCTCAGGGTTGGAAGGGGAAGGAGTTGGATATCACATTTCATGTTAGAGGTAGGATCTCAGGTTTGGTATTAGAGGCATTGAGATATCACATCTCATGCCATCAGAAGGGTCTCAGGATTGGAATGGGAAGGAGTTCGATATCACATCTCATGCTAAAGGGAGGGTCTAAGGTTTGGAAGGGGAAGGATTTGGACATCACATCTCATGTTATAGGAAGGATCTCAGGTTTGGTATTAGAAGCATTGAGATATCACATCTCATGCTATCGGAAGGGTCTCAGGTTTGGTATAAGCATTGAGATATCACATCTCTGCTATCGGAAGGGTCTCAGGATTGGAATGGGAAGGACTTGGATATCACAATTCATGTTATAGGAAGGGTCTCAGGTTTGGTATTAGAAGCATTGAGATATCACATCTCATGCATTATGAAGGGTCTCAGGATTGGAATGGGAAGGACTTGGATATCACATCTCATGTTATAGGAAGGGTCTCAGGTTTGGTATTAGAAGCATTGAGATATCACATCTCATGCTATAGGAAGGGTGTCAGGAATGGAATGGGAAGGACTTGGATATCACATCTCATGATAAAGGAAGGGTCTAAGGTTTGGAAGGGGAAGGATTTGGATATCACATCTCATGTTATTGGTCCGGTCTCAGGTTTGGTATTAGAAGCATTGAGATATCAAGTCTCATGGTATAGGACGGGAGTTTGATATCACATCTCATGCCATGGTATGGGTCTCAGGTTTTGTAGAAGCATTGGGATATCACATCTCATGCTATCGGAAGGGTATCAGGATTGGATTTGGAAGGAGTTGGATATCCCATCTCATGCTATAGGAAGGGTCTCAGGTTGGAATGGGAAGGAGTTGGATATCACATCTCATGTTATAGGAAGGGTCTCAGGATTGGAATGGGAAGGACTTGGATATCACATCTCATGCTGTAGGAAGGCTCTCAGGTTTGGAAAGGGAAGGAGTTGGATATCACATTTCATGTTAGAGGTAGGATCTCAGGTTTGGTATTAGAGGCATTGAGATATCACATCTCATGCTATCAGAAGGGTATCAGGATTGGAATGGGAAGGAGTTGGATATCACATCTCATGCTAAAGGGAGGGTCTCAGGTTTGGAAGGGGAAGGATTTGGATATCACATCTCATGTTATAGGAAGGATCTCAGGTTTGGTATTAGAAGCATTGAGATATCACATCTCATGCTATCGGAAGGATCTCAGGTTTGGTATTAGAAGCATTGAGATATCACATCTCATGCTAGAGGAAGGGTCTCAGGATTGGAATGGGAAGGAGTTGGATATCACATCTCATGTTATAGGAAGGATCTCAGGTTTGGTATTAGAAGCATTGAGATATCATATCTCATGCTATAGGAAGGGTCTCAGGATTGGAATGGGAAGGAGTTGGATATCACATCTCATGCTAAAGGAAGGGTCTCAGTTTTGGTAGAAGCATTGCGATATCACATCTCTGCTATCGGAAGGGTCTCAGGATTGGAATGGGAAGGACTTAGATATCACATCTCATGCTATAGGGAGGGTCTCAGTTTTGATATTAGAAGCATTGAGATATCACATCTCATGCTATCGGAAGGGTCTCAGGATTGGAATGGGAGGAGCTGGATATCACATCTCATGCTAAAGGAAGGGTCTCAGGTTTGGAAGGTGAAGGATTTGGATATCACATCTCATGTTATAGGACGGGTCTCACGTTTGGTATTAGAAGCATTGTGATATCACATCTCATGCTATAGGATGTGTCTCAGGATTGGAATGGGAAGGAGTTGGATATCACATCTCATGCTATAGGAAGGGTTTCAGGTTTGGTAGAAGCATTGAGATATCACATCTCATGCTATAGGAAGAGTCTCAGGTTTGGGAAGGGAAGGATTTGGATTTCACATCTCATGTTATAGGATGGTTCTCATGTTTGGTTTTTGAAGCATTGAGATATCACATCTCATGCTATCGGAAGGGTCTCAGGTTTGGAATGGGAAGGAGTTGGATATCACATCTCATGTTATAGGACGGATCTCAGGTTTGGTATTAGAAGCATTGAGATATCACATCTCATGCTATAGGAAGGGTCTCCAGATTGGATTGTGAAGGATTTGGATATCACATCTCATGCTAAAGGAAGGGTCTCAGGTTTGGAATGGGAAGGAGTTGGATATGACATCTCTTGTTATAGGGAGGGTCTCAGGATTTGAATGGCAAGGAGTTGGATATCACATCTCATGCCATAGGAAGGGTCTCAGGTTTGGTATAAGCATTGAGATATCACATCTCTGCTATCGGAAGGGTCTCAGGATTGGATTGGGAAGGAGTTGGATATCCCTTCCTATGCTATAGGAAGGGTCTCAGGTTGGAATGGCAAGGAGTTGGATATCACATCTCATGCCATAGGAAGGGTCTCAGGTTTGGTATAGGCATTAAGATATCACATCTCTGCTATCGGAAGGGTCTCAGGATTGGATTGGGAAGGAGTTGGATATCCCTTCTCATGCTATAGGAAGTGTCTCAGGTTGGAATGGGAAGGAGTTGGATATCACATCTCATGTTATAGGAAGGGTCTCAGGATTGGAATGGGAAGGATTTGGATATCACATCTCTTGCTATTGGAAGGGTCTCAGGATTGGAATGGGAAGGATTTGGAAATCACATCTCATGTCATAGGAAGGATCTCAGGTTTGGTATTAGAAGCATTGATATATCACATCTCATGCTATAGGAAGGGTCTCATGTTTGGAATGGGAAGGAGTTGGATATCACATATGCTATAGGAAGTGTCTCAGGTTTGGAACGGGAAGGAGTTGGATATCACATCTCATGTTATAGGAAGGGTCTCAGGTTTGGTATAAGCATTGAGATATCACATCTCTGCTATCGGAAGTGGCTCAGGATTGGAATGGGAAGGAGTTGGATATCCCATCTCATGTTATAGGACGGGTCTCTGGTTTGGTATTAAAATCATTGAGATATCACATCGCATGCTGTAGGAAGGGTCTAAGGATTGGAATGGGATGGACTTGGATATCACATTTCATGCTATAGGAAGGGTCTCAGGATTGGGATGGGAAGGATTTGGATATCACATCTCATGCTATAGGAAGGGTCTCAGGTTTGGTATAAGCATGGAGATATCACTTCTCATGCTATAGGAAGGGTCTCAGGATTGGAATGGGAAGGAGTTGGATATCACATCTCATGTTATAGGAAGGGTCTCAAGATTGAAATGGGAAGGATTTGGATATCACATCTCTTGCTATAGGAAGGGTCTCAGGATTGGAATGGGAAGGAGTTGGATATCCCATCTTATGTTATGGGAAGGGTCTCAGGTTTGGTATTAGAAGCATTGAGATATCACATCTCATGCTATAGGAAGGGTCTCAGGATTGGAATGGGAAGGACTTGAATATCACATCTCATGCTATATGGAGGCTCTCACGTTTGGAAAGGGAAGGAGTTGGATATCACATTTCATGTTAGAGGTAGGATCTCAGGTTTGGTATTAGAGGCATTGAATATCACATCTCATGCTATCAGAAGGGTCTCAGAATTGGAATGGGAAGGAGTTGGATATCACATCTCATGCTAAAGGGAGGGTCTCAGGTTTGGAAGGGAAGGATTTCGATATCACATCTCATGTTATAGAAAGGATCTCAGGTTTGGTATTATAAGCATTGAGATATCACATCTCATGCTATCGGAAGGATCTCAGGTTTGGTATTAGAGGGATTGAGATATCACATCTCATGCTATCGGAAGGGTATCAGGATTGGATTTGGAAGTAGTTGGATATCCCATCTCATGCTATAGGAAGGGTCTCAGGTTGGAATGGGAAGGAGTTGGATATCACATCTCATGTTATAGGAAGGGTCTCAGGATTGGAATGGGAAATACTTCGATATCACATCTCATGCTATAGGAAGGCTCTCAGGTTTGGAAGGGGAAGGAGTTGGATATCACATTTCATGTTAGAGGTAGGATCTCAGGTTTGGTATTAGAGGCATTGAGATATCACATCTCATGCTATCAGAAGGGTCTCAGGATTGGAATGGGAAGGAGTTGGATATCACATCTCATGCTAAAGGGAGGGTCTCAGGTTTGCAAGGCGAAGGATTTGGATATCACAACTCGTGTTATAGGAATGATCTCAGGTTTGGTATTAGAAGCATTGAGATATCACATCTCATGCTATCGGAAGGATCTCAGGTTTGGTATTAGAAGCATTGAGATATCAAATCTCATGCTATAGGAAGGGTCTCAGGATTGGAATGGGAAGGAGTTGGATATCACATCTCATGCTATAGGAAGGGTCTCAGGATTGGAATGGGAAATAGTTTTATATGACATCTCATTCCATAGGAAGGATCTTAGGTTTGGTATTATAAGCATTGAGACATCACATCTCATGTTATAGGAATGGTCTCAGGATTGGAATGGGAAGAAGTTGGATATCACATCTCATGCTATAGGAAGGGTCTCAGGTTTGGTATAAGCATTGAGATATCACATCTCATGCTATAGGAAGGGTCTCAGGATTGGAATGGGAAGGAGTTGTATATGACATCTCATGCCACAGGAAGGGTCTCAGGTTTGGTATAAGCATTGAGATATCACATCTCTGCTATCAGAAGAGTCTCAGGATTGGAATGGGAAGGAGTTGGATATCCCATCTCATGTTATAGGAAGGGTCTCAGGTTTGGTATTAGAAGCATTGAGATATCACATCTCATGCTATAGGAAGGGTCTCAGGATTGGAATGGGAAGGACTTGGATATCACATCTCATGCTATAGGGAGGGTGTCAAGTTTGATATTAGAAGCATTGAGATAACAAATCTCATGATATCGGAAGGGTCTCAGGATTGGAATGGGAAGGAGTTGGATATAACATCTCATGATAAAGTAAGGGTCTAAGGTTTGGAAGGGGAAGGATTTGGATATCACATCTCATGTTATAGGAAGGGTCTCAGGATTGGAATGGGAAGGAGTTTGATATCAAATCTCATGCCATAGTATGGGTCTCAGGTTTGGTAGAAGCATTGAGATATCAAGTCTCATGGTATAGGAAGGGTCTCAGAATTGGAAAGGGAAGGAGTTGGATATCACATCTCAAGCTATAGGAAGGGTCTCAGGATTGGAATGGGAAGGAGTTTGATATCAGATCTCATGTCATAGTATGGGTCTCAGGTTTGGTAGAAGCATTGGGATATCACATCTCATGCTATCGGAAGGGTATCAGGATTGGATTTGGAAGGAGTTGGATATCCCATCTCATGCTATAGGAAGGGTCTCAGGTTGGAATCGGAAGGAGTTGGATATCACATCTCATGTTATAGGAAGGGTCTCCGGATTGGAATGAGAAGGACTTGGATATAACATCTCATGCTATAGGAAGGCTCTCAGGATTGGAATGGGAACGAGTTGGATATCAAATCTCATGCTAAAGGGAAGGTCTCAGGTTTGGAAGGGGAAGGATTTGGATATCACATCTCATGTTAAAGGAAGGATCTCAGGTTTGGTATTAGAAGCATTGAGATATCACATCTCGTGCTATCGGAAGGATCTCAGGTTTGGTATTAGAGGCATTGAGATATCACATCTCATGCTATCGGAAGGGTCTCAGGATTGGAATGGGAAGGAGTTGAATATCACATCTCATGCTATAGGAAGGATCTCAGGTTTGGAACGGGAAGGAGTTGGATATCCCAACTCATGTTATAGGACGGGTCTCAGGTTTGATATTAGAAGCATTGAGATATCACATCACATGCTGTAGGAAGGGTCTCAGGTTTGGAATGGGAAGGAATTGGATATCACATCTCATGTCATAGGAAGGATCTCAGGTTTGGTATTAGAAGCATTGAGATATCACATCACATGCTATAGGAATGGTCTCAGGATTGGAATGGTAAGGAGTTGGATATTACATTCTTGCTATAGGAAGGGTCTCATGTTTGGAATGGGAAGGAGTTGGATATCACATATGCTATAGGAAGGGTCTCAGGTTTGGAACGGGAAGGAGTTGGATATCACATCTCATGTTATAGGAAGGGTCTCAGGTTTGGTATAAGCATTGAGATATCACATCTCTGCTATCGGAAGTGTCTCAGGATTGAAATGGGAAGGAGTTGGATATCCCATCTCATGTTATAGGACGGGTCTCAGGTTTGGTATTAGAATCATTGAGATATCACATCTCATGCTGTAGGAAGTGTCTAAGGATTGGAATGGGAAGGACTTGGATATCACATCTCACGCTATAGGTAGGCTCTCAGGTTTGGAAAGGGAAGGAGTTGGATATCACATTTCATGTAAGAGGAAGGATCTCAGGTTTGGTATTAGAGGCATTGAGATATCACATCTCATGCTATAGGAAGTGTCTCAGGATTGGAATGGGAAGGATTTGGATATCACATCTCATGCTATAGGAAGGGTCTCAGGTTTGGTATAAGCATTGAGATATCACATCTCATGCTATAGGAAGGGTCTCAGGATTGGAATGGGAAGGAGTTGGATATCACATCTCATGCTATAGGTAGGCTCTCAGGTTTGGAAAGGGAAGGAGTTGGATATCACATTTCATGTTAGAGGAAGGATTTCAGATTTGGTATAAGCATTGAGATATCACATCTCATGCTATAGGAAGGGTCTCAGGATTGGAATGGGAAGGAGTTGGATATCACATCTCATGTTATAGGAAGGATCTCAGATTTGGTATTAGAATCATTGAGACATCACATCTCATGCTAAAGGAAGGGTCTCAGGATTGGAATGAGAAGGAGTTGGATATCACATCTCATGTTATAGGAAGGGTCTCAGGATTGGAATGGGAAGGACTTCGATATCACATCTCATGTTATAGAAAGGCTCCCAGGTTTGGAAGGGGAAGGAGTTGGATATCACATTTCATGTTAGAGGTAGAATCTCAGGTTTGGTATTAGAGGCATGAGATATAACATCTCATGCTATCAGAAGGGTCTCAGGATTGGAATGGGAAGGACTTGGATATCACATCTCATGCTAAAGGGAGGGTCTCAGGTTTGGAAGGGGAAGGATTTTGATATCACATCTCATGTTACAGGAAGGGTCTCAGGATTGGAATGGGAAATACTTCGATATCATATCTCATGTTATAGGAAGGATCTCAGGTTTGGTATTAGAAGTATTGAGATATCACATCTCATGCTATAGGAAGGGTCTCAGGATTGGAATGGGAAGGAGTTGGATATCACATCTCATGCTATAAGAAGGGTCTCAGGAATGGAATGGGAAGGAGTTTTATATGACATCTCATGCCATAGGAAGGATCTCAGGTTTGGTATTAGTAGCATTGAGACATCACATCTCATGTTATAGGAAGGGTCTCAGGGTTGGAATGGGAAGGAGTTGGATATCACATCTCATGCTATAGGAAGGGTCTCAGGTTTGGTATAAGCATTGAGATATCACATCTCATGCTATAGGAAGGGTCTCAGGATTGGAATGGGAAGGAGTTGTATATGACATCTCATGCCATAGGAAGGGTCTCAGGTTTGGTATAAGCATTGAGATATCACATCTCTGCTATCGGAAGGGTCTCAGGATTGGAATGGGAAGGGGTTGGATATCCCATCTTATGTTATAGGAAGGGTCTCAGGTTTGGTAGTAGAAGCATTGAGATATCACATCTCATGCTATAGGAAGGGTCTCAGGATTGGAATGGGAAGGACTTGGATATCACATCTCATGCTATAGGGAGGGTCTCACGTTTGGAAAGGGAAGGAGTTGGATATCACATTTCATGTTAGAGGTAGGATCTCAGGTTTGGTATTAGAGGCATTGAATATCACATCTCATGCTATCAGAAGGGTCTCAGGATTGGAATGGGAAAGAGTTGGATATCACATCTCATGCTAAAGGGAGGGTCTCAGGTTTGGAAGGGGAAGGATTTTGATATCACATCTCATGTTATAGGAAGGATCTCAGGATTGGAATGGGAAGGACTTGGATATCACATCTCATGCTAAAGGGAGGGTCTCAGGTTTGGAAGGGGAAGGATTTTGATATCACATCTCATGTTATAGGAAGGATCTCACGTTTGGTATTAAAAGCATTGAGATTTCACATCTCATGCTATCGGAAGGATCTCAGGTTTGGTATTAGAGGGATTGAGATATCACATCTCATGCTATCGGAAGGGTATCAGGATTGGATTTGGAAGTAGTTGGATATCCCATCTCATGTTATAGGAAGGGTCTCAGGTTGGACTGGGAAGGAGTTGGATATCACATCTCATGTTACAGGAAGGGTCTCAGGATTGGAATGGGAAATACTTCGATATCATATCTCATGTTATAGGAAGGATCTCAGGTTTGGTATTAGAAGTATTGAGATATCACATCTCATGCTATAGGAAGGGTCTCAGGATTGGAATGGGAAGGAGTTGGATATCACATCTCATGCTATAAGAAGGGTCTCAGGAATGGAATGGGAAGGAGTTTTATATGACATCTCATGCCATAGGAAGGATCTCAGGTTTGGTATTAGTAGCATTGAGACATCACATCTCATGTTATAGGAAGGGTCTCAGGGTTGGAATGGGAAGGAGTTGGATATCACATCTCATGCTATAGGAAGGGTCTCAGGTTTGGTATAAGCATTGAGATATCACATCTCATGCTATAGGAAGGGTCTCAGGATTGGAATGGGAAGGAGTTGTATATGACATCTCATGCCATAGGAAGGGTCTCAGGTTTGGTATAAGCATTGAGATATCACATCTCTGCTATCGGAAGGGTCTCAGGATTGGAATGGGAAGGAGTTGGATATCCCATCTTATGTTATAGGAAGGGTCTCAGGTTTGGTAGTAGAAGCATTGAGATATCACATCTCATGCTATAGGAAGGGTCTCAGGATTGGAATGGGAAGGACTTCGATATCACATCTCATGTTATAGAAAGGCTCCCAGGTTTGGAAGGGGAAGGAGTTGGATATCACATTTCATGTTAGAGGTAGAATCTCAGGTTTGGTATTAGAGGCATGAGATATAACATCTCATGCTATCAGAAGGGTCTCAGGATTGGAATGGGAAGGACTTGGATATCACATCTCATGCTAAAGGGAGGGTCTCAGGTTTGGAAGGGGAAGGATTTTGATATCACATCTCATGTTATGGGAAGGATCTCACGTTTGGTATTAGAAGCATTGAGATATCACATCTCATGCTATGGGAAGGATCTCAGGTTTGGTATTAGAGGGATTGAGATATCACATCTCATGCTATCGGAAGGGTATCAGGATTGGATTTGGAAGTAGTTGGATATCCCATCTCATGCTAAAGGGAGGGTCTCAGGTTTGGAAGGGGAAGGATTTGGATATCATATCTCATGTTATAGGAAGGATCTCAGGTTTGGTATTAGAAGTATTGAGATATCACATCTCATGCTATAGGAAGGGTCTCAGGATTGGAATGGGAAGGAGTTGGATATCACATCTCATGCTATAAGAAGGGTCTCAGGAATGGAATGGGAAGGAGTTTTATATGACATCTCATGCCATAGGAAGGATCTCAGGTTTGGTATTAGTAGCATTGAGACATCACATCTCATGTTATAGGAAGGGTCTCAGGGTTGGAATGGGAAGGAGTTGGATATCACATCTCATGCTATAGGAAGGGTCTCAGGTTTGGTATAAGCATTGAGATATCACATCTCATGCTATAGGAAGGGTCTCAGGATTGGAATGGGAAGGAGTTGTATATGACATCTCATGCCATAGGAGGGGTCTCAGGTTTGGTATAAGCATTGAGATATCACATCTCTGCTATCGGAAGGGTCTCAGGATTGGAATGGGAAGGAGTTGGATATCCCATCTTATGTTATAGGAAGGGTCTCAGGTTTGGTAGTAGAAGCATTGAGATATCACATCTCATGCTATAGGAAGGGTCTCAGGATTGGAATGGGAAGGACTTGGATATCACATCTCATGCTATAGGGAGGGTCTCACGTTTGGAAAGGGAAGGAGTTGGATATCACATTTCATGTTAGAGGTAGGATCTCAGGTTTGGTATTAGAGGCATTGAATATCACATCTCATGCTATCAGAAGGGTCTCAGGATTGGAATGGGAAAGAGTTGGATATCACATCTCATGCTAAAGGGAGGGTCTCAGGTTTGGAAGGGGAAGGATTTTGATATCACATCTCATGTTATAGGAAGGATCTCACGTTTGGTATTAAAAGCATTGAGATTTCACATCTCATGCTATCGGAAGGATCTCAGGTTTGGTATTAGAGGGATTGAGATATCACATCTCATGCTATCGGAAGGGTATCAGGATTGGATTTGGAAGTAGTTGGATATCCCATCTCATGTTATAGGAAGGGTCTCAGGTTGGACTGGGAAGGAGTTGGATATCACATCTCATGTTACAGGAAGGGTCTCAGGATTGGAATGGGAAATACTTCGATATCATATCTCATGTTATAGGAAGGATCTCAGGTTTGGTATTAGAAGTATTGAGATATCACATCTCATGCTATAGGAAGGGTCTCAGGATTGGAATGGGAAGGAGTTGGATATCACATCTCATGCTATAAGAAGGGTCTCAGGAATGGAATGGGAAGGAGTTTTATATGACATCTCATGCCATAGGAAGGATCTCAGGTTTGGTATTAGTAGCATTGAGACATCACATCTCATGTTATAGGAAGGGTCTCAGGGTTGGAATGGGAAGGAGTTGGATATCACATCTCATGCTATAGGAAGGGTCTCAGGTTTGGTATAAGCATTGAGATATCACATCTCATGCTATAGGAAGGGTCTCAGGATTGGAATGGGAAGGAGTTGTATATGACATCTCATGCCATAGGAAGGGTCTCAGGTTTGGTATAAGCATTGAGATATCACATCTCTGCTATCGGAAGGGTCTCAGGATTGGAATGGGAAGGGGTTGGATATCCCATCTTATGTTATAGGAAGGGTCTCAGGTTTGGTAGTAGAAGCATTGAGATATCACATCTCATGCTATAGGAAGGGTCTCAGGATTGGAATGGGAAGGACTTGGATATCACATCTCATGCTATAGGGAGGGTCTCACGTTTGGAAAGGGAAGGAGTTGGATATCACATTTCATGTTAGAGGTAGGATCTCAGGTTTGGTATTAGAGGCATTGAATATCACATCTCATGCTATCAGAAGGGTCTCAGGATTGGAATGGGAAAGAGTTGGATATCACATCTCATGCTAAAGGGAGGGTCTCAGGTTTGGAAGGGGAAGGATTTTGATATCACATCTCATGTTATAGGAAGGATCTCACGTTTGGTATTAAAAGCATTGAGATTTCACATCTCATGCTATCGGAAGGATCTCAGGTTTGGTATTAGAGGGATTGAGATATCACATCTCATGCTATCGGAAGGGTATCAGGATTGGATTTGGAAGTAGTTGGATATCCCATCTCATGCTATAGGAAGGGTCTCAGGTTGGACTGGGAAGGAGTTGGATATCACATCTCATGTTACAGGAAGGGTCTCAGGATTGGAATGGGAAATACTTCGATATCATATCTCATGTTATAGGAAGGATCTCAGGTTTGGTATTAGAAGTATTGAGATATCACATCTCATGCTATAGGAAGGGTCTCAGGATTGGAATGGGAAGGAGTTGGATATCACATCTCATGCTATAAGAAGGGTCTCAGGAATGGAATGGGAAGGAGTTTTATATGACATCTCATGCCATAGGAAGGATCTCAGGTTTGGTATTAGAGGGATTGAGATATCACATCTCATGCTATCGGAAGGGTATCAGGATTGGATTTGGAAGTAGTTGGATATCCCATCTCATGCTATAGGAAGGGTCTCAGGTTGGAATGGGAAGGAGTTGGATATCACATCTCATGTTATAGGAAGGGTCTCAGGATTGGAATGGGAAATACTTCGATATCACATCTCATGCTATAGGAAGGCTCTCAGGTTTGGAAGGGGAAGGAGTTGGATATCACATTTCATGTTAGAGGTAGGATCTCAGGTTTGGTATTAGAGGCATTGAGATATCACATCTCATGCTATCAGAAGGGTCTCAGGATTGGAATGGGAAGGAGTTGGATATCACATCTCATGCTAAAGGGAGGGTCTCAGGTTTGCAAGGCGAAGGATTTGGATATCACAACTCGTGTTATAGGAATGATCTCAGGTTTGGTATTAGAAGCATTGAGATATCACATCTCATGCTATCGGAAGGATCTCAGGTTTGGTATTAGAAGCATTGAGATATCAAATCTCATGCTATAGGAAGGGTCTCAGGATTGGAATGGGAAGGAGTTGGATATCACATCTCATGCTATAGGAAGGGTCTCAGGATTGGAATGGGAAATAGTTTTATATGACATCTCATTCCATAGGAAGGATCTTAGGTTTGGTATTATAAGCATTGAGACATCACATCTCATGTTATAGGAATGGTCTCAGGATTGGAATGGGAAGAAGTTGGATATCACATCTCATGCTATAGGAAGGGTCTCAGGTTTGGTATAAGCATTGAGATATCACATCTCATGCTATAGGAAGGGTCTCAGGATTGGAATGGGAAGGAGTTGTATATGACATCTCATGCCACAGGAAGGGTCTCAGGTTTGGTATAAGCATTGAGATATCACATCTCTGCTATCGGAAGAGTCTCAGGATTGGAATGGGAAGGAGTTGGATATCCCATCTCATGCTATAAGAAGGGTCTCAGGAATGGAATGGGAAGGAGTTTTATATGACATCTCATGCCATAGGAAGGATCTCAGGTTTGGTATTAGAGGGATTGAGATATCACATCTCATGCTATCGGAAGGGTATCAGGATTGGATTTGGAAGTAGTTGGATATCCCATCTCATGCTATAGGAAGGGTCTCAGGTTGGAATGGGAAGGAGTTGGATATCACATCTCATGTTATAGGAAGGGTCTCAGGATTGGAATGGGAAATACTTCGATATCACATCTCATGCTATAGGAAGGCTCTCAGGTTTGGAAGGGGAAGGAGTTGGATATCACATTTCATGTTAGAGGTAGGATCTCAGGTTTGGTATTAGAGGCATTGAGATATCACATCTCATGCTATCAGAAGGGTCTCAGGATTGGAATGGGAAGGAGTTGGATATCACATCTCATGCTAAAGGGAGGGTCTCAGGTTTGCAAGGCGAAGGATTTGGATATCACAACTCGTGTTATAGGAATGATCTCAGGTTTGGTATTAGAAGCATTGAGATATCACATCTCATGCTATCGGAAGGATCTCAGATTTGGTATTAGAAGCATTGAGATATCAAATCTCATGCTATAGGAAGGGTCTCAGGATTGGAATGGGAAGGAGTTGGATATCACATCTCATGCTATAGGAAGGGTCTCAGGATTGGAATGGGAAATAGTTTTATATGACATCTCATTCCATAGGAAGGATCTTAGGTTTGGTATTATAAGCATTGAGACATCACATCTCATGTTATAGGAATGGTCTCAGGATTGGAATGGGAAGAAGTTGGATATCACATCTCATGCTATAGGAAGGGTCTCAGGTTTGGTATAAGCATTGAGATATCACATCTCATGCTATAGGAAGGGTCTCAGGATTGGAATGGGAAGGAGTTGTATATGACATCTCATGCCACAGGAAGGGTCTCAGGTTTGGTATAAGCATTGAGATATCACATCTCTGCTATCGGAAGAGTCTCAGGATTGGAATGGGAAGGAGTTGGATATCCCATCTCATGTTATAGGAAGGGTCTCAGGTTTGGTATTAGAAGCATTGAGATATCACATCTCATGCTATAGGAAGGGTCTCAGGATTGGAATTGGAAGGACTTGGATATCACATCTCATGCTATAGGGAGGGTGTCAAGTTTGATATTAGAAGCATTGAGATAACAAATCTCATGATATCGGAAGGGTCTCAGGATTGGAATGGGAAGGAGTTGGATATCACATCTCATGATAAAGTAAGGGTCTAAGGTTTGGAAGGGGAAGGATTTGGATATCACATCTCATGTTATAGGAAGGGTCTCAGGATTGGAATGGAAAGGAGTTTGATATCAAATCTCATGCCATAGTATGGGTCTCAGGTTTGGTAGAAGCATTGAGATATCAAGTCTCATGGTATAGGAAGGGTCTCAGAATTGGAAAGGGAAGGAGTTGGATATCACATCTCAAGCTATAGGAAGGGTCTCAGGATTGGAATGGGAAGGAGTTTGATATCAGATCTCATGTCATAGTATGGGTCTCAGGTTTGGTAGAAGCATTGGGATATCACATCTCATGCTATCGGAAGGGTATCAGGATTGGATTTGGAAGGAGTTGGATATCCCATCTAATGCTATAGGAAGGGTCTCAGGTTGGAATCGGAAGGAGTTGGATATCACATCTCATGTTATAGGAAGGGTCTCCGGATTGGAATGAGAAGGACTTGGATATCACATCTCATGCTATAGGAAGGCTCTCAGGATTGGAATGGGAACGAGTTGGATATCAAATCTCATGCTAGAGGGAAGGTCTCAGGTTTGGAAGGCGAAGGATTTGGATATCACATCTCATGTTAAAGGAAGGATCTCAGGTTTGGTATTAGAAGCATTGAGATATCACATCTCGTGCTATTGGAAGGATCTCAGGTTTGGTATTAGAGGCATTGAGATATCACATCTCATGCTATCGGAAGGGTCTCAGGATTGGAATGGGAAGGAGTTGAATATCACATCTCATGCTATAGGAAGGATCTCAGGTTTGGAACGGGAAGGAGTTGGATATCCCAACTCATGTTATAGGACGGGTCTCAGGTTTGATATTAGAAGCATTGAGATATCACATCACATGCTGTAGGAAGGGTCTCAGGTTTGGAATGGGAAGGAATTGGATATCACATCTCATGTCATAGGAAGGATCTCAGGTTTGGTATTAGAAGCATTGAGATATCACATCACATGCTATAGGAATGGTCTCAGGATTGGAATGGTAAGGAGTTGGATATTACATTCTTGCTATAGGAAGGGTCTCATGTTTGGAATGGGAAGGAGTTGGATATCACATATGCTATAGGAAGGGTCTCAGGTTTGGAACGGGAAGGAGTTGGATATCACATCTCATGTTATAGGAAGGGTCTCAGGTTTGGTATAAGCATTGAGATATCACATCTCTGCTATCGGAAGTGTCTCAGGATTGAAATGGGAAGGAGTTGGATATCCCATCTCATGTTATAGGACGGGTCTCAGGTTTGGTATTAGAATCATTGAGATATCACATCTCATGCTGTAGGAAGTGTCTAAGGATTGGAATGGGAAGGACTTGGATATCACATCTCACGCTATAGGTAGGCTCTCAGGTTTGGAAAGGGAAGGAGTTGGATATCACATTTCATGTAAGAGGAAGGATCTCAGGTTTGGTATTAGAGGCATTGAGATATCACATCTCATGCTATAGGAAGTGTCTCAGGATTGGAATGGGAAGGATTTGGATATCACATCTCATGCTATAGGAAGGGTCTCAGGTTTGGTATAAGCATTGAGATATCACATCTCATGCTATAGGAAGGGTCTCAGGATTGGAATGGGAAGGAGTTGGATATCACATCTCATGCTATAGGTAGGCTCTCAGGTTTGGAAAGGGAAGGAGTTGGATATCACATTTCATGTTAGAGGAAGGATTTCAGATTTGGTATAAGCATTGAGATATCACATCTCATGCTATAGGAAGGGTCTCAGGATTGGAATGGGAAGGAGTTGGATATCACATCTCATGTTATAGGAAGGATCTCAGATTTGGTATTAGAAGCATTGAGACATCACATCTCATGCTAAAGGAAGGGTCTCAGGATTGGAATGAGAAGGAGTTGGATATCACATCTCATGTTATAGGAAGGGTCTCAGGATTGGAATGGGAAGGACTTCGATATCACATCTCATGTTATAGAAAGGCTCCCAGGTTTGGAAGGGGAAGGAGTTGGATATCACATTTAATGTTAGAGGTAGAATCTCAGGTTTGGTATTAGAGGCATGAGATATAACATCTCATGCTATCAGAAGGGTCTCAGGATTGGAATGGGAAGGACTTGGATATCACATCTCATGCTAAAGGGAGGGTCTCAGGTTTGGAAGGGGAAGGATTTTGATATCACATCTCATGTTATGGGAAGGATCTCACGTTTGGTATTAGAAGCATTGAGATATCACATCTCATGCTATCGGAAGGATCTCAGGTTTGGTATTAGAGGGATTGAGATATCACATCTCATGCTATCGGAAGGGTATCAGGATTGGATTTGGAAGTAGTTGGATATCCCATCTCATGCTAAAGGGAGGGTCTCAGGTTTGGAAGGGGAAGGATTTGGATATCATATCTCATGTTATAGGAAGGATCTCAGGTTTGGTATTAGAAGTATTGAGATATCACATCTCATGCTATAGGAAGGGTCTCAGGATTGGAATGGGAAGGAGTTGGATATCACATCTCATGCTATAAGAAGGGTCTCGGGAATGGAATGGGAAGGAGTTTTATATGATATCTCATGCCATAGGAAGGATCTCAGGTTTGGTATTAGTAGCATTGAGACATCACATCTCATGTTATAGGAAGGGTCTCAGGGTTGGAATGGGAAGGAGTTGGATATCACATCTCATGCTATAGGAAGGGTCTCAGGTTTGGTATAAGCATTGAGATATCACATCTCATGCTATAGGAAGGGTCTCAGGATTGGAATGGGAAGGAGTTGTATATGACATCTCATGCCATAGGAAGGGTCTTAGGTTTGGTATAAGCATTGAGATATCACATCGCTGCTATCGGAAGGGTCTCAGGATTGGAATGGGAAGGAGTTGAATATCCCATCTTATGTTATAGGAAGGGTCTCAGGTTTGGTAGTAGAAGCATTGAGATATCACATCTCATGCTATAGGAAGGGTCTCAGGATTGGAATGGGAAGGACTTGGATATCACATCTCATGCTATAGGGAGGGTCTCACGTTTGGAAAGGGAAGGAGTTGGATATCACATTTCATGTTAGAGGTAGGATCTCAGGTTTGGTATTAGAGGCATTGAATATCACATCTCATGCTATCAGAAGGGTCTCAGGATTGGAATGGGAAATAGTTGGATATCACATCTCATGCTAAAGGGAGGGTCTCAGGTTTGGAAGGGGAAGGATTTTGATATCACATCTCATGTTATAGGAAGGATCTCACGTTTGGTATTAAAAGCATTGAGATTTCACATCTCATGCTATCGGAAGGATCTCAGGTTTGGTATTAGAGGGATTGAGATATCACATCTCATGCTATCGGAAGGGTATCAGGATTGGATTTGGAAGTAGTTGGATATCCCATCTCATGCTATAGGAAGGGTCTCAGGTTGGACTGGGAAGGAGTTGGATATCACATCTCATGTTACAGGAAGGGTCTCAGGATTGGAATGGGAAATACTTCGATATCATATCTCATGTTATAGGAAGGATCTCAGGTTTGGTATTAGAAGTATTGAGATATCACATCTCATGCTATAGGAAGGGTCTCAGGATTGGAATGGGAAGGAGTTGGATATCACATCTCATGCTATAAGAAGGGTCTCAGGAATGGAATGGGAAGGAGTTTTATATGACATCTCATGCCATAGGAAGGATCTCAGGTTTGGTATTAGTAGCATTGAGACATCACATCTCATGTTATAGGAAGGGTCTCAGGGTTGGAATGGGAAGGAGTTGGATATCACATCTCATGCTATAGGAAGGGTCTCAGGTTTGGTATAAGCATTGAGATATCACATCTCATGCTATAGGAAGGGTCTCAGGATTGGAATGGGAAGGAGTTGTATATGACATCTCATGCCATAGGAAGGGTCTCAGGTTTGGTATAAGCATTGAGATATCACATCTCTGCTATCGGAAGGGTCTCAGGATTGGAATGGGAAGGAGTTGGATATCCCATCTTATGTTATAGGAAGGGTCTCAGGTTTGGTAGTAGAAGCATTGAGATATCACATCTCATGCTATAGGAAGGGTCTCAGGATTGGAATGGGAAGGACTTGGATATCACATCTCATGCTATAGGGAGGGTCTCACGTTTGGAAAGGGAAGGAGTTGGATATCAAATTTCATGTTAGAGGTAGGATCTCAGGTTTGGTATTAGAGGCATTGAATATCACATCTCATGCTATAAGAAGGGTCTCAGGATTGGAATGGGAAAGAGTTGGATATCACATCTCATGCTAAAGGGAGGGTCTCAGGTTTGGAAGGGGAAGGATTTTGATATCACATCTCATGTTATAGGAAGGATCTCACGTTTGGTATTAAAAGCATTGAGATTTCATATCTCATGCTATCGGAAGGGTATCAGGATTGGATTTGGAAGTAGTTGGATATCCCATCTCATGCTATAGGAAGGGTCTCAGGTTGGACTGGGAAGGAGTTGGATATCACATCTCATGTTACAGGAAGGGTCTCAGGATTGGAATGGGAAATACTTCGATATCACATCTCATGCTATAGGAAGGCTCTCAGGTTTGGAAGGGGAAGGAGTTGGATATCACATTTCATGTTAGAGGTAAGATCTCAGGTTTGGTATTAGAGGCATTGAGATATCACATCTCATGCTATCAGAAGGGTCTCAGGATTGGAATGGGAAGGAGTTGGATATCACATCTCACGCTAAAGGGAGGGTCTCAGGTTTGGAAGGGGAAGGATTTGGATATCACATCTCGTGTTATAGGAATGATCTCAGGTTTGGTATTAGAAGCATTGAGATATCACATCTCATGCTATCGGAAGGATCTCAGGTTTGGTATTAGAAGCATTGAGATATCAAATCTCATGCTATAGGAAGGGTCTCAGGATTGGAATGGGGAGGAGTTGGATTTCACATCTCATGCTATTGGAAGGGTCTCAGGATTGGAATGGGAAGGAGTTTTATATGACATCTCATGCCATAGGAAGGATCTCAGGGGTTTGGTATAAGAAGCATTGAGATATCACATCTCATGCTATAGGAAGGGTCTCAGGATTGGAATGTGAAGGAGTTGGATATCACATCTCATGCTAAAGGAAGGGTCTCAGTTTTGGTAGAAGCATTGCGATATCACATCTCATGCTATAGGAAGGGTCTCAGGATTGGAATCGGAAGGAGTTGGATATCACATCTCATGCTATAGGAAGGGTCTCAGGTTTGGTGTAAGCATTGAAATATCACATCTCTGCTATCGGAAGGGTCTCAGGATTGGAATGGGAAGGACTTAGATATCAAATCTCATGCTATAGGGAGGGTCTCAGTTTTGATATTAGAAGCATTGAGATATCACATCTCATGCTATCGGAAGGGTCTCAGGATTGGAATGGGAGGAGCTGGATATCACATCTCATGCTAAAGGAAGGGTCTCAGGTTTGGAAGGGGAAGGATTTGGATATCATATCTCATGTTATAGGAAGGGTCTCAGGTTTGGTATTAGAAGCATTGTGATATCACTTCTCATGCTATAGGATGTGTCTCAGGATTGGAATGGGAAGGAGTTGGATATCACATCTCATGCTATAGGAAGGGTTTCAGGTTTGGTAGAAGCATTGAGATATCACATCTCATGCTATAGGAAGAGTCTCAGGTTTGGGAAGGGAAGGATTTGGATTTCACATCTCATGTTATAGGATGGTTCTCATGTTTGGTTTTTGAAGCATTGAGATATCACATCTCATGCTATCGGAAGTGTCTCAGGTTTGGAATGTGAAGGATTTGGATATCACATCTCATGCTAAAGGAAGGGTCTCAGGTTTGGAATGGGAAGGAGTTGGATATGACATCTCTTGTTATAGGGAGGGTCTCAGGATTTGAATGGCAAGGAGTTGGATATCACATCTCTGCTATCGGAAGGGTCTCAGGATTGGATTGGGAAGGAGTTGGATATCCCTTCTCATGCTATAGGAAGGGTCTCGGGTTGGAATGGGAAGGAGTTGGATATCACATCTCATGTTATAGGAAGGGTCTCAGGATTGGAATGGGAAGGATTTGGATATCACATCTCTTGCTATAGGAAGGGTCTCAGGTTTTTTATTAGAAACATTGAGATATCACATCTCATGCTATAGGAAAGGTTTTAGGATTGGAATGGGAAGTATTTGGATATCACATCTCATGCTAAAGGAAGGGTCTCAGGTTTGGAAGGGGATTGATTTGGATATCATATCTCATGTTATAGGACGGGTCCCAGGTTTGGTATTAGAAGCATTGAGATATCACATCTCATGGTATAGGAAGGGTCTCAGGGTTGGAATGGGAAGGAGTTGGATATCACATCTCATCCAATAGGAAGGGTCTCAGGTTTGGAATGGGAAGGAATTGGATATCACATCTCATGTTATAGGAAGGATCTCAGGTTTGGTATTAGAAGCATTGAGATATCACATCTCATGCTATAGGAAGGGTCTCAGGATTGGAATGTGAAGGATTTGGATATCACATCTCATGCTAAAGGAACGGTCTCAGGTTTGGTAGAAGCATTGAGATATCACATCTCATGCTATAGGAAGGGTCTCAGGATTTGAATGGCAAGGAGTTGGATATCACATCTCATGCCATAGGAAGGGTCTCAGGTTTGGTATAAGCATTGAGATATCACATCTCTGCTATCGGAAGGGTCTCAGGATTGGATTGGGAAGGAGTTGGATATCCCTTCTCATGCTATAGGAAGTGTCTCAGGTTGGAATGGGAAGGAGTTGGATATCACATCTCATGCTATAGGTAGGCTCTCAGGTTTGGTATAAGCATTGAGATATCACATCTCATGCTATAGGAAGGGTCTCAGGATTGGAATGGGAAGGATTTGGATATCACATCTCATGCTATTGGAAGGGTCTCAGGTTTGGTATAAGCATCGAGATATCACTTCTCATGCGATAGGAAGGGTCTCAGGATTGGAATGGGAAGGAGTTGGATATCCCATCTTATGTTATAGGAAGGGTCTCGGGTTTGGTAGTAGAAGCATTGAGATATCACATCTCATGCTATAGGAAGGGTCTCAGGATTGGAATGGGAAGGACTTGGATATCACATCTCATGCTATAGGGAGGGTCTCACGTTTGGAAAGGGAAGGAGTTGGATATCACATTTCATGTTAGAGGTAGGATCTCAGGTTTGGTATTAGAGGCATTGAATATCACATCTCATGCTATCAGAAGGGTCTCAGGATTGGAATGGGAAAGAGTTGGATATCACATCTCATGCTAAAGGGAGGGTCTCAGGTTTGGAAGGGGAAGGATTTTGATATCACATCTCATGTTATAGGAAGGATCTCACGTTTGGTATTAAAAGCATTGAGATTTCACATCTCATGCTATCGGAAGGATCTCAGGTTTGGTATTAGAGGGATTGAGATATCACATCTCATGCTATCGGAAGGGTATCAGGATTGGATTTGGAAGTAGTTGAGTATCCCATCTCATGCTATAGGAAGGGTCTCAGGTTGGACTGGGAAGGAGTTGGATATCACATCTCATGTTACAGGAAGGGTCTCAGGATTGGATTGGGAAATACTTCGATATCATATCTCATGTTATAGGAAGGATCTCAGGTTTGGTATTAGAAGCATTGAGATATCAAATCTCATGCTATAGGAAGGGTCTCAGGATTGGAATGGGAAATAGTTTTATATGACATCTCATTCCATAGGAAGGATCTTAGGTTTGGTATTATAAGCATTGAGACATCACATCTCATGTTATAGGAATGGTCTCAGGATTGGAATGGGAAGAAGTTGGATATCACATCTCATGCTATAGGAAGGGTCTCAGGTTTGGTATAAGCATTGAGATATCACATCTCATGCTATAGGAAGGGTCTCAGGATTGGAATGGGAAGGAGTTGTATATGACATCTCATGCCACAGGAAGGGTCTCAGGTTTGGTATAAGCATTGAGATATCACATCTCTGCTATCGGAAGAGTCTCAGGATTGGAATGGGAAGGAGTTGGATATCCCATCTCATGTTATAGGAAGGGTCTCAGGTTTGGTATTAGAAGCATTGAGATATCACATCTCATGCTATAGGAAGGGTCTCAGGATTGGAATGGGAAGGACTTGGATATCACATCTCATGCTATAGGGAGGGTGTCAAGTTTGATATTAGAAGCATTGAGATAACAAATCTCATGATATCGGAAGGGTCTCAGGATTGGAATGGGAAGGAGTTGGATATCACATCTCATGATAAAGTAAGGGTCTAAGGTTTGGAAGGGGAAGGATTTGGATATCACATCTCATGTTATAGGAAGGGTCTCAGGATTGGAATGGAAAGGAGTTTGATATCAAATCTCATGCCATAGTATGGGTCTCAGGTTTGGTAGAAGCATTGAGATATCAAGTCTCATGGTATAGGAAGGGTCTCAGAATTGGAAAGGGAAGGAGTTGGATATCACATCTCAAGCTATAGGAAGGGTCTCAGGATTGGAATGGGAAGGAGTTTGATATCAGATCTCATGTCATAGTATGGGTCTCAGGTTTGGTAGAAGCATTGGGATATCACATCTCATGCTATCGGAAGGGTATCAGGATTGGATTTGGAAGGAGTTGGATATCCCATCTCATGCTATAGGAAGGGTCTCAGGTTGGAATCGGAAGGACTTGGATATCACATCTCATGCTATAGGAAGGCTCTCAGGATTGGAATGGGAACGAGTTGGATATCAAATCTCATGCTAAAGGGAAGGTCTCAGGTTTGGAAGGCGAAGGATTTGGATATCACATCTCATGTTAAAGGAAGGATCTCAGGTTTGGTATTAGAAGCATTGAGATATCACATCTCGTGCTATTGGAAGGATCTCAGGTTTGGTATTAGAGGCATTGAGATATCACATCTCATGCTATCGGAAGGGTCTCAGGATTGGAATGGGAAGGAGTTGAATATCACATCTCATGCTATAGGAAGGATCTCAGGTTTGGAATGGGAAGGAGTTGGATATCCCAACTCATGTTATAGGACGGGTCTCAGGTTTGATATTAGAAGCATTGAGATATCACATCACATGCTGTAGGAAGGGTCTCAGGTTTGGAATGGGAAGGAATTGGATATCACATCTCATGTCATAGGAAGGATCTCAGGTTTGGTATTAGAAGCATTGAGATATCACATCACATGCTATAGGAATGGTCTCAGGATTGGAATGGTAAGGAGTTGGATATTACATTCTTGCTATAGGAAGGGTCTCATGTTTGGAATGGGAAGGAGTTGGATATCACATATGCTATAGGAAGGGTCTCAGGTTTGGAACGGGAAGGAGTTGGATATCACATCTCATGTTATAGGAAGGGTCTCAGGTTTGGTATAAGCATTGAGATATCACATCTCTGCTATCGGAAGTGTCTCAGGATTGAAATGGGAAGGAGTTGGATATCCCATCTCATGTTATAGGACGGGTCTCAGGTTTGGTATTAGAATCATTGAGATATCACATCTCATGCTGTAGGAAGTGTCTAAGGATTGGAATGGGAAGGACTTGGATATCACATCTCACGCTATAGGTAGGCTCTCAGGTTTGGAAAGGGAAGGAGTTGGATATCACATTTCATGTAAGAGGAAGGATCTCAGGTTTGGTATTAGAGGCATTGAGATATCACATCTCATGCTATAGGAAGTGTCTCAGGATTGGAATGGGAAGGATTTGGATATCACATCTCATGCTATAGGAAGGGTCTCAGGTTTGGTATAAGCATTGAGATATCACATCTCATGCTATAGGAAGGGTCTCAGGATTGGAATGGGAAGGAGTTGGATATCACATCTCATGCTATAGGTAGGCTCTCAGGTTTGGAAAGGGAAGGAGTTGGATATCACATTTAATGTTAGAGGTAGAATCTCAGGTTTGGTATTAGAGGCATGAGATATAACATCTCATGCTATCAGAAGGGTCTCAGGATTGGAATGGGAAGGACTTGGATATCACATCTCATGCTAAAGGGAGGGTCTCAGGTTTGGAAGGGGAAGGATTTTGATATCACATCTCATGTTATGGGAAGGATCTCACGTTTGGTATTAGAAGCATTGAGATATCACATCTCATGCTATCGGAAGGATCTCAGGTTTGGTATTAGAGGGATTGAGATATCACATCTCATGCTATCGGAAGGGTATCAGGATTGGATTTGGAAGTAGTTGGATATCCCATCTCATGCTAAAGGGAGGGTCTCAGGTTTGGAAGGGGAAGGATTTGGATATCATATCTCATGTTATAGGAAGGATCTCAGGTTTGGTATTAGAAGTATTGAGATATCACATCTCATGCTATAGGAAGGGTCTCAGGATTGGAATGGGAAGGAGTTGGATATCACATCTCATGCTATAAGAAGGGTCTCGGGAATGGAATGGGAAGGAGTTTTATATGACATCTCATGCCATAGGAAGGATATCAGGTTTGGTATTAGTAGCATTGAGACATCACATCTCATGTTATAGGAAGGGTCTCAGGGTTGGAATGGGAAGGAGTTGGATATCACATCTCATGCTATAGGAAGGGTCTCAGGTTTGGTATAAGCATTGAGATATCACATCTCATGCTATAGGAAGGGTCTCAGGATTGGAATGGGAAGGAGTTGTATATGACATCTCATGCCATAGGAAGGGTCTTAGGTTTGGTATAAGCATTGAGATATCACATCGCTGCTATCGGAAGGGTCTCAGGATTGGAATGGGAAGGAGTTGAATATCCCATCTTATGTTATAGGAAGGGTCTCAGGTTTGGTAGTAGAAGCATTGAGATATCACATCTCATGCTATAGGAAGGGTCTCAGGATTGGAATGGGAAGGACTTGGATATCACATCTCATGCTATAGGGAGGGTCTCACGTTTGGAAAGGGAAGGAGTTGGATATCACATTTCATGTTAGAGGTAGGATCTCAGGTTTGGTATTAGAGGCATTGAATATCACATCTCATGCTATCAGAAGGGTCTCAGGATTGGAATGGGAAATAGTTGGATATCACATCTCATGCTAAAGGGAGGGTCTCAGGTTTGGAAGGGGAAGGATTTTGATATCACATCTCATGTTATAGGAAGGATCTCACGTTTGGTATTAAAAGCATTGAGATTTCACATCTCATGCTATCGGAAGGATCTCAGGTTTGGTATTAGAGGGATTGAGATATCACATCTCATGCTATCGGAAGGGTATCAGGATTGGATTTGGAAGTAGTTGGATATCCCATCTCATGCTATAGGAAGGGTCTCAGGTTGGACTGGGAAGGAGTTGGATATCACATCTCATGTTACAGGAAGGGTCTCAGGATTGGAATGGGAAATACTTCGATATCATATCTCATGTTATAGGAAGGATCTCAGGTTTGGTATTAGAAGTATTGAGATATCACATCTCATGCTATAGGAAGGGTCTCAGGATTGGAATGGGAAGGAGTTGGATATCACATCTCATGCTATAAGAAGGGTCTCAGGAATGGAATGGGAAGGAGTTTTATATGACATCTCATGCCATAGGAAGGATCTCAGGTTTGGTATTAGTAGCATTGAGACATCACATCTCATGTTATAGGAAGGGTCTCAGGGTTGGAATGGGAAGGAGTTGGATATCACATCTCATGCTATAGGAAGGGTCTCAGGTTTGGTATAAGCATTGAGATATCACATCTCATGCTATAGGAAGGGTCTCAGGATTGGAATGGGAAGGAGTTGTATATGACATCTCATGCCATAGGAAGGGTCTCAGGTTTGGTATAAGCATTGAGATATCACATCTCTGCTATCGGAAGGGTCTCAGGATTGGAATGGGAAGGAGTTGGATATCCCATCTTATGTTATAGGAAGGGTCTCAGGTTTGGTAGTAGAAGCATTGAGATATCACATCTCATGCTATAGGAAGGGTCTCAGGATTGGAATGGGAAGGACTTGGATATCACATCTCATGCTATAGGGAGGGTCTCACGTTTGGAAAGGGAAGGAGTTGGATATCAAATTTCATGTTAGAGGTAGGATCTCAGGTTTGGTATTAGAGGCATTGAATATCACATCTCATGCTATAAGAAGGGTCTCAGGATTGGAATGGGAAAGAGTTGGATATCACATCTCATGCTAAAGGGAGGGTCTCAGGTTTGGAAGGGGAAGGATTTTGATATCACATCTCATGTTATAGGAAGGATCTCACGTTTGGTATTAAAAGCATTGAGATTTCATATCTCATGCTATCGGAAGGGTATCAGGATTGGATTTGGAAGTAGTTGGATATCCCATCTCATGCTATAGGAAGGGTCTCAGGTTGGACTGGGAAGGAGTTGGATATCACATCTCATGTTACAGGAAGGGTCTCAGGATTGGAATGGGAAATACTTCGATATCACATCTCATGCTATAGGAAGGCTCTCAGGTTTGGAAGGGGAAGGAGTTGGATATCACATTTCATGTTAGAGGTAAGATCTCAGGTTTGGTATTAGAGGCATTGAGATATCACATCTCATGCTATCAGAAGGGTCTCAGGATTGGAATGGGAAGGAGTTGGATATCACATCTCACGCTAAAGGGAGGGTCTCAGGTTTGGAAGGGGAAGGATTTGGATATCACATCTCGTGTTATAGGAATGATCTCAGGTTTGGTATTAGAAGCATTGAGATATCACATCTCATGCTATCGGAAGGATCTCAGGTTTGGTATTAGAAGCATTGAGATATCAAATCTCATGCTATAGGAAGGGTCTCAGGATTGGAATGGGGAGGAGTTGGATTTCACATCTCATGCTATAGGAAGGGTCTCAGGATTGGAATGGGAAGGAGTTTTATATGACATCTCATGCCATAGGAAGGATCTCAGGGGTTTGGTATAAGAAGCATTGAGATATCACATCTCATGCTATAGGAAGGGTCTCAGGATTGGAATGTGAAGGAGTTGGATATCACATCTCATGCTAAAGGAAGGGTCTCAGGTTTGGTGTAAGCATTGAAATATCACATCTCTGCTATCGGAAGGGTCTCAGGATTGGAATGGGAAGGACTTAGATATCAAATCTCATGCTATAGGGAGGGTCTCAGTTTTGATATTAGAAGCATTGAGATATCACATCTCATGCTATCGGAAGGGTCTCCGGATTGGAATGGGAGGAGCTGGATATCACATCTCATGCTAAAGGAAGGGTCTCAGGTTTGGAAGGGGAAGGATTTGGATATCACATCTCATGTTATAGGAAGGGTCTCAGGTTTGGTATTAGAAGCATTGTGATATCACTTCTCATGCTATAGGATGTGTCTCAGGATTGGAATGGGAAGGAGTTGGATATCACATCTCATGCTATAGGAAGGGTTTCAGGTTTGGTAGAAGCATTGAGATATCACATCTCATGCTATAGGAAGAGTCTCAGGTTTGGGAAGGGAAGGATTTGGATTTCACATCTCATGTTATAGGATGGTTCTCATGTTTGGTTTTTGAAGCATTGAGATATCACATCTCATGCTATCGGAAGTGTCTCAGGTTTGGAATGTGAAGGATTTGGATATCACATCTCATGCTAAAGGAAGGGTCTCAGGTTTGGAATGGGAAGGAGTTGGATATGACATCTCTTGTTATAGGGAGGGTCTCAGGATTTGAATGGCAAGGAGTTGGATATCACATCTCTGCTATCGGAAGGGTCTCAGGATTGGATTGGGAAGGAGTTGGATATCCCTTCTCATGCTATAGGAAGGGTCTCGGGTTGGAATGGGAAGGAGTTGGATATCACATCTCATGTTATAGGAAGGGTCTCAGGATTGGAATGGGAAGGATTTGGATATCACATCTCTTGCTATAGGAAGGGTCTCAGGTTTTTTATTAGAAACATTGAGATATCACATCTCATGCTATAGGAAAGGTTTTAGGATTGGAATGGGAAGTATTTGGATATCACATCTCATGCTAAAGGAAGGGTCTCAGGTTTGGAAGGGGATTGATTTGGATATCATATCTCATGTTATAGGACGGGTCCCAGGTTTGGTATTAGAAGCATTGAGATATCACATCTCATGGTATAGGAAGGGTCTCAGGGTTGGAATGGGAAGGAGTTGGATATCACATCTCATCCAATAGGAAGGGTCTCAGGTTTGGAATGGGAAGGAATTGGATATCACATCTCATGTTATAGGAAGGATCTCAGGTTTGGTATTAGAAGCATTGAGATATCACATCTCATGCTATAGGAAGGGTCTCAGGATTGGAATGTGAAGGATTTGGATATCACATCTCATGCTAAAGGAAGGGTCTCAGGTTTGGTAGAAGCATTGAGATATCACATCTCATGCTATAGGAAGGGTCTCAGGATTTGAATGGCAAGGAGTTGGATATCACATCTCATGCCATAGGAAGGGTCTCAGGTTTGGTATAAGCATTGAGATATCACATCTCTGCTATCGGAAGGGTCTCAGGATTGGATTGGGAAGGAGTTGGATATCCCTTCTCATGCTATAGGAAGTGTCTCAGGTTGGAATGGGAAGGAGTTGGATATCACATCTCATGCTATAGGTAGGCTCTCAGGTTTGGTATAAGCATTGAGATATCACATCTCATGCTATAGGAAGGGTCTCAGGATTGGAATGGGAAGGATTTGGATATCACATCTCATGCTATTGGAAGGGTCTCAGGTTTGGTATAAGCATCGAGATATCACTTCTCATGCGATAGGAAGGGTCTCAGGATTGGAATGGGAAGGAGTTGGATATCCCATCTTATGTTATAGGAAGGGTCTCGGGTTTGGTAGTAGAAGCATTGAGATATCACATCTCATGCTATAGGAAGGGTCTCAGGATTGGAATGGGAAGGACTTGGATATCACATCTCATGCTATAGGGAGGGTCTCACGTTTGGAAAGGGAAGGAGTTGGATATCACATTTCATGTTAAAGGTAGGATCTCAGGTTTGGTATTAGAGGCATTGAATATCACATCTCATGCTATCAGAAGGGTCTCAGGATTGGAATGGGAAAGAGTTGGATATCACATCTCATGCTAAAGGGAGGGTCTCAGGTTTGGAAGGGGAAGGATTTTGATATCACATCTCATGTTCTAGGAAGGATCTCACGTTTGGTATTAAAAGCATTGAGATTTCACATCTCATGCTATCGGAAGGATCTCAGGTTTGGTATTAGAGGGATTGAGATATCACATCTCATGCTATCGGAAGGGTATCAGGATTGGATTTGGAAGTAGTTGAGTATCCCATCTCATGCTATAGGAAGGGTCTCAGGTTGGACTGGGAAGGAGTTGGATATCACATCTCATGTTACAGGAAGGGTCTCAGGATTGGAATGGGAAATACTTCGATATCATATCTCATGTTATAGGAAGGATCTCAGGTTTGGTATTAGAAGTATTGAGATATCACATCTCATGCTATAGGAAGGGTCTCAGGATTGGAATGGGAAGCAGTTGGATATCACATCTCATGGTATAAGAAGGGTCTCAGGAATGGAATGGGAAGGAGTTTTATATGACATCTCATGCCATAGGAAGGATCTCAGGTTTGGCATTAGTAGCATTGAGACATCACATCTCATGTTATAGGAAGGGTCTCAGGGTTGGAATGGGAAGGAGTTGGATATCACATCTCATGCTATAGGAAGGGTCTCAGGTTTGGTATAAGCATTGAGATATCACATCTCATGCTATAGGAAGGGTCTCAGGATTGGAATGGGAAGGAGTTGTATATGACATCTCATGCCATAGGAAGGGTCTCAGGTTTGGTATAAGCATTGAGATATCACATCTCTGCTATCGGAAGGGTCTCAGGATTGGAATGGGAAGGAGTTGGATATCCCATCTTATGTTATAGGAAGGGTCTCAGGTTTGGTAGTAGAAGCATTGAGATATCACATCTCATGCTATAGGAAGGGTCTCAGGATTGGAATGGGAAGGACTTGGATATCACATCTCATGCTATAGGGAGGGTCTCACGTTTGGAAAGGGAAGGAGTTGGATATCACATTTCATGTTAGAGGTAGGATCTCAGGTTTGGTATTAGAGGCATTGAATATCACATCTCATGCTATCAGAAGGGTCTCAGGATTGGAATGGGAAAGAGTTGGATATCACATCTCATGCTAAAGGGAGGGTCTCAGGTTTGGAAGGGGAAGGATTTTGATATCACATCTCATGTTATAGGAAGGATCTCACGTTTGGTATTAAAAGCATTGAGATTTCATATCTCATGCTATCGGAAGGGTATCAGGATTGGATTTGGAAGTAGTTGGATATCCCATCTCATGCTATAGGAAGGGTCTCAGGTTGGACTGGGAAGGAGTTGGATATCACATCTCATGTTACAGGAAGGGTCTCAGGATTGGAATGGGAAATAATTCGATATCACATCTCATGCTATAGGAAGGCTCTCAGGTTTGGAAGGGGAAGGAGTTGGATATCACATTTCATGTTAGAGGTAAGATCTCAGGTTTGGTATTAGAGGCATTGAGATATCACATCTCATGCTATCAGAAGGGTCTCAGGATTGGAATGGGAAGGAGTTGGATATCACATCTCACGCTAAAGGGAGGGTCTCAGGTTTGGAAGGGGAAGGATTTGGATATCACATCTCGTGTTATAGGAATGATCTCAGGTTTGGTATTAGAAGCATTGAGATATCACATGTCATGCTATCGGAAGGATCTCAGGTTTGGTATTAGAAGCATTGAGATATCAAATCTCATGCTATAGGAAGGGTCTCAGGATTGGAATGTGGAGGAGTTGGATTTCACATCTCATGCTATAGGAAGGGTCTCAGGATTGGAATGGGAATGAGTTTTATATGACATCTCATGCCATAGGAAGGATCTCAGGGGTTTGGTATAAGAAGCATTGAGATATCACATCTCATGCTATAGGAAGGGTCTCAGGATTGGAATGTGAAGGAGTTGGATATCACATCTCATGCTAAAGGAAGGGTCTCAGTTTTGGTAGAAGCATTGCGATATCACATCTCATGCTATAGGAAGGGTCTCAGGATTGGAATCGGAAGGAGTTGGATATCACATCTCATGCCATAGGAAGGGTCTCAGGTTTGGTGTAAGCATTGAAATATCACATCTCTGCTATCGGAAGGGTCTCAGGATTGGAATGGGAAGGACTTAGATATCAAATCTCATGCTATAGGGAGGGTCTTAGTTTTGATATTAGAAGCATTGAGATATCACATCTCATGCTATCGGAAGGGTCTCAGGATTGGAATGGGAGGAGCTGGATATCACATCTCATGCTAAAGGAAGGGTCTCAGGTTTGGAAGGGGAAGGATTTGGATATCACATCTCATGTTATAGGAAGGGTCTCAGGTTTGGTATTAGAAGCATTGTGATATCACTTCTCATGCTATAGGATGTGTCTCAGGATTGGAATGGGAAGGAGTTGGATATCACATCTCATGCTATAGGAAGGGTTTCAGGTTTGGTAGAAGCATTGAGATATCACATCTCATGCTATAGGAAGAGTCTCAGGTTTGGGAAGGGAAGGATTTGGATTTCACATCTCATGTTATAGGATGGTTCTCATGTTTGGTTTTTGAAGCATTGAGATATCACATCTCATGCTATCGGAAGTGTCTCAGGTTTGGAATGGGAAGGAGTTGGATATCACATCTCATGTTATAGGAAGGATCTCAGGTTTGGTATTAGAAGCATTGAGATATCACATCTCATGCTATAGGAAGGGTCTCCGGATTGGAATGTGAAGGATTTGGATATCACATCTCATGCTAAAGGAAGGGTCTCAGGTTTGGAATGGGAAGGAGTTGGATATGACATCTCTTGTTATAGGGAGGGTCTCAGGATTTGAATGGCAAGGAGTTGGATATCACATCTCTGCTATCGGAAGGGTCTCAGGATTGGATTGGGAAGGAGTTGGATATCCCTTCTCATGCTATAGGAAGGGTCTCGGGTTGGAATGAGAAGGAGTTGGATATCACATCTCATCCAATAGGAAGGGTCTCAGGTTTGGAATGGGAAGGAATTGGATATCACATCTCATGTTATAGGAAGGATCTCAGGTTTGGTATTAGAAGCATTGAGATATCACATCTCATGCTATAGGAAGGGTCTCAGGATTGGAATGTGAAGGATTTGGATATCACATCTCATGCTAAAGGAAGGGTCTCAGGTTTGGTAGAAGCATTGAGATATCACATCTCATGCTATAGGAAGGGTCTCAGGATTTGAATGGCAAGGAGTTGGATATCACATCTCATGCCATAGGAAGGGTCTCAGGTTTGGTATAAGCATTGAGATATCACATCTCTGCTATCGGAAGGGTCTGAGGATTGGATTAGGAAGGAGTTGGATATCCCTTCTCATGCTATAGGAAGTGTCTCAGGTTGGAATGGGAAGGAGTTGGATATCACATCTCATGCTATAGGTAGGCTCTCAGGTTTGGTACAAGCATTGAGATATCACATCTCATGCTATAGGAAGGGTCTCAGGATTGGAATGGGAAGGATTTGGATATCACATCTCATGCTATAGGAAGGGTCTCAGGTTTGGTATAAGCATGGAGATATCACTTCTCATGCTATAGGAAGGGTCTCAGGATTGGAATGGGAAGGAGTTGGATATCCCATCTTATGTTATAGGAAGGGTCTCAGGTTTGGTAGCAGAAGCATTGAGATATCACATCTCATGCTATAGGAAGGGTCTCAGGATTGGAATGGGAAGGACTTGGATATCACATCTCATGCTATAGGGAGGGTCTCACGTTTGGAAAGGGAAGGAGTTGGATATCACATTTCATGTTAGAGGTAGGATCTCAGGTTTGGTATTAGAGGCATTGAATATCACATCTCATGCTATCAGAAGGGTCTCAGGATTGGAATGGGAAAGAGTTGGATATCACATCTCATGCTAAAGGGAGGGTCTCAGGTTTGGAAGGGGAAGGATTTTGATATCACATCTCATGTTATAGGAAGGATCTCACGTTTGGTATTAAAAGCATTGAGATTTCACATCTCATGCTATCGGAAGGATCTCAGGTTTGGTATTAGAGGGATTGAGATATCACATCTCATGCTATCGGAAGGGTATCAGGATTGGATTTGGAAGTAGTTGAGTATCCCATCTCATGCTATAGGAAGGGTCTCAGGTTGGACTGGGAAGGAGTTGGATATCACATCTCATGTTACAGGAAGGGTCTCAGGATTGGAATGGGAAATACTTCGATATCATATCTCATGTTATAGGAAGGATCTCAGGTTTGGTATTAGAAGTATTGAGATATCACATCTCATGCTATAGGAAGGGTCTCAGGATTGGAATGGGAAGGAGTTGGATATCACATCTCATGCTATAAGAAGGGTCTCAGGAATGGAATGGGAAGGAGTTTTATATGACATCTCATGCCATAGGAAGGATCTCAGGTTTGGTATTAGTAGCATTGAGACATCACATCTCATGTTATAGGAAGGGTCTCAGGGTTGGAATGGGAAGGAGTTGGATATCACATCTCATGCTATAGGAAGGGTCTCAGGTTTGGTATAAGCATTGAGATATCACATCTCATGCTATAGGAAGGGTCTCAGGATTGGAATGGGAAGGAGTTGTATATGACATCTCATGCCATAGGAAGGGTCTCAGGTTTGGTATAAGCATTGAGATATCACATCTCTGCTATCGGAAGGGTCTCAGGATTGGAATGGGAAGGAGTTGGATATCCCATCTTATGTTATAGGAAGGGTCTCAGGTTTGGTAGTAGAAGCATTGAGATATCACATCTCATGCTATAGGAAGGGTCTCAGGATTGGAATGGGAAGGACTTGGATATCACATCTCATGCTATAGGGAGGGTCTCACGTTTGGAAAGGGAAGGAGTTGGATATCACATTTCATGTTAGAGGTAGGATCTCAGGTTTGGTATTAGAGGCATTGAATATCACATCTCATGCTATCAGAGGGGTCTCAGGATTGGAATGGGAAAGAGTTGGATATCACATCTCATGCTAAAGGGAGGGTCTCAGGTTTGGAAGGGGAAGGATTTTGATATCACATCTCATGTTATAGGAAGGATCTCACGTTTGGTATTAAAAGCATTGAGATTTCATATCTCATGCTATCGGAAGGGTATCAGGATTGGATTTGGAAGTAGTTGGATATCCCATCTCATGCTATAGGAAGGGTCTCAGGTTCGACTGGGAAGGAGTTGGATATCACATCTCATGTTACAGGAAGGGTCTCAGGATTGGAATGGGAAATACTTCGATATCACATCTCATGCTATAGGAAGGCTCTCAGGTTTGGAAGGGGAAGGAGTTGGATATCACATTTCATGTTAGAGGTAAGATCTCAGGTTTGGTATTAGAGGCATTGAGATATCACATCTCATGCTATCAGAAGGGTCTCAGGATTGGAATGGGAAGGAGTTGGATATCACATCTCACGCTAAAGGGAGGGTCTCAGGTTTGGAAGGGGAAGGATTTGGATATCACATCTCGTGTTATAGGAATGATCTCAGGTTTGGTATTAGAAGCATTGAGATATCACATCTCATGCTATCGGAAGGATCTCAGGTTTGGTATTAGAAGCATTGAGATATCAAATCTCATGCTATAGGAAGGGTCTCAGGATTGGAATGGGGAGGAGTTGGATTTCACATCTCATGCTATAGGAAGGGTCTCAGGATTGGAATGGGAATGAGTTTTATATGACATCTCATGCCATAGGAAGGATCTCAGGGGTTTGGTATAAGAAGCATTGAGATATCACATCTCATGCTATAGGAAGGGTCTCAGGATTGGAATGTGAAGGAGTTGGATATCACATCTCATGCTAAAGGAAGGGTCTCAGTTTTGGTAGAAGCATTGCGATATCACATCTCATGCTATAGGAAGGGTCTCAGGATTGGAATCGGAAGGAGTTGGATATCACATCTCATGCTATAGGAAGGGTCTCAGGTTTGGTGTAAGCATTGAAATATCACATCTCTGCTATCGGAAGGGTCTCAGGATTGGAATGGGAAGGACTTAGATATCAAATCTCATGCTATAGGGAGGGTCTTAGTTTTGATATTAGAAGCATTGAGATATCACATCTCATGCTATCGGAAGGGTCTCAGGATTGGAATGGGAGGAGCTGGATATCACATCTCATGCTAAAGGAAGGGTCTCAGGTTTGGAAGGGGAAGGATTTGGATATCACATCTCATGTTATAGGAAGGGTCTCAGGTTTGGTATTAGAAGCATTGTGATATCACTTCTCATGCTATAGGATGTGTCTCAGGATTGGAATGGGAAGGAGTTGGATATCACATCTCATGCTATAGGAAGGGTTTCAGGTTTGGTAGAAGCATTGAGATATCACATCTCATGCTATAGGAAGAGTCTCAGGTTTGGGAAGGGAAGGATTTGGATTTCACATCTCATGTTATAGGATGGTTCTCATGTTTGGTTTTTGAAGCATTGAGATATCACATCTCATGCTATCGGAAGTGTCTCAGGTTTGGAATGGGAAGGAGTTGGATATCACATCTCATGTTATAGGAAGGATCTCAGGTTTGGTATTAGAAGCATTGAGATATCACATCTCATGCTATAGGAAGGGTCTCCGGATTGGAATGTGAAGGATTTGGATATCACATCTCATGCTAAAGGAAGGGTCTCAGGTTTGGAATGGGAAGGAGTTGGATATGACATCTCTTGTTATAGGGAGGGTCTCAGGATTTGAATGGCAAGGAGTTGGATATCACATCTCTGCTATCGGAAGGGTCTCAGGATTGGATTGGGAAGGAGTTGGATATCCCTTCTCATGCTATAGGAAGGGTCTCGGGTTGGAATGAGAAGGAGTTGGATATCACATCTCATGTTATAGGAAGGGTATCAGGATTGGAATGGGAAGGATTTGGATATCACATCTCTTGCTATAGGAAGGGTCTCAGGTTTTTTATTAGAAACATTGAGATATCACATCTCATGCTATAGGAAAGGTTTTAGGATTGGAATGGGAAGTATTTGGATATCACATCTCATGCTAAAGGAAGGGTCTCAGGTTTGGAAGGGGATTGATTTGGATATCATATCTCATGTTATAGGACGGGTCCCAGGTTTGGTATTAGAAGCATTGAGATATCACATCTCATGGTATAGGAAGGGTCTCAGGGTTGGAATGGGAAGGAGTTGGATATCACATCTCATCCAATAGGAAGGGTCTCAGGTTTGGAATGGGAAGGAATTGGATATCACATCTCATGTTATAGGAAGGATCTCAGGTTTGGTATTAGAAGCATTGAGATATCACATCTCATGCTATAGGAAGGGTCTCAGGATTGGAATGTGAAGGATTTGGATATCACATCTCATGCTAAAGGAAGGGTCTCAGGTTTGGTAGAAGCATTGAGATATCACATCTCATGCTATAGGAAGGGTCTCAGGATTTGAATGGCAAGGAGTTGGATATCACATCTCATGCCATAGGAAGGGTCTCAGGTTTGGTATAAGCATTGAGATATCACATCTCTGCTATCGGAAGGGTCTCAGGATTGGATTGGGAAGGAGTTGGATATCCCTTCTCATGCTATAGGAAGTGTCTCAGGTTGGAATGGGAAGGAGTTGGATATCACATCTCATGCTATAGGTAGGCTCTCAGGTTTGGTATAAGCATTGAGATATCACATCTCATGCTATAGGAAGGGTCTCAGGATTGGAATGGGAAGGATTTGGATATCACATCTCATGCTATAGGAAGGGTCTCAGGTTTGGTATAAGCATGGAGATATCACTTCTCATGCTATAGGAAGGGTCTCAGGATTGGAATGGGAAGGAGTTGGATATCCCATCTTATGTTATAGGAAGGGTCTCAGGTTTGGTAGTAGAAGCATTGAGATATCACATCTCATGCTATAGGAAGGGTCTCAGGATTGGAATGGGAAGGACTTGGATATCACATCTCATGCTATAGGGAGGGTCTCAGTTTTGATATTAGAAGCATTGAGATATCACATCTCATGCTATCGGAAGGGTCTCCGGATTGGAATGGGAGGAGCTGGATATCACATCTCATGCTAAAGGAAGGGTCTCAGGTTTGGAAGGGGAAGGATTTGGATATCACATCTCATGTTATAGGAAGGGTCTCAGGTTTGGAATGGGGAGGAGTTGGATTTCACATCTCATGCTATAGGAAGGGTCTCAGGATTGGAATGGGAAGGAGTTTTATATGACATCTCATGCCATAGGAAGGATCTCAGGGGTTTGGTATAAGAAGCATTGAGATATCACATCTCATGCTATAGGAAGGGTCTCAGGATTGGAATGTGAAGGAGTTGGATATCACATCTCATGCTAAAGGAAGGGTCTCAGTTTTGGTAGAAGCATTGCGATATCACATCTCATGCTATAGGAAGGGTCTCAGGATTGGAATCGGAAGGAGTTGGATATCACATCTCATGCTATAGGAAGGGTCTCAGGTTTGGTGTAAGCATTGAAATATCACATCTCTGCTATCGGAAGGGTCTCAGGATTGGAATGGGAAGGACTTAGATATCAAATCTCATGCTATAGGGAGGGTCTCAGTTTTGATATTAGAAGCATTGAGATATCACATCTCATGCTATCGGAAGGGTCTCCGGATTGGAATGGGAGGAGCTGGATATCACATCTCATGCTAAAGGAAGGGTCTCAGGTTTGGAAGGGGAAGGATTTGGATATCACATCTCATGTTATAGGAAGGGTCTCAGGTTTGGTATTAGAAGCATTGTGATATCACTTCTCATGCTATAGGATGTGTCTCAGGATTGGAATGGGAAGGAGTTGGATATCACATCTCATGCTATAGGAAGGGTTTCAGGTTTGGTAGAAGCATTGAGATATCACATCTCATGCTATAGGAAGAGTCTCAGGTTTGGGAAGGGAAGGATTTGGATTTCACATCTCATGTTATAGGATGGTTCTCATGTTTGGTTTTTGAAGCATTGAGATATCACATCTCATGCTATCGGAAGTGTCTCAGGTTTGGAATGTGAAGGATTTGGATATCACATCTCATGCTAAAGGAAGGGTCTCAGGTTTGGAATGGGAAGGAGTTGGATATGACATCTCTTGTTATAGGGAGGGTCTCAGGATTTGAATGGCAAGGAGTTGGATATCACATCTCTGCTATCGGAAGGGTCTCAGGATTGGATTGGGAAGGAGTTGGATATCCCTTCTCATGCTATAGGAAGGGTCTCGGGTTGGAATGGGAAGGAGTTGGATATCACATCTCATGTTATAGGAAGGGTCTCAGGATTGGAATGGGAAGGATTTGGATATCACATCTCTTGCTATAGGAAGGGTCTCAGGTTTTTTATTAGAAACATTGAGATATCACATCTCATGCTATAGGAAAGGTTTTAGGATTGGAATGGGAAGTATTTGGATATCACATCTCATGCTAAAGGAAGGGTCTCAGGTTTGGAAGGGGATTGATTTGGATATCATATCTCATGTTATAGGACGGGTCCCAGGTTTGGTATTAGAAGCATTGAGATATCACATCTCATGGTATAGGAAGGGTCTCAGGGTTGGAATGGGAAGGAGTTGGATATCACATCTCATCCAATAGGAAGGGTCTCAGGTTTGGAATGGGAAGGAATTGGATATCACATCTCATGTTATAGGAAGGATCTCAGGTTTGGTATTAGAAGCATTGAGATATCACATCTCATGCTATAGGAAGGGTCTCAGGATTGGAATGTGAAGGATTTGGATATCACATCTCATGCTAAAGGAAGGGTCTCAGGTTTGGTAGAAGCATTGAGATATCACATCTCATGCTATAGGAAGGGTCTCAGGATTTGAATGGCAAGGAGTTGGATATCACATCTCATGCCATAGGAAGGGTCTCAGGTTTGGTATAAGCATTGAGATATCACATCTCTGCTATCGGAAGGGTCTCAGGATTGGATTGGGAAGGAGTTGGATATCCCTTCTCATGCTATAGGAAGTGTCTCAGGTTGGAATGGGAAGGAGTTGGATATCACATCTCATGCTATAGGTAGGCTCTCAGGTTTGGTATAAGCATTGAGATATCACATCTCATGCTATAGGAAGGGTCTCAGGATTGGAATGGGAAGGATTTGGATATCACATCTCATGCTATTGGAAGGGTCTCAGGTTTGGTATAAGCATCGAGATATCACTTCTCATGCGATAGGAAGGGTCTCAGGATTGGAATGGGAAGGAGTTGGATATCCCATCTTATGTTATAGGAAGGGTCTCGGGTTTGGTAGTAGAAGCATTGAGATATCACATCTCATGCTATAGGAAGGGTCTCAGGATTGGAATGGGAAGGACTTGGATATCACATCTCATGCTATAGGGAGGGTCTCACGTTTGGAAAGGGAAGGAGTTGGATATCACATTTCATGTTAGAGGTAGGATCTCAGGTTTGGTATTAGAGGCATTGAATATCACATCTCATGCTATCAGAAGGGTCTCAGGATTGGAATGGGAAAGAGTTGGATATCACATCTCATGCTAAAGGGAGGGTCTCAGGTTTGGAAGGGGAAGGATTTTGATATCACATCTCATGTTCTAGGAAGGATCTCACGTTTGGTATTAAAAGCATTGAGATTTCACATCTCATGCTATCGGAAGGATCTCAGGTTTGGTATTAGAGGGATTGAGATATCACATCTCATGCTATCGGAAGGGTATCAGGATTGGATTTGGAAGTAGTTGAGTATCCCATCTCATGCTATAGGAAGGGTCTCAGGTTGGACTGGGAAGGAGTTGGATATCACATCTCATGTTACAGGAAGGGTCTCAGGATTGGAATGGGAAATACTTCGATATCATATCTCATGTTATAGGAAGGATCTCAGGTTTGGTATTAGAAGTATTGAGATATCACATCTCATGCTATAGGAAGGGTCTCAGGATTGGAATGGGAAGGAGTTGGATATCACATCTCATGGTATAAGAAGGGTCTCAGGAATGGAATGGGAAGGAGTTTTATATGACATCTCATGCCATAGGAAGGATCTCAGGTTTGGTATTAGTAGCATTGAGACATCACATCTCATGTTATAGGAAGGGTCTCAGGGTTGGAATGGGAAGGAGTTGGATATCACATCTCATGCTATAGGAAGGGTCTCAGGTTTGGTATAAGCATTGAGATATCACATCTCATGCTATAGGAAGGGTCTCAGGATTGGAATGGGAAGGAGTTGTATATGACATCTCATGCCATAGGAAGGGTCTCAGGTTTGGTATAAGCATTGAGATATCACATCTCTGCTATCGGAAGGGTCTCAGGATTGGAATGGGAAGGAGTTGGATATCCCATCTTATGTTATAGGAAGGGTCTCAGGTTTGGTAGTAGAAGCATTGAGATATCACATCTCATGCTATAGGAAGGGTCTCAGGATTGGAATGGGAAGGACTTGGATATCACATCTCATGCTATAGGGAGGGTCTCACGTTTGGAAAGGGAAGGAGTTGGATATCACATTTCATGTTAGAGGTAGGATCTCAGGTTTGGTATTAGAGGCATTGAATATCACATCTCATGCTATCAGAAGGGTCTCAGGATTGGAATGGGAAAGAGTTGGATATCACATCTCATGCTAAAGGGAGGGTCTCAGGTTTGGAAGGGGAAGGATTTTGATATCACATCTCATGTTATAGGAAGGATCTCACGTTTGGTATTAAAAGCATTGAGATTTCATATCTCATGCTATCGGAAGGGTATCAGGATTGGATTTGGAAGTAGTTGGATATCCCATCTCATGCTATAGGAAGGGTCTCAGGTTGGACTGGGAAGGAGTTGGATATCACATCTCATGTTACAGGAAGGGTCTCAGGATTGGAATGGGAAATACTTCGATATCACATCTCATGCTATAGGAAGGCTCTCAGGTTTGGAAGGGGAAGGAGTTGGATATCACATTTCATGTTAGAGGTAAGATCTCAGGTTTGGTATTAGAGGCATTGAGATATCACATCTCATGCTATCAGAAGGGTCTCAGGATTGGAATGGGAAGGAGTTGGATATCACATCTCACGCTAAAGGGAGGGTCTCAGGTTTGGAAGGGGAAGGATTTGGATATCACATCTCGTGTTATAGGAATGATCTCAGGTTTGGTATTAGAAGCATTGAGATATCACATCTCATGCTATCGGAAGGATCTCAGGTTTGGTATTAGAAGCATTGAGATATCAAATCTCATGCTATAGGAAGGGTCTCAGGATTGGAATGGGGAGGAGTTGGATTTCACATCTCATGCTATAGGAAGGGTCTCAGGATTGGAATGGGAATGAGTTTTATATGACATCTCATGCCATAGGAAGGATCTCAGGGGTTTGGTATAAGAAGCATTGAGATATCACATCTCATGCTATAGGAAGGGTCTCAGGATTGGAATGTGAAGGAGTTGGATATCACATCTCATGCTAAAGGAAGGGTCTCAGTTTTGGTAGAAGCATTGCGATATCACATCTCATGCTATAGGAAGGGTCTCAGGATTGGAATCGGAAGGAGTTGGATATCACATCTCATGCCATAGGAAGGGTCTCAGGTTTGGTGTAAGCATTGAAATATCACATCTCTGCTATCGGAAGGGTCTCAGGATTGGAATGGGAAGGACTTAGATATCAAATCTCATGCTATAGGGAGGGTCTTAGTTTTGATATTAGAAGCATTGAGATATCACATCTCATGCTATCGGAAGGGTCTCAGGATTGGAATGGGAGGAGCTGGATATCACATCTCATGCTAAAGGAAGGGTCTCAGGTTTGGAAGGGGAAGGATTTGGATATCACATCTCATGTTATAGGAAGGGTCTCAGGTTTGGTATTAGAAGCATTGTGATATCACTTCTCATGCTATAGGATGTGTCTCAGGATTGGAATGGGAAGGAGTTGGATATCACATCTCATGCTATAGGAAGGGTTTCAGGTTTGGTAGAAGCATTGAGATATCACATCTCATGCTATAGGAAGAGTCTCAGGTTTGGGAAGGGAAGGATTTGGATTTCACATCTCATGTTATAGGATGGTTCTCATGTTTGGTTTTTGAAGCATTGAGATATCACATCTCATGCTATCGGAAGTGTCTCAGGTTTGGAATGGGAAGGAGTTGGATATCACATCTCATGTTATAGGAAGGATCTCAGGTTTGGTATTAGAAGCATTGAGATATCACATCTCATGCTATAGGAAGGGTCTCCGGATTGGAATGTGAAGGATTTGGATATCACATCTCATGCTAAAGGAAGGGTCTCAGGTTTGGAATGGGAAGGAGTTGGATATGACATCTCTTGTTATAGGGAGGGTCTCAGGATTTGAATGGCAAGGAGTTGGATATCACATCTCTGCTATCGGAAGGGTCTCAGGATTGGATTGGGAAGGAGTTGGATATCCCTTCTCATGCTATAGGAAGGGTCTCGGGTTGGAATGAGAAGGAGTTGGATATCACATCTCATCCAATAGGAAGGGTCTCAGGTTTGGAATGGGAAGGAATTGGATATCACATCTCATGTTATAGGAAGGATCTCAGGTTTGGTATTAGAAGCATTGAGATATCACATCTCATGCTATAGGAAGGGTCTCAGGATTGGAATGTGAAGGATTTGGATATCACATCTCATGCTAAAGGAAGGGTCTCAGGTTTGGTAGAAGCATTGAGATATCACATCTCATGCTATAGGAAGGGTCTCAGGATTTGAATGGCAAGGAGTTGGATATCACATCTCATGCCATAGGAAGGGTCTCAGGTTTGGTATAAGCATTGAGATATCACATCTCTGCTATCGGAAGGGTCTGAGGATTGGATTAGGAAGGAGTTGGATATCCCTTCTCATGCTATAGGAAGTGTCTCAGGTTGGAATGGGAAGGAGTTGGATATCACATCTCATGCTATAGGTAGGCTCTCAGGTTTGGTACAAGCATTGAGATATCACATCTCATGCTATAGGAAGGGTCTCAGGATTGGAATGGGAAGGATTTGGATATCACATCTCATGCTATAGGAAGGGTCTCAGGTTTGGTATAAGCATGGAGATATCACTTCTCATGCTATAGGAAGGGTCTCAGGATTGGAATGGGAAGGAGTTGGATATCCCATCTTATGTTATAGGAAGGGTCTCAGGTTTGGTAGCAGAAGCATTGAGATATCACATCTCATGCTATAGGAAGGGTCTCAGGATTGGAATGGGAAGGACTTGGATATCACATCTCATGCTATAGGGAGGGTCTCACGTTTGGAAAGGGAAGGAGTTGGATATCACATTTCATGTTAGAGGTAGGATCTCAGGTTTGGTATTAGAGGCATTGAATATCACATCTCATGCTATCAGAAGGGTCTCAGGATTGGAATGGGAAAGAGTTGGATATCACATCTCATGCTAAAGGGAGGGTCTCAGGTTTGGAAGGGGAAGGATTTTGATATCACATCTCATGTTATAGGAAGGATCTCACGTTTGGTATTAAAAGCATTGAGATTTCACATCTCATGCTATCGGAAGGATCTCAGGTTTGGTATTAGAGGGATTGAGATATCACATCTCATGCTATCGGAAGGGTATCAGGATTGGATTTGGAAGTAGTTGAGTATCCCATCTCATGCTATAGGAAGGGTCTCAGGTTGGACTGGGAAGGAGTTGGATATCACATCTCATGTTACAGGAAGGGTCTCAGGATTGGAATGGGAAATACTTCGATATCATATCTCATGTTATAGGAAGGATCTCAGGTTTGGTATTAGAAGTATTGAGATATCACATCTCATGCTATAGGAAGGGTCTCAGGATTGGAATGGGAAGGAGTTGGATATCACATCTCATGCTATAAGAAGGGTCTCAGGAATGGAATGGGAAGGAGTTTTATATGACATCTCATGCCATAGGAAGGATCTCAGGTTTGGTATTAGTAGCATTGAGACATCACATCTCATGTTATAGGAAGGGTCTCAGGGTTGGAATGGGAAGGAGTTGGATATCACATCTCATGCTATAGGAAGGGTCTCAGGTTTGGTATAAGCATTGAGATATCACATCTCATGCTATAGGAAGGGTCTCAGGATTGGAATGGGAAGGAGTTGTATATGACATCTCATGCCATAGGAAGGGTCTCAGGTTTGGTATAAGCATTGAGATATCACATCTCTGCTATCGGAAGGGTCTCAGGATTGGAATGGGAAGGAGTTGGATATCCCATCTTATGTTATAGGAAGGGTCTCAGGTTTGGTAGTAGAAGCATTGAGATATCACATCTCATGCTATAGGAAGGGTCTCAGGATTGGAATGGGAAGGACTTGGATATCACATCTCATGCTATAGGGAGGGTCTCACGTTTGGAAAGGGAAGGAGTTGGATATCACATTTCATGTTAGAGGTAGGATCTCAGGTTTGGTATTAGAGGCATTGAATATCACATCTCATGCTATCAGAGGGGTCTCAGGATTGGAATGGGAAAGAGTTGGATATCACATCTCATGCTAAAGGGAGGGTCTCAGGTTTGGAAGGGGAAGGATTTTGATATCACATCTCATGTTATAGGAAGGATCTCACGTTTGGTATTAAAAGCATTGAGATTTCATATCTCATGCTATCGGAAGGGTATCAGGATTGGATTTGGAAGTAGTTGGATATCCCATCTCATGCTATAGGAAGGGTCTCAGGTTGGACTGGGAAGGAGTTGGATATCACATCTCATGTTACAGGAAGGGTCTCAGGATTGGAATGGGAAATACTTCGATATCACATCTCATGCTATAGGAAGGCTCTCAGGTTTGGAAGGGGAAGGAGTTGGATATCACATTTCATGTTAGAGGTAAGATCTCAGGTTTGGTATTAGAGGCATTGAGATATCACATCTCATGCTATCAGAAGGGTCTCAGGATTGGAATGGGAAGGAGTTGGATATCACATCTCACGCTAAAGGGAGGGTCTCAGGTTTGGAAGGGGAAGGATTTGGATATCACATCTCGTGTTATAGGAATGATCTCAGGTTTGGTATTAGAAGCATTGAGATATCACATCTCATGCTATCGGAAGGATCTCAGGTTTGGTATTAGAAGCATTGAGATATCAAATCTCATGCTATAGGAAGGGTCTCAGGATTGGAATGGGGAGGAGTTGGATTTCACATCTCATGCTATAGGAAGGGTCTCAGGATTGGAATGGGAATGAGTTTTATATGACATCTCATGCCATAGGAAGGATCTCAGGGGTTTGGTATAAGAAGCATTGAGATATCACATCTCATGCTATAGGAAGGGTCTCAGGATTGGAATGTGAAGGAGTTGGATATCACATCTCATGCTAAAGGAAGGGTCTCAGTTTTGGTAGAAGCATTGCGATATCACATCTCATGCTATAGGAAGGGTCTCAGGATTGGAATCGGAAGGAGTTGGATATCACATCTCATGCTATAGGAAGGGTCTCAGGTTTGGTGTAAGCATTGAAATATCACATCTCTGCTATCGGAAGGGTCTCAGGATTGGAATGGGAAGGACTTAGATATCAAATCTCATGCTATAGGGAGGGTCTTAGTTTTGATATTAGAAGCATTGAGATATCACATCTCATGCTATCGGAAGGGTCTCAGGATTGGAATGGGAGGAGCTGGATATCACATCTCATGCTAAAGGAAGGGTCTCAGGTTTGGAAGGGGAAGGATTTGGATATCACATCTCATGTTATAGGAAGGGTCTCAGGTTTGGTATTAGAAGCATTGTGATATCACTTCTCATGCTATAGGATGTGTCTCAGGATTGGAATGGGAAGGAGTTGGATATCACATCTCATGCTATAGGAAGGGTTTCAGGTTTGGTAGAAGCATTGAGATATCACATCTCATGCTATAGGAAGAGTCTCAGGTTTGGGAAGGGAAGGATTTGGATTTCACATCTCATGTTATAGGATGGTTCTCATGTTTGGTTTTTGAAGCATTGAGATATCACATCTCATGCTATCGGAAGTGTCTCAGGTTTGGAATGGGAAGGAGTTGGATATCACATCTCATGTTATAGGAAGGATCTCAGGTTTGGTATTAGAAGCATTGAGATATCACATCTCATGCTATAGGAAGGGTCTCCGGATTGGAATGTGAAGGATTTGGATATCACATCTCATGCTAAAGGAAGGGTCTCAGGTTTGGAATGGGAAGGAGTTGGATATGACATCTCTTGTTATAGGGAGGGTCTCAGGATTTGAATGGCAAGGAGTTGGATATCACATCTCTGCTATCGGAAGGGTCTCAGGATTGGATTGGGAAGGAGTTGGATATCCCTTCTCATGCTATAGGAAGGGTCTCGGGTTGGAATGAGAAGGAGTTGGATATCACATCTCATGTTATAGGAAGGGTATCAGGATTGGAATGGGAAGGATTTGGATATCACATCTCTTGCTATAGGAAGGGTCTCAGGTTTTTTATTAGAAACATTGAGATATCACATCTCATGCTATAGGAAAGGTTTTAGGATTGGAATGGGAAGTATTTGGATATCACATCTCATGCTAAAGGAAGGGTCTCAGGTTTGGAAGGGGATTGATTTGGATATCATATCTCATGTTATAGGACGGGTCCCAGGTTTGGTATTAGAAGCATTGAGATATCACATCTCATGGTATAGGAAGGGTCTCAGGGTTGGAATGGGAAGGAGTTGGATATCACATCTCATCCAATAGGAAGGGTCTCAGGTTTGGAATGGGAAGGAATTGGATATCACATCTCATGTTATAGGAAGGATCTCAGGTTTGGTATTAGAAGCATTGAGATATCACATCTCATGCTATAGGAAGGGTCTCAGGATTGGAATGTGAAGGATTTGGATATCACATCTCATGCTAAAGGAAGGGTCTCAGGTTTGGTAGAAGCATTGAGATATCACATCTCATGCTATAGGAAGGGTCTCAGGATTTGAATGGCAAGGAGTTGGATATCACATCTCATGCCATAGGAAGGGTCTCAGGTTTGGTATAAGCATTGAGATATCACATCTCTGCTATCGGAAGGGTCTCAGGATTGGATTGGGAAGGAGTTGGATATCCCTTCTCATGCTATAGGAAGTGTCTCAGGTTGGAATGGGAAGGAGTTGGATATCACATCTCATGCTATAGGTAGGCTCTCAGGTTTGGTATAAGCATTGAGATATCACATCTCATGCTATAGGAAGGGTCTCAGGATTGGAATGGGAAGGATTTGGATATCACATCTCATGCTATAGGAAGGGTCTCAGGTTTGGTATAAGCATGGAGATATCACTTCTCATGCTATAGGAAGGGTCTCAGGATTGGAATGGGAAGGAGTTGGATATCCCATCTTATGTTATAGGAAGGGTCTCAGGTTTGGTAGTAGAAGCATTGAGATATCACATCTCATGCTATAGGAAGGGTCTCAGGATTGGAATGGGAAGGACTTGGATATCACATCTCATGCTATAGGGAGGGTCTCACGTTTGGAAAGGGAAGGAGTTGGATATCACATTTCATGTTAGAGGTAGGATCTCAGGTTTGGTATTAGAGGCATTGAATATCACATCTCATGCTATCAGAAGGGTCTCAGGATTGGAATGGGAAAGAGTTGGATATCACATCTCATGCTAAAGGGAGGGTCTCAGGTTTGGAAGGGGAAGGATTTTGAAATCACATCTCATGTTATAGGAAGGATCTCACGTTTGGTATTAAAAGCATTGAGATTTCACATCTCATGCTATCGGAAGGATCTCAGGTTTGGTATTAGAGGGATTGAGATATCACATCTCATGCTATCGGAAGGGTATCAGGATTGGATTTGGAAGTAGTTGAGTATCCCATCTCATACTATAGGAAGGGTCTCAGGTTGGACTGGGAAGGAGTTGGATATCACATCTCATGTTACAGGAAGGGTCTCAGGATTGGAATGGGAAATACTTCGATATCATATCTCATGTTATAGGAAGGATCTCAGGTTTGGTATTAGAAGTATTGAGATATCACATCTCATGCTATAGGAAGGGTCTCGGGATTGGAATGGGAAGGAGTTGGATATCACATCTCATGCTATAAGAAGGGTCTCAGGAATGGAATGGGAAGGAGTTTTATATGACATCTCATGCCATAGGAAGGATCTCAGGTTTGGTATTAGTAGCATTGAGACATCACATCTCATGTTATAGGAAGGGTCTCAGGGTTGGAATGGGAAGGAGTTGGATATCACATCTCATGCTATAGGAAGGGTCTCAGGTTTGGTATAAGCATTGAGATATCACATCTCATGCTATAGGAAGGGTCTCAGGATTGGAATGGGAAGGAGTTGTATATGACATCTCATGCCATAGGAAGGGTCTCAGGTTTGGTATAAGCATTGAGATATCACATCTCTGCTATCGGAAGGGTCTCAGGATTGGAATGGGAAGGAGTTGGATATCCCATCTTATGTTATAGGAAGGGTCTCAGGTTTGGTAGTAGAAGCATTGAGATATCACATCTCATGCTATAGGAAGGGTCTCAGGATTGGAATGGGAAGGACTTGGATATCACATCTTATGCTATAGGGAGGGTCTCACGTTTGGAAAGGGAAGGAGTTGGATATCACATTTCATGTTAGAGGTAGGATCTCAGGTTTGGTATTAGAGGCATTGAATATCACATCTCATGCTATCAGAAGGGTCTCAGGATTGGAATGGGAAAGAGTTGGATATCACATCTCATGCTAAAGGGAGGGTCTCAGGTTTGGAAGGGGAAGGATTTTGATATCACATCTCATGTTATAGGAAGGATCTCACGTTTGGTATTAAAAGCATTGAGATTTCACATCTCATGCTATCGGAAGGGTATCAGGATTGGATTTGGAAGTAGTTGGATATTCCATCTCATGCTAGAGGAAGGGTCTCAGGTTGGACTGGGAAGGAGTTGGATATCACATCTCATGTTACAGGAAGGGTCTCAGGATTGGAATGGGAAATACTTCGATATCACATCTCATGCTATAGGAAGGCTCTCAGGTTTGGAAGGGGAAGGAGTTGGATATCACATTTCATGTTAGAGGTAAGATCTCAGGTTTGGTATTAGTGGCATTGAGATATCACATCTCATGCTATCAGAAGGGTCTCAGGATTGGAATGGGAAGGAGTTGGATATCACATCTCACGCTAAAGGGAGGGTCTCAGGTTTGGAAGGGGAAGGATTTGGATATCACATCTCGTGTTATAGGAATGATCTCAGGTTTGGTATTAGAAGCATTGAGATATCACATCTCATGCTATCGGAAGGATCTCAGGTTTGGTATTAGAAGCATTGAGATATCAAATCTCATGCTATAGGAAGGGTCTCAGGATTGGAATGGGGAGGAGTTGGATTTCACATCTCATGCTATAGGAAGGGTCTCAGGATTGGAATGGGAAGGAGTTTTATATGACATCTCATGCCATAGGAAGGATCTCAGGGGTTTGGTATTAGAAGCATTGAGATATCACATCTCATGCTATAGGAATGGTCTCAGGATTGGAATGTGAAGGAGTTGGATATCACATCTCATGCTAAAGGAAGGGTCTCAGTTTTGGTAGAAGCATTGCGATATCACATCTCATGCTATAGGAAGGGTCTCAGGATTGGAATCGGAAGGAGTTGGATATCACATCTCATGCTATAGGAAGGGTCTCAGGTTTGGTGTAAGCATTGAAATATCACATCTCTGCTATCGGAAGGGTCTCAGGATTGGAATGGGAAGGACGTAGATATCAAATCTCATGCTATAGGGAGGGTCTCAGTTTTGATATTAGAAGCATTGAGATATCACTTCTAATGCTATAGGATGTGTCTCAGGATTGGAATGGGAAGGAGTTGGATATCACATCTCATGCTATAGGAAGGGTTTCAGGTTTGGTAGAAGCATTGAGATATCACATCTCATGCTATAGGAAGAGTCTCAGGTTTGGGAAGGGAAGGATTTGGATTTCACATCTCATGTTATAGGATGGTTCTCATGTTTGGTTTTTGAAGCATTGAGATATCACATCTCATGCTATCGGAAGGGTCTCAGGTTTGGAATGGGAAGGAGTTGGATATCACATCTCATGTTATAGGAAGGATCTCAGGTTTGGTATTAGAAGCATTGAGATATCACATCTCATGCTATAGGAAGGGTCTCCGGATTGGAATGTTAAGGATTTGGATATCACATCTCATGCTAAAGGAAGGGTCTCAGGTTTGGAATGGGAAGGAGTTGGATATGACATCTCTTGTTATAGGGAGGGTCTCAGGATTTGAATGGCAAGGAGTTGGATATCACATCTCTGCTATCGGAAGGGTCTCAGGATTGGATTGGGAAGGAGTTGGATATCCCTTCTCATGCTATAGGAAGGGTCTCGGGTTGGAATGGGAAGGAGTTGGATATCACATCTCATGTTATAGGAAGGGTCTCAGGATTGGAATGGGAAGGATTTGGATATCACATCTCTTGCTATAGGAAGGGTCTCAGGTTTTTTATTAGAAACATTGAGATATCACATCTCATGCTATAGGAAAGGTTTTAGGATTGGAATGGAAAGTATTTGGATATCACATCTCATGCTAAAGGAAGGGTCTCAGGTTTGGAAGGGGATTGATGTGGATATCATATCTCATGTTATAGGACGGGTCCCAGGTTTGGTATTAGAAGCATTGAGATATCACATCTCATGCTGTAGGAAGGGTCTCAGGATTGGAATGTGAAGGATTTGGATATCACATCTCATGCTAAAGAAAGGGTCTCAGGTTTGGTAGAAGCATTGAGATATCACATCTCATGCTATAGGAAGGGTCTCAGGATTTGAATGGCAAGGAGTTGGATATCACATCTCATGCCTTAGGAAGGGTCTCAGGTTTGGTATAAGCATTGAGATATCACATCTCTGCTATCGGAAGGGTCTCAGGATTGGATTGGGAAGGAGTTGGATATCCCTTCTCATGCTATAGGAAGTGTCTCAGGTTGGAATGGGAAGGAGTTGGATATCACATCTCATGCTATAGGTAGGCTCTCAGGTTTGGTATAAGCATTGAGATATCACATCTCATGCTATAGGAAGGGTCTCAGGATTGGAATGGGAAGGATTTGGATATCACATCTCATGCTATAGGAAGAGTCTCAGGTTTGGTATAAGCATGGAGATATAACTTCTCATGCTATAGGAAGGGTCTCAGGATTGGAATGGGAAGAAGTTGGATATCACATCTCATGCTATAGGAAGGGTCTCAGGATTGGAATGTGAAGGATTTGGATATCACATCTCATGCTAAAGGAAGGGTCTCATGTTTGGTATAAGCATTGAGATATCACATCTCTGCTATCGGAAGGGTCTCAGGATTGGAATGTGAACGATTTGGATATCACATCTCATGCTAAAGGAAGGGTCTCAGGTTTGCTAGAAGCATTGAGATATCACATCTCATGCTATAGGATAGGAAGGGTCTCAGGATTTGAATGGCAAGGAGTTGGATATCACATCTCATGCCATAGGAAGGGTCTCAGGTTTGGTATAAGCATTGAGATATCACATCTCTGAAATCGGAAGGGTCTCAGGATTGGATTGGGAAGGATTTGGATATCCCTTCTCATGCTATAGGAAGTGTCTCCGGTTGGAATGGGAAGGAGTTGGATATCACATCTCATGTTATAGGAAGGGTTTCAGGATTGGAATGGGAAGGATTTGGATATCACATCTCTTGCTATAGGAAGGGTCTCAGGATTGGAATGGGAAGGATTTGGATATCACATCTCATGTCATAGGAAGGATCTCAGGTTTGGTATTAGAAGCATTGATATATCACATCTCATGCTATAGGAATGGTCTCAGGATTGGAATGGGTAGGAGTTGGATATTACATTCTTGCTATAGGAAGGGTCTCATGTTTGGAATGGGAAGGAGTTGGATATCACATATGCTATAGGAAGTGTCTCAGGTTTGGAACGGGAAGGAGTTGGATATCCCATCTCATGTTATAGGAAGGGTCTCAGGTTTGGTATAAGCATTGAGATATCACATCTCTGCTATCGGAAGTGGCTCAGGATTGGAATGGGAAGGAGTTGGATATCCCATCTCATGTTATAGGACGGGTCTCTGGTTTGGTATTAGAATCATTGAGATATCACATCGCATGCTGTAGGAAGGGTCTAAGGATTGGAATGGGAAGGAGTTGGATATCACATCTCGTTATAGGAAGGGTCTCAGGATTGGAATGGGAAGGATTTGGATATCACATCTCTTGCTATAGGAAGAGTCTCAGGTTTTTTATTAGAAACATTGAGATATCACATCTCATGCTATAGGAAGGGTTTCAGGATTGGAATGGGAAGGATTTGGATATCACATCTCATGCTAAAGGAAGGGTATCAGGTTTGGAAGGGGAAGGATTTGGATATCATATCTCATGTTATAGGACGGGTCCCAGGTTTGGTATTAGAAGCATTGAGATATCACATCTCATGCTATAGGAGGAGTCTCAGGATTGGAATGGGAAGGAGTTGGATATCACGTCTCATGTTATAGGAAGGGTCTCAGGATTGGAATGGCAAGGAGTTGGATATCACATCTCATGCTAAAGGAAGGGTCTCAGGTTCGATAGAAGCATTGAGATATCACATCTCATGCTATAGGAAGGAACTCAGGATTGGAATGGGAAGGAGTTGGATATCACATCTCATGCCATAGGAAGGGTCATCAGGTTTGGTATAAGCATTGAGATATCACATCTCTGCTATCGGAAGGGTCTCAGGATAGGAATGGGAAGGACTTAGATATCACATCTCATACTATAGGGAGGGTCTCAGTTTTGATATTAGAAGCATTGAGCTATCACATCTCATGCTATCGGAAGGGTCTCAGGATTGGAATGGGATGGAGTCGGATATCACATCTCAAGCTATCTCAGGATTGGAATGGGAAGGAGTTTGATATCACATCTCAAGCTATAGGAAGGGTCTCAGGTTTGGAAGGGGAAGGATTTGGATCTCACATCTCATGTTTTAGGACGGGTCTCAAGTTTGGTATTAGAAGCATTGAGATATCACATCTCCTGGTATAGGAAGGGTCTCAGGATTGGAATGGGAAGGAGTTGGCTATCACATCTCAAGCTATCTCAGGATTGGAATGGGAAGGAGTTTGATATCACATCTCAAGCTATAGGAAGGGTCTCAGGTTTGGAAAGGGAAGGATTTGGATTTCACATCTCATGTTATAGGATGGTTCTCATGTTTGGTTTTAGTAGCATTGAGATATCACATCTCATGCTATCGGAAGGGTCTCAGGTTTGGAAGGGAAGGATTTGGATTTCACATGTTATAGGATGGTTCTCAGGTTTGGTTTTAGAAGCATTAAGATATAACATCTCATGCTATAGGAAGGGTCTCAGGTTTGGAATGGGAAGGAGTTGGATATCACATCTCATGCTAAAGGAAAGGTCTCAGGTTTGGAAGGGGTAGGATTTGGATCTCACATCTCATGTTTTAGGACGGGTCTCAGGTTTGGTATTAGAAACTTTTAAATATCACATCTCATGGTATAGGAAGGGTCTCAGGATAGGAATGGGAAGGAGTTGGATATCACATTGAATGGAAAGGAGTTTGATATCACATCTCAAGCTATAGGAAGGATCTTAGGATTGGAATGGGAAGGAGATGTATATGACATCTCATGCCACAGGAAGGGTCTCAGGTTTGGTATAAGCATTGAGATATCACATCTCTGCTATCGGAAGAGTCTCAGGATTGGAATGGGAAGGAGTTGGATATCCCATCTCATGTTATAGGAAGGGTCTCAGGTTTGGTATTAGAAGCATTGAGATATCACATCTCATGCTATAGGAAGGGTCTCAGGATTGGAATGGGAAGGACGTGGATATCACATCTCATGCTATAGGGAGGGTGTCAAGTTTGATATTAGAAGCATTGAGATAACAAATCTCATGATATCGGAAGGGTCTCAGGATTGGAATGGGAAGGAGTTGGATATCACATCTCATGATAAAGTAAGGGTCTAAGGTTTGGAAGGGGAAGGATTTGGATATCACATCTCATGTTATAGGAAGGGTCTCAGGATTGGAATGGGAAGGAGTTTGATATCAAATCTCATGCCATAGCATGGGTCTCAGGTTTGGTAGAAGCATTGAGATATCAAGTCTCATGGTATAGGAAGGGTCTCAGAATTGGAAAGGGAAGGAGTTGGATATCACATCTCAAGCTATAGGAAGGGTCTCAGGATTGGAATGGGAAGGAGTTTGATATCAGATCTCATGTCATAGTATGGGTCTCAGGTTTGGTACAAGCATTGGGATATCACATCTCATGCTAACGGAAGGGTATCAGGATTGGATTTGGAAGGAGTTGGATATCCCATCTCATGCTTTAGGAAGGGTCTCAGGTTGGAATCGGAAGGAGTTGGATATCACATCTCATGTTATAGGAAGGGTCTCCGGATTGGAATGAGAAGGACTTGGATATCACATCTCATGCTATAGGAAGGCTCTCAGGATTGGAATGGGAACGAGTTGGATATCAAATCTCATGCTAAAGGGAAGGTCTCAGGTTTGGAAGGGGAAGGATTTGGATATCACATCTCATGTTATAGGAAGGATCTCAGGTTTGGTATTAGAAGCATTGAGATATCACATCTCGTGCTATCGGAAGGATCTCAGGTTTGGTATTAGAGGCATTGAGATATCACATCTCATGCTATCGGAAGGGTCTCAGGATTGGAATGTGAAGGAGTTGAATATCACATCTCATGCTATAGGAAGGATCTCAGGTTTGGAACGGGAAGGAGTTGGATATCCCAACTCATGTCATAGGAAGGATCTCAGGTTTGGTATTAGAAGCATTGAGATATCACATCACATGCTATAGGAATGGTCTCAGGATTGGAATGGTAAGGAGTTGGATATTACATTCTTGCTATAGGAAGGGTCTCATGTTTGGAATGGGAAGGAGTTGGATATCACATATGCTATAGGAAGGGTCTCAGGTTTGGAACGGGAAGGAGTTGGATATCACATCTCATGTCATAGGAAGGATCTCAGGTTTGGTATTAGAAGCATTGAGATATCACATCACATGCTATAGGAATGGTCTCAGGATTGGAATGGTAAGGAGTTGGATATTACATTCTTGCTATAGGAAGTGTCTAAGGATTGGAATGGGAAGGACTTGGATATCACATCTCACGCTATAGGTAGGCTCTCAGGTTTGGAAAGGGAAGGAGTTGGATATCACATTTCATGTTAGAGGAAGGATCTCAGGTTTGGTATTAGAGGCATTGAGATATCACATCTCATGCTATAGGAAGTGTCTCAGGATTGGAATGGGAAGGATTTGGATATCACATCTCATGCTATAGGAAGGGTCTCAGGTTTGGTATAAGCATTGAGATATCACATCTCATGCTATAGGAAGGGTCTCAGGATTGGAATGGGAAGGGGTTGGATATCACATCTCATGCTATAGGTAGGCTCTCAGGTTTGGAAAGGGAAGGAGTTGGATATCACATTTCATGTTAGAGGAAGGATTTCAGGTTTGGTATAAGCATTGAGATATCACATCTCATGCTATAGGAAGGGTCTCAGGATTGGAATGGGAAGGAGTTGGATATCACATCTCATGTTATAGGAAGGATCTCAGTTTGGTATTAGAAGCATTGAGACATCACATCTCATGCTATAGGAAGGGTCTCAGGATTGGAATGAGAAGGAGTTGGATATCACATCTCATGTTATAGGAAGGGTCTCAGGATTGGAATGGGAAGGACTTCGATATCACATCTCATGTTATAGAAAGGCTCCCAGGTTTGGAAGGGGAAGGAGTTGGATATCACATTTCATGTTAGAGGTAGAATCTCAGGTTTGGTATTAGAGGCATGAGATATAACATCTCATGCTATCAGAAGGGTCTCAGGATTGGAATGGGAAGGAGTTGGATATCACATCTCATGCTAAAGGGAGGGTCTCAAGTTTGGAAGGGGAAGGATTTTGATATCACATCTCATGTTATGGGAAGGATCTCACGTTTGGTATTAGAAGCATTGACATATCACATCTCATGCTATCGGAAGGATCTCAGGTTTGGTATTAGAGGGATTGAGATATCACATCTCATGCTATCGTAAGGGTATCAGGATTGGATTTGGAAGTAGTTGGATATCCCATCTCATGCTAAAGGGAGGGTCTCAGGTTTGGAAGGGGAAGGATTTGGATATCATATCTCATGTTATAGGAAGGATCTCAGGTTTGGTATTAGAAGTATTGAGATATCACATCTCATGCTATAGGAAGGGTCTCAGGATTGGAATGGGAAGGAGTTGGATATCACATCTCATGCTATAAGAAGGGTCTCAGGAATGGAATGGGAAGGAGTTTTATATGACATCTCATGCCATAGGAAGGATCTCAGGTTTGGTATTAGTAGCATTGAGACATCACATCTCATGTTATAGGAAGGGTCTCAGGGTTGGAATGGGAAGGAGTTGGATATCACATCTCATGCTATAGGAAGGGTGTCATGTTTGGTATAAGCATTGAGATATCACATCTCATGCTATAGGAAGGGTCTCAGGATTGGAATGGGAAGGAGTTGTATATGACATCTCATGCCATAGGAAGGGTCTCAGGTTTGGTATAAGCATTGAGATATCACATCTCTGCTATCGGAAGGGTCTCAGGATTGGAATGGGAAGGAGTTGGATATCCCATCTTATGTTATAGGAAGGGTCTCAGGTTTGGTAGTAGAAGCATTGAGATATCACATCTCATGCTATAGGAAGGGTCTCAGGATTGGAATGGGAAGGACTTGGATATCACATCTCATGCTATAGGGAGGGTCTCACGTTTGGAAAGGGAAGGAGTTGGATATCACATTTCATGTTAGAGGTAGGATCTCAGGTTTGGTATTAGAGGCATTGAATATCACATCTCATGCTATCAGAAGGGTCTCAGGATTGGAATGGGAAATAGTTGGATATCACATCTCATGCTAAAGGGAGGGTCTCCGGTTTGGAAGGGGAAGGATTTTGATATCACATCTCATGTTATAGGAAGGATCTCACGTTTGGTATTAAAAGCATTGAGATTTCACATCTCATGCTATCGGAAGGATCTCAGGTTTGGTATTAGAGGGATTGAGATATCACATCTCATGCTATCGGAAGGGTATCAGGATTGGATTTGGAAGTAGTTGGATATCCCATCTCATGCTATAGGAAGGGTCTCAGGTTGGACTGGGAAGGAGTTGGATATCACATCTCATGTTACAGGAAGAGTCTCAGGATTGGAATGGGAAATACTTCGATATCATATCTCATGTTATAGGAAGGATCTCAGGTTTGGTATTAGAAGTATTGAGATATCACATCTCATGCTATTGGAAGGGTCTCAGGATTGGAATGGGAAGGAGTTGGATATCACATCTCATGCTATAAGAAGGGTCTCAGGAATGGAATGGGAAGGAGTTTTATATGACATCTCATGCCATAGGAAGGATCTCAGGTTTGGTATTAGTAGCATTGAGACATCACATCTCATGTTATAGGAAGGGTCTCAGGGTTGGAATGGGAAGGAGTTGGATATCACATCTCATGCTATAGGAAGGGTCTCAGGTTTGGTATAAGCATTGAGATATCACATCTCATGCTATAGGAAGGTCTCAGGATTGGAATGGGAAGGAGTTGTATATGACATCTCATGCTATAGGAAGGGTCTCAGGTTTGGTATAAGCATTGAGATATCACATCTCTGCTATCGGAAGGGTCTCAGGATTGGAATGGGAAGGAGTTGGATATCCCATCTTATGTTATAGGAAGGGTCTCAGGTTTGGTAGTAGAAGCATTGAGATATCACATCTCATGCTATAGGAAGGGTCTCAGGATTGGAATGGGAAGGACTTGGATATCACATCTCATGCTATAGGGAGGGTCTCACGTTTGGAAAGGGAAGGAGTTGGATATCACATTTCATGTTAGAGGTAGGATCTCAGGTTTGGTATTAGAGGCATTGAATATCACATCTCATGCTATCAGAAGGGTATCAGGATTGGAATGGGAAAGAGTTGGATATCACATCTCATGCTAAAGGGAGGGTCTCAGGTTTGGAAGGTGAAGGATTTTGATATCACATCTCATGTTATAGGAAGGATCTCACGTTTGGTATTAAAAGCATTGAGATTTCACATCTCATGCTATCGGAAGGGTATCAGGATTGGATTTGGAAGTAGTTGGATATCCCATCTCATGCTATAGGAAGGGTCTCAGGTTGGACTGGGAAGGAGTTGGATATCACATCTCATGTTACAGGAAGGGTCTCAGGATTGGAATGGGAAATACTTCGATATCACATCTCATGCTATAGGAAGGCTCTCAGGTTTGGAAGGGGAAGGAGTTGGATATCACATTTCATGTTAGAGGTAAGATCTCAGGTTTGGTATTAGAGGCATTGATATATCACATCTCATGCTATCAGAAGGGTCTCAGGATTGGAATGGGAAGGAGTTGGATATCACATCTCACGCTAAAGGGAGGGTCTCAGGTTTGGAAGGGGAAGGATTTGGATATCACATCTCGTGTTATAGGAATGATCTCAGGTTTGGTATTAGAAGCATTGAGATATCACATCTCATGCTATCGGAAGGATCTCAGGTTTGGTATTAGAAGCATTGAGATATCAAATCTCATGCTATAGGAAGGGTCTCAGGATTGGAATGGGGAGGAGTTGGATTTCACATCTCATGCTATAGGAAGGGTCTCAGGATTGGAATGGGAAGAAGTTTTATATGACATCTCATGCCATAGGAAGGATCTCAGGGGTTTGGTATTAGAAGCATTGAGATATCACATCTCATGCTATAGGAAGGGTCTCAGGATTGGTGTAAGCATTGAAATATCACATCTCTGCTATCGGAAGGGTCTCAGGATTGGAATGGGAAGGACTTAGATATCACATCTCATGCTATCGGAAGGGTCTCAGGATTGGAATGGGAGGAGCTGGATATCACATCTCATGCTAAAGGAAGGGTCTCAGGTTTGGAAGGGGAAGGATTTGGATATCACATCTCATGTTATAGGAAGGGTCTCAGGTTTGGTATTAGAAGCATTGTGATATCACTTCTCATGCTATAGGATGTGTCTCAGGATTGGAATGGGAAGGAGTTGGATATCACATCTCATGCTATAGGAAGGGTTTCAGGTTTGGTAGAAGCATTGAGATATCACATCTCATGCTATAGGAAGAGTCTCAGGTTTGGGAAGGGAAGGATTTGGATTTCACATCTCATGTTATAGGATGGTTCTCATGTTTGGTTTTTGAAGCATTGAGATATCACATCTCATGCTATCGGAAGGGTCTCAGGTTTGGAATGGGAAGGAGTTGGATATCACATCTCATGTTATAGGAAGGATCTCAGGTTTGGTATTAGAAGCATTGAGATATCACATCTCATGCTATAGGAAGGGTCTCCGGATTGGAATGTGAAGGATTTGGATATCACATCTCATGCTAAAGGAAGGGTCTCAGGTTTGGAATGGGAAGGAGTTGGATATGACATCTCTTGTTATAGGGAGGGTCTCAGGATTTGAATGGCAAGGAGTTGGATATCACATCTCTGCTATCGGAAATGTCTCAGGATTGGATTGGGAAGGAGTTGGATATCACATCTCATGTTATAGGAAGGGTCTCAGGATTGGAATGGGAAGGATTTGGATATCACATCTCTTGCTATAGGAAGAGTCTCAGGTTTTTTATTAGAAACATTGAGATATCACATCTCATGCTATAGGAAAGGTTTTAGGATTGGAATGGGAAGTATTTGGATATCACATCTCATGCTAAAGGAAGGGTCTCAGGTTTGGAAGGGGATTGATTTGGATGTCATATCTCATGTTATAGGACGGGTCCCAGGTTTGGTATTAGAAGCATTGAGATATCACATCTCATGGTATAGGAAGGGTCTCAGAGTTGGAATGGGAAGGAGTTGGATATCACATCTCATCCAATAGGAAGGGTCTCAGGTTTGGAATGGGAAGGAATTGGATATCACATCTCATGTTATAGGAAGGATCTCAGGTTTGGTATTAGAAGCATTGAGATATCACATCTCATGCTATAGGAAGGGTCTCAGGATTGGAATGTGAAGGATTTGGATATCACATCTCATGCTAAAGGAAGGGTCTCAGGTTTGGTAGAAGCATTGAGATATCACATCTCATGCTATAGGAAGGGTCTCAGGATTTGAATGGCAAGGAGTTGGATATCACATCTCATGCCATAGGAAGGGTCTCAGGTTTGGTATAAGCATTGAGATATCACATCTCTGCTATCGGAAGGGTCTCAGGATTGGATTGGGAAGGAGTTGGATATCCCTTCTCATGCTATAGGAAGTGTCTCAGGTTGGAATGGGAAGGAGTTGGATATCACATCTCATGCTATAGGTAGGCTCTCAGGTTTGGTATAAGCATTGAGATATCACATCTCATGCTATAGGAAGGGTCTCAGGATTGGAATGGGAAGGATTTGGATATCACATCTCATGCTATATGAAGGGTCTCAGGTTTGGTATAAGCATGGAGATATCACTTCTCATGCTATAGGAAGGGTCTCAGGATTGGAATGGGAAGGAGTTGGATATCCCATTTTATGTTATAGGAAGGGTCTCAGGTTTGGTAGTAGAAGCATTGAGATATCACATCTCATGCTATAGGAAGGGTCTCAGGATTGGAATGGGAAGGACTTGGATATCACATCTCATGCTATAGGGAGGGTCTCACGTTTGGAAAGGGAAGGAGTTGGATATCACATTTCATGTTAGAGGTAGGATCTCAGGTTTGGTATTAGAGGCATTGAATATCACATCTCATGCTATCAGAAGGGTCTCAGGATTGGAATGGGAAAGAGTTGGATATCACATCTCATGCTAAAGGGAGGGTCTCAGGTTTGGAAGGGGAAGGATTTTGATATCACATCTCATGTTATAGGAAGGATCTCACGTTTGGTATTAAAAGCATTGAGATTTCACATCTCATGCTATCGGAAGGATCTCAGGTTTGGTATTAGAGGGATTGAGATATCACATCTCATGCTATCGGAAGGGTATCAGGATTGGATTTGGAAGTAGTTGGATATCCCATCTCATGCTATAGGAAGGGTCTCAGGTTGGACTGGGAAGGAGTTGGATATCACATCTCATGTTACAGGAAGAGTCTCAGGATTGGAATGGGAAATACTTCGATATCATATCTCATGTTATAGGAAGGATCTCAGGTTTGGTATTAGAAGTATTGAGATATCACATCTCATGCTATAGGAAGGGTCTCAGGATTGGAATGGGAAGGAGTTGGATATCACATCTCATGCTATAAGAAGGGTCTCAGGAATGGAATGGGAAGGAGTTTTATATGACATCTCATGCCATAGGAAGGATCTCAGGTTTGGTATTAGTAGCATTGAGACATCACATCTCATGTTATAGGAAGGGTCTCAGGGTTGGAATGGGAAGGAGTTGGATATCACATCTCATGCTATAGGAAGGGTCTCAGGTTTGGTATAAGCATTGAGATATCACATCTCATGCTATAGGAAGGGTCTCAGGATTGGAATGGGAAGGAGTTGTATATGACATCTCATGCCATAGGAAGGGTCTCAGGTTTGGTATAAGCATTGAGATATCACATCTCTGCTATCGGAAGGGTCTCAGGATTGGAATGGGAAGGAGTTGGATATCCCATCTTATGTTATAGGAAGGGTCTCAGGTTTGGTAGTAGAAGCATTGAGATATCACATCTCATGCTATAGGAAGGGTCTCAGGTTTGGTGTAAGCATTGAAATATCACATCTCTGCTATCGGAAGGGTCTCAGGATTGGAATGGGAAGGACTTAGATATCAAATCTCATGCTATAGGGAGGGTCTTAGTTTTGATATTAGAAGCATTGAGATATCACATCTCATGCTATCGGAAGGGTCTCAGGATTGGAATGGGAGGAGCTGGATATCACATCTCATGCTAAAGGAAGGGTCTCAGGTTTGGAAGGGGAAGGATTTGGATATCACATCTCATGTTATAGGAAGGGTCTCAGGTTTGGTATTAGAAGCATTGTGATATCACTTCTCATGCTATAGGATGTGTCTCAGGATTGGAATGGGAAGGAGTTGGATATCACATCTCATGCTATAGGAAGGGTTTCAGGTTTGGTAGAAGCATTGAGATATCACATCTCATGCTATAGGAAGAGTCTCAGGTTTGGGAAGGGAAGGATTTGGATTTCACATCTCATGTTATAGGATGGTTCTCATGTTTGGTTTTTGAAGCATTGAGATATCACATCTCATGCTATCGGAAGTGTCTCAGGTTTGGAATGGGAAGGAGTTGGATATCACATCTCATGTTATAGGAAGGATCTCAGGTTTGGTATTAGAAGCATTGAGATATCACATCTCATGCTATAGGAAGGGTCTCCGGATTGGAATGTGAAGGATTTGGATATCACATCTCATGCTAAAGGAAGGGTCTCAGGTTTGGAATGGGAAGGAGTTGGATATGACATCTCTTGTTATAGGGAGGGTCTCAGGATTTGAATGGCAAGGAGTTGGATATCACATCTCTGCTATCGGAAGGGTCTCAGGATTGGATTGGGAAGGAGTTGGATATCCCTTCTCATGCTATAGGAAGGGTCTCGGGTTGGAATGAGAAGGAGTTGGATATCACATCTCATGTTATAGGAAGGGTATCAGGATTGGAATGGGAAGGATTTGGATATCACATCTCTTGCTATAGGAAGGGTCTCAGGTTTTTTATTAGAAACATTGAGATATCACATCTCATGCTATAGGAAAGGTTTTAGGATTGGAATGGGAAGTATTTGGATATCACATCTCATGCTAAAGGAAGGGTCTCAGGTTTGGAAGGGGATTGATTTGGATATCATATCTCATGTTATAGGACGGGTCCCAGGTTTGGTATTAGAAGCATTGAGATATCACATCTCATGGTATAGGAAGGGTCTCAGGGTTGGAATGGGAAGGAGTTGGATATCACATCTCATCCAATAGGAAGGGTCTCAGGTTTGGAATGGGAAGGAATTGGATATCACATCTCATGTTATAGGAAGGATCTCAGGTTTGGTATTAGAAGCATTGAGATATCACATCTCATGCTATAGGAAGGGTCTCAGGATTGGAATGTGAAGGATTTGGATATCACATCTCATGCTAAAGGAAGGGTCTCAGGTTTGGTAGAAGCATTGAGATATCACATCTCATGCTATAGGAAGGGTCTCAGGATTTGAATGGCAAGGAGTTGGATATCACATCTCATGCCATAGGAAGGGTCTCAGGTTTGGTATAAGCATTGAGATATCACATCTCTGCTATCGGAAGGGTCTCAGGATTGGATTGGGAAGGAGTTGGATATCCCTTCTCATGCTATAGGAAGTGTCTCAGGTTGGAATGGGAAGGAGTTGGATATCACATCTCATGCTATAGGTAGGCTCTCAGGTTTGGTATAAGCATTGAGATATCACATCTCATGCTATAGGAAGGGTCTCAGGATTGGAATGGGAAGGATTTGGATATCACATCTCATGCTATAGGAAGGGTCTCAGGTTTGGTATAAGCATGGAGATATCACTTCTCATGCTATAGGAAGGGTCTCAGGATTGGAATGGGAAGGAGTTGGATATCCCATCTTATGTTATAGGAAGGGTCTCAGGTTTGGTAGTAGAAGCATTGAGATATCACATCTCATGCTATAGGAAGGGTCTCAGGATTGGAATGGGAAGGACTTGGATATCACATCTCATGCTATAGGGAGGGTCTCACGTTTGGAAAGGGAAGGAGTTGGATATCACATTTCATGTTAGAGGTAGGATCTCAGGTTTGGTATTAGAGGCATTGAATATCACATCTCATGCTATCAGAAGGGTCTCAGGATTGGAATGGGAAAGAGTTGGATATCACATCTCATGCTAAAGGGAGGGTCTCAGGTTTGGAAGGGGAAGGATTTTGAAATCACATCTCATGTTATAGGAAGGATCTCACGTTTGGTATTAAAAGCATTGAGATTTCACATCTCATGCTATCGGAAGGATCTCAGGTTTGGTATTAGAGGGATTGAGATATCACATCTCATGCTATCGGAAGGGTATCAGGATTGGATTTGGAAGTAGTTGAGTATCCCATCTCATACTATAGGAAGGGTCTCAGGTTGGACTGGGAAGGAGTTGGATATCACATCTCATGTTACAGGAAGGGTCTCAGGATTGGAATGGGAAATACTTCGATATCATATCTCATGTTATAGGAAGGATCTCAGGTTTGGTATTAGAAGTATTGAGATATCACATCTCATGCTATAGGAAGGGTCTCGGGATTGGAATGGGAAGGAGTTGGATATCACATCTCATGCTATAAGAAGGGTCTCAGGAATGGAATGGGAAGGAGTTTTATATGACATCTCATGCCATAGGAAGGATCTCAGGTTTGGTATTAGTAGCATTGAGACATCACATCTCATGTTATAGGAAGGGTCTCAGGGTTGGAATGGGAAGGAGTTGGATATCACATCTCATGCTATAGGAAGGGTCTCAGGTTTGGTATAAGCATTGAGATATCACATCTCATGCTATAGGAAGGGTCTCAGGATTGGAATGGGAAGGAGTTGTATATGACATCTCATGCCATAGGAAGGGTCTAAGGTTTGGTATAAGCATTGAGATATCACATCTCTGCTATCGGAAGGGTCTCAGGATTGGAATGGGAAGGAGTTGGATATCCCATCTTATGTTATAGGAAGGGTCTCAGGTTTGGTAGTAGAAGCATTGAGATATCACATCTCATGCTATAGGAAGGGTCTCAGGATTGGAATGGGAAGGACTTGGATATCACATCTTATGCTATAGGGAGGGTCTCACGTTTGGAAAGGGAAGGAGTTGGATATCACATTTCATGTTAGAGGTAGGATCTCAGGTTTGGTATTAGAGGCATTGAATATCACATCTCATGCTATCAGAAGGGTCTCAGGATTGGAATGGGAAAGAGTTGGATATCACATCTCATGCTAAAGGGAGGGTCTCAGGTTTGGAAGGGGAAGGATTTTGATATCACATCTCATGTTATAGGAAGGATCTCACGTTTGGTATTAAAAGCATTGAGATTTCACATCTCATGCTATCGGAAGGGTATCAGGATTGGATTTGGAAGTAGTTGGATATTCCATCTCATGCTAGAGGAAGGGTCTCAGGTTGGACTGGGAAGGAGTTGGATATCACATCTCATGTTACAGGAAGGGTCTCAGGATTGGAATGGGAAATACTTCGATATCACATCTCATGCTATAGGAAGGCTCTCAGGTTTGGAAGGGGAAGGAGTTGGATATCACATTTCATGTTAGAGGTAAGATCTCAGGTTTGGTATTAGTGGCATTGAGATATCACATCTCATGCTATCAGAAGGGTCTCAGGATTGGAATGGGAAGGAGTTGGATATCACATCTCATGTTATAGGAAGGATCTCAGGTTTGGTATTAGAAGCATTGAGATATCACATCTCATGCTATAGGAAGGGTCTCCGGATTGGAATGTGAAGGATTTGGATATCACATCTCATGCTAAAGGAAGGGTCTCAGGTTTGGAATGGGAAGGAGTTGGATATGACATCTCTTGTTATAGGGAGGGTCTCAGGATTTGAATGGCAAGGAGTTGGATATCACATCTCTGCTATCGGAAGGGTCTCAGGATTGGATTGGGAAGGAGTTGGATATCCCTTCTCATGCTATAGGAAGGGTCTCGGGTTGGAATGAGAAGGAGTTGGATATCACATCTCATGTTATAGGAAGGGTATCAGGATTGGAATGGGAAGGATTTGGATATCACATCTCTTGCTATAGGAAGGGTCTCAGGTTTTTTATTAGAAACATTGAGATATCACATCTCATGCTATAGGAAAGGTTTTAGGATTGGAATGGGAAGTATTTGGATATCACATCTCATGCTAAAGGAAGGGTCTCAGGTTTGGAAGGGGATTGATTTGGATATCATATCTCATGTTATAGGACGGGTCCCAGGTTTGGTATTAGAAGCATTGAGATATCACATCTCATGGTATAGGAAGGGTCTCAGGGTTGGAATGGGAAGGAGTTGGATATCACATCTCATCCAATAGGAAGGGTCTCAGGTTTGGAATGGGAAGGAATTGGATATCACATCTCATGTTATAGGAAGGATCTCAGGTTTGGTATTAGAAGCATTGAGATATCACATCTCATGCTATAGGAAGGGTCTCAGGATTGGAATGTGAAGGATTTGGATATCACATCTCATGCTAAAGGAAGGGTCTCAGGTTTGGTAGAAGCATTGAGATATCACATCTCATGCTATAGGAAGGGTCTCAGGATTTGAATGGCAAGGAGTTGGATATCACATCTCATGCCATAGGAAGGGTCTCAGGTTTGGTATAAGCATTGAGATATCACATCTCTGCTATCGGAAGGGTCTCAGGATTGGATTGGGAAGGAGTTGGATATCCCTTCTCATGCTATAGGAAGTGTCTCAGGTTGGAATGGGAAGGAGTTGGATATCACATCTCATGCTATAGGTAGGCTCTCAGGTTTGGTATAAGCATTGAGATATCACATCTCATGCTATAGGAAGGGTCTCAGGATTGGAATGGGAAGGATTTGGATATCACATCTCATGCTATAGGAAGGGTCTCAGGTTTGGTATAAGCATGGAGATATCACTTCTCATGCTATAGGAAGGGTCTCAGGATTGGAATGGGAAGGAGTTGGATATCCCATCTTATGTTATAGGAAGGGTCTCAGGTTTGGTAGTAGAAGCATTGAGATATCACATCTCATGCTATAGGAAGGGTCTCAGGATTGGAATGGGAAGGACTTGGATATCACATCTCATGCTATAGGGAGGGTCTCACGTTTGGAAAGGGAAGGAGTTGGATATCACATTTCATGTTAGAGGTAGGATCTCAGGTTTGGTATTAGAGGCATTGAATATCACATCTCATGCTATCAGAAGGGTCTCAGGATTGGAATGGGAAAGAGTTGGATATCACATCTCATGCTAAAGGGAGGGTCTCAGGTTTGGAAGGGGAAGGATTTTGAAATCACATCTCATGTTATAGGAAGGATCTCACGTTTGGTATTAAAAGCATTGAGATTTCACATCTCATGCTATCGGAAGGATCTCAGGTTTGGTATTAGAGGGATTGAGATATCACATCTCATGCTATCGGAAGGGTATCAGGATTGGATTTGGAAGTAGTTGAGTATCCCATCTCATACTATAGGAAGGGTCTCAGGTTGGACTGGGAAGGAGTTGGATATCACATCTCATGTTACAGGAAGGGTCTCAGGATTGGAATGGGAAATACTTCGATATCATATCTCATGTTATAGGAAGGATCTCAGGTTTGGTATTAGAAGTATTGAGATATCACATCTCATGCTATAGGAAGGGTCTCGGGATTGGAATGGGAAGGAGTTGGATATCACATCTCATGCTATAAGAAGGGTCTCAGGAATGGAATGGGAAGGAGTTTTATATGACATCTCATGCCATAGGAAGGATCTCAGGTTTGGTATTAGTAGCATTGAGACATCACATCTCATGTTATAGGAAGGGTCTCAGGGTTGGAATGGGAAGGAGTTGGATATCACATCTCATGCTATAGGAAGGGTCTCAGGTTTGGTATAAGCATTGAGATATCACATCTCATGCTATAGGAAGGGTCTCAGGATTGGAATGGGAAGGAGTTGTATATGACATCTCATGCCATAGGAAGGGTCTCAGGTTTGGTATAAGCATTGAGATATCACATCTCTGCTATCGGAAGGGTCTCAGGATTGGAATGGGAAGGAGTTGGATATCCCATCTTATGTTATAGGAAGGGTCTCAGGTTTGGTAGTAGAAGCATTGAGATATCACATCTCATGCTATAGGAAGGGTCTCAGGATTGGAATGGGAAGGACTTGGATATCACATCTTATGCTATAGGGAGGGTCTCACGTTTGGAAAGGGAAGGAGTTGGATATCACATTTCATGTTAGAGGTAGGATCTCAGGTTTGGTATTAGAGGCATTGAATATCACATCTCATGCTATCAGAAGGGTCTCAGGATTGGAATGGGAAAGAGTTGGATATCACATCTCATGCTAAAGGGAGGGTCTCAGGTTTGGAAGGGGAAGGATTTTGATATCACATCTCATGTTATAGGAAGGATCTCACGTTTGGTATTAAAAGCATTGAGATTTCACATCTCATGCTATCGGAAGGGTATCAGGATTGGATTTGGAAGTAGTTGGATATTCCATCTCATGCTAGAGGAAGGGTCTCAGGTTGGACTGGGAAGGAGTTGGATATCACATCTCATGTTACAGGAAGGGTCTCAGGATTGGAATGGGAAATACTTCGATATCACATCTCATGCTATAGGAAGGCTCTCAGGTTTGGAAGGGGAAGGAGTTGGATATCACATTTCATGTTAGAGGTAAGATCTCAGGTTTGGTATTAGTGGCATTGAGATATCACATCTCATGCTATCAGAAGGGTCTCAGGATTGGAATGGGAAGGAGTTGGATATCACATCTCACGCTAAAGGGAGGGTCTCAGGTTTGGAAGGGGAAGGATTTGGATATCACATCTCGTGTTATAGGAATGATCTCAGGTTTGGTATTAGAAGCATTGAGATATCACATCTCATGCTATCGGAAGGATCTCAGGTTTGGTATTAGAAGCATTGAGATATCAAATCTCATGCTATAGGAAGGGTCTCAGGATTGGAATGGGGAGGAGTTGGATTTCACATCTCATGCTATAGGAAGGGTCTCAGGATTGGAATGGGAAGGAGTTTTATATGACATCTCATGCCATAGGAAGGATCTCAGGGGTTTGGTATTAGAAGCATTGAGATATCACATCTCATGCTATAGGAATGGTCTCAGGATTGGAATGTGAAGGAGTTGGATATCACATCTCATGCTAAAGGAAGGGTCTCAGTTTTGGTAGAAGCATTGCGATATCACATCTCATGCTATAGGAAGGGTCTCAGGATTGGAATCGGAAGGAGTTGGATATCACATCTCATGCTATAGGAAGGGTCTCAGGTTTGGTGTAAGCATTGAAATATCACATCTCTGCTATCGGAAGGGTCTCAGGATTGGAATGGGAAGGACGTAGATATCAAATCTCATGCTATAGGGAGGGTCTCAGTTTTGATATTAGAAGCATTGAGATATCACTTCTAATGCTATAGGATGTGTCTCAGGATTGGAATGGGAAGGAGTTGGATATCACATCTCATGCTATAGGAAGGGTTTCAGGTTTGGTAGAAGCATTGAGATATCACATCTCATGCTATAGGAAGAGTCTCAGGTTTGGGAAGGGAAGGATTTGGATTTCACATCTCATGTTATAGGATGGTTCTCATGTTTGGTTTTTGAAGCATTGAGATATCACATCTCATTCTATCGGAAGGGTCTCAGGTTTGGAATGGGAAGGAGTTGGATATCACATCTCATGTTATAGGAAGGATCTCAGGTTTGGTATTAGAAGCATTGAGATATCACATCTCATGCTATAGGAAGGGTCTCCGGATTGGAATGTTAAGGATTTGGATATCACATCTCAGGCTAAAGGAAGGGTCTCAGGTTTGGAATGGGAAGGAGTTGGATATGACATCTCTTGTTATAGGGAGGGTCTCAGGATTTGAATGGCAAGGAGTTGGATATCACATCTCTGCTATCGGAAGGGTCTCAGGATTGGATTGGGAAGGAGTTGGATATCCCTTCTCATGCTATAGGAAGGGTCTCGGGTTGGAATGGGAAGGAGTTGGATATCACATCTCATGTTATAGGAAGGGTCTCAGGATTGGAATGGGAAGGATTTGGATATCACATCTCTTGCTATAGGAAGGGTCTCAGGTTTTTTATTAGAAACATTGAGATATCACATCTCATGCTATAGGAAAGGTTTTAGGATTGGAATGGAAAGTATTTGGATATCACATCTCATGCTAAAGGAAGGGTCTCAGGTTTGGAAGGGGATTGATGTGGATATCATATCTCATGTTATAGGACGGGTCCCAGGTTTGGTATTAGAAGCATTGAGATATCACATCTCATGCTGTAGGAAGGGTCTCAGGATTGGAATGTGAAGGATTTGGATATCACATCTCATGCTAAAGAAAGGGTCTCAGGTTTGGTAGAAGCATTGAGATATCACATCTCATGCTATAGGAAGGGTCTCAGGATTTGAATGGCAAGGAGTTGGATATCACATCTCATGCCTTAGGAAGGGTCTCAGGTTTGGTATAAGCATTGAGATATCACATCTCTGCTATCGGAAGGGTCTCAGGATTGGATTGGGAAGGAGTTGGATATCCCTTCTCATGCTATAGGAAGTGTCTCAGGTTGGAATGGGAAGGAGTTGGATATCACATCTCATGCTATAGGTAGGCTCTCAGGTTTGGTATAAGCATTGAGATATCACATCTCATGCTATAGGAAGGGTCTCAGGATTGGAATGGGAAGGATTTGGATATCACATCTCATGCTATAGGAAGAGTCTCAGGTTTGGTATAAGCATGGAGATATAACTTCTCATGCTATAGGAAGGGTCTCAGGATTGGAATGGGAAGAAGTTGGATATCACATCTCATGCTATAGGAAGGGTCTCAGGATTGGAATGTGAAGGATTTGGATATCACATCTCATGCTAAAGGAAGGGTCTCATGTTTGGTATAAGCATTGAGATATCACATCTCTGCTATCGGAAGGGTCTCAGGATTGGAATGTGAACGATTTGGATATCACATCTCATGCTAAAGGAAGGGTCTCAGGTTTGCTAGAAGCATTGAGATATCACATCTCATGCTATAGGAAGGGTCTCAGGATTTGAATGGCAAGGAGTTGGATATCACATCTCATGCCATAGGAAGGGTCTCAGGTTTGGTATAAGCATTGAGATATCACATCTCTGAAATCGGAAGGGTCTCAGGATTGGATTGGGAAGGATTTGGATATCCCTTCTCATGCTATAGGAAGTGTCTCCGGTTGGAATGGGAAGGAGTTGGATATCACATCTCATGTTATAGGAAGGGTTTCAGGATTGGAATGGGAAGGATTTGGATATCACATCTCTTGCTATAGGAAGGGTCTCAGGATTGGAATGGGAAGGATTTGGATATCACATCTCATGTCATAGGAAGGATCTCAGGTTTGGTATTAGAAGCATTGATATATCACATCTCATGCTATAGGAATGGTCTCAGGATTGGAATGGGTAGGAGTTGGATATTACATTCTTGCTATAGGAAGGGTCTCATGTTTGGAATGGGAAGGAGTTGGATATCACATATGCTATAGGAAGTGTCTCAGGTTTGGAACGGGAAGGAGTTGGATATCCCATCTCATGTTATAGGAAGGGTCTCAGGTTTGGTATAAGCATTGAGATATCACATCTCTGCTATCGGAAGTGGCTCAGGATTGGAATGGGAAGGAGTTGGATATCCCATCTCATGTTATAGGACGGGTCTCTGGTTTGGTATTAGAATCATTGAGATATCACATCGCATGCTGTAGGAAGGGTCTAAGGATTGGAATGGGAAGGAGTTGGATATCACATCTCGTTATAGGAAGGGTCTCAGGATTGGAATGGGAAGGATTTGGATATCACATCTCTTGCTATAGGAAGAGTCTCAGGTTTTTTATTAGAAACATTGAGATATCACATCTCATGCTATAGGAAGGGTTTCAGGATTGGAATGGGAAGGATTTGGATATCACATCTCATGCTAAAGGAAGGGTATCAGGTTTGGAAGGGGAAGGATTTGGATATCATATCTCATGTTATAGGACGGGTCCCAGGTTTGGTATTAGAAGCATTGAGATATCACATCTCATGCTATAGGAGGAGTCTCAGGATTGGAATGGGAAGGAGTTGGATATCACGTCTCATGTTATAGGAAGGGTCTCAGGATTGGAATGGCAAGGAGTTGGATATCACATCTCATGCTAAAGGAAGGGTCTCAGGTTCGATAGAAGCATTGAGATATCACATCTCATGCTATAGGAAGGAACTCAGGATTGGAATGGGAAGGAGTTGGATATCACATCTCATGCCATAGGAAGGGTCATCAGGTTTGGTATAAGCATTGAGATATCACATCTCTGCTATCGGAAGGGTCTCAGGATAGGAATGGGAAGGACTTAGATATCACATCTCATACTATAGGGAGGGTCTCAGTTTTGATATTAGAAGCATTGAGCTATCACATCTCATGCTATCGGAAGGGTCTCAGGATTGGAATGGGATGGAGTCGGATATCACATCTCAAGCTATCTCAGGATTGGAATGGGAAGGAGTTTGATATCACATCTCAAGCTATAGGAAGGGTCTCAGGTTTGGAAGGGGAAGGATTTGGATCTCACATCTCATGTTTTAGGACGGGTCTCAAGTTTGGTATTAGAAGCATTGAGATATCACATCTCCTGGTATAGGAAGGGTCTCAGGATTGGAATGGGAAGGAGTTGGCTATCACATCTCAAGCTATCTCAGGATTGGAATGGGAAGGAGTTTGATATCACATCTCAAGCTATAGGAAGGGTCTCAGGTTTGGAAAGGGAAGGATTTGGATTTCACATCTCATGTTATAGGATGGTTCTCATGTTTGGTTTTAGTAGCATTGAGATATCACATCTCATGCTATCGGAAGGGTCTCAGGTTTGGAAGGGAAGGATTTGGATTTCACATGTTATAGGATGGTTCTCAGGTTTGGTTTTAGAAGCATTAAGATATAACATCTCATGCTATAGGAAGGGTCTCAGGTTTGGAATGGGAAGGAGTTGGATATCACATCTCATGCTAAAGGAAAGGTCTCAGGTTTGGAAGGGGTAGGATTTGGATCTCACATCTCATGTTTTAGGACGGGTCTCAGGTTTGGTATTAGAAACTTTTAAATATCACATCTCATGGTATAGGAAGGGTCTCAGGATAGGAATGGGAAGGAGTTGGATATCACATTGAATGGAAAGGAGTTTGATATCACATCTCAAGCTATAGGAAGGATCTTAGGATTGGAATGGGAAGGAGATGTATATGACATCTCATGCCACAGGAAGGGTCTCAGGTTTGGTATAAGCATTGAGATATCACATCTCTGCTATCGGAAGAGTCTCAGGATTGGAATGGGAAGGAGTTGGATATCCCATCTCATGTTATAGGAAGGGTCTCAGGTTTGGTATTAGAAGCATTGAGATATCACATCTCATGCTATAGGAAGGGTCTCAGGATTGGAATGGGAAGGACGTGGATATCACATCTCATGCTATAGGGAGGGTGTCAAGTTTGATATTAGAAGCATTGAGATAACAAATCTCATGATATCGGAAGGGTCTCAGGATTGGAATGGGAAGGAGTTGGATATCACATCTCATGATAAAGTAAGGGTCTAAGGTTTGGAAGGGGAAGGATTTGGATATCACATCTCATGTTATAGGAAGGGTCTCAGGATTGGAATGGGAAGGAGTTTGATATCAAATCTCATGCCATAGCATGGGTCTCAGGTTTGGTAGAAGCATTGAGATATCAAGTCTCATGGTATAGGAAGGGTCTCAGAATTGGAAAGGGAAGGAGTTGGATATCACATCTCAAGCTATAGGAAGGGTCTCAGGATTGGAATGGGAAGGAGTTTGATATCAGATCTCATGTCATAGTATGGGTCTCAGGTTTGGTACAAGCATTGGGATATCACATCTCATGCTAACGGAAGGGTATCAGGATTGGATTTGGAAGGAGTTGGATATCCCATCTCATGCTTTAGGAAGGGTCTCAGGTTGGAATCGGAAGGAGTTGGATATCACATCTCATGTTATAGGAAGGGTCTCCGGATTGGAATGAGAAGGACTTGGATATCACATCTCATGCTATAGGAAGGCTCTCAGGATTGGAATGGGAACGAGTTGGATATCAAATCTCATGCTAAAGGGAAGGTCTCAGGTTTGGAAGGGGAAGGATTTGGATATCACATCTCATGTTATAGGAAGGATCTCAGGTTTGGTATTAGAAGCATTGAGATATCACATCTCGTGCTATCGGAAGGATCTCAGGTTTGGTATTAGAGGCATTGAGATATCACATCTCATGCTATCGGAAGGGTCTCAGGATTGGAATGTGAAGGAGTTGAATATCACATCTCATGCTATAGGAAGGATCTCAGGTTTGGAACGGGAAGGAGTTGGATATCCCAACTCATGTCATAGGAAGGATCTCAGGTTTGGTATTAGAAGCATTGAGATATCACATCACATGCTATAGGAATGGTCTCAGGATTGGAATGGTAAGGAGTTGGATATTACATTCTTGCTATAGGAAGGGTCTCATGTTTGGAATGGGAAGGAGTTGGATATCACATATGCTATAGGAAGGGTCTCAGGTTTGGAACGGGAAGGAGTTGGATATCACATCTCATGTCATAGGAAGGATCTCAGGTTTGGTATTAGAAGCATTGAGATATCACATCACATGCTATAGGAATGGTCTCAGGATTGGAATGGTAAGGAGTTGGATATTACATTCTTGCTATAGGAAGTGTCTAAGGATTGGAATGGGAAGGACTTGGATATCACATCTCACGCTATAGGTAGGCTCTCAGGTTTGGAAAGGGAAGGAGTTGGATATCACATTTCATGTTAGAGGAAGGATCTCAGGTTTGGTATTAGAGGCATTGAGATATCACATCTCATGCTATAGGAAGTGTCTCAGGATTGGAATGGGAAGGATTTGGATATCACATCTCATGCTATAGGAAGGGTCTCAGGTTTGGTATAAGCATTGAGATATCACATCTCATGCTATAGGAAGGGTCTCAGGATTGGAATGGGAAGGGGTTGGATATCACATCTCATGCTATAGGTAGGCTCTCAGGTTTGGAAAGGGAAGGAGTTGGATATCACATTTCATGTTAGAGGAAGGATTTCAGGTTTGGTATAAGCATTGAGATATCACATCTCATGCTATAGGAAGGGTCTCAGGATTGGAATGGGAAGGAGTTGGATATCACATCTCATGTTATAGGAAGGATCTCAGTTTGGTATTAGAAGCATTGAGACATCACATCTCATGCTATAGGAAGGGTCTCAGGATTGGAATGAGAAGGAGTTGGATATCACATCTCATGTTATAGGAAGGGTCTCAGGATTGGAATGGGAAGGACTTCGATATCACATCTCATGTTATAGAAAGGCTCCCAGGTTTGGAAGGGGAAGGAGTTGGATATCACATTTCATGTTAGAGGTAGAATCTCAGGTTTGGTATTAGAGGCATGAGATATAACATCTCATGCTATCAGAAGGGTCTCAGGATTGGAATGGGAAGGAGTTGGATATCACATCTCATGCTAAAGGGAGGGTCTCAAGTTTGGAAGGGGAAGGATTTTGATATCACATCTCATGTTATGGGAAGGATCTCACGTTTGGTATTAGAAGCATTGACATATCACATCTCATGCTATCGGAAGGATCTCAGGTTTGGTATTAGAGGGATTGAGATATCACATCTCATGCTATCGTAAGGGTATCAGGATTGGATTTGGAAGTAGTTGGATATCCCATCTCATGCTAAAGGGAGGGTCTCAGGTTTGGAAGGGGAAGGATTTGGATATCATATCTCATGTTATAGGAAGGATCTCAGGTTTGGTATTAGAAGTATTGAGATATCACATCTCATGCTATAGGAAGGGTCTCAGGATTGGAATGGGAAGGAGTTGGATATCACATCTCATGCTATAAGAAGGGTCTCAGGAATGGAATGGGAAGGAGTTTTATATGACATCTCATGCCATAGGAAGGATCTCAGGTTTGGTATTAGTAGCATTGAGACATCACATCTCATGTTATAGGAAGGGTCTCAGGGTTGGAATGGGAAGGAGTTGGATATCACATCTCATGCTATAGGAAGGGTGTCAGGTTTGGTATAAGCATTGAGATATCACATCTCATGCTATAGGAAGGGTCTCAGGATTGGAATGGGAAGGAGTTGTATATGACATCTCATGCCATAGGAAGGGTCTCAGGTTTGGTATAAGCATTGAGATATCACATCTCTGCTATCGGAAGGGTCTCAGGATTGGAATGGGAAGGAGTTGGATATCCCATCTTATGTTATAGGAAGGGTCTCAGGTTTGGTAGTAGAAGCATTGAGATATCACATCTCATGCTATAGGAAGGGTCTCAGGATTGGAATGGGAAGGACTTGGATATCACATCTCATGCTATAGGGAGGGTCTCACGTTTGGAAAGGGAAGGAGTTGGATATCACATTTCATGTTAGAGGTAGGATCTCAGGTTTGGTATTAGAGGCATTGAATATCACATCTCATGCTATCAGAAGGGTCTCAGGATTGGAATGGGAAATAGTTGGATATCACATCTCATGCTAAAGGGAGGGTCTCCGGTTTGGAAGGGGAAGGATTTTGATATCACATCTCATGTTATAGGAAGGATCTCACGTTTGGTATTAAAAGCATTGAGATTTCACATCTCATGCTATCGGAAGGATCTCAGGTTTGGTATTAGAGGGATTGAGATATCACATCTCATGCTATCGGAAGGGTATCAGGATTGGATTTGGAAGTAGTTGGATATCCCATCTCATGCTATAGGAAGGGTCTCAGGTTGGACTGGGAAGGAGTTGGATATCACATCTCATGTTACAGGAAGAGTCTCAGGATTGGAATGGGAAATACTTCGATATCATATCTCATGTTATAGGAAGGATCTCAGGTTTGGTATTAGAAGTATTGAGATATCACATCTCATGCTATTGGAAGGGTCTCAGGATTGGAATGGGAAGGAGTTGGATATCACATCTCATGCTATAAGAAGGGTCTCAGGAATGGAATGGGAAGGAGTTTTATATGACATCTCATGCCATAGGAAGGATCTCAGGTTTGGTATTAGTAGCATTGAGACATCACATCTCATGTTATAGGAAGGGTCTCAGGGTTGGAATGGGAAGGAGTTGGATATCACATCTCATGCTATAGGAAGGGTCTCAGGTTTGGTATAAGCATTGAGATATCACATCTCATGCTATAGGAAGGTCTCAGGATTGGAATGGGAAGGAGTTGTATATGACATCTCATGCTATAGGAAGGGTCTCAGGTTTGGTATAAGCATTGAGATATCACATCTCTGCTATCGGAAGGGTCTCAGGATTGGAATGGGAAGGAGTTGGATATCCCATCTTATGTTATAGGAAGGGTCTCAGGTTTGGTAGTAGAAGCATTGAGATATCACATCTCATGCTATAGGAAGGGTCTCAGGATTGGAATGGGAAGGACTTGGATATCACATCTCATGCTATAGGGAGGGTCTCACGTTTGGAAAGGGAAGGAGTTGGATATCACATTTCATGTTAGAGGTAGGATCTCAGGTTTGGTATTAGAGGCATTGAATATCACATCTCATGCTATCAGAAGGGTATCAGGATTGGAATGGGAAAGAGTTGGATATCACATCTCATGCTAAAGGGAGGGTCTCAGGTTTGGAAGGTGAAGGATTTTGATATCACATCTCATGTTATAGGAAGGATCTCACGTTTGGTATTAAAAGCATTGAGATTTCACATCTCATGCTATCGGAAGGGTATCAGGATTGGATTTGGAAGTAGTTGGATATCCCATCTCATGCTATAGGAAGGGTCTCAGGTTGGACTGGGAAGGAGTTGGATATCACATCTCATGTTACAGGAAGGGTCTCAGGATTGGAATGGGAAATACTTCGATATCACATCTCATGCTATAGGAAGGCTCTCAGGTTTGGAAGGGGAAGGAGTTGGATATCACATTTCATGTTAGAGGTAAGATCTCAGGTTTGGTATTAGAGGCATTGATATATCACATCTCATGCTATCAGAAGGGTCTCAGGATTGGAATGGGAAGGAGTTGGATATCACATCTCACGCTAAAGGGAGGGTCTCAGGTTTGGAAGGGGAAGGATTTGGATATCACATCTCGTGTTATAGGAATGATCTCAGGTTTGGTATTAGAAGCATTGAGATATCACATCTCATGCTATCGGAAGGATCTCAGGTTTGGTATTAGAAGCATTGAGATATCAAATCTCATGCTATAGGAAGGGTCTCAGGATTGGAATGGGGAGGAGTTGGATTTCACATCTCATGCTATAGGAAGGGTCTCAGGATTGGAATGGGAAGAAGTTTTATATGACATCTCATGCCATAGGAAGGATCTCAGGGGTTTGGTATTAGAAGCATTGAGATATCACATCTCATGCTATAGGAAGGGTCTCAGGATTGGTGTAAGCATTGAAATATCACATCTCTGCTATCGGAAGGGTCTCAGGATTGGAATGGGAAGGACTTAGATATCACATCTCATGCTATCGGAAGGGTCTCAGGATTGGAATGGGAGGAGCTGGATATCACATCTCATGCTAAAGGAAGGGTCTCAGGTTTGGAAGGGGAAGGATTTGGATATCACATCTCATGTTATAGGAAGGGTCTCAGGTTTGGTATTAGAAGCATTGTGATATCACTTCTCATGCTATAGGATGTGTCTCAGGATTGGAATGGGAAGGAGTTGGATATCACATCTCATGCTATAGGAAGGGTTTCAGGTTTGGTAGAAGCATTGAGATATCACATCTCATGCTATAGGAAGAGTCTCAGGTTTGGGAAGGGAAGGATTTGGATTTCACATCTCATGTTATAGGATGGTTCTCATGTTTGGTTTTTGAAGCATTGAGATATCACATCTCATGCTATCGGAAGGGTCTCAGGTTTGGAATGGGAAGGAGTTGGATATCACATCTCATGTTATAGGAAGGATCTCAGGTTTGGTATTAGAAGCATTGAGATATCACATCTCATGCTATAGGAAGGGTCTCCGGATTGGAATGTGAAGGATTTGGATATCACATCTCATGCTAAAGGAAGGGTCTCAGGTTTGGAATGGGAAGGAGTTGGATATGACATCTCTTGTTATAGGGAGGGTCTCAGGATTTGAATGGCAAGGAGTTGGATATCACATCTCTGCTATCGGAAATGTCTCAGGATTGGATTGGGAAGGAGTTGGATATCACATCTCATGTTATAGGAAGGGTCTCAGGATTGGAATGGGAAGGATTTGGATATCACATCTCTTGCTATAGGAAGAGTCTCAGGTTTTTTATTAGAAACATTGAGATATCACATCTCATGCTATAGGAAAGGTTTTAGGATTGGAATGGGAAGTATTTGGATATCACATCTCATGCTAAAGGAAGGGTCTCAGGTTTGGAAGGGGATTGATTTGGATGTCATATCTCATGTTATAGGACGGGTCCCAGGTTTGGTATTAGAAGCATTGAGATATCACATCTCATGGTATAGGAAGGGTCTCAGAGTTGGAATGGGAAGGAGTTGGATATCACATCTCATCCAATAGGAAGGGTCTCAGGTTTGGAATGGGAAGGAATTGGATATCACATCTCATGTTATAGGAAGGATCTCAGGTTTGGTATTAGAAGCATTGAGATATCACATCTCATGCTATAGGAAGGGTCTCAGGATTGGAATGTGAAGGATTTGGATATCACATCTCATGCTAAAGGAAGGGTCTCAGGTTTGGTAGAAGCATTGAGATATCACATCTCATGCTATAGGAAGGGTCTCAGGATTTGAATGGCAAGGAGTTGGATATCACATCTCATGCCATAGGAAGGGTCTCAGGTTTGGTATAAGCATTGAGATATCACATCTCTGCTATCGGAAGGGTCTCAGGATTGGATTGGGAAGGAGTTGGATATCCCTTCTCATGCTATAGGAAGTGTCTCAGGTTGGAATGGGAAGGAGTTGGATATCACATCTCATGCTATAGGTAGGCTCTCAGGTTTGGTATAAGCATTGAGATATCACATCTCATGCTATAGGAAGGGTCTCAGGATTGGAATGGGAAGGATTTGGATATCACATCTCATGCTATATGAAGGGTCTCAGGTTTGGTATAAGCATGGAGATATCACTTCTCATGCTATAGGAAGGGTCTCAGGATTGGAATGGGAAGGAGTTGGATATCCCATTTTATGTTATAGGAAGGGTCTCAGGTTTGGTAGTAGAAGCATTGAGATATCACATCTCATGCTATAGGAAGGGTCTCAGGATTGGAATGGGAAGGACTTGGATATCACATCTCATGCTATAGGGAGGGTCTCACGTTTGGAAAGGGAAGGAGTTGGATATCACATTTCATGTTAGAGGTAGGATCTCAGGTTTGGTATTAGAGGCATTGAATATCACATCTCATGCTATCAGAAGGGTCTCAGGATTGGAATGGGAAAGAGTTGGATATCACATCTCATGCTAAAGGGAGGGTCTCAGGTTTGGAAGGGGAAGGATTTTGATATCACATCTCATGTTATAGGAAGGATCTCACGTTTGGTATTAAAAGCATTGAGATTTCACATCTCATGCTATCGGAAGGATCTCAGGTTTGGTATTAGAGGGATTGAGATATCACATCTCATGCTATCGGAAGGGTATCAGGATTGGATTTGGAAGTAGTTGGATATCCCATCTCATGCTATAGGAAGGGTCTCAGGTTGGACTGGGAAGGAGTTGGATATCACATCTCATGTTACAGGAAGAGTCTCAGGATTGGAATGGGAAATACTTCGATATCATATCTCATGTTATAGGAAGGATCTCAGGTTTGGTATTAGAAGTATTGAGATATCACATCTCATGCTATAGGAAGGGTCTCAGGATTGGAATGGGAAGGAGTTGGATATCACATCTCATGCTATAAGAAGGGTCTCAGGAATGGAATGGGAAGGAGTTTTATATGACATCTCATGCCATAGGAAGGATCTCAGGTTTGGTATTAGTAGCATTGAGACATCACATCTCATGTTATAGGAAGGGTCTCAGGGTTGGAATGGGAAGGAGTTGGATATCACATCTCATGCTATAGGAAGGGTCTCAGGTTTGGTATAAGCATTGAGATATCACATCTCATGCTATAGGAAGGGTCTCAGGATTGGAATGGGAAGGAGTTGTATATGACATCTCATGCCATAGGAAGGGTCTCAGGTTTGGTATAAGCATTGAGATATCACATCTCTGCTATCGGAAGGGTCTCAGGATTGGAATGGGAAGGAGTTGGATATCCCATCTTATGTTATAGGAAGGGTCTCAGGTTTGGTAGTAGAAGCATTGAGATATCACATCTCATGCTATAGGAAGGGTCTCAGGATTGGAATGGGAAGGACTTGGATATCACATCTCATGCTATAGGGAGGGTCTCACGTTTGGAAAGGGAAGGAGTTGGATATCACATTTCATGTTAGAGGTAGGATCTCAGGTTTGGTATTAGAGGCATTGAATATCACATCTCATGCTATCAGAAGGGTCTCAGGATTGGAATGGGAAAGAGTTGGATATCACATCTCATGCTAAAGGGAGGGTCTCAGGTTTGGAAGGGGATGGATTTTGATATCACATCTCATGTTATAGGAAGGATCTCACGTTTGGTATTAAAAGCATTGAGATTTCACATCTCATGCTATCGGAAGGGTATCAGGATTGGATTTGGAAGTAGTTGGATATCCCATCTCATGCTATAGGAAGGGTCTCAGGTTGGACTGGGAAGGAGTTGGATATCACATCTCATGTTACAGGAAGGGTCTCAGGATTGGAATGGGAAATACTTCAATATCACATCTCATGCTATAGGAAGGCTCTCAGGTTTGGAAGGGGAAGGAGTTGGATATCACATTTCATGTTAGAGGTAAGATCTCAGGTTTGGTATTAGAGGCATTGAGATATCACATCTCATGCTATCAGAAGGGTCTCAGGATTGGAATGGGAAGGAGTTGGATATCACATCTCACGCTAAAGGGAGGGTCTCAGGTTTGGAAGGGGAAGGATTTGGATATCACATCTCGTGTTATAGGAATGATCTCAGGTTTGGTATTAGAAGCATTGAGATATCACATCTCATGCTATCGGAAGGATCTCAGGTTTGGTATTAGAAGCATTGAGATATCAAATCTCATGCTATAGGAAGGGTCTCAGGATTGGAATGGGGAGGAGTTGGATTTCACATCTCATGCTATAGGAAGGGTCTCAGGATTGGAATGGGAAGGAGTTTTATATGACATCTCATGCCATAGGAAGGATCTCAGGGGTTTGGTATTAGAAGCATTGAGATATCACATCTCATGCTATAGGAAGGGTCTCAGGATTGGAATGTGAAGGAGTTGGATATCACATCTCATGCTAAAGGAAGGGTCTCAGTTTTGGTAGAAGCATTGCGATATCACATCTCATGTCATAGGAAGGGTCTCAGGATTGGAATCGGAAGGAGTTGGATATCACATCTCATGCTATAGGAAGGGTCTCAGGTTTGGTGTAAGCATTGAAATATCACATCTCTGCTATCGGAAGGGTCTCAGGATTGGAATGGGAAGGACTTAGATATCAAATCTCATGCTATAGGGAGGGTCTCAGTTTTGATATTAGAAGCATTGAGATATCACATCTCATGCTATCGGAAGGGTCTCAGGATTGGAATGGGAGGAGCTGGATATCACATCTCATGCTAAAGGAAGGGTCTCAGGTTTGGAAGGGGAAGGATTTGGATATCACATCTCATGTTATAGGAAGGGTCTCAGGTTTGGTATTAGAAGCATTGTGATATCACTTCTCATGCTATAGGATGTGTCTCAGGATTGGAACGGGAAGGAGTTGGATATCACATCTCATGCTATAGGAAGGGTTTCAGGTTTGGTAGAAGCATTGAGATATCACATCTCATGCTATAGGAAGAGTCTCAGGTTTGGGAAGTGAAGGATTTGGATTTCACATCTCATGTTATAGGATGGTTCTCATGTTTGGTTTTTGAAGCATTGAGATATCACATCTCATGCTATCGGAAGGGTCTCAGGTTTGGAATGGGAAGGAGTTGGATATCACATCTCATGTTATAGGAAGGATCTCAGGTTTGGTATTAGAAGCATTGAGATATCACATCTCATGCTATAGGAAGGGTCTCCGGATTGGAATGTGAAGGATTTGGATATCACATCTCATGCTAAAGGAAGGGTCTCAGGTTTGGAATGGGAAGGAGTTGGATATGACATCTCTTGTTATAGGGAGGGTCTCAGGATTTGAATGGCAAGGAGTTGGATATCACATCTCTGCTATCGGAAGGGTCTCAGGATTGGATTGGGAAGGAGTTGGATATCCCTTCTCATGCTATAGGAAGGGTCTCGGGTTGGAATGGGAAGGTGTTGGATATCACATCTCATGTTATAGGAAGGGTCTCAGGATTGGAATGGGAAGGATTTGGATATCACATCTCTTGCTATAGGAAGGGTCTCAGGTTTTTTATTAGAAACATTGAGATATCACATCTCATGCTATAGGAAAGGTTTTAGGATTGGAATGGGAAGTATTTGGATATCACATCTCATGCTAAAGGAAGGGTCTCAGGTTTGGAAGGGGATTGATTTGGATATCATATCTCATGTTATAGGACGGGTCCCAGGTTTGGTATTAGAAGCATTGAGATATCACATCTCATGGTATAGGAAGGGTCTCAGGGTTGGAATGGGAAGGAGTTGGATATCACATCTCATCCAATAGGAAGGGTCTCAGGTTTGGAATGGGAAGGAATTGGATATCACATCTCATGTTATAGGAAGGATCTCAGGTTTGGTATTAGAAGCATTGAGATATCACATCTCATGCTATAGGAAGGGTCTCAGGATTGGAATGTGAAGGATTTGGATATCACATCTTATGCTAAAGGAAGGGTCTCAGGTTTGGTAGAAGCATTGAGATATCACATCTCATGCTATAGGAAGGGTCTCAGGATTTGAATGGCAAGGAGTTGGATATCACATCTCATGCCTTAGGAAGGGTCTCAGGTTTGGTATAAGCATTGAGATATCACATCTCTGCTATCGGAAGGGTCTCAGGATTGGATTGGGAAGGAGTTGGATATCCCTTCTCATGCTATAGGAAGTGTCTCAGGTTCGAATGGGAAGGAGTTGGATATCACATCTCATGCTATAGGTAGGCTCTCAGGTTTGGTATAAGCATTGAGATATCACATCTCATGCTATAGGAAGGGTCTCAGGATTGGAATGGGAAGGATTTGGATATCACATCTCATGCTATAGGAAGGGTCTCAGGTTTGGTATAAGCATGGAGATATCACTTCTCATGCTATAGGAAGGGTCTCAGGATTGGAATGGGAAGAAGTTGGATATCACATCTCATGCTATAGGAAGGGTCTCAGGATTGGAATGTGAAGGATTTGGATATCACATCTCATGCTAAAGGAAGGGTCTCAGGTTTGGTATAAGCATTGAGATATCACATCTCTGCTATCGGAAGGGTCTCAGGATTGGAATGTGAACGATTTGGATATCACATCTCATGCTAAAGGAAGGGTCTCAGGTTTGCTAGAAGCATTGAGATATCACATCTCATGCTATAGGAAGGGTCTCAGGATTTTAATGGCAAGGAGTTGGATATCACATCTCATGCCATAGGAAGGGTCTCAGGTTTGGTATAAGCATTGAGATATCACATCTCTGCTATCGGAAGGGTCTCAGGATTGGATTGGGAAGGATTTGGATATCCCTTCTCATGCTATAGGAAGTGTCTCAGGTTGGAATGGGAAGGAGTTGGATATCACATCTCATGTTATAGGAAGGGTCTCAGGATTGGAATGGGAAGGATTTGGATATCACATCTCTTGCTATAGGAAGGGTCTCAGGATTGGAATGGGAAGGATTTGGATATCACATCTCATGTCATAGGAAGGATCTCAGGTTTGGTATTAGAAGCATTGATATATCACATCTCATGCTATAGGAATGGTCTCAGGATTGGAATGGGTAGGAGTTGGATATTACATTCTTGCTATAGGAAGGGTCTCATGTTTGGAATGGGAAGGAGTTGGATATCACATATGCTATAGGAAGTGTCTCAGGTTTGGAACGGGAAGGAGTTGGATATCCCATCTCATGTTATAGGACGGGTCTCAGGTTTGGTATAAGCATTGAGATATCACATCTCTGCTATCGGAAGTGGCTCAGGATTGGAATGGGAAGGAGTTGGATATCCCATCTCATGTTATAGGACGGGTCTCTGGTTTGGTATTAGAATCATTGAGATATCACATCGCATGCTGTAGGAAGGGTCTAAGGATTGGAATGGGAAGGAGTTGGATATCACATCTCGTTATAGGAAGGGTCTCAGGATTGGAATGGGAAGGATTTGGATATCACATCTCTTGCTATAGGAAGAGTCTCAGGTTTTTTATTAGAAACATTGAGATATCACATCTCATGCTATAGGAAGGGTCTCAGGATTGGAATGGGAAGGATTTGGATATCACATCTCATGCTAAAGGAAGGGTCTCAGGTTTGGAAGGGGAAGGATTTGGATATCATATCTCATGTTATAGGACGGGTCCCAGGTTTGGTATTAGAAGCATTGAGATATCACATCTCATGCTATAGGAGGAGTCTCAGGATTGGAATGGGAAGGAGTTGGATATCACGTCTCATGTTATAGGAAGGGTCTCAGGATTGGAATGGGACGGAGTTGGATATCACATCTCATGCTAAAGGAAGGGTCTCAGGTTCGATAGAAGCATTGAGATATCACATCTCATGCTATAGGAAGGAACTCAGGATTGGAATGGGAAGGAGTTGGATATCACATCTCATGCCATAGGAAGGGTCATCAGGTTTGGTATAAGCATTGAGATATCACATCTCTGCTATCGGAAGGGTCTCAGGATAGGAATGGGAAGGACTTAGATATCACATCTCATACTATAGGGAGGGTCTCAGTTTTGATATTAGAAGCATTGAGCTATCACATCTCATGCTATCGGAAGGGTCTCAGGATTGGAATGGGATGGAGTCGGATATCACATCTCAAGCTATCTCAGGATTGGAATGGGAAGGAGTTTGATATCGCATCTCAAGCTATAGGAAGGGTCTCAGGTTTGGAAGGGGAAGGATTTGGATCTCACATCTCATGTTTTAGGACGGGTCTCAAGTTTGGTATTAGAAGCATTGAGATATCACATCTCCTGGTATAGGAAGGGTCTCAGGATTGGAATGGGAAGGAGTTGGCTATCACATCTCAAGCTATCTCAGGATTGGAATGGGAAGGAGTTTGATATCACATCTCAAGCTATAGGAAGGGTCTCAGGTTTGGAAAGGGAAGGATTTGGATTTCACATCTCATGTTATAGGATGGTTCTCATGTTTGGTTTTAGTAGCATTGAGATATCACATCTCATGCTATCGGAAGGGTCTCAGGTTTGGAAGGGAAGGATTTGGATTTCACATGTTATAGGATGGTTCTCAGGTTTGGTTTTAGAAGCATTAAGATATAACATCTCATGCTATAGGAAGGGTCTCAGGTTTGGAATGGGAAGGAGTTGGATATCACATCTCATGCTAAAGGAAAGGTCTCAGGTTTGGAAGGGGTAGGATTTGGATCTCACATCTCATGTTTTAGGACGGGTCTCAGGTTTGGTATTAGAAGCTTTGAAATATCACATCTCATGGTATAGGAAGGGTCTCAGGATAGGAATGGGAAGGAGTTGGATATCACATTGAATGGAAAGGAGTTTGATATCACATCTCAAGCTATAGGAAGGGTCTCAGGTTTGGAAAGGGAATGATTTGGATTTCACATCTCATGTTATAGGATGGTTCTCATGTTTGGTTTTAGAAGCATTGAGATATCACATCTCATGCTATCGGAAGGGTCTCAGGTTTGGAATGGGAAGGAGTTTGATATCACATCTCATGTTATAGGAAGGATCTCAGGTTTGGTATTAGAAGCATTGAGATATCACATCTCATGCTATAGGAAGGGTCTCAGGATTGGAATCGGAAGGAGTTGTATATGACATCTCATGCCATAGGAAGGGTCTCAGGTTTGGTATAAGCATTGAGATATCACATCTCTGCTATCGGAAGGGTCTCAGGATTGGAATCGGAAGGAGTTGGATATCCCATCTCGTTATAGGAAGGGTCTCAGGTTTGGTATTAGAAGCATTGAGATATCACATCTCATGCTATAGGAAGGGTCTAAGGTTTGGAAGGGGAAGGATTTGGGTATCACATCTCATGTTATAGGATGGGTCTCAGGTTTGGTATTAGAAGCATTGAGATATCACATCTCATGGTATAGGAAGGGTCTCAGGATTGGAATGGAAAGGAGTTGGCTATCACATCTCAAGCTATCTCAGGATTGGAATGGGAAGGAGTTTGATATCACATCTCAAGCTATCGGAAGGGTCTCAGGTTTGGAAAGGGAAGGATTTGGAGTTCACATGTTATAGGATGGTTCTCAGGTTTGGTTTTAGAAGCATTAAGATATAACATCTCATGCTATAGGAAGGGTCTCAGGTTTGGAATGGGAAGGAGTTGGATATCACATCTCATGCTAAAGGAAAGGTCTCAGGTTTGGAAGAGGAAGGATTTGGATCTCACATCTCATGTTTTAGGACGGGTCTCAGGTTTGGTATTCGAAGCATTGAAATATCACATCTCATGGTATAGGAAGGGTCTCAGGATTGGAATGGGAAGGAGTTGGATATCACATTGAATGGGAAGGAGTTTGATATCACATCTCAAGCTATAGGAAGGGTCTCAGGATTGGAATCGGAAGGAGTTGTATAAGACATCTCATGCCATAGGAAGGGTCTCAGGTTTGGTATAAGCATTGAGATATCACATCTCTGCTATCGGAAGGGTCTCAGGATTGGAATGGGAAGGAGTTGGATATCCCATCTCGTTATAGGAAGGGTCTCAGGTTTGGTATTAGAAGCATTGAGATATCACATCTCATGCTATAGGAAGGGTCTAAGGTTTGGAAGGGGAAGGATTTGGGTATCACATCTCATGTTATAGGACCGGTCTCAGGTTTGGTATTAGAAGCATTGAGATATCAAGTCTCATGGAATAGGACGGGTCTCAGAATTGGAATGGGAAGGAGTTGGATATCACATCTCAAGCTATAGGAAGGGTCTCAGGATTGGAATGGGAAGGAGTTTGATATCACATCTCATGCCATGGTATGGGTCTCAGGTTTTGTAGAAGCATTGGGATATCACATCTCATGCTATCGGAAGGGTATCGGGATTGGATTTGGAAGGAGTTGGATATCCCATCTCATGCTATAGGAAGGGTCAAAGGTTGGAATGAGAAGGAGTTGGATATCACATCTCATGTTATAGGAAGGGTCTCAGGATTGGAATGGGAAGGACTTGGATATCACATCTCATTCTATAGGAAGGCTCTCAGGGTTGGAAGGGGAAGGAGTTGGATATCACATTTCATGTTAGAGGTAGGATCTCAGGTTTGGTATTAGAGGCATTGAGATATCACATCTCATGCCATCAGAAGGGTCTCAGGATTGGAATGGGAAGGAGTTGGATATCACATCTCATGCTAAAGGGAGGGTCTAAGGTTTGGAAGGGGAAGGATTTGGACATCACATCTCATGTTATAGGAAGGATCTCAGGTTTGGTATTAGAAGCATTGAGATATCACATCTCATGCTATCGGAAGGGTCTCAGGTTTGGTATAAGCATTGAGATATCACATCTCTGCTATCGGAAGGGTCTCAGGATTGGAATGGGAAGGACTTGGATATCACAATTCATGTAATAGGAAGAGTCTCAGGTTTGGTATTAGAAGCATTGAGATATCACATCTCATGCTATAGGAAGGGTCTCAGGATTGGAATGGGAAGGACTTGGATATCACATCTCATGTTATAGGAAGATTCTCAGGTTTGGTATTAGAAGCATTGAGATATCACATCTCATGCTATAGGAAGGGTCTCAGGATTGGAATGGGAAGGACTTGGATATCACATCTCATGCTGTAGGAAGGCTCTCAGGTTTGGAAAGTGAAGGAGTTGGATATCACATTTCATGTTAGAGGTAGGATCTCAGGTTTGGTATTAGAGGCATTGAGATATCACATCTCATGCTATCAGAAGGGTATCAGGATTGGAATGGGAAGGAGTTGGATATCACATCTCATGCTAAAGGGAGGGTCTCAGGTTTGGAAGGGGAAGGATTTGGATATCACATCTCATGTTATAGGAAGGATCTCAGGTTTGGTATTAGAAGCATTGAGATATCACATCTCATGCTATCGGAAGGATCTCAGGTTTGGTATTAGAAGCATTGAGATATCACATCTCATGCTAGAGGAAGGGTCTCAGGATTGGAATGGGAAGGAGTTGGATATCACATCTCATGTTTTAGGAAGGATCTCAGGTTTGGTATTAGAAGCATTGAGATATCACATCTCATGCTATAGGAAGGGTCTCAGGATTGGAATGGGAAGGAGTTGGATATCACATCTCATGCTAAAGGAAGGGTCTCAGTTTTGGTAGAAGCATTGCGATATCACATCTCATGCTATAGGAAGGGTCTCAGGATTGGAATCGGAAGGAGTTGGATATCACATCTCATGCTATAGGAAGGGTCTCAGGTTTGGTATAAGCATTGAAATATCACATCTCTGCTATCGGAAGGGTCTCAGGATTGGAATGGGAAGGACTTAGATATCACATCTCATGCTATAGGGAGGGTCTCAGTTTTGATATTAGAAGCATTGAGATATCACATCTCATGCTATCGGAAGGGTCTCAGGATTGGAATGGGAGGAGCTGGATATCACATCTCATGCTAAAGGAAGGGTCTCAGGTTTGGAAGGGGAAGGATTTGGATATCACATCTCATGTTATAGGACGGGTCTCACGTTTGGTATTAGAAGCATTGTGATATCACATCTCATGCTATAGGATGTGTCTCAGGATTGGAATGGGAAGGAGTTGGATATCACATCTCATGCTATAGGAAGGGTTTCAGGTTTGGTAGAAGCATTGAGATATCACATCTCATGCTATAGGAAGAGTCTCAGGTTTGGGAAGGGAAGGATTTGGATTTCACATCTCATGTTATAGGATGGTTCTCATGTTTGGTTTTTGACGCATTGATATATCACATCTCATGCTATCGGAAGGGTCTCAGGTTTGGAATGGGAAGGAGTTGGATATCACATCTCATGTTATAGGACGGATCTCAGGTTTGGTATTAGAAGCATTGAGATATCACATCTCATGCTATAGGAAGGGTCTCCGGATTGGAATGTGAAGGATTTGGATATCACATCTCATGCTAAAGGAAGGGTCTCAGGTTTGGAATGGGAAGGAGTTGGATATGACATCTCTTGTTATAGGGAGGGTCTCAGGATTTGAATGGCAAGGAGTTGGATATCACATCTCATGCCATAGGAAGGGTCTCAGGTTTGGTATAAGCATTGAGATATCACATCTCTGCTATCGGAAGGGTCTCAGGATTGGATTGGGAAGGAGTTGGATATCCCTCCCTATGCTATAGGAAGGGTCTCAGGTTGGAATGGGAAGGATTTGGATATCACATCTCATGCTAAAGGAAGGGTCTCAGGTTTGGTAGAAGCATTGAGATATCACATCTCATGCTATAGGAAGGGTCTCAGGATTTGAATGGCAAGGAGTTGGATATCACATCTCATGCCATAGGAAGGGTCTCAGGTTTGGTATAAGCATTGAGATATCACATCTCTGCTATCGGAAGGGTCTCAGGATTGGATTGGGAAGGAGTTGGATATCCCTTCTCATGCTATAGGAAGTGTCTCAGGTTGGAATGGGAAGGAGTTGGATATCACATCTCATGTTATAGGAAGGGTCTCTGGATTGTAATGGGAAGGATTTGGATATCACATCTCTTGCTATAGGAAGGGTCTCAGGATTGGAATAGGAAGGATTTGGAAATCACATCTCATGTCATAGGAAGGATCTCAGGTTTGGTATTAGAAGCATTGATATATCACATCTCATGCTATAGGAAGGGTCTCATGTTTGGAATGGGAAGGAGTTGGATATCACATATGCTATAGGAAGTGTCTCAGGTTTGGAACGGGAAGGAGTTGGATATCACATCTCATGTTATAGGAAGGGTCTCAGGTTTGGTATAAGCATTGAGATATCACATCTCTGCTATCGGAAGTGGCTCAGGATTGGAGTGGGAAGGAGTTGGATATCCCATCTCATGTTATAGGACGGGTCTCTGGTTTGGTATTAGAATCATTGAGATATCACATCGCATGCTGTAGGAAGGGTCTAAGGATTGGAATGGGATGGACTTGGATATCACATCTCATGCTATAGAAAGGGTATCAGGATTGGAATGGGAAGGATTTGGATATCACATCTCATGCTATAGGAAGGGTCTCAGGTTTGGTATAAGCATGGAGATATCACTTCTCATGCTATAGGAAGGGTCTCAGCATTGGAATGGGAAGGAGTTGGATATCACATCTCATGTTATAGGAAGGGTCTCAAGATTGAAATGGGAAGGATTTGGATATCACATCTCTTGCTATAGGAAGGGTCTCAGGTTTTTTATTAGAAACATTGAGATATCACATCTCATGCTATAGGAAGGGTTTCAGGATTGGAATGGGAAGGATTTGGATATCACATCTCATGCTAAAGGAAGGGTCTCAGGTTTGGAAGGGGAAGGATTTGGATATCATATCTCATGTTATAGGACGGGTCCAGGTTTGGTATTAGAGGCATTGAGATATCACATCTCATGGTATAGGAAGGGTCTCATTATTGGAATGGGAAGGACTTGGATATCACAATTCATGTTATAGGAAGGGTCTCAGGTTTGGTATTAGAAGCATTGAGATATCACATCTCATGCTATAGGAAGGGTCTCAGGATTGGAATGGGAAGGACTTGGATATCACATCTCATGTTATAGGAAGGGTCTCAGGTTTGGTATTAGAAGCATTGAGATATCACATCTCATGCTATAGGAAGGGTCTCAGGAATGGAATGGGAAGGACTTGGATATCACATCTCATGATAAAGGAAGGGTCTAAGGTTTGGAAGGGGAAGGATTTGGATATCACATCTCATGCTATCGGAAGGGTATCAGGATTGGATTTGGAAGGAGTTGGATATCCCATCTCATGCTATAGGAAGGGTCTCAGGTTGGAATGGGAAGGACTTGGATATCACACCTCATGCTGTAGGAAGGCTCTCAGGTTTGGGAAAGAGTTGGATATCACATTTCATGTTATAGGTAGGATCTCAGGTTTGGTATTAGAGGCATTGAGATATCACATCTCATGCTATCAGAACGGTATCAGGATTGGAATGGGAAGGAGTTGGATATCACATCTCATGCTAAAGGGAGGGTCTCAGGTTTGGAAGGGGAAGGATTTGGATATCACATCTCATGCTAAAGGAAGGGTCTCAGTTTTGGTAGAAGCATTGCGATATCACATCTCATGCTATAGGAAGGGTCTCAGGATTGGAATCGAAAGGAGTTGGATATCACATCTCATGCTATAGGAAGGGTCTCAGGTTTGGTGTAAGCATTGAAATATCACATCTCTGCTATCGGAAGGGTCTCAGGATTGGAATGGGAAGGACTTAGATATCACATCTCACGCTATAGGGAGGGTCTCAGTTTTGATATTAGAAGCATTGAGATATCACATCTCATGCTATCAGAAGGGTCTCAGGATTGGAATGGGAGGAGCTGGATATCACATCTCATGCTAAAGGAAGGGTCTCAGGTTTGGAAGGGGAAGGATTTGGATATCACATCTCATGTTATAGGACGGGTCTCAGGTTTGGTATTAGAAGCATTGTGATATCACATCTCATGCTATAGGATTTGTCTCAGGAATGGAATGGGAAGGAGTTGGATATCACATCTCATGCTATAGGAAGGGTTTCAGGTTTGGTAGAAGCATTGAGATATCACATCTCATGCTATAGGAAGAGTCTCAGGTTTGGGAAGGGAAGGATTTGGATTTCACATCTCATGTTATAGGATGGTTCTCATGTTTGGTTTTTGAAGCATTGAGATATCACATCTCATGCTATCGGAAGGGTCTCAGGTTTGGAATGGGAAGGAGTTGGATATCACATCTCATGTTATAGGAAGGATCTCTGGTTTGGTATTAGAAGCATTGAGATATCACATCTCATGCTATAGGAAGGGTCTCCGGATTGGAATGTGAAGGATTTGGCTATCACATCTCATGCTAAAGGAAGGGTCTCAGGTTTGGAATGGGAAGGAGTTGGATATGACATCTAGTTGGATATCACATCTCTGCTATCGGAAGGGTCTCAGGATTGGATTGGGAAGGAGTTGGATATCCCTTCTCATGCTATAGGAAGGGTCTCGGGTTGGAATGGGAAGGAGTTGGATATCACATCTCATGTTATAGGAAGGGTCTCAGGATTGGAATGTGAAGGATTTGGATATCACATCTCTTGCTATAGGAAGGGTCTCAGGTTTTTTATTAGAAACATTGAGATATCACATCTCATGCTATAGGAAAGGTTTTAGGATTGGAATGGGAAGTATTTGGATATCACATCTCATGCTAAAGGAAGGGTCTCAGGTTTGGAAGGTGATTGATTTGGATATCATATCTCATGTTATAGGACGGGTCCCAGGTTTGGTATTAGAAGCATTGAGATATCACATCTCATGGTATAGGAAGGGTCTCAGGGTTGGAATGGGAAGGAGTTGGATATCACATCTCATCCAATAGGAAGGGTCTCAGGTTTGGAATGGGAAGGAATTGGATATCACATCTCATGTTATAGGAAGGATCTCAGGTTTGGTATTAGAAGCATTGAGATATCACATCTCATGCTATAGGAAGGGTCTCAGGATTGGAATGTGAAGGATTTGGATATCACATCTCATGCTAAAGGAAGGGTCTCAGGTTTGGTAGAAGCATTGAGATATCACATCTCATGCTATAGGAAGGGTCTCAGGATTTGAATGGCAAGGAGTTGGATATCACATCTCATGCCATAGGAAGGGTCTCAGGTTTGGTATAAGCATTGAGATATCACATCTCTGCTATCGGAAGGGTCTCAGGATTGGATTGGGAATGAGTTGGATATCCCTTCTCATGCTATAGGAAGTGTCTCAGGTTGGAATGGGAAGGAGTTGGATATCACATCGCATGCTATAGGTAGGCTCTCAGGTTTGGTATAAGCATTGAGATATCACATCTCATGCTATAGGAAGGGTCTCAGGATTGGAATGGGAAGGATTTGGATATCACATCTCATGCTATAGGAAGGGTCTCAGGTTTGGTATAAGCATGGAGATATCACTTCTCATGCTATAGGAAGGGTCTCAGGATTGGAATGGGAAGGAGTTGGATATCACATCTCATGCTATAGGAAGGGTCTCAGGATTGGAATGTGAAGGATTTGGATATCACATCTCATGCTAAAGGAAGGGTCTCAGGTTTGGTAGAAGCATTGAGATATCACATCTCATGCTATAGGAAGGGTCTCAGGATTTGAATGGCAAGGAGTTGGATATCACATCTCATGCCATAGGAAGGGTCTCAGGTTTGGTATAAGCATTGAGATATCACATCTCTGCTATCGGAAGGGTCTCAGGATTGGATTGGGAAGGAGTTGGATATCCCTTCTCATGCTATAGGAAGTGTCTCAGGTTGGAATGGGAAGGAGTTGGATATCACATCTCATGTTATAGGAAGGGTCTCAGGATTGGAATGGGAAGGATTTGGATATCACATCTCTTGCTATAGGAAGGGTCTCAGGATTGGAATGGGAAGGATTTGGATATCACATCTCATGTCATAGGAAGGATCTCAGGTTTGGTATTAGAAGCATTGATATATCACATCTCATGCTATAGGAAGGGTCTCACGATTGGAATGGGAAGGACTTGGATATCACATCTCATGCTATTGGGAGGGTCTCACGTTTGGAAAGGGAAGGAGTTGGATATCACATTTCATGTTAGAGGTAGGATCTCAGGTTTGGTATTAGAGGCATTGAGATATCACATCTCATGCTATCAGAAGGGTGTCAGGATTGGAATAGGAAGGAGTTGGATATCACATCTCATGCTAAAGGGAGGGTCTCAGGTTTGGAAGGGGAAGGATTTGGATATCACATCTCATGTTATAGGAAGGATCACAGGTTTGGTATTGGAAGCATTGAGATGTCACATCTCATGCTATCGGAAGGGTCTCAGGATTGGAATGGGAAGGAGTTGGATATCACATCTCATGCTATAGGAAGGGTCTCAGGTTTGGAACGGGAAGCAGTTGGATATCACATCTCATGTTATAGGAAGAGTCTCAGGTTTGGTATAAGCATTGAGATATCACATCTCTGCTATCGGAGGTGTCTCAGGATTGGGATGGGAAGGAGTTGGATATCACATCTCATGCTGTAGGAAGGGTCTCAGGTTTGGAATGGGAAGGAATTGGATATTACATCTCATGTCATTGGAAGTATCTCAGGTTTGGTATTAGAAGCATTAAGATATCACATCTCATGCTATAGGAATGGTCTCAGGATTGGAATGGGTAGGAGTTGGATATTACATTCTTGCTATAGGAAGGGTCTCATGTTTGGAATGGGAAGGAGTTGGATATCACATATGCTATAGGAAGGGTCTCAGGTTTGGAACGGGAAGGAGTTGGATATCACATCTCATGTTATAGGACGGGTCTCTGGTTTGGTATTAGAATCATTGAGATATCACATCGCATGCTGTAGGAAGGGCCTAAGGATTGGAATGGGATGGACTTGGATATCACATCTCATGCTATAGGTAGGCTCTCAGGTTTGGTATAAGCATTGAGATATCACATCTCATGCTATAGGAAGGGTCTCAGGATTGGAATGGGAAGGATTTGGATATCCCATCTCATGCTATAGGAAGGGTCTCAGGTTTGGTATAAGCATGGAGATATCACTTCTCATGCTATAGGAAGTGTCTCAGGATTGGAATGGGAAGGAGTTGGATATCACATCTCATGTTATAGGAAGGATCTCAGGTTTGGTATTAGAAGCATTGAGACATCACATCTCATGCTATAGGAAGGGTCTCAGGATTGGAATGGGAAGGAATATATGACATCTCATGCCATAGGAAGGGTCTCAGGTTTGGTATAAGCATTGAGATATCACATCTCTGCAATTGGAAGGGTCTCAGGATTGGAATGGGAAGGAGTTGTATATCCCATCTCATGTTATAGGAAGGGTCTCAGGTTTGGTATTAGAAGCATTGAGATATCACATCTCATGCTATAGCAAGGGTCTCAGGATTGGAATGGTAAGGACTTGGATATCACATCTCATGCTATAGGGAGGGTGTCTTGATATCAGAAGCATTGAGATAACAAATCTCATGATATCGGAAGGGTCTCAGGATTGGAATGGGAAGGTGTTGGATATCACATCTCATGATAAAGTAAGTGTTAAGACGGATTTCTGAACTCTGTCCTGGTGGCGCAGAAGTTCAGAAGGCCAACCTAATTACTTGGAACAGGGTAACCTCTGGACAAGCCAGACCAATCAAGGTAGCGATCGCGGCGGTCAAGACTAGGTCTCAAGAGGGGTGAGGGTGACTGAAAGCTCGCAATGAGCACACAAAGCAAGAGCGCTTACAAACTACTCCAAACAGTTGTTTATATCAAAAATAGATACACATTTATTATAAGGCCTTGAAACTAATAATCACAGTAAAAGCAGCAATATACAACGATATTAAACCAACACATACACTATCCACCCAATATATATACAGAATACACAGTTTCACAGCATTAGCAGCACGAAATATGTTATCCACCTGCAGGGGAAGGAAAACAGGCAGTGCGAACCAATGCGTGTGATATGTCCGCCTTCTGAGGCCCCTAACTGGATGGTAGTCCAATCCCTACGAAGAGTGGAGCCTAGCGCTCAAAAGTACCTGCACACGCCGGTGCCAATGGGCAGAAGATGAAGCTCTTCGGAGGACGTTGAACAGCTCTGTAGGGAGCTCTAATGAAGGAGAACACGGTCCGCGACTCTAGCGCAGCCTCCACTGTGAGGCAGAAGCAGGGCGCGAGTACGGACAAGGGGTGCTGTATTTACAGCGGGGAAAAGCAAAGGGCACTGCAGGAGGGCGACCAGATCCTAGCTAATCTACTCACCGGTCCCCGAAGCAAGCAGGCCCGAGCTTCTCCTCGATAGATGCAGCTTCTGGCAGGTTCTGAAGAGCAGGGAACGTCTCGTCGTCGTGCAGAGTAAAAAGACGTCCCGATCGAAGAAACAAGCACAGTTTTGTCGCCACGGCAGGGCAACGGAACGGCCGGGTGTATTCAAGCCAAACGAGCACCGCTCACCTCTAGCTTAGGATTGCTAAGCAAACGAAGCGTGTGAGCGTGCCCCGGACTCAGAATACCACCCAACCTGTCGGCGATTACAGAGCAGGACTCCTTAGTAAGCTGGTCAGTCAACTGGATGGCCCAGAGACACTTCCGAAGGCTTACGGCAGGAGTTGATGAAGGTGCCGGGAATAGCTGGTCCTGCTATTCCAATAGGTCGAAGCGCCAGTACAGGCCTTCTTGTTCGATCTTAGGTGGAAAGGGCTTCACCGGACGACAGCAATGAGGAGCAGAAGTTCTTCAGGGGGTCACCAGCGATTCCTCGGTCCAGCCTCGTGTTCGCAGGATACTTGGCTCCTGTATCCCTGGGTTCGTAAGAACTCAGGAGATCGACCTGGTAGTGGTGTTTCCAGCTCCCTCTTATCCACGGTTCCCTTCGCGCCAAAACGGAGGGGAGCCAATGGGAGATCCGCTCATCAACACACATACCATACGTGGACCAATCACGGAACACAGTGGTCCCAGGCATTCACACCACCCTAGACTCTCTGGCACCCAGGATGTGTATTGGGACCAGACAGCCCAGCCCACATCCTGGGGGCACTCAAACGACATGTAGAAGCCCGCGAAAGCAGCCGTGTTTCGCGGGAAACTACATGCCCAAATAAGGAAGGCCCCGGGTCGCCTGACCCGGGGGAAGGTAAAGGGAGCAAGACGGACAGTGGACGAGACAAAGGAGCCTCGTGGTCCGGCCATTTTGGGTAGCCGGGCCACCCTTTTGTGTTCGCGGCAAAAAGGTGCTCAGAACGGCAAAAGGAGCTCAAAATAAACCAAATGATCGCTGCCACCAGTCCAGTCCCTGAATGACTTGCACCGATCCAAAAACCATCCTAAAAGAGTGTCTAGGGTCTGTAGAAGGCTAGAGACCCAAGAGAGCTGTAACTTAGCTTACAGTGCCCTCTTGTGTCGTGTTGCACTAAAATGGCGACACGATAAAAGAAACTACGGGAAACAGCGTTCCCCGGTACTGACTGTCTTAAGGGCATGTCAGTTTCCCCGTAAGAAAGGAGCGAAAGCCCAGAGGAGTACGGCAGAGGGCTGTACTTCTCTGGCAAAGTCAAGAAACAGGTTGAAAACAATAGCAAAAAGTTTAGGGGTTGCCACATGGAAGGAAAGTTCCCTACAATAACGAAATCTTTCCTAACACTCGCCCCTCCCAGACTATGGACAGGGGGAACTAATCCACCCCTGGATGAGTCTCTTGTTCAGGTCGGTAAAACATTCTGGACAACCCATCAGCATTGCTATGTTGGACACCTGGCCTATGCTCAATAGTGAAGTCGAAGCCTTGTAGACTTATGGACCACCTAAGCAACTTTGGATTCTCCCCCTTCATGTTCATTAGCCACTTTAACGGCTTATGGTCAGTCTGCACAGTGAAGTGGGTCCCATAGAGGTAGGGCCTCAGCTTCCTTAGGGCCCACACAACAGAGAAACATTCTTTCTCTACCGTGGACCATCTGAGCTCTCTGTCCTTAAGCTGGCGACTAATAAAACCGATAGGGTGTTCCTTACCCTTCTCATCTACTTGTGATAGTACAGCTCCTAACCCAGTGTCAGAGGCATCCGTCTGCACGATAAAAGGTCTTTGATAATCAGGGGCCCTGAGCACAGGGGCCTGGCACAAGGAGTCTTTCAAGCCATTGAAGGCCTTCTCACACTCGTCAGTCCAAGTTACCTTCTTGGGTTTCTTCGGAGTTGTGAGGGCAGTCAGAGGAGCAGCTATGGTGCCATAGTCTGCCATAAAATTGCGGTAATAACCCGTGAGTCCTAAGAAGGCTCTCACTTGGGTTTGTGTAGTGGGGGTAGGCCAGTCTTGTACTGCTTGTACTTTACTGGGGAGAGGCTGTATCCTTCCTCCACCTACTTCATGCCCAAGGTAAACCACTGAGCCTTGTCCAATCTGGCATTTACTCGCCTTTATGGTCAAGTGGGCTTTCTGAAGAGCCTGGAGCACAATCCCGAGGTGTTTCACATGGTCTTCCCAGGTGGCACTGAAAACTGCTATATCGTCCAGATATGCAAGACAGAATTCGTCCAACCCATTCAACACATGATTCACAAGCCTCTGGAAAGTGGCAGGTGCATTCTTCAATCCGAACGGCATTACCCGGAATTGGTAAAGCCCGTCGGGAGTTGAAAATGCTGTCTTCTCCTTGGCATGTTCTGCTAAAGCTATTTGCCAATAGCCCGCAGTCAGGTCAAACGTGCTGAGGTACTTGGAGGCACCCAAGGTATCCACCAGCTCGTCAGTTCGAGGCAAGGGGTGAGCGTCTGTCTTGGTGACAGCATTCAGAGCCCTGTAATCCACGCAGAACCTCAATTCAGAAGTGCCTGCCTTTGGAACCAACACCACAGGACTGGACCAAGGACTACTAGAGGGTTCAATCACCCCAAGGTCTAACATCTTGTTGACCTCGGTCTTAATATAAGACCGTACTTTATCCGACATCCTGTATCCCCTACTTTTGGTAGGTACACTGTCTCCTGTGTCAATGTTATGTTTGCACCAAGGTGTCAAACCAGGGGACTGTGAAAACAGGGGGGAAAACTGCCTAAGCAAACTTTTCACCTCAGCCTGCTGATCAGAAGTCAGGTGAGGGGCCACTCGGACACCCTCAACGGAGCTATCTGAAGGACCGCTTTGGAACAGGTCGGGAAGAGGTTCTGACTCCTCTTCCTCAACGTCTGACGCCAGTAGCAGTGCTGCGATTTCGACTCTTGGGACGAAAGCCTTCAGCCTATTTACGTGGAACACTTTTGGAGCCTGTCCAGGCCTTCCAAGGTCCACTAAATAGTTCACCTCACCCAGGGGCTCCACCACTGTGTAAGGGCCTGACCATTTGTCCTGTAAAGCGCGAGGCCTTATAGGGTTCATGATCAGGACTTGCTGACCAGGGGTAAAGTGAATTAAGGAAGCTTTCTGGTCGTACCAATGTTTCACCAGCGCTTGTCCTGCCTTCAACTTTTCACTAGCCAAGCCCATCAGGAGTACCATCCGTTTTCTGAGCCCTAGCACATAGTCAACTACATTGGTAGTAACAGGGGGAGTGGGCATCTCCCATCCCTCTTTGACGATGGCTAAGGGTCCCCGTACGGGATGACCGAACAGAAGTTCGAAGGGGCTGAAGCCAACACCCTCCTGTGGTACCTCTCGGTAGGCGAACAGTAGGCATGGTAAAAGAAGATCCCATTTTCTTCTCTGAGGCTCCTCCAGAGCCCCAATCATGCTCTTTAACGTTCTGTTGAAACGTTCCACCAGACCATTGGTCTGGGGGTGATATGCAGAAGAGAACTTGTAGGTGACCCCACATTCTTTCCACATAGCCTGCATATACTTCGACATAAAGTTGCTGCCACGATCTGACACAACTTCTTTAGGGAAGCCAACCCTAGTAAATATGCCGAGTAAAGCTTTTGCAACTGACTTGGCAGTTACAGTTTTCAATGGGATGGCCTCAGGGTACCTGGTTGCATGGTCGACCAGCACCAGGATAAACCTATTGCCCGAGGATGTTTGCGGGTCAAGGGGACCAACGATGTCGATCCCTACCCTTTCAAATGGTACCCCCACAACTGGGAGCGGTACCAACGGAGCTTGGATTGTCGCGCCAACCTTACCAGACAACTGGCAGGAGGCACAACTCCTGCAGTGACTTTCTACTTGCACCCCCATCTTGGGCCAGTAGAAGTGCATGGATAACCTTTGCTTGGTCCTCTTCATACCAAGGTGACCAGCAAGGGGAACTTCATGCGCCAACTGCAGGAGGAAGGGCCTAACAGCAAGGGGAACCACCAACCTCCTATGGTCTCCTTCTGTAGACTCTGTGGGCTCACTGTACAGGAGTCCACCTTCCCAATAAATCCGATGCTTCCCAGGAGGTTCACCCTCAAGCTGGGAGCAGGCCTGTCTCCTTAGGCCTTCCAGAGATGGGCACTCACGTTGGCCCTTACTGAAGTCGTCCCTATCAGGACCTCCTTCAACTAACAAGTCTTTTAGTTCAGGATGGTCGTTGGGGTCGAACACTTCAGGCATCGCCACCTCCTCGTCAGGCTCGGGCGATTGGCCAACTCCCTCCACCGCAGTGGTAGGCGAGCTCGGGGGAATATTCTCTTTCCCCCGTCGGGACTTGTTGACTCCTTTCGCCTTGGGTTTCCCCTTCGGCTGGGGCGGCGTATTGGACTTGGCCAATGCTGCCCGTGCTTGAGACCGTGTGTAGGGTCTTTCGGCAGTGTCTCCTACGAGCCCTAGAGCTCTGAGATCATTGCCCAACAAGACCTTTCCCGGGACGTTTCTCTGAATGCTCACTGGAATCCTGACTGCTGTACCATTTAAAGTAAGATTTACAGGGATCACGGGAAACATACGGAGGGGGCCGTCAGCCAACTTAGTGGGCATCAGAGTAGCTCTGGCAACTTCCTCTGAGTCTACCAAGGTAGAATCCACTACAGTTCGACTGCACCCACTATCCCTAAGAGCTGGAGTATCCACTCCATTGATCAGCACACTGTCTTTAAAGTAGTGCTTGGTATTATCCGGAATCCTAGCATAAGCCTCTTCGACTTTAGGCTCCCAGGAACCCAGGGACACTAAAACTACCTCAGCCTCTATCCCGCTGGGAAACGAGTCTGAGGAGAAGGATGCTCCTGTAATCTCTTCTTCCTCGTAGGAGGAGAAGGCCAGATTAGCGGAGTGGACCCCCAAAGGTCTAACCTTACACCGGGGATCCCCCTTCACATGGTCAGTTGCTCCACAAGAAAAACAAGCCCCATTGGGTCTGTTTACGTAGGGAGGCTTATTATAACCAGAGTTCTGTTTCGGAGGCGAACCTCCGCTACCCTGTGAGTTCTCGTAGGGCTTACCCTTATTTTTCTTTTTGTGGCCCTTTTGGGAAGAAGATTTAGCAGATTCCCCACCCACCACATCCTTGGACTTTTTCCCTTCCTCCTGCTTATCAGGATGAGTTTTGTCCTTATGGGACACTCGATGTGACACCCATAAGTCTGCTGCAATGGCCAGCTTCTTAGGATCTATCTCCTTCGAATCGGCCAAATGCTGCTTAAGCTCCGGGGAAGAAGAAGCAAAAATGTGTTCCAGCATGACCAGATTGATCATGCCTTCGAAGGTAGCAACCTTATAACCTTCAACCCAGCCAGTCAAGTTTTTCAGGGACTCAGCGACATACGACACCCAAGTACCACCTTCCTTTTTCTTATACTCTCTAAACCTTTTCAAATATTGGGTCGGAGTCTTCCCAAACTTTAAAATGAGAGTCTGCTTCAACATTGCAAAATCAGCGCGCTCAGCCTTCGACATTTCCATAATGGCACTACAACCAGAATGGGGCAGTCTGCTGAGTAACCATGCAATCTTATCCGCATTATCAACCTCTTGAACCTCGCATGCATACTCAAACACATTTAAGCAGTCCATAATGTCATTTCGTTCCTCATACACATTGAGCAGATCTTTTGGAAACCGTGGATGAGAGGAAGCCCCAGAACCATGTCCAGGACCCTTGGACCCATTTGCGAACTGAAGCTTGGCCAGTTCCAACTGGTGATCCCTGTCTTTTTGTTTTTCTGCCTGGTCGATTTTCAGTTTGGCTATGCTGAATTCAAGCTCCTGCTGCCTAAACCGCAGCTCTTGCTTCTTGAATTCAAGCATAGCCTCCCCATCAACACTGGCAGAGGAAACATTAGACATTACATCCTCCCTGTCCTCGTGGTCGCGGTGGATCAGTGCAGCGGCAGAACCGTCGGTTCTGCCAGTGAGAGCAGCCCCACCACCTTCTGCACTGTCCTCGGAAGTTATAGCGTCAAGCTGCGCTTCTTGCCACGCCACGATTCTCTGGATCATTTCCAATTTAGTGCCTTGAGAGGAAACCCCTCTCTCCGCACACATCTTCTTCAATGTTTCAGATTTCGAAGCATTTAAGGTTAATAAAGTATTCGTTTCCATACTGTTGATAGGACTATGGCCTTTTTAACGTTATATTCAATCCTTTACTGCGTGTCCTGGTTGGAATAACCTGAAAACGCCTTAGCTCGTGCGCAACACTGGATACCCTCAGTCGTATCCCACCGCTGTACACCAATTTGTTAAGACGGATTTCTGAACTCTGTCCTGGTGGCGCAGAAGTTCAGAAGGCCAACCTAATTACTTGGAACAGGGTAACCTCTGGACAAGCCAGACCAATCAAGGTAGCGATCGCAGCGGTCAAGACTAGGTCTCAAGAGGGGTGAGGGTGACTGAAAGCTCGCAATGAGCACACAAAGCAAGAGCGCTTACAAACTACTCCAAACAGTTGTTTATATCAAAAATAGATACACATTTATTATAAGGCCTTGAAACTAATAATCACAGTAAAAGCAGCAATATACAACGATATTAAACCAACACATACACTATCCACCCAATATATATACAGAATACACAGTTTCACAGCATTAGCAGCACGAAATATGTTATCCACCTGCAGGGGAAGGAAAACAGGCAGTGCGAACCAATGCGTGTGATATGTCCGCCTTCTGAGGCCCCTAACTGGATGGTAGTCCAATCCCTACGAAGAGTGGAGCCTAGCGCTCAAAAGTACCTGCACACGCCGGTGCCAATGGGCAGAAGATGAAGCTCTTCGGAGGACGTTGAACAGCTCTGTAGGGAGCTCTAATGAAGGAGAACACGGTCCGCGACTCTAGCGCAGCCTCCACTGTGAGGCAGAAGCAGGGCGCGAGTACGGACAAGGGGTGCTGTATTTACAGCGGGGAAAAGCAAAGGGCACTGCAGGAGGGCGACCAGATCCTAGCTAATCTACTCACCGGTCCCCGAAGCAAGCAGGCCCGAGCTTCTCCTCGATAGATGCAGCTTCTGGCAGGTTCTGAAGAGCAGGGAACGTCTCGTCGTCGTGCAGAGTAAAAAGACGTCCCGATCGAAGAAACAAGCACAGTTTTGTCGCCACGGCAGGGCAACGGAACGGCCGGGTGTATTCAAGCCAAACGAGCACCGCTCACCTCTAGCTTAGGATTGCTAAGCAAACGAAGCGTGTGAGCGTGCCCCGGACTCAGAATACCACCCAACCTGTCGGCGATTACAGAGCAGGACTCCTTAGTAAGCTGGTCAGTCAACTGGATGGCCCAGAGACACTTCCGAAGGCTTACGGCAGGAGTTGATGAAGGTGCCGGGAATAGCTGGTCCTGCTATTCCAATAGGTCGAAGCGCCAGTACAGGCCTTCTTGTTCGATCTTAGGTGGAAAGGGCTTCACCGGACGACAGCAATGAGGAGCAGAAGTTCTTCAGGGGGTCACCAGCGATTCCTCGGTCCAGCCTCGTGTTCGCAGGATACTTGGCTCCTGTATCCCTGGGTTCGTAAGAACTCAGGAGATCGACCTGGTAGTGGTGTTTCCAGCTCCATCTTATCCACGGTTCCCTTCGCGCCAAAACGGAGGGGAGCCAATGGGAGATCCGCTCATCAACACACATACCATACGTGGACCAATCACGGACCACAGTGGTCCCAGGCATTCACACCACCCTAGACTCTCTGGCACCCAGGATGTGTATTGGGACCAGACAGCCCAGCCCACATCCTGGGGGCACTCAAACGACATGTAGAAGCCCGCGAAAGCAGCCGTGTTTCGCGGGAAACTAATTGCCCAAATAAGGAAGGCCCCGGGTCGCCTGACCCGGGGGAAGGTAAAGGGAGCAAGACGGACAGTGGACGAGACAAAGGAGCCTCGTGGTCCGGCCATTTTGGGTAGCCGGGCCACCCTTTTGTGTTCGCGGCAAAAAGGTGCTCAGAACGGCAAAAGGAGCTCAAAATAAACCAAATGATCGCTGCCACCAGTCCAGTCCCTGAATGACTTGCACCGATCCAAAAACCATCCTAAAAGAGTGTCTAGGGTCTGTAGAAGGCTAGAGACCCAAGAGAGCTGTAACTTAGCTTACAGTGCCCTCTTGTGTCGTGTTGCACTAAAATGGCGACACGATAAAAGAAACTACGGGAAACAGCGTTCCCCGGTACTGACTGTCTTAAGGGCATGTCAGTTTCCCCGTAAGAAAGGAGCGAAAGCCCAGAGGAGTACGGCAGGAGGCTGTACTTCTCTGGCAAAGTCAAGAAACAGGTTGAAAACAATAGCAAAAAGTTTAGGGGTTGCCACATGGAAGGAAAGTTCCCTACAATAACGAAATCTTTCCTAACAGTAAGGGTCTAAGGTTTGGAAGGGGAAGGATTTGGATATCACATCTCATGTTATAGGAAGGGTCTCAGGATTGGAATGGGAAGGAGTTTGATATCGCATCTCATGCCATAGTATGGGTCTCAGGTTTGGTAGAAGCATTGAGATATCAAGTCTCATGGTATAGGAAGGGTCTCAGAATTGGAAAGGGAAGGAGTTGGATATCACATCTCAAGCTATAGGAAGGGTCTCAGGATTGGAATGGGAAGGAGTTTGATATCAGATCTCATGTCATAGTATGGGTCTCAGGTTTGGTAGAAGCATTGGGATATCACATCTCATGCTATCGGAAGGGTATCAGGATTGGATTTGGAAGGAGTTGGATATCCCATCTCATGCTATAGGAAGGCTCTCAGGTTGGAATCGGAAGGAGTTGGATATCACATCTCATGTTATAGGAAGGGTCTCCGGATTGGAATGAGAAGGACTTGGATATCACATCTCATGCTATAGGAAGGCTCTCAGGTTTGGAAAGGGAAGGAGTTGGATATCACATTTCATGTTAGAGGTAGGATCTCAGGTTTGGTATGAGAGGCATTGAGATATCACATCTCATGCTATCAGAAGGGTCTCAGGATTGGAATGGGAACGAGTTGGATATCAAATCTCATGCTAAAGGGAAGGTCTCAGGTTTGGAAGGGGAAGGATTTGGATATCACATCTCATGTTATAGGAAGGATCTCAGGTTTGGTATTAGAAGCATTGAGATATCACATCTCGTGCTATCGGAAAGGATCTCAGGTTTGGTATTAGAGGCATTGAGATATCACATCTCATGCTATCGGAAGGGTCTCAGGATTGGAATGGGAAGGAGTTGGATATCACATCTCATGCTATAGGAAGGTTCTCAGGTTTGGAACGGGAAGGAGTTGAATATCACATCTCATGTTATAGGAAGGGTCTCAGGTTTGGTATTAGAAGCATTGAGATATCACATCACATGCTGTAGGAAGGGTCTCAGGTTTGGAATGGGAAGGAATTGGATATCACATCTCATGTCATAGGAAGGATCTCAGGTTTGGTATTAGAAGCATTGAGATATCACATCTCATGCTATAGGAATGGTCTCAGGATTGGAATGGTAAGGAGTTGGATATTACATTCTTGCTATAGGAAGGGTCTCATGTTTGGAATGGGAAGGAGTTGGATATAACATATGCTATTGGAAGGGTCTCAGGTTTGGAACGGGAAGGAGTTGGATATCACATCTCATGTTATAGGAAGGGTCTCAGGTTTGGTATAAGCATTGAGATATCACATCTCTGCTATCAGAAGTGTCTCAGGATTGAAATGGGAAGGAGTTGGATATCCCATCTCATGTTATAGGACGGGTCTCAGGTTTGGTATTAGAATCATTGAGATATCACATCTCATGCTGTAGGAAGTGTCTAAGGATTGGAATGGGAAGGACTTGGATATCACATCTCACGCTATAGGTAGGCTCTCAGGTTTGGAAAGGGAAGGAGTTGGATATCACATTTCATGTTAGAGGAAGGATCTCAGGTTTGGTATTAGAGGCATTGAGATATCACATCTCATGTTATAGGAAGGGTCTCAGGATTGGAATGGGAAGGAGTTGGATATCACATCTCATGCTATAGGAAGGGTCTCAGGTTTGGTATAAGCATTGAGATATCACATATCATGCTATAGGAAGGGTCTCCGGATTGGAATGGGAAGGAGTTGTATATGACATCTCATGCCATAGGAAGGGTCTCAGGTTTGGTATAAGCATTGAGCGATCACATCTCTGCTATCGGAAGGGTCTCAGGATTGGAATGGGAAGGAGTTGGATATCCCATCTTATGTTATAGGAAGGGTCTCAGGTTTGTTATTAGAAGCATTGAGATATCACATCTCATGCTATAGGAAGGGTCTCAGGATTGGAATGGGAAGGACTTGAATATCACATCTCATGCTATAAGGAGGCTCTCACGTTTGGAAAGGGAAGGAGTTGGATATCACATTTCATGTTAGAGGTAGGATCTCAGGTTTGGTATTAGAGGCATTGAATATCACATCTCATGCTATCAGAAGGGTCTCAGGATTGGAATGGGAAGGAGTTGGATATCACATCTCATGCTGAAGGGAGGGTCTCAGGTTTGGAAGGGGAAGGATTTGGATATCACATCTCATGTTATAGGAATGATCTCAGGTTTGGTATTAGAAGCATTGAGATATCACATCTCATGATATCGGAAGGATCTCAGGATTGGTATTAGAAGCATTGAGATATCACATCTCATGCTATAGGAAGTGTCTCAGGTTGGAATGGGAAGGAGTTGGATATCACATCTCATGTTATAGGAAGGGTCTCTGGATTGTAATGGGAAGGATTTGGATATCACATCTCTTGCTATAGGAAGGGTCTCAGGATTGGAATAGGAAGGATTTGGAAATCACATCTCATGTCATAGGAAGGATCTCAGGTTTGGTATTAGAAGCATTGATATATCACATCTCATGCTATAGGAAGGGTCTCATGTTTGGAATGGGAAGGAGTTGGATATCACATATGCTATAGGAAGTGTCTCAGGTTTGGAACGGGAAGGAGTTGGATATCACATCTCATGTTATAGGAAGGGTCTCAGGTTTGGTATAAGCATTGAGATATCACATCTCTGCTATCGGAAGTGGCTCAGGATTGGAGTGGGAAGGAGTTGGATATCCCATCTCATGTTATAGGACGGGTCTCTGGTTTGGTATTAGAATCATTGAGATATCACATCGCATGCTGTAGGAAGGGTCTAAGGATTGGAATGGGATGGACTTGGATATCACATCTCATGCTATAGAAAGGGTATCAGGATTGGAATGGGAAGGATTTGGATATCACATCTCATGCTATAGGAAGGGTCTCAGGTTTGGTATAAGCATGGAGATATCACTTCTCATGCTATAGGAAGGGTCTCAGCATTGGAATGGGAAGGAGTTGGATATCACATCTCATGTTATAGGAAGGGTCTCAAGATTGAAATGGGAAGGATTTGGATATCACATCTCTTGCTATAGGAAGGGTCTCAGGTTTTTTATTAGAAACATTGAGATATCACATCTCATGCTATAGGAAGGGTTTCAGGATTGGAATGGGAAGGATTTGGATATCACATCTCATGCTAAAGGAAGGGTCTCAGGTTTGGAAGGGGAAGGATTTGGATATCATATCTCATGTTATAGGACGGGTCCAGGTTTGGTATTAGAAGCATTGAGATATCACATCTCATGGTATAGGAAGGGTCTCATTATTGGAATGGGAAGGACTTGGATATCACAATTCATGTTATAGGAAGGGTCTCAGGTTTGGTATTAGAAGCATTGAGATATCACATCTCATGCTATAGGAAGGGTCTCAGGATTGGAATGGGAAGGACTTGGATATCACATCTCATGTTATAGGAAGGGTCTCAGGTTTGGTATTCGAAGCATTGAGATATCACATCTCATGCTATAGGAAGGGTCTCAGGAATGGAATGGGAAGGACTTGGATATCACATCTCATGATAAAGGAAGGGTCTAAGGTTTGGAAGGGGAAGGATTTGGATATCACATCTCATGCTATCGGAAGGGTATCAGGATTGGATTTGGAAGGAGTTGAATATCCCATCTCATGCTATAGGAAGGGTCTCAGGTTGGAATGGGAAGGACTTGGATATCACACCTCATGCTGTAGGAAGGCTCTCAGGTTTGGGAAAGAGTTGGATATCACATTTCATGTTATAGGTAGGATCTCAGGTTTGGTATTAGAGGCATTGAGATATCACATCTCATGCTATCAGAACGGTATCAGGATTGGAATGGGAAGGAGTTGGATATCACATCTCATGCTAAAGGGAGGGTCTCAGGTTTGGAAGGGGAAGGATTTGGATATCACATCTCATGCTAAAGGAAGGGTCTCAGTTTTGGTAGAAGCATTGCGATATCACATCTCATGCTATAGGAAGGGTCTCAGGATTGGAATCGAAAGGAGTTGGATATCACATCTCATGCTATAGGAAGGGTCTCAGGTTTGGTGTAAGCATTGAAATATCACATCTCTGCTATCGGAAGGGTCTCAGGATTGGAATGGGAAGGACTTAGATATCACATCTCATGCTATAGGGAGGGTCTCAGTTTTGATATTAGAAGCATTGAGATATCACATCTCATGCTATCAGAAGGGTCTCAGGATTGGAATGGGAGGAGCTGGATATCACATCTCATGCTAAAGGAAGGGTCTCAGGTTTGGAAGGGGAAGGATTTGGATATCACATCTCATGTTATAGGACGGGTCTCAGGTTTGGTATTAGAAGCATTGTGATATCACATCTCATGCTATAGGATTTGTCTCAGGAATGGAATGGGAAGGAGTTGGATATCACATCTCATGCTATAGGAAGGGTTTCAGGTTTGGTAGAAGCATTGAGATATCACATCTCATGCTATAGGAAGAGTCTCAGGTTTGGGAAGGGAAGGATTTGGATTTCACATCTCATGTTATAGGATGGTTCTCATGTTTGGTTTTTGAAGCATTGAGATATCACATCTCATGCTATCGGAAGGGTCTCAGGTTTGGAATGGGAAGGAGTTGGATATCACATCTCATGTTATAGGAAGGGTCTCAGGTTTGGAATGGGAAGGAGTTGGATATGACATCTCTTGTTATAGGGAGGGTCTCAGGATTTGAATGGGAAGGAGTTGGATATCACATCTCTGCTATCGGAAGGGTCTCAGGATTGGATTGGGAAGGAGTTGGATATCCCTTCTCATGCTATAGGAAGGGTCTCGGGTTGGAATGGGAAGGTGTTGGATATCACATCTCATGTTATAGGAAGGGTCTCAGGATTGGAATGGGAAGGATTTGGATATCACATCTCTTGCTATAGGAAGGGTCTCAGGTTTTTTATTAGAAACATTGAGATATCACATCTCATGCTATAGGAAAGGTTTTAGGATTGGAATGGGAAGTATTTGGATATCACATCTCATGCTAAAGGAAGGGTCTCAGGTTTGGAAGGGGATTGATTTGGATATCATATCTCATGTTATAGGACGGGTCCCAGGTTTGGTATTAGAAGCATTGAGATATCACATCTCATGGTATAGGAAGGGTCTCAGGGTTGGAATGGGAAGGAGTTGGATATCACATCTCATCCAATAGGAAGGGTCTCAGGTTTGGAATGGGAAGGAATTGGATATCACATCTCATGTTATAGGAAGGATCTCAGGTTTGGTATTAGAAGCATTGAGATATCACATCTCATGCTATAGGAAGGGTCTCAGGATTGGAATGTGAAGGATTTGGATATCACATCTTATGCTAAAGGAAGGGTCTCAGGTTTGGTAGAAGCATTGAGATATCACATCTCATGCTATAGGAAGTGTCTCAGGATTTGAATGGCAAGGAGTTGGATATCACATCTCATGCCTTAGGAAGGGTCTCAGGTTTGGTATAAGCATTGAGATATCACATCTCTGCTATCGGAAGGGTCTCAGGATTGGATTGGGAAGGAGTTGGATATCCCTTCTCATGCTATAGGAAGTGTCTCAGGTTGGAATGGGAAGGAGTTGGATATCACATCTCATGCTATAGGTAGGCTCTCAGGTTTGGTATAAGCATTGAGATATCACATCTCATGCTATAGGAAGGGTCTCAGGATTGGAATGGGAAGGATTTGGATATCACATCTCATGCTATAGGAAGGGTTTCAGGTTTGGTATAAGCATGGAGATATCACTTCTCATGCTATAGGAAGGGTCTCAGGATTGGAATGGGAAGAAGTTGGATATCACATCTCATGCTATAGGAAGGGTCTCAGGATTGGAATGTGAAGGATTTGGATATCACATCTCATGCTAAAGGAAGGGTCTCAGGTTTGGTATAAGCATTGAGATATCACATCTCTGCTATCGGAAGGGTCTCAGGATTGGAATGTGAACGATTTGGATATCACATCTCATGCTAAAGGAAGGGTCTCAGGTTTGCTAGAAGCATTGAGATATCACATCTCATGCTATAGGAAGGGTCTCAGGATTTGAATGGCAAGGAGTTGGATATCACATCTCATGCCATAGGAAGGGTCTCAGGTTTGGTATAAGCATTGAGATATCACATCTCTGCTATCGGAAGGGTCTCAGGATTGGATTGGGAAGGATTTGGATATCCCTTCTCATGCTATAGGAAGTGTCTCAGGTTGGAATGGGAAGGAGTTGGATATCACATCTCATGTTATAGGAAGGGTCTCAGGATTGGAATGGGAAGGATTTGGATATCACATCTCTTGCTATAGGAAGGGTCTCAGGATTGGAATGGGAAGGATTTGGATATCACATCTCATGTCATAGGAAGGATCTCAGGTTTGGTATTAGAAGCATTGATATATCACATCTCATGCTATAGGAATGGTCTCAGGATTGGAATGGGTAGGAGTTGGATATTACATTCTTGCTATAGGAAGGGTCTCATGTTTGGAATGGGAAGGAGTTGGATATCACATATGCTATAGGAAGTGTCTCAGGTTTGGAACGGGAAGGAGTTGGATATCCCATCTCATGTTATAGGACGGGTCTCAGGTTTGGTATAAGCATTGAGATATCACATCTCTGCTATCGGAAGTGGCTCAGGATTGGAATGGGAAGGAGTTGGATATCCCATCTCATGTTATAGGACGGGTCTCTGGTTTGGTATTAGAATCATTGAGATATCACATCGCATGCTGTAGGAAGGGTCTAAGGATTGGAATGGGAAGGAGTTGGATATCACATCTCGTTATAGGAAGGGTCTCAGGATTGGAATGGGAAGGATTTGGATATCACATCTCTTGCTATAGGAAGAGTCTCAGGTTTTTTATTAGAAACATTGAGATATCACATCTCATGCTATAGGAAGGGTCTCAGGATTGGAATGGGAAGGATTTGGATATCACATCTCATGCTAAAGGAAGGGTCTCAGGTTTGGAAGGGGAAGGATTTGGATATCATATCTCATGTTATAGGACGGGTCCCAGGTTTGGTATTAGAAGCATTGAGATATCACATCTCATGCTATAGGAGGAGTCTCAGGATTGGAATGGGAAGGAGTTGGATATCACGTCTCATGTTATAGGAAGGGTCTCAGGATTGGAATGGGAAGGAGTTGGATATCACATCTCATGCTAAAGGAAGGGTCTCAGGTTCGATAGAAGCATTGAGATATCACATCTCATGCTATAGGAAGGAACTCAGGATTGGAATGGGAAGGAGTTGGATATCACATCTCATGCCATAGGAAGGGTCATCAGGTTTGGTATAAGCATTGAGATATCACATCTCTGCTATCGGAAGGGTCTCAGGATAGGAATGGGAAGGACTTAGATATCACATCTCATACTATAGGGAGGGTCTCAGTTTTGATATTAGAAGCATTGAGCTATCACATCTCATGCTATCGGAAGGGTCTCAGGATTGGAATGGGATGGAGTCGGATATCACATCTCAAGCTATCTCAGGATTGGAATGGGAAGGAGTTTGATATCGCATCTCAAGCTATAGGAAGGGTCTCAGGTTTGGAAGGGGAAGGATTTGGATCTCACATCTCATGTTTTAGGACGGGTCTCAAGTTTGGTATTAGAAGCATTGAGATATCACATCTCCTGGTATAGGAAGGGTCTCAGGATTGGAATGGGAAGGAGTTGGCTATCACATCTCAAGCTATCTCAGGATTGGAATGGGAAGGAGTTTGATATCACATCTCAAGCTATAGGAAGGGTCTCAGGTTTGGAAAGGGAAGGATTTGGATTTCACATCTCATGTTATAGGATGGTTCTCATGTTTGGTTTTAGTAGCATTGAGATATCACATCTCATGCTATCGGAAGGGTCTCAGGTTTGGAAGGGAAGGATTTGGATTTCACATGTTATAGGATGGTTCTCAGGTTTGGTTTTAGAAGCATTAAGATATAACATCTCATGCTATAGGAAGGGTCTCAGGTTTGGAATGGGAAGGAGTTGGATATCACATCTCATGCTAAAGGAAAGGTCTCAGGTTTGGAAGGGGTAGGATTTGGATCTCACATCTCATGTTTTAGGACGGGTCTCAGGTTTGGTATTAGAAGCTTTGAAATATCACATCTCATGGTATAGGAAGGGTCTCAGGATAGGAATGGGAAGGAGTTGGATATCACATTGAATGGAAAGGAGTTTGATATCACATCTCAAGCTATAGGAAGGGTCTCAGGTTTGGAAAGGGAATGATTTGGATTTCACATCTCATGTTATAGGATGGTTCTCATGTTTGGTTTTAGAAGCATTGAGATATCACATCTCATGCTATCGGAAGGGTCTCAGGTTTGGAATGGGAAGGAGTTTGATATCACATCTCATGTTATAGGAAGGATCTCAGGTTTGGTATTAGAAGCATTGAGATATCACATCTCATGCTATAGGAAGGGTCTCAGGATTGGAATCGGAAGGAGTTGTATATGACATATCATGCCATAGGAAGGGTCTCAGGTTTGGTATAAGCATTGAGATATCACATCTCTGCTATCGGAAGGGTCTCAGGATTGGAATGGGAAGGAGTTGGATATCCCATCTCGTTATAGGAAGGGTCTCAGGTTTGGTATTAGAAGCATTGAGATATCACATCTCATGCTATAGGAAGGGTCTAAGGTTTGGAAGGGGAAGGATTTGGGTATCACATCTCATGTTATAGGATGGGTCTCAGGTTTGGTATTAGAAGCATTGAGATATCACATCTCATGGTATAGGAAGGGTCTCAGGATTGGAATGGAAAGGAGTTGGCTATCACATCTCAAGCTATCTCAGGATTGGAATGGGAAGGAGTTTGATATCACATCTCAAGCTATCGGAAGGGTCTCAGGTTTGGAAAGGGAAGGATTTGGAGTTCACATGTTATAGGATGGTTCTCAGGTTTGGTTTTAGAAGCATTAAGATATAACATCTCATGCTATAGGAAGGGTCTCAGGTTTGGAATGGGAAGGAGTTGGATATCACATCTCATGCTAAAGGAAAGGTCTCAGGTTTGGAAGGGGAAGGATTTGGATCTCACATCTCATGTTTTAGGACGGGTCTCAGGTTTGGTATTCGAAGCATTGAAATATCACATCTCATGGTATAGGAAGGGTCTCAGGATTGGAATGGGAAGGAGTTGGATATCACATTGAATGGGAAGGAGTTTGATATCACATCTCAAGCTATAGGAAGGGTCTCAGGATTGGAATCGGAAGGAGTTGTATAAGACATCTCATGCCATAGGAAGGGTCTCAGGTTTGGTATAAGCATTGAGATATCACATCTCTGCTATCGGAAGGGTCTCAGGATTGGAATGGGAAGGAGTTGGATATCCCATCTCGTTATAGGAAGGGTCTCAGGTTTGGTATTAGAAGCATTGAGATATCACATCTCATGCTATAGGAAGGGTCTAAGGTTTGGAAGGGGAAGGATTTGGGTATCACATCTCATGTTATAGGACCGGTCTCAGGTTTGGTATTAGAAGCATTGAGATATCAAGTCTCATGGAATAGGACGGGTCTCAGAATTGGAATGGGAAGGAGTTGGATATCACATCTCAAGCTATAGGAAGGGTCTCAGGATTGGAATGGGAAGGAGTTTGATATCACATCTCATGCCATGGTATGGGTCTCAGGTTTTGTAGAAGCATTGGGATATCACATCTCATGCTATCGGAAGGGTATCGGGATTGGATTTGGAAGGAGTTGGATATCCCATCTCATGCTATAGGAAGGGTCTAAGGTTGGAATGAGAAGGAGTTGGATATCACATCTCATGTTATAGGAAGGGTCTCAGGATTGGAATGGGAAGGACTTGGATATCACATCTCATTCTATAGGAAGGCTCTCAGGGTTGGAAGGGGAAGGAGTTGGATATCACATTTCATGTTAGAGGTAGGATCTCAGGTTTGGTATTAGAGGCATTGAGATATCACATCTCATGCCATCAGAAGGGTCTCAGGATTGGAATGGGAAGGAGTTGGATATCACATCTCATGCTAAAGGGAGGGTCTAAGGTTTGGAAGGGGAAGGATTTGGACATCACATCTCATGTTATAGGAAGGATCTCAGGTTTGGTATTAGAAGCATTGAGATATCACATCTCATGCTATCGGAAGGGTCTCAGGTTTGGTATAAGCATTGAGATATCACATCTCTGCTATCGGAAGGGTCTCAGGATTGGAATGGGAAGGACTTGGATATCACAATTCATGTAATAGGAAGAGTCTCAGGTTTGGTATTAGAAGCATTGAGATATCACATCTCATGCTATAGGAAGGGTCTCAGGATTGGAATGGGAAGGACTTGGATATCACATCTCATGTTATAGGAAGATTCTCAGGTTTGGTATTAGAAGCATTGAGATATCACATCTCATGCTATAGGAAGGGTCTCAGGATTGGAATGGGAAGGACTTGGATATCACATCTCATGCTGTAGGAAGGCTCTCAGGTTTGGAAAGTGAAGGAGTTGGATATCACATTTCATGTTAGAGGTAGGATCTCAGGTTTGGTATTAGAGGCATTGAGATATCACATCTCATGCTATCAGAAGGGTATCAGGATTGGAATGGGAAGGAGTTGGATATCACATCTCATGCTAAAGGGAGGGTCTCAGGTTTGGAAGGGGAAGGATTTGGATATCACATCTCATGTTATAGGAAGGATCTCAGGTTTGGTATTAGAAGCATTGAGATATCACATCTCATGCTATCGGAAGGATCTCAGGTTTGGTATTAGAAGCATTGAGATATCACATCTCATGCTAGAGGAAGGGTCTCAGGATTGGAATGGGAAGGAGTTGGATATCACATCTCATGTTTTAGGAAGGATCTCAGGTTTGGTATTAGAAGCATTGAGATATCACATCTCATGCTATAGGAAGGGTCTCAGGATTGGAATGGGAAGGAGTTGGATATCACATCTCATGCTAAAGGAAGGGTCTCAGTTTTGGTAGAAGCATTGCGATATCACATCTCATGCTATAGGAAGGGTCTCAGGATTGGAATCGGAAGGAGTTGGATATCACATCTCATGCTATAGGAAGGGTCTCAGGTTTGGTATAAGCATTGAAATATCACATCTCTGCTATCGGAAGGGTCTCAGGATTGGAATGGGAAGGACTTAGATATCACATCTCATGCTATAGGGAGGGTCTCAGTTTTGATATTAGAAGCATTGAGATATCACATCTCATGCTATCGGAAGGGTCTCAGGATTGGAATGGGAGGAGCTGGATATCACATCTCATGCTAAAGGAAGGGTCTCAGGTTTGGAAGGGGAAGGATTTGGATATCACATCTCATGTTATAGGACGGGTCTCACGTTTGGTATTAGAAGCATTGTGATATCACATCTCATGCTATAGGATGTGTCTCAGGATTGGAATGGGAAGGAGTTGGATATCACATCTCATGCTATAGGAAGGGTTTCAGGTTTGGTAGAAGCATTGAGATATCACATCTCATGCTATAGGAAGAGTCTCAGGTTTGGGAAGGGAAGGATTTGGATTTCACATCTCATGTTATAGGATGGTTCTCATGTTTGGTTTTTGACGCATTGATATATCACATCTCATGCTATCGGAAGGGTCTCAGGTTTGGAATGGGAAGGAGTTGGATATCACATCTCATGTTATAGGACGGATCTCAGGTTTGGTATTAGAAGCATTGAGATATCACATCTCATGCTATAGGAAGGGTCTCCGGATTGGAATGTGAAGGATTTGGATATCACATCTCATGCTAAAGGAAGGGTCTCAGGTTTGGAATGGGAAGGAGTTGGATATGACATCTCTTGTTATAGGGAGGGTCTCAGGATTTGAATGGCAAGGAGTTGGATATCACATCTCATGCCATAGGAAGGGTCTCAGGTTTGGTATAAGCATTGAGATATCACATCTCTGCTATCGGAAGGGTCTCAGGATTGGATTGGGAAGGAGTTGGATATCCCTCCCTATGCTATAGGAAGGGTCTCAGGTTGGAATGGGAAGGATTTGGATATCACATCTCATGCTAAAGGAAGGGTCTCAGGTTTGGTAGAAGCATTGAGATATCACATCTCATGCTATAGGAAGGGTCTCAGGATTTGAATGGCAAGGAGTTGGATATCACATCTCATGCCATAGGAAGGGTCTCAGGTTTGGTATAAGCATTGAGATATCACATCTCTGCTATCGGAAGGGTCTCAGGATTGGATTGGGAAGGAGTTGGATATCCCTTCTCATGCTATAGGAAGTGTCTCAGGTTGGAATGGGAAGGAGTTGGATATCACATCTCATGTTATAGGAAGGGTCTCTGGATTGTAATGGGAAGGATTTGGATATCACATCTCTTGCTATAGGAAGGGTCTCAGGATTGGAATAGGAAGGATTTGGAAATCACATCTCATGTCATAGGAAGGATCTCAGGTTTGGTATTAGAAGCATTGATATATCACATCTCATGCTATAGGAAGGGTCTCATGTTTGGAATGGGAAGGAGTTGGATATCACATATGCTATAGGAAGTGTCTCAGGTTTGGAACGGGAAGGAGTTGGATATCACATCTCATGTTATAGGAAGGGTCTCAGGTTTGGTATAAGCATTGAGATATCACATCTCTGCTATCGGAAGTGGCTCAGGATTGGAGTGGGAAGGAGTTGGATATCCCATCTCATGTTATAGGACGGGTCTCTGGTTTGGTATTAGAATCATTGAGATATCACATCGCATGCTGTAGGAAGGGTCTAAGGATTGGAATGGGATGGACTTGGATATCACATCTCATGCTATAGAAAGGGTATCAGGATTGGAATGAGAAGGATTTGGATATCACATCTCATGCTATAGGAAGGGTCTCAGGTTTGGTATAAGCATGGAGATATCACTTCTCATGCTATAGGAAGGGTCTCAGCATTGGAATGGGAAGGAGTTGGATATCACATCTCATGTTATAGGAAGGGTCTCAAGATTGAAATGGGAAGGATTTGGATATCACATCTCTTGCTATAGGAAGGGTCTCAGGTTTTTTATTAGAAACATTGAGATATCACATCTCATGCTATAGGAAGGGTTTCAGGATTGGAATGGGAAGGATTTGGATATCACATCTCATGCTAAAGGAAGGGTCTCAGGTTTGGAAGGGGAAGGATTTGGATATCATATCTCATGTTATAGGACGGGTCCAGGTTTGGTATTAGAAGCATTGAGATATCACATCTCATGGTATAGGAAGGGTCTCATTATTGGAATGGGAAGGACTTGGATATCACAATTCATGTTATAGGAAGGGTCTCAGGTTTGGTATTAGAAGCATTGAGATATCACATCTCATGCTATAGGAAGGGTCTCAGGATTGGAATGGGAAGGACTTGGATATCACATCTCATGTTATAGGAAGGGTCTCAGGTTTGGTATTAGAAGCATTGAGATATCACATCTCATGCTATAGGAAGGGTCTAAGGTTTGGAAGGGGAAGGATTTGGATATCACATCTCATGCTATCGGAAGGGTATCAGGATTGGATTTGGAAGGAGTTGGATATCCCATCTCATGCTATAGGAAGGGTCTCAGGTTGGAATGGGAAGGACTTGGATATCACACCTCATGCTGTAGGAAGGCTCTCAGGTTTGGGAAAGAGTTGGATATCACATTTCATGTTATAGGTAGGATCTCAGGTTTGGTATTAGAGGCATTGAGATATCACATCTCATGCTATCAGAACGGTATCAGGATTGGAATGGGAAGGAGTTGGATATCACATCTCATGCTAAAGGGAGGGTCTCAGGTTTGGAAGGGGAAGGATTTGGATATCACATCTCATGCTAAAGGAAGGGTCTCAGTTTTGGTAGAAGCATTGCGATATCACATCTCATGCTATAGGAAGGGTCTCAGGATTGGAATCGAAAGGAGTTGGATATCACATCTCATGCTATAGGAAGGGTCTCAGGTTTGGTGTAAGCATTGAAATATCACATCTCTGCTATCGGAAGGGTCTCAGGATTGGAATGGGAAGGACTTAGATATCACATCTCATGCTATAGGGAGGGTCTCAGTTTTGATATTAGAAGCATTGAGATATCACATCTCATGCTATCAGAAGGGTCTCAGGATTGGAATGGGAGGAGCTGGATATCACATCTCATGCTAAAGGAAGGGTCTCAGGTTTGGAAGGGGAAGGATTTGGATATCACATCTCATGTTATAGGACGGGTCTCAGGTTTGGTATTAGAAGCATTGTGATATCACATCTCATGCTATAGGATTTGTCTCAGGAATGGAATGGGAAGGAGTTGGATATCACATCTCATGCTATAGGAAGGGTTTCAGGTTTGGTAGAAGCATTGAGATATCACATCTCATGCTATAGGAAGAGTCTCAGGTTTGGGAAGGGAAGGATTTGGATTTCACATCTCATGTTATAGGATGGTTCTCATGTTTGGTTTTTGAAGCATTGAGATATCACATCTCATGCTATCGGAAGGGTCTCAGGTTTGGAATGGGAAGGAGTTGGATATCACATCTCATGTTATAGGAAGGATCTCTGGTTTGGTATTAGAAGCATTGAGATATCACATCTCATGCTATAGGAAGGGTCTCCGGATTGGAATGTGAAGGATTTGGCTATCACATCTCATGCTAAAGGAAGGGTCTCAGGTTTGGAATGGGAAGGAGTTGGATATGACATCTAGTTGGATATCACATCTCTGCTATCGGAAGGGTCTCAGGATTGGATTGGGAAGGAGTTGGATATCCCTTCTCATGCTATAGGAAGGGTCTCGGGTTGGAATGGGAAGGAGTTGGATATCACATCTCATGTTATAGGAAGGGTCTCAGGATTGGAATGTGAAGGATTTGGATATCACATCTCTTGCTATAGGAAGGGTCTCAGGTTTTTTATTAGAAACATTGAGATATCACATCTCATGCTATAGGAAAGGTTTTAGGATTGGAATGGGAAGTATTTGGATATCACATCTCATGCTAAAGGAAGGGTCTCAGGTTTGGAAGGTGATTGATTTGGATATCATATCTCATGTTATAGGACGGGTCCCAGGTTTGGTATTAGAAGCATTGAGATATCACATCTCATGGTATAGGAAGGGTCTCAGGGTTGGAATGGGAAGGAGTTGGATATCACATCTCATCCAATAGGAAGGGTCTCAGGTTTGGAATGGGAAGGAATTGGATATCACATCTCATGTTATAGGAAGGATCTCAGGTTTGGTATTAGAAGCATTGAGATATCACATCTCATGCTATAGGAAGGGTCTCAGGATTGGAATGTGAAGGATTTGGATATCACATCTCATGCTAAAGGAAGGGTCTCAGGTTTGGTAGAAGCATTGAGATATCACATCTCATGCTATAGGAAGGGTCTCAGGATTTGAATGGCAAGGAGTTGGATATCACATCTCATGCCATAGGAAGGGTCTCAGGTTTGGTATAAGCATTGAGATATCACATCTCTGCTATCGGAAGGGTCTCAGGATTGGATTTGGGAAGGAGTTGGATATCCCTTCTCATGCTATAGGAAGTGTCTCAGGTTGGAATGGGAAGGAGTTGGATATCACATCTCATGCTATAGGTAGGCTCTCAGGTTTGGTATAAGCATTGAGATATCACATCTCATGCTATAGGAAGGGTCTCAGGATTGGAATGGGAAGGATTTGGATATCACATCTCATGCTATAGGAAGGGTCTCAGGTTTGGTATAAGCATGGAGATATCACTTCTCATGCTATAGGAAGGGTCTCAGGATTGGAATGGGAAGGAGTTGGATATCACATCTCATGCTATAGGAAGGGTCTCAGGATTGGAATGTGAAGGATTTGGATATCACATCTCATGCTAAAGGAAGGGTCTCAGGTTTGGTAGAAGCATTGAGATATCACATCTCATGCTATAGGAAGGGTCTCAGGATTTGAATGGCAAGGAGTTGGATATCACATCTCATGCCATAGGAAGGGTCTCAGGTTTGGTATAAGCATTGAGATATCACATCTCTGCTATCGGAAGGGTCTCAGGATTGGATTGGGAAGGAGTTGGATATCCCTTCTCATGCTATAGGAAGTGTCTCAGGTTGGAATGGGAAGGAGTTGGATATCACATCTCATGTTATAGGAAGGGTCTCAGGATTGGAATGGGAAGGATTTGGATATCACATCTCTTGCTATAGGAAGGGTCTCAGGATTGGAATGGGAAGGATTTGGATATCACATCTCATGTCATAGGAAGGATCTCAGGTTTGGTATTAGAAGCATTGATATATCACATCTCATGCTATAGGAAGGGTCTCACGATTGGAATGGGAAGGACTTGGATATCACATCTCATGCTATTGGGAGGGTCTCACGTTTGGAAAGGGAAGGAGTTGGATATCACATTTCATGTTAGAGGTAGGATCTCAGGTTTGGTATTAGAGGCATTGAGATATCACATCTCATGCTATCAGAAGGGTGTCAGGATTGGAATAGGAAGGAGTTGGATATCACATCTCATGCTAAAGGGAGGGTCTCAGGTTTGGAAGGGGAAGGATTTGGATATCACATCTCATGTTATAGGAAGGATCACAGGTTTGGTATTGGAAGCATTGAGATGTCACATCTCATGCTATCGGAAGGGTCTCAGGATTGGAATGGGAAGGAGTTGGATATCACATCTCATGCTATAGGAAGGGTCTCAGGTTTGGAACGGGAAGCAGTTGGATATCACATCTCATGTTATAGGAAGAGTCTCAGGTTTGGTATAAGCATTGAGATATCACATCTCTGCTATCGGAGGTGTCTCAGGATTGGGATGGGAAGGAGTTGGATATCACATCTCATGCTGTAGGAAGGGTCTCAGGTTTGGAATGGGAAGGAATTGGATATTACATCTCATGTCATTGGAAGTATCTCAGGTTTGGTATTAGAAGCATTAAGATATCACATCTCATGCTATAGGAATGGTCTCAGGATTGGAATGGGTAGGAGTTGGATATTACATTCTTGCTATAGGAAGGGTCTCATGTTTGGAATGGGAAGGAGTTGGATATCACATATGCTATAGGAAGGGTCTCAGGTTTGGAACGGGAAGGAGTTGGATATCACATCTCATGTTATAGGACGGGTCTCTGGTTTGGTATTAGAATCATTGAGATATCACATCGCATGCTGTAGGAAGGGCCTAAGGATTGGAATGGGATGGACTTGGATATCACATCTCATGCTATAGGTAGGCTCTCAGGTTTGGTATAAGCATTGAGATATCACATCTCATGCTATAGGAAGGGTCTCAGGATTGGAATGGGAAGGATTTGGATATCCCATCTCATGCTATAGGAAGGGTCTCAGGTTTGGTATAAGCATGGAGATATCACTTCTCATGCTATAGGAAGTGTCTCAGGATTGGAATGGGAAGGAGTTGGATATCACATCTCATGTTATAGGAAGGATCTCAGGTTTGGTATTAGAAGCATTGAGACATCACATCTCATGCTATAGGAAGGGTCTCAGGATTGGAATGGGAAGGAATATATGACATCTCATGCCATAGGAAGGGTCTCAGGTTTGGTATAAGCATTGAGATATCACATCTCTGCAATTGGAAGGGTCTCAGGATTGGAATGGGAAGGAGTTGTATATCCCATCTCATGTTATAGGAAGGGTCTCAGGTTTGGTATTAGAAGCATTGAGATATCACATCTCATGCTATAGGAAGGGTCTCAGGATTGGAATGGTAAGGACTTGGATATCACATCTCATGCTATAGGGAGGGTGTCTTGATATCAGAAGCATTGAGATAACAAATCTCATGATATCGGAAGGGTCTCAGGATTGGAATGGGAAGGTGTTGGATATCACATCTCATGATAAAGTAAGGGTCTAAGGTTTGGAAGGGGAAGGATTTGGATATCACATCTCATGTTATAGGAAGGGTCTCAGGATTGGAATGGGAAGGAGTTTGATATCGCATCTCATGCCATAGTATGGGTCTCAGGTTTGGTAGAAGCATTGAGATATCAAGTCTCATGGTATAGGAAGGGTCTCAGAATTGGAAAGGGAAGGAGTTGGATATCACATCTCAAGCTATAGGAAGGGTCTCAGGATTGGAATGGGAAGGAGTTTGATATCAGATCTCATGTCATAGTATGGGTCTCAGGTTTGGTAGAAGCATTGGGATATCACATCTCATGCTATCGGAAGGGTATCAGGATTGGATTTGGAAGGAGTTGGATATCCCATCTCATGCTATAGGAAGGCTCTCAGGTTGGAATCGGAAGGAGTTGGATATCACATCTCATGTTATAGGAAGGGTCTCCGGATTGGAATGAGAAGGACTTGGATATCACATCTCATGCTATAGGAAGGCTCTCAGGTTTGGAAAGGGAAGGAGTTGGATATCACATTTCATGTTAGAGGTAGGATCTCAGGTTTGGTATTAGAGGCATTGAGATATCACATCTCATGCTATCAGAAGGGTCTCAGGATTGGAATGGGAACGAGTTGGATATCAAATCTCATGCTAAAGGGAAGGTCTCAGGTTTGGAAGGGGAAGGATTTGGATATCACATCTCATGTTATAGGAAGGATCTCAGGTTTGGTATTAGAAGCATTGAGATATCACATCTCGTGCTATCGGAAGGATCTCAGGTTTGGTATTAGAGGCATTGAGATATCACATCTCATGCTATCGGAAGGGTCTCAGGATTGGAATGGGAAGGAGTTGGATATCACATCTCATGCTATAGGAAGGTTCTCAGGTTTGGAACGGGAAGGAGTTGAATATCACATCTCATGTTATAGGAAGGGTCTCAGGTTTGGTATTAGAAGCATTGAGATATCACATCACATGCTGTAGGAAGGGTCTCAGGTTTGGAATGGGAAGGAATTGGATATCACATCTCATGTCATAGGAAGGATCTCAGGTTTGGTATTAGAAGCATTGAGATATCACATCTCATGCTATAGGAATGGTCTCAGGATTGGAATGGTAAGGAGTTGGATATTACATTCTTGCTATAGGAAGGGTCTCATGTTTGGAATGGGAAGGAGTTGGATATAACATATGCTATTGGAAGGGTCTCAGGTTTGGAACGGGAAGGAGTTGGATATCACATCTCATGTTATAGGAAGGGTCTCAGGTTTGGTATAAGCATTGAGATATCACATCTCTGCTATCAGAAGTGTCTCAGGATTGAAATGGGAAGGAGTTGGATATCCCATCTCATGTTATAGGACGGGTCTCAGGTTTGGTATTAGAATCATTGAGATATCACATCTCATGCTGTAGGAAGTGTCTAAGGATTGGAAAGGGAAGGACTTGGATATCACATCTCACGCTATAGGTAGGCTCTCAGGTTTGGAAAGGGAAGGAGTTGGATATCACATTTCATGTTAGAGGAAGGATCTCAGGTTTGGTATTAGAGGCATTGAGATATCACATCTCATGTTATAGGAAGGGTCTCAGGATTGGAATGTGAAGGAGTTGGATATCACATCTCATGCTATAGGAAGGGTCTCAGGTTTGGTATAAGCATTGAGATATCACATATCATGCTATAGGAAGGGTCTCCGGATTGGAATGGGAAGGAGTTGTATATGACATCTCATGCCATAGGAAGGGTCTCAGGTTTGGTATAAGCATTGAGCGATCACATCTCTGCTATCGGAAGGGTCTCAGGATTGGAATGGGAAGGAGTTGGATATCCCATCTTATGTTATAGAAAGGGTCTCAGGTTTGTTATTAGAAGCATTGAGATATCACATCTCATGCTATAGGAAGGGTCTCAGGATTGGAATGGGAAGGACTTGAATATCACATCTCATGCTATAAGGAGGCTCTCACGTTTGGAAAGGGAAGGAGTTGGATATCACATTTCATGTTAGAGGTAGGATCTCAGGTTTGGTATTAGAGGCATTGAATATCACATCTCATGCTATCAGAAGGGTCTCAGGATTGGAATGGGAAGGAGTTGGATATCACATCTCATGCTGAAGGGAGGGTCTCAGGTTTGGAAGGGGAAGGATTTGGATATCACATCTCATGTTATAGGAATGATCTCAGGTTTGGTATTAGAAGCATTGAGATATCACATCTCATGATATCGGAAGGATCTCAGGATTGGTATTAGAAGCATTGAGATATCACATCTCATGCTATAGGAAGTGTCTCAGGTTGGAATGGGAAGGAGTTGGATATCACATCTCATGTTATAGGAAGGGTCTCTGGATTGTAATGGGAAGGATTTGGATATCACATCTCTTGCTATAGGAAGGGTCTCAGGATTGGAATAGGAAGGATTTGGAAATCACATCTCATGTCATAGGAAGGATCTCAGGTTTGGTATTAGAAGCATTGATATATCACATCTCATGCTATAGGAAGGGTCTCATGTTTGGAATGGGAAGGAGTTGGATATCACATATCCTATAGGAAGTGTCTCAGGTTTGGAACGGGAAGGAGTTGGATATCACATCTCATGTTATAGGAAGGGTCTCAGGTTTGGTATAAGCATTGAGATATCACATCTCTGCTATCGGAAGTGGCTCAGGATTGGAGTGGGAAGGAGTTGGATATCCCATCTCATGTTATAGGACGGGTCTCTGGTTTGGTATTAGAATCATTGAGATATCACATCGCATGCTGTAGGAAGGGTCTAAGGATTGGAATGGGATGGACTTGGATATCACATCTCATGCTATAGAAAGGGTATCAGGATTGGAATGGGAAGGATTTGGATATCACATCTCATGCTATAGGAAGGGTCTCAGGTTTGGTATAAGCATGGAGATATCACTTCTCATGCTATAGGAAGGGTCTCAGCATTGGAATGGGAAGGAGTTGGATATCACATCTCATGTTATAGGAAGGGTCTCAAGATTGAAATGGGAAGGATTTGGATATCACATCTCTTGCTATAGGAAGGGTCTCAGGTTTTTTATTAGAAACATTGAGATATCACATCTCATGCTATAGGAAGGGTTTCAGGATTGGAATGGGAAGGATTTGGATATCACATCTCATGCTAAAGGAAGGGTCTCAGGTTTGGAAGGGGAAGGATTTGGATATCATATCTCATGTTATAGGACGGGTCCAGGTTTGGTATTAGAAGCATTGAGATATCACATCTCATGGTATAGGAAGGGTCTCATTATTGGAATGGGAAGGACTTGGATATCACAATTCATGTTATAGGAAGGGTCTCAGGTTTGGTATTAGAAGCATTGAGATATCACATCTCATGCTATAGGAAGGGTCTCAGGATTGGAATGGGAAGGACTTGGATATCACATCTCATGTTATAGGAAGGGTCTCAGGTTTGGTATTAGAAGCATTGAGATATCACATCTCATGCTATAGGAAGGGTCTCAGGAATGGAATGGGAAGGACTTGGATATCACATCTCATGATAAAGGAAGGGTCTAAGGTTTGGAAGGGGAAGGATTTGGATATCACATCTCATGCTATCGGAAGGGTATCAGGATTGGATTTGGAAGGAGTTGGATATCCCATCTCATGCTATAGGAAGGGTCTCAGGTTGGAATGGGAAGGACTTGGATATCACACCTCATGCTGTAGGAAGGCTCTCAGGTTTGGGAAAGAGTTGGATATCACATTTCATGTTATAGGTAGGATCTCAGGTTTGGTATTAGAGGCATTGAGATATCACATCTCATGCTATCAGAACGGTATCAGGATTGGAATGGGAAGGAGTTGGATATCACATCTCATGCTAAAGGGAGGGTCTCAGGTTTGGAAGGGGAAGGATTTGGATATCACATCTCATGCTAAAGGAAGGGTCTCAGTTTTGGTAGAAGCATTGCGATATCACATCTCATGCTATAGGAAGGGTCTCAGGATTGGAATCGAAAGGAGTTGGATATCACATCTCATGCTATAGGAAGGGTCTCAGGTTTGGTGTAAGCATTGAAATATCACATCTCTGCTATCGGAAGGGTCTCAGGATTGGAATGGGAAGGACTTAGATATCACATCTCATGCTATAGGGAGGGTCTCAGTTTTGATATTAGAAGCATTGAGATATCACATCTCATGCTATCAGAAGGGTCTCAGGATTGGAATGGGAGGAGCTGGATATCACATCTCATGCTAAAGGAAGGGTCTCAGGTTTGGAAGGGGAAGGATTTGGATATCACATCTCATGTTATAGGATGGGTCTCAGGTTTGGTATTAGAAGCATTGTGATATCACATCTCATGCTATAGGATTTGTCTCAGGAATGGAATGGGAAGGAGTTGGATATCACATCTCATGCTATAGGAAGGGTTTCAGGTTTGGTAGAAGCATTGAGATATCACATCTCATGCTATAGGAAGAGTCTCAGGTTTGGGAAGGGAAGGATTTGGATTTCACATCTCATGTTATAGGATGGTTCTCATGTTTGGTTTTTGAAGCATTGAGATATCACATCTCATGCTATCGGAAGGGTCTCAGGTTTGGAATGGGAAGGAGTTGGATATCACATCTCATGTTATAGGAAGGATCTCTGGTTTGGTATTAGAAGCATTGAGATATCACATCTCATGCTATAGGAAGGGTCTCCGGATTGGAATGTGAAGGATTTGGCTATCACATCTCATGCTAAAGGAAGGGTCTCAGGTTTGGAATGGGAAGGAGTTGGATATGACATCTAGTTGGATATCACATCTCTGCTATCGGAAGGGTCTCAGGATTGGATTGGGAAGGAGTTGGATATCCCTTCTCATGCTATAGGAAGGGTCTCGGGTTGGAATGGGAAGGAGTTGGATATCACATCTCATGTTATAGGAAGGGTCTCAGGATTGGAATGTGAAGGATTTGGATATCACATCTCTTGCTATAGGAAGGGTCTCAGGTTTTTTATTAGAAACATTGAGATATCACATCTCATGCTATAGGAAAGGTTTTAGGATTGGAATGGGAAGTATTTGGATATCACATCTCATGCTAAAGGAAGGGTCTCAGGTTTGGAAGGTGATTGATTTGGATATCATATCTCATGTTATAGGACGGGTCCCAGGTTTGGTATTAGAAGCATTGAGATATCACATCTCATGGTATAGGAAGGGTCTCAGGGTTGGAATGGGAAGGAGTTGGATATCACATCTCATCCAATAGGAAGGGTCTCAGGTTTGGAATGGGAAGGAATTGGATATCACATCTCATGTTATAGGAAGGATCTCAGGTTTGGTATTAGAAGCAATGAGATATCACATCTCATGCTATAGGAAGGGTCTCAGGATTGGAATGTGAAGGATTTGGATATCACATCTCATGCTAAAGGAAGGGTCTCAGGTTTGGTAGAAGCATTGAGATATCACATCTCATGCTATAGGATGGGTCTCAGGATTTGAATGGCAAGGAGTTGGATATCACATCTCATGCCATAGGAAGGGTCTCAGGTTTGGTATAAGCATTGAGATATCACATCTCTGCTATCGGAAGGGTCTCAGGATTGGATTGGGAAGGAGTTGGATATCCCTTCTCATGCTATAGGAAGTGTCTCAGGTTGGAATGGGAAGGAGTTGGATATCACATCTCATGTTATAGGAAGGGTCTCAGGATTGGAATGGGAAGGATTTGGATATCACATCTCTTGCTATAGGAAGGGTCTCAGGATTGGAATGGGAAGGATTTGGATATCACATCTCATGTCATAGGAAGGATCTCAGGTTTGGTATTAGAAGCATTGATATATCACATCTCATGCTATAGGAAGGGTCTCACGATTGGAATGGGAAGGACTTGGATATCACATCTCATGCTATTGGGAGGGTCTCACGTTTGGAAAGGGAAGGAGTTGGATATCACATTTCATGTTAGAGGTAGGATCTCAGGTTTGGTATTAGAGGCATTGAGATATCACATCTCATGCTATCAGAAGGGTGTCAGGATTGGAATAGGAAGGAGTTGGATATCACATCTCATGCTAAAGGGAGGGTCTCAGGTTTGGAAGGGGAAGGATTTGGATATCACATCTCATGTTATAGGAAGGATCACAGGTTTGGTATTGGAAGCATTGAGATGTCACATCTCATGCTATCGGAAGGGTCTCAGGATTGGAATGGGAAGGAGTTGGATATCACATCTCATGCTATAGGAAGGGTCTCAGGTTTGGAACGGGAAGCAGTTGGATATCACATCTCATGTTATAGGAAGAGTCTCAGGTTTGGTATAAGCATTGAGATATCACATCTCTGCTATCGGAGGTGTCTCAGGATTGGGATGGGAAGGAGTTGGATATCACATCTCATGCTGTAGGAAGGGTCTCAGGTTTGGAATGGGAAGGAATTGGATATTACATCTCATGTCATTGGAAGTATCTCAGGTTTGGTATTAGAAGCATTAAGATATCACATCTCATGCTATAGGAATGGTCTCAGGATTGGAATGGGTAGGAGTTGGATATTACATTCTTGCTATAGGAAGGGTCTCATGTTTGGAATGGGAAGGAGTTGGATATCACATATGCTATAGGAAGGGTCTCAGGTTTGGAACGGGAAGGAGTTGGATATCACATCTCATGTTATAGGACGGGTCTCTGGTTTGGTATTAGAATCATTGAGATATCACATCGCATGCTGTAGGAAGGGCCTAAGGATTGGAATGGGATGGACTTGGATATCACATCTCATGCTATAGGTAGGCTCTCAGGTTTGGTATAAGCATTGAGATATCACATCTCATGCTATAGGAAGGGTCTCAGGATTGGAATGGGAAGGATTTGGATATCCCATCTCATGCTATAGGAAGGGTCTCAGGTTTGGTATAAGCATGGAGATATCACTTCTCATGCTATAGGAAGTGTCTCAGGATTGGAATGGGAAGGAGTTGGATATCACATCTCATGTTATAGGAAGGATCTCAGGTTTGGTATTAGAAGCATTGAGACATCACATCTCATGCTATAGGAAGGGTCTCAGGATTGGAATGGGAAGGAATATATGACATCTCATGCCATAGGAAGGGTCTCAGGTTTGGTATAAGCATTGAGATATCACATCTCTGCAATTGGAAGGGTCTCAGGATTGGAATGGGAAGGAGTTGTATATCCCATCTCATGTTATAGGAAGGGTCTCAGGTTTGGTATTAGAAGCATTGAGATATCACATCTCATGCTATAGGAAGGGTCTCAGGATTGGAATGGTAAGGACTTGGATATCACATCTCATGCTATAGGGAGGGTGTCTTGATATCAGAAGCATTGAGATAACAAATCTCATGATATCGGAAGGGTCTCAGGATTGGAATGGGAAGGTGTTGGATATCACATCTCATGATAAAGTAAGGGTCTAAGGTTTGGAAGGGGAAGGATTTGGATATCACATCTCATGTTATAGGAAGGGTCTCAGGATTGGAATGGGAAGGAGTTTGATATCGCATCTCATGCCATAGTATGGGTCTCAGGTTTGGTAGAAGCATTGAGATATCAAGTCTCATGGTATAGGAAGGGTCTCAGAATTGGAAAGGGAAGGAGTTGGATATCACATCTCAAGCTATAGGAAGGGTCTCAGGATTGGAATGGGAAGGAGTTTGATATCAGATCTCATGTCATAGTATGGGTCTCAGGTTTGGTAGAAGCATTGGGATATCACATCTCATGCTATCGGAAGGGTATCAGGATTGGATTTGGAAGGAGTTGGATATCCCATCTCATGCTATAGGAAGGCTCTCAGGTTGGAATCGGAAGGAGTTGGATATCACATCTCATGTTATAGGAAGGCTCTCAGGTTTGGAAAGGGAAGGAGTTGGATATCACATTTCATGTTAGAGGTAGGATCTCAGGTTTGGTATTAGAGGCATTGAGATATCACATCTCATGCTATCAGAAGGGTCTCAGGATTGGAATGGGAACGAGTTGGATATCAAATCTCATGCTAAAGGGAAGGTCTCAGGTTTGGAAGGGGAAGGATTTGGATATCACATCTCATGTTATAGGAAGGATCTCAGGTTTGGTATTAGAAGCATTGAGATATCACATCTCGTGCTATCGGAAGGATCTCAGGTTTGGTATTAGAGGCATTGAGATATCACATCTCATGCTATCGGAAGGGTCTCAGGATTGGAATGGGAAGGAGTTGGATATCACATCTCATGCTATAGGAAGGTTCTCAGGTTTGGAACGGGAAGGAGTTGAATATCACATCTCATGTTATAGGAAGGGTCTCAGGTTTGGTATTAGAAGCATTGAGATATCACATCACATGCTGTAGGAAGGGTCTCAGGTTTGGAATGGGAAGGAATTGGATATCACATCTCATGTCATAGGAAGGATCTCAGGTTTGGTATTAGAAGCATTGAGATATCACATCTCATGCTATAGGAATGGTCTCAGGATTGGAATGGTAAGGAGTTGGATATTACATTCTTGCTATAGGAAGGGTCTCATGTTTGGAATGGGAAGGAGTTGGATATAACATATGCTATTGGAAGGGTCTCAGGTTTGGAACGGGAAGGAGTTGGATATCACATCTCATGTTATAGGAAGGGTCTCAGGTTTGGTATAAGCATTGAGATATCACATCTCTGCTATCAGAAGTGTCTCAGGATTGAAATGGGAAGGAGTTGGATATCCCATCTCATGTTATAGGACGGGTCTCAGGTTTGGTATTAGAATCATTGAGATATCACATCTCATGCTGTAGGAAGTGTCTAAGGATTGGAATGGGAAGGACTTGGATATCACATCTCACACTATAGGTAGGCTCTCAGGTTTGGAAAGGGAAGGAGTTGGATATCACATTTCATGTTAGAGGAAGGATCTCAGGTTTGGTATTAGAGGCATTGAGATATCACATCTCATGTTATAGGAAGGGTCTCAGGATTGGAATGGGAAGGAGTTGGATATCACATCTCATGCTATAGGAAGGGTCTCAGGTTTGGTATAAGCATTGAGATATCACATATCATGCTATAGGAAGGGTCTCCGGATTGGAATGGGAAGGAGTTGTATATGACATCTCATGCCATAGGAAGGGTCTCAGGTTTGGTATAAGCATTGAGCGATCACATCTCTGCTATCGGAAGGGTCTCAGGATTGGAATGGGAAGGAGTTGGATATCCCATCTTATGTTATAGAAAGGGTCTCAGGTTTGTTATTAGAAGCATTGAGATATCACATCTCATGCTATAGGAAGGGTCTCAGGATTGGAATGGGAAGGACTTGAATATCACATCTCATGCTATAAGGAGGCTCTCACGTTTGGAAAGGGAAGGAGTTGGATATCACATTTCATGTTAGAGGTAGGATCTCAGGTTTGGTATTAGAGGCATTGAATATCACATCTCATGCTATCAGAAGGGTCTCAGGATTGGAATGGGAAGGAGTTGGATATCACATCTCATGCTGAAGGGAGGGTCTCAGGTTTGGAAGGGGAAGGATTTGGATATCACATCTCATGTTATAGGAATGATCTCAGGTTTGGTATTAGAAGCATTGAGATATCACATCTCATGATATCGGAAGGATCTCAGGATTGGTATTAGAAGCATTGAGATATCACATCTCATGCTATAGGAAGGATCTCAGGATTGGAATGGGAAGTATTTGGATATCACATTTCATGCTATAGGAAGGGTCTCAGGTTTGGTATAAGCATTGAGATATCACATCTCATGCTATAGGAAGGGTCTCAGGATTGGAATGGGAAGGAGTTGGATATCACACCTCATGTTATAGGAAGGATCTCAGATTTGGTATTAGAAGCATTGAGACATCACATCTCATGCTATAGGAAGGGTCTCAGGATTGGAATGGGAAGGAGTTGGATATCACATTTCATGTTAGAGGAAGGATCTCAGGTTTGGTATTAGAGGCATTGAGATATCACATCTCATGCTATAGGAAAGGTCTCAGGATTGGAATGGGAAGGACTTGGATATCACATCTCATGCTATAGGAAGGGTCTCAGGTTTGGTATAAGCATTGAGATATCACATCTCATGCTACAGGAAGGGTCTCAGGATTGGAATGGGAAGGAGTTGGATATCACATCTCATGTTATAGGAAGGATCTCAGATTTGGTATTAGAAGCATTGAGACATCACATCTCATGCTATAGGAAGGGTCTCAGGATTGGAATGGGAAGGAGTTGGATATCACATCTCATGTTATAGGAAGGGTCTCAGGATTGGAATGGGAAGGACTTCGATATCACATCTCATGTTATAGGAAGGCTCCCAGGTTTGGAAGGGGAAGGAGTTGGATATCACATTTCATGTTAGAGGTAGGATCTCAGGTTTGGTATTAGAGGCATTGAGATATAACATCTCATGCTATCAGAAGGGTCTCAGGATTGGACTGGGAAGGAGTTGGATATCACATCTCATGTTATAGGAAGGGTCTCAAGATTGGAATGGGAAGGATTTGGATATCACATCTCATGTTATAGGAAGGGTCTCACGTTTGTTATTAGAAGCATTGAGATATCACATCTCATGCTATCGGAAGGATCTCAGGTTTGGTATTAGAGCGATTGAGATATCACATCTCATGCTATCGGAAGGGTATCAGGATTGGATTTGGAAGTAGTTGGATATCCCATCTCATGCTAAAGGGAGGGTCTCAGGTTTGGAAGGGGAAGGATTTGGATATCACATCTCGTGTTATAGGAAGGATCTCAGGTTTGGTATTAGAAGAATTGAAATATCACATCTCATGCTATCGGAAGGATCTCAGGTTTGGTATTAGAAGCATTGAGATATCACATCTCATGCTATCAGAACGGTCTCAGGATTGGAATGGAAAGGAGTTGGATATCACATCTCATGCTAAAGGGAGGGTCTCTGGTTTGGAAGGGGAAGGATTTGGATATCACATCTCATGTTATAGGAAGGATCTCAGGTTTGGTAATAGAAGCATTGAGATATCACATCTCATGCTATAGGAAGGGTCTCAGGTTTGGAATGGGAAGGAATTGGATATCACATCTCATGTCATAGGAAGGATCTCAGGTTTGGTATTAGAAGCATTGAGATATCACATCTCATGCTATAGGAATGGTCTCAGGATTGGAATGGGAAGGAGTTGGATATGACATTCTTGCTATAGAAAGGGTCTCATGTTTGTAATGGGAAGTAGTTGGATATCACATATGCTATAGGAAGGGTCTCAGGTTTGGAACGGGAAGGAGTTGGATATCCCATCTCATGTTATAGTGCGGGTCTCAGGTTTGGTATTAGAATCATTGAGATATCACATCTCATGCTATAGGAAGGGTCTCAGGATTGGAACGGGAAGTAGTTGTATATGACATCTCATGCCATAGGAAGGGTCTCAGGTTTGGTATAAGCATTGAGATATCACATCTCTGCTATCGGAAGGGTCTCAGGATTGGAATGGGAAGGAGTTGGATATCCCATCTTATGTTATAGAAAGGGTCTCAGGTTTGGTATTAGAAGCATTGAGATATCACATCTCATGCTATAGGAAGGGTCTCAGGATTGGAATGGGAAGGACTTGAATATCACATCTCATGCTATATGGAGGCTCTCACGTTTTTAAAGGGAAGGAGTTGGATATCACATTTCATGTTAGAGGTAGGATCTCAGGTTTGGTATTAGAGGCATTGAATATCACATCTCATGCTATCAGAAGGGTCTCAGGATTGGAATGGGAAGGAGTTGGATATCACATCTCATGCTAAAGGGAGGGTCTCAGGTTTGGAAGGGGAAGGATTTGGATATCACATCTCATGTTATAGGAATGATCTCAGGTTTGGTATTAGAAGCATTGAGATATCACATCTCATGATATCGGAAGGATCTCAGGTTTGGTATTAGAAGCATTGAGATATCACATCTCATGCTATAGGAAGGGTCTCAGGATTGGAATGGGAAGGATTTGGATATCACATTTCATGCTATAGGAAGGGTCTCAGGTTTGGTATAAGCATTGAGATATCACATCTCATGCTATAGGAAGGGTCTCAGGATTGGAATGGGAAGGAGTTGGATATCACACCTCATGTTATAGGAAGGATCTCAGATTTGGTATTAGAAGCATTGAGACATCACATCTCATGCTATAGGAAGGGTCTCAGGATTGGAATGGGAAGGACTTGGATATCACATCTCATGCTATAGGAAGGGTCTCAGGTTTGGTATAAGCATTGAGATATCACATCTCATGCTACAGGAAGGGTCTCAGGATTGGAATGGGAAGGAGTTGGATATCACATCTCATGTTATAGGAAGGATCTCAGATTTGGTATTAGAAGCATTGAGACATCACATCTCATGCAATAGGAAGGGTCTCAGGATTGGAATGGGAAGGAGTTGGATATCACATCTCATGTTATAGGAAGGGTCTCAGGATTGGAATGGGAAGGACTTCGATATCACATCTCATGTTATAGGAAGGCTCCCAGGTTTGGAAGGGGAAGGAGTTGGATATCACATTTCATGTTAGAGGTAGGATCTCAGGTTTGGTATTAGAGGCATTGAGATATAACATCTCATGCTATCAGAAGGGTCTCAGGATTGGAATGGGAAGGAGTTGGATATCACATCTCGTGTTATAGGAAGGATCTCAGGTTTGGTATTAGAAGAATTAAATATCACATCTCATGCTATTGGAAGAATCTCAGGTTTGGTATTAGAAGCATTGAGATATCACATCTCATGCTATCAGAACGGTCTCAGGATTGGAATGGGAAGGAGTTGGATATCACATCTCATGCTAAAGGGAGGGCCTCTGGTTTGGAAGGGGAAGGATTTAGATATCACATCTCATGTTATAGGAAGGATCTCAGGTTTGTTATTAGAAGCATTGAGATATCACATCTCATGCTATAGGAAGGGTCTCAGGATTGGAATGGGAAGGAGTTCGATATCACATCTCATGCTATAGGAAGGGTCTCAGGAATGGAATGGGAAGGAGTTTTATATGACATCTCATGCCATAGGAAGGATCTCAGGTTTGGTATTAGAAGCATTGAGACATCACATCTCATGTTATAGGAAGTGTCTCAGGATTGGAATGGGAAGGAGTTGGATATCAAATCTCATGCTATAGGAAGGGTCTCAGGTTTGGTATAAGCATTGAGATATCACATCTCATGCTATAGGAAGGGTCTCAGGATTGGAATGGGAAGGAGTTGGATATCACATCTCATGTTATAGGAAGGATCTCAGATTTGGTATTAGAAGCATTGAGACATCACATCTCATGCTATAGGAAGGGTCTCAGGATTGGAATGGGAAGGAGTTGGATATCACATTTCATGTTAGAGGAAGGATCTCAGGTTTGGTATTAGAGGCATTGAGATATCACATCTCATGCTATAGGAAGGGTCTCAGGATTGGAATGGGAAGGACTTGGATATCACATCTCATGCTATAGGAAGGGTCTCAGGTTTGGTATAAGCATTGAGATATCACATCTCATGCTACAGGAAGGGTCTCAGGATTGGAATGGGAAGGAGTTGGATATCACATCTCATGTTATAGGAAGGATCTCAGATTTGGTATTAGAAGCATTGAGACATCACATCTCATGCTATAGGAAGGGTCTCAGGATTGGAATGGGAAGGAGTTGGATATCACATCTCATGTTATAGGAAGGGTCTCAGGATTGGAATGGGAAGGACTTCGATATCACATCTCATGTTATAGGAAGGCTCCCAGGTTTGGAAGGGGAAGGAGTTGGATATCACATTTCATGTTAGAGGTAGGATCTCAGGTTTGGTATTAGAGGCATTGAGATATAACATCTCATGCTATCAGAAGGGTCTCAGGATTGGACTGGGAAGGAGTTGGATATCACATCTCATGTTATAGGAAGGGTCTCAAGATTGGAATGGGAAGGATTTGGATATCACATCTCATGTTATAGGAAGGGTCTCACGTTTGTTATTAGAAGCATTGAGATATCACATCTCATGCTATCGGAACGATCTCAGGTTTGGTATTAGAGCGATTGAGATATCACATCTCATGCTATCGGAAGGGTATCAGGATTGGATTTGGAAGTAGTTGGATATCCCATCTCATGCTAAAGGGAGGGTCTCAGGTTTGGAACGGGAAGGATTTGGATATCACATCTCGTGTTATAGGAAGGATCTCAGGTTTGGTATTAGAAGAATTGAAATATCACATCTCATGCTATCAGAACGGTCTCAGGATTGGAATGGAAAGGAGTTGGATATCACATCTCATGCTAAAGGGAGGGTCTCTGGTTTGGAAGGGGAAGGATTTGGATATCACATCTCATGTTATAGGAAGGATCTCAGGTTTGGTAATAGAAGCATTGAGATATCACATCTCATGCTATAGGAAGGGTCTCAGGTTTGGAATGGGAAGGAATTGGATATCACATCTCATGTCATAGGAAGGATCTCAGGTTTGGTAATAGAAGCATTGAGATATCACATCTCATGCTATAGGAAGGGTCTCAGGTTTGGAATGGGAAGGAATTGGATATCACATCTCATGTCATAGGAAGGATCTCAGGTTTGGTATTAGAAGCATTGAGATATCACATCTCATGCTATAGGAATGGTCTCAGGATTGGAATGGGAAGGAGTTGGATATGACATTCTTGCTATAGAAAGGGTCTCATGTTTGTAATGGGAAGGAGTTGGATATCACATATGCTATAGGAAGGGTCTCAGGTTTGGAACGGGAAGGAGTTGGATATCACATCTCATGTTAGAGGAAGGGTCTCAGGTTTGGAATAAGCATTGAGATATCACATCTCTGCTATCAGAAGTGTCTCAGGATTGAAATGGGAAGGAGTTGGATATCCCATCTCATGTTATAGTGCGGGTCTCAGGTTTGGTATTAGAATCATTGAGATATCACATCTCATGCTATAGGAAGGGTCTCAGGATTGGAATGGGAAGTAGTTGCATATGACATCTCATGCCATAGGAAGGGTCTCAGGTTTGGTATAAGCATTGAGATATCACATCTCTGCTATCGGAAGGGTCTCAGGATTGGAATGGGAAGGAGTTGGATATCCCATCTTATGTTATAGAAAGGGTCTCAGGTTTGGTATTAGAAGCATTGAGATATCACATCTCATGCTATAGGAAGGGTCTCAGGATTGGAATGGGAAGGACTTGAATATCACATCTCATGCTATATGGAGGCTCTCACGTTTTTAAAGGGAAGGAGTTGGATATCACATTTCATGTTAGAGGTAGGATCTCAGGTTTGGTATTAGAGGCATTGAATATCACATCTCATGCTATCAGAAGGGTCTCAGGATTGGAATGGGAAGGAGTTGGATATCACATCTCATGCTAAAGGGAGGGTCTCAGGTTTGGAAGGGGAAGGATTTGGATATCACATCTCATGTTATAGGAATGATCTCAGGTTTGGTATTAGAAGCATTGAGATATCACATCTCATGATATCGGAAGGATCTCAGGTTTGGTATTAGAAGCATTGAGATATCACATCTCATGCTATAGGAAGGGTCTCAGGATTGGAATGGGAAGGATTTGGATATCACATTTCATGCTATAGGAAGGGTCTCAGGTTTGGTATAAGCATTGAGATATCACATCTCATGCTATAGGAAGGGTCTCAGGATTGGAATGGGAAGGAGTTGGATATCACACCTCATGTTATAGGAAGGATCTCAGATTTGGTATTAGAAGCATTGAGACATCACATCTCATGCTATAGGAAGGGTCTCAGGATTGGAATGGGAAGGAGTTGGATATCACATTTCATGCTAGAGGAAGGATCTCAGGTTTGGTATTAGAGGCATTGAGATATCACATCTCATGCTATAGGAAGGGTCTCAGGATTGGAATGGGAAGGACTTGGATATCACATCTCATGCTATAGGAAGGGTCTCAGGTTTGGTATAAGCATTGAGATATCACATCTCATGCTACAGGAAGGGTCTCAGGATTGGAATGGGAAGGAGTTGGATATCACATCTCATGTTATAGGAAGGATCTCAGATTTGGTATTAGAAGCATTGAGACATCACATCTCATGCAATAGGAAGGGTCTCAGGATTGGAATGGGAAGGAGTTGGATATCACATCTCATGTTATAGGAAGGGTCTCAGGATTGGAATGGGAAGGACTTCGATATCACATCTCATGTTATAGGAAGGCTCCCAGGTTTGGAAGGGGAAGGAGTTGGATATCACATTTCATGTTAGAGGTAGGATCTCAGGTTTGGTATTAGAGGCATTGAGATATAACATCTCATGCTATCAGAAGGGTCTCAGGATTGGAATGGGAAGGAGTTGGATATCACATCTCGTGTTATAGGAAGGATCTCAGGTTTGGTATTAGAAGAATTAAATATCACATCTCATGCTATTGGAAGAATCTCAGGTTTGGTATTAGAAGCATTGAGATATCACATCTCATGCTATCAGAACGGTCTCAGGATTGGAATGGGAAGGAGTTGGATATCACATCTCATGCTAAAGGGAGGGCCTCTGGTTTGGAAGGGGAAGGATTTGGATATCACATCTCATGTTATAGGAAGGATCTCAGGTTTGTTATTAGAAGCATTGAGATATCACATCTCATGCTATAGGAAGGGTCTCAGGGTTGGAATGGGAAGGAGTTCGATATCACATCTCATGCTATAGGAAGGGTCTCAGGAATGGAATGGGAAGGAGTTTTATATGACATCTCATGCCATAGGAAGGATCTCAGGTTTGGTATTAGAAGCATTGAGACATCACATCTCATGTTATAGGAAGTGTCTCAGGATTGGAATGGGAAGGAGTTGGATATCACATCTCATGCTATAGGAAGGGTCTCAGGTTTGGTATAAGCATTGAGATATCACATCTCATGCTATAGGAAGGGTCTCAGGATTGGAATGGGAAGGAGTTGGATATCACATCTCATGTTATAGGAAGGATCTCAGATTTGGTATTAGAAGCATTGAGACATCACATCTCATGCTATAGGAAGGGTCTCAGGATTGGAATGGGAAGGAGTTGGATATCACATCTCATGTTATAGGAAGTGTCTCAGGATTGGAATGGGAAGGACTTCGATATCACATCTCATGTTATAGGAAGGCTCCCAGGTTTGGAAGGGGAAGGAGTTGGATATCACATTTCATGTTAGAGGTAGGATCTCAGGTTTGGTATTAGAGGCATTGAGATATAACATCTCATGCTATCAGAAGGGTCTCAGGATTGGACTGGGAAGGAGTTGGATTTCACATCTCATGTTATAGGAAGGGTCTCAAGATTGGAATGGGAAGGATTTGGATATCACATCTCATGTTATAGGAAGGATCTCAGGTTTGGTATTAGAGCGATTGAGATATCACATCTCATGCTATAGGTAGGCTCTCAGGTTTGGAAAGGGAAGGAGTTGGATATCACATTTCATGTTAGAGGAAGGATCTCAGGTTTGGTATTATAGGCATTGAGATATCACATCTCATGCTATAGGAAGGGTCTCAGGATTGGAATGGGAGGGATTTGGATATCACATCTCATGCTATAGGAAGGGTCTCAGGTTTGGTATAAGCATTGAGATATCACATCTCATGCTATAGGAAGGGTCTCAGGATTGGAATGGGAAGGAGTTGGATATCACATCTCATGCTATAGGTAGGCTCTCAGGTTTGGAAAGGGAAGGATTTGGATATCACATTTCATGTTAGAGGAAGGATATCAGGTTTGGTATTAGAGGCATTGAGATATCACATCTCATGCTATAGGAAGGGTCTCAGGATTGGAATGGGAAGTAGTTGTATATGACATCTCATGCCATAGGAAGGTTCTCAGGTTTGGTATAAGCATTGAGATATCACATCTCTGCTATCGGAAGGGTCTCAGGATTGGAATGGGAAGGAGTTGGATATCCCATCTTATGTTATAGAAAGGGTCTCAGATTTGGTATTAGAAGCATTGAGACATCACATCTCATGCTATAGGAAGGGTATCAGGATTGGAATGGGAAGGAATTGGATATCACATCTCATGTTATAGGAAGGGTCTCAGGATTGGAATGGGAAGGACTTTGATATCACATCTCATGTTATAGGAAGGCTCCAAGGTTTGGAAGGGGAAGGAGTTGGATATCACATTTCATGTTAGAGGTAGGATCTCAGGTTTGGTATTAGAGGCAATGAGATATAACATCTCATGCTATCAGAAGGGTCCCAGGATTGGAATGGGAAGGAGTTGGATATCACATCTCATGCTAAAGGGAGGGTCTCAGGTTTGTAAGGGGAAGGATTTGGATATCACATCTCGTGTTATAGGAAGGATCTCAGGTTTGGTATTAGAAGAATTGAAATATCACATCTCATGCTATCGGAAGGATCTCAGGTTTGGAATGGGAAGGATTTGGATATCACATCTCATGCTATAGGAAGGGTCTCAGGTTTGGTATAAGCATTGAGATTTCACATCTCATGCTATAGGAAGGGTCTCAGGATTGGAATGGGAAGGACTTGGATATCACATCTCACGCTATAGGTAGGCTCTCAGGTTTGGAAAGGGAAGGAGTTGGATATCACATTTCATGTTAGAGGAAGGATCTCAGGTTTGGTATTAGAGGCATTGAGATATCACATCTCATGTTATAGGAAGGGTCTCAAGATTGGAATGGGAAGGAGCTGGATATCACATCTCATGCTATAGGAAGGGTCTCAGGTTTGGTATAAGCATTGAGATATCACATATCATGCTATAGGAAGGGTCGCAGGATTGGAATGGGAAGGAGTTGTATATGACATCTCATGCCATAGGAAGGGTCTCAGGTTTGGTATAAGCATTGAGATATCACATCTCTGCTATCGGAAGGGTCTCAGGATTGGAATGGGAAGGAGTTGGATATCCCATCTTATGTTATAGGAAGGGTCTCAGGTTTGGTATTAGAAGCATTGAGATATCACATCTCATGCTATAGGAAGGGTCTCAGGATTGGAATGGGAAGGACTTGAATATCACATCTCATGCTATATGGAGGCTCTCACGTTTGGAAAGGGAAGGAGTTGGATATCACATTTCATGTTAGAGGTAGGATCTCAGGTTTGGTATTAGAGGCATTGAATATCACATCTCATGCTATCAGAAGGGTCTCAGGATTGGAATGGGAAGGAGTTGGATATCACATCTCATGCTAAAGGGAGGGTCTCAGGTTTGGAAGGGGAAGGATTTGGATATCACATCTTGTGTTATAGGAATGATCTCAGGTTTGGTATTAGAAGCATTGAGATATCACATCTCATGATATCGGAAGGATCTCAGGTTTGGTATTAGAAGCATTGAGATATCACATCTCATGCTATAGGAAGGGTCTCAGGATTGGAATGGGAAGGATTTGGATATCACATTTCATGCTATAGGAAGGCTCTCAGGTTTGGTATAAGCATTGAGATATCACATCTCATGCTATAGGAAGGGTTTCAGGATTGGAATGGGAAGGAGTTGGATATCACACCTCATGTTATAGGAAGGATCTCAGATTTGGTATTAGAAGCATTGAGACATCACATCTCATGCTATAGGAAGGGTCTCAGGATTGGAATGGGAAGGAGTTGGATATCACATTTCATGTTAGAGGAAGGATCTCAGGTTTGGTATTAGAGGCATTGAGATATCACATCTCATGCTATAGGAAGGGTCTCAGGATTGGAATGGCAAGGACTTGGATATCACATCTCATGCTATAGGAAGGGTCTCAGGTTTGGTATAAGCATTGAGATATCACATCTCATGCTACAGGAAGGGTCTCAGGATTGGAATGGGAAGGAGTTGGATATCACATCTCATGTTATAGGAAGGATCTCAGATTTGGTATTAGAAGCATTGAGACATCACATCTCATGCAATAGGAAGGGTCTCAGGATTGGAATGGGAAGGAGTTGGATATCACATCTCATGTTATAGGAAGGGTCTCAGGATTGGAAGGGGAAGGAGTTGGATATCACATTTCATGTTAGGGGTAGGATCTCAGGTTTGGTATTAGAGGCATTGAGATATAACATCTCATGCTATCAGAAGGGTCTCAGGATTGGAATGGGAAGGAGTTGGATATCACATCTCATGCTAAAGGGAGGGTCTCAGGTTTGGAAGGGGAAGGATTTGGATATCACATCTTGTGTTATAGGAATGATCTCAGGTTTGGTATTAGAAGCATTGAGATATCACATCTCATGATATCGGAAGGATCTCAGGTTTGGTATTAGAAGCATTGAGATATCACATCTCATGCTATAGGAAGGGTCTCAGGATTGGAATGGGAAGGATTTGGATATCACATTTCATGCTATAGGAAGGCTCTCAGGTTTGGTATAAGCATTGAGATATCACATCTCATGCTATAGGAAGGGTCTCAGGATTGGAATGGGAAGGAGTTGGATATCACACCTCATGTTATAGGAAGGATCTCAGATTTGGTATTAGAAGCATTGAGACATCACATCTCATGCTATAGGAAGGGTCTCAGGATTGGAATGGGAAGGAGTTGGATATCACATTTCATGTTAGAGGAAGGATCTCAGGTTTGGTATTAGAGGCATTGAGATATCACATCTCATGCTATAGGAAGGGTCTCAGGATTGGAATGGGAAGGACTTGGATATCACATCTCATGCTATAGGAAGGGTCTCAGGTTTGGTATAAGCATTGAGATATCACATCTCATGCTACAGGAAGGGTCTCAGGATTGGAATGGGAAGGAGTTGGATATCACATCTCATGTTATAGGAAGGATCTCAGATTTGGTATTAGAAGCATTGAGACATCACATCTCATGCAATAGGAAGGGTCTCAGGATTGGAATGGGAAGGAGTTGGATATCACATCTCATGTTATAGGAAGGCTCCCAGGTTTGGAAGGGGAAGGAGTTGGATATCACATTTCATGTTAGAGGTAGGATCTCAGGTTTGGTATTAGAGGCATTGAGATATAACATCTCATGCTATCAGAAGGGTCTCAGGATTGGAATGGGAAGGAGTTGGATATCACATCTCATGCTAAAGGGAGGGTCTCAGGTTTGGAAGGGGAAGGATTTGGATATCACATCTCGTGTTATAGGAAGGATCTCAGGTTTGGTATTAGAAGAATTAAATATCACATCTCATGCTATTGGAAGAATCTCAGGTTTGGTATTAGAAGCATTGAGATATCACATCTCATGCTATCAGAACGGTCTCAGGATTGGAATGGGAAGGAGTTGGATATCACATCTCATGCTAAAGGGAGGGCCTCTGGTTTGGAAGGGGAAGGATTTGGATATCACATCTCATGTTATAGGAAGGATCTCATGTTTGTTATTAGAAGCATTGAGATATCACATCTCATGCTATAGGAAGGGTCTCAGGATTGGAATGGGAAGGAGTTGGATATCACATCTCATGCTATAGGAAGGGTCTCAGGAATGGAATGGGAAGGAGTTTTATATGACATCTCATGCCATAGGAAGGATCTCAAGTTTGGTATTAGAAGCATTGAGACATCACATCTCATGTTATAGGAAGGGTCTCAGGATTGGAATGCGAAGGAGTTGGATATCACATCTCATGCTATAGGAAGGGTCTCAGGTTTGGTATAAGCATTGAGATATCACATCTCATGCTATAGGAAGGGTCTCAGGATTGGAATGGGAAGGAGTTGGATATCACATCTCATGTTATAGGAAGGATCTCAGATTTGGTATTAGAAGCATTGAGACATCACATCTCATGCTATAGGAAGGGTCTCAGGATTGGATTGGGAAGGAGTTGGATATCACATCTCATGTTATAGGAAGGGTCTCAGGATTGGAATGGGAAGGACTTCGATATCACATCTCATGTTATAGGAAGGCTCCCAGGTTTGGAAGGGGAAGGAGTTGGATATCACATTTCATGTTAGAGGTAGGATCTCAGGTTTGGTATTAGAGGCATTGAGATATAACATCTCATGCTATCAGAAGGGTCTCAGGATTGGACTGGGAAGGAGTTGGATATCACATCTCATGCTAAAGGGAGGGTCTCAGGTTTGGAAGGGGAAGGATTTTGATATCACATCTCATGTTATGGGAAGGATCTCACGTTTGGTATTAGAAGCATTGAGATATCACATCTCATGCTATCGGAAGGATCTAATGTTTGGTATTAGAGGGATTGAGATATCACATCTCATGCTATCGGAAGGGTATCAGGATTGGATTTGGAAGTAGTTGGATATCCCATCTCATGCTAAAGGGAGGGTCTCAGGTTTGGAAGGGGAAGGATTTGGATATCACATCTCGTGTTATAGGAAGGATCTCAGGTTTGGTATTAGAAGAATTGAAATATCACATCTCATGCTATCGGAAGGATCTCAGGTTTGGTATTAGAAGCATTGAGATATCACATCTCATGCTATCAGAACGGTCTCAGGATTGGAATGGAAAGGAGTTGGATATCACATCTCATGCTAAGGGAAGGTCTCTGGTTTGGAAGGGGAAGGATTTGGATATCACATCTCATGTTATAGGAAGGATCTCAGGTTTGGTATTAGAAGCATTGAGATATCACATCTCATGCTATAGGAAGGGTCTCAGGTTTGGAATGGGAAGGAATTGGATATCACATCTCATGTCATAGGAAGGATCTCAGGTTTGGTATTAGAAGCATTGAGATATCAAACCTCATGCTATAGGAATGGTCTCAGGATTGGAATGGGAAGGAGTTGGATATTACATTCTTGCTATAGAAAGGGTCTCATGTTTGTAATGGGAAGGAGTTGGATATCACATATGCTATAGGAAGGGTCTCAGGTTTGGAACGGGAAGGAGTTGGATATCACATCTCATGTTAGAGGAAGGGTCTCAGGTTTGGAATAAGCATTGAGATATCACATCTCTGCTATCGGAAGTGTCTCAGGATTGAAATGGGAAGGAGTTGGATATCCCATCTCATGTTATAGGACGGGTCTCAGGTTTGGTATTAGAATCATTGAGATATCACATCTCATGCTGTAGGAAGTGTCTAAGGATTGGAATGGGAAGGACTTGGATATCACATCTCATGCTATAGGTAGGCTCTCAGGTTTGGAAAGGGAAGGAGTTGGATATCACATTTCATGTTAGAGGAAGGATCTCAGGTTTGGTATTATAGGCATTGAGATATCACATCTCATGCTATAGGAAGGGTCTCAGGATTGGAATGGGAGGGATTTGGATATCACATCTCATGCTATAGGAAGGGTCTCAGGTTTGGTATAAGCATTGAGATATCACATCTCATGCTATAGGAAGGGTCTCAGGATTGGAATGGGAAGGAGTTGGATATCACATCTCATGCTATAGGTAGGCTCTCAGGTTTGGAAAGGGAAGGATTTGGATATCACATTTCATGTTAGAGGAAGGATCTCAGGTTTGGTATTAGAGGCATTGAGATATCACATCTCATGCTATAGGAAGGGTCTCAGGATTGGAATGGGAAGGATTTGGATATCACATCTCATGCTATAGGAAGGGTCTCAGGTTTGGTATAAGCATTGAGATATCACATCTCATGCTATAGGAAGGGTCTCAGGATTGGAATGGGAAGGAGTTGGATATAACATCTCATGTTATAGGAAGGATCTCAGATTTGGTATTAGAAGCATTGAGACATCACATCTCATGCTATAGGAAGGGTCTCAGGATTGGAATGGGAAGGAATTGGATATCACATCTCATGTTATAGGAAGGGTCTCAGGATTGGAATGGGAAGGACTTTGATATCACATCTCATGTTATAGGAAGGCTCCAAGGTTTGGAAGGGGAAGGAGTTGGATATCACATTTCATGTTAGAGGTAGGATCTCAGGTTTGGTATTAGAGGCTGTTAAGACGGATTTCTGAACTCTGTCCTGGTGGCGCAGAAGTTCAGAAGGCCAACCTAATTACTTGGAACAGGGTAACCTCTGGACAAGCCAGACCAATCAAGGTAGCGATCGCGGCGGTCAAGACTAGGTCTCAAGAGGGGTGAGGGTGACTGAAAGCCCGCAATGAGCACACAAAGCAAGAGCGCTTACAAACTACTCCAAACAGTTGTTATATCAAAAATAGATACACATTTATTTTAAGGCCTTTAAAACAATGACCGTAGCGAGAAAATCACACTATAACAATATTAAACCAACACATACCATATCAACACAATATATATACAAATACACAGTCGCAAGCCTTTAAAGCACGAAATATGTAGTCCACCTGAAAGGAAAGGAAAACAGGCAGTGCGATAACGCTTTAGACTCAGTTCGCCTTCAGAGGCACCTAACTAGATGGAAGTCCGAGCCCTGCGAAGAGTGGAGCCTTGTGCTCAAAGTACCTGCCACGCCGGTGCCAACGGGCAAAAGGGGAAGCTCTTCGGAGGGAGTCAGGCAGTTCGGGTTAGTGCACAGCAGAAGGAGAACAGGTTCCGCAACTCAAGCGCAGCCTCCACAGCGAGCAGAAGCAGAGCGCGAGTACGGCAAAAGGGTGCTGTTTTTACACAGCAGGGAAAAGCAATGGGATACTGCAGGAGGGCGACCAGATCCTAGCTAAACTACTCACCGGTCCCCGAAGCAAGCAGACCCAGGCTTCTCCACGTTAGTTTCAGCAGCTGGCAGGTTCAGAAGTGCAGGGAACGCCTCGTAGTCGTGTAGAGCAAAAAGACGTCCCAATCGACGAAACCAGCACAGTTTTGTTGCCGCAGCAGGACAACGGAGCGGCCGTGTGTATTCAAGCCAAATGTACACTCCTCCCTTCAGACCTGGGGACGCCAAGCGTACGAAGCGTGGGAGAGTGACAAGGACTCGAAATACAACACAACCTGGCGGCAGTTACAGAGCAGGACTCCCTTGTAAGCTGGTCAGTCAACTGGATGGCCCAGAGACACTTCCGAAGGCTTACTTGGCAGGAGATGATGAAGTCGCCGGGAATAGCTGTTCCTGCTATTCCAAAGGTCGAAGCACCAGTACAGGCCTTCTGGTTCGATCCAAGGAGGAAAGGGTTTCACAGGACGACAGCAGTGCAAAGGAGGATTCCTTCAGCGGGTCACCAGCGATTCCTCGGTCCAGCCTCTTGGTTGCAGGATACTTGGCTCCTGTATTCCTTCGTTCGTGAGAACTCAGGAGATCGACATGGTAGTGGTGTTTCCAGCTCCCTCTTATCCACGGTTCCCTTCGCGCCAAAACGGAGGGGAGCCAATGGGAGATCCGCTCATCAACACACGTACCATACGTGGACCAATCACGGACCACGGTGGTCCCAGGCATTCACACCACCCCAGACTCTCTGGCACCCAGGATGTGTATTGGGACCAGACATCCCAGCCAACACCCTGGAGGCACACAATCGACATGTAGAAGCCCGCGAAAGCAACCACGTTTCGCGGGAAAGTACATGCCCAAATAAGGAAGGCCCCGGGTCGCCCGACCTGGGGAAGGTGAAGGGAGCAAGACGGTCAGTGGACAAGACAAAGGAGCCTCGTGGTCTGGCCATTTTGGAGAGCCAGGCCACCATTTTGGGTTCAGGGCAAAAACGTGCTCAGAACGCCAAAAGGAGCTCAAAATAAACAAAACGATCGCTGCCACCATTCGAGTCCCTGAATGACTTGCACCGATCAAATACCATCCTAAAAGAGTATCTAGGGTCTGTAGAAGGCTAGAGACCCAAGAGAGCTGTAACTTAGCTTACAGTGCCCTCTTGTGTCATGTTGCACTAAAGCCGCAACACGATAAAAGAAACTATGGGAAACAGCGTTCCCCGGTACTGACTGTTTTAAGGGCATGTCAGTTTCCCCGTAAGAAAAGGAGCGAAAGCCCAGAGAAGTGCGGCAGAAGGCTGTACTTCTCTGGCAAAGTCAAGAACAAGGTTAAAAACAATAGCAAAAAGTTTAGGGGTTGCCACATGGAAGGAAAATTCCCTACAATTACGAAATCTTTCCTAACAGAGGCATTGAGATATAACATCTCATGCTATCAGAAGGGTCTCAGGATTGGAATGGGAAGGAGTTGGATATCACATCTCATGCTAAAGGGAGGGTTTCAGGTTTGTAAGGGGAAGGATTTGGATATCACATCTCGTGTTATAGGAAGGATCTCAGGTTTGGTATTAGAAGAATTGAAATATCACATCTCATGCTATCGGAAGGATCTCAGGTTTGGTATTAGAAGCATTGAGATATCACATCTCATGCTATAAGAACGGTCTCAGGATTGGAATGGGAAGGAGTTGGATATCACATCTCATGCTAAAGGGAGGGTCTCTGGTTTGGAAGGGGAAGCATTTGGATATCACATCTCATGTTATAGGAAGGATCCCAGGTTTGTTATTAGAAGCATTGAGATATCACATCTCATGCTATTGGAAGGGTCTCAGGATTGGAATGGGAAGGAGTTGGATATCACATCTCATGCTATAGGAAGGGTCTCAGGTTTGGTATAAGCATTCAGATATCACATATCATGCTATAGGAAGGGTCTCAGGATTGGAATGGGAAGGAGGTGTATATGACATCTCATGCCATAGGAAGGGTCTCAGGTTTGGTATAAGCATTGAGATATCACATCTCTGCTATCGGAAGGGTCTCAGGATTGGAATGGGAAGGAGTTGGATATCCCATCTTATGTTATAGGAAGGGTCTCAGGTTTGGTATTAGAAGCATTGAGATATCACATCTCATGCTATAGGAAGGGTCTCAGGATTGGAATGGGAAGGACTTGAATATCACATCTCATGCTATATGGAGGCTCTCACGTTTGGAAAGGGAAGGAGTTGGATATCACATTTCATGTTATAGGAAGGATCTCAGATTTGGTATTAGAAGCATTGAGACATCACATCTCATGCTATAGGAAGGGTCTCAGGATTGGAATGGGAAGGAGTTGGATATCACATCTCATTTTATAGGAAGGATCTCAGATTTGGTTTTAGAAGCATTGAGACATCACATCTCATGCTATAGGAAGGGTCTCAGGATTGGAATGGGAAGGAGTTGGATATCACATCTCATGTTATAGGAAGGGTCTCAGGATTGGAATGGGAAGGACTTCGATATCACATCTCATGTTATAGGAAGGCTCCCAGGTTTGGAAGGGGAAGGAGGTGGATATCACATTTCATGTTAGAGGTAGGATCTCAGGTTTGGTATTAGAGGCATTGAGATATAACATCTCATGATATCAGAAGGGTCTCAGGATTGGAATGGGAAGGAGTTGGATATCACATCTCATGCTAAAGGGAGGGTCTCAGGTTTGGAAGGGGAAGGATTTGGATATCACATCTCGTGTTATAGGAAGGATCTCAGGTTTGGTATTAGAAGAATTAAATATCACATCTCATGCTATTGGAAGGATCTCAGGTTTGGTATTAGAAGCATTGAGATATCACATCTCATGCTATCAGAACGGTCTCAGGATTGGAATGGGAAGGAGTTGGATATCACATCTCATGCTAAAGGGAGGGTCTCTGGTTTGGAAGGGGAAGGATTTGGATATCACATCTCATGTTATAGGAAGGATCTCAGGTTTGGTATTAGAAGAATTAAATATCACATCTCATGCTATTGGAAGGATCTCAGGTTTGGTATTAGAAGCATTGAGATATCACATCTCATGCTATAGGAAGGGTCTCAGGATTGGATTTGGAAGTAGTTGGATATCCCATCTCATGCTAAAGGGAGGGTCTCAGGTTTGGAAGGGGAAGGATTTGGATATCACATCTCGTGTTATAGGAAGGATCTCAGGTTTGGTATTAGAAGAATTGAAATATCACATCTCATGCTATCGGAAGGATCTCAGGTTTGGTATTAGAAGCATTGAGATATCACATCTCATTCTAACAGAACGGTCTCAGGATTGGAATTGAAAGGAGTTGGATATCACATCTCATGCTAAAGGGAGGGTCTCTGGTTTGGAAGGGGAAGGATTTGGATATCACATCTCATGTTATAGGAAGGATCTCAGGTTTGGTATTAGAAGCATTGAGATATCACATCTCATGCTATAGGAAGGGTCTCAGGTTTGGAATGGGAAGGAATTGGATATCACATCTCATGTCATAGGAAGGATCTCAGGTTTGGTATTAGAAGCATTGAGATATCACATCTCATGCTATAGGAATGGTCTCAGGATTGGAATGGGAAGGAGTTGGATATTACATTCTTGCTATAGAAAGGGTCTCATGTTTGTAATGGGAAGGAGTTGGATATCACATATGCTATAGAAAGGGTCTCAGGTTTGGAACGGGAAGGAGTTGGATATCACATCTCATGTTAGAGGAAGGGTCTCAGGTTTGGAATAAGCATTGAGATATCACATCTCTGCTATCGGAAGTGTCTCAGGATTGAAATGGGAAGGAGTTGGATATCCCATCTCATGTTATAGGACGGGTCTCAGGTTTGGTATTAGAATCATTGAGATATCACATCTCATGCTGTAGGAAGTGTCTGAGGATTGGAATGGGAAGGACTTGGATATCACATCTCATGCTATAGGTAGGCTCTCAGGTTTGGAAAGGGAAGGAGTTGGATATCACATTTCATGTTAGAGGAAGGATCTCACGTTTGGTATTATAGGAATTGAGATATCACATCTCATGCTATAGGAAGGGTCTCAGGATTGGAATGGGAAGGAGTTGGATATCACATCTCATGCTATAGGTAGGCTCTCAGGTTTGGAAAGGGAAGGATTTGGATATCACATTTCATGTTAGAGGAAGGATCTCAGGTTTGGTATTAGAGGCATTGAGATATCACATCTCATGCTATAGGAAGGGTCTCAGAATTGGAATGGGAAGGATTTGGATATCGCATCTCATGCTATAGGAAGGGTCTCAGGTTTGGTATAAGCATTGAGACATCACATCTCATGCTATAGGAAGGGTCTCAGGATTGGAATGGGAAGGAATTGGATATCACATCTCATGTTATAGGAAGGGTCTCAGGATTGGAATGGGAAGGACTTTGATATCACATCTCATGTTATAGGAAGGCTCCAAGGTTTGGAAGGGGAAGGAGTTGGATATCACATTTCATGTTAGAGGTAGGATCTCAGGTTTGGTATTAGAGGCATTGAGATATAACATCTCATGCTATCAGAAGGGTCTCAGGATTGGAATGGGAAGGAGTTGGATATCACATCTCATGCTAAAGGGAGGGTCTCAGGTTTGTAAGGGGAAGGGTTTGGATATCACATCTCGTGTTATAGGAAGGATCTCAGGTTTGGTATTAGAAGAATTGAAATATCACATCTCATGCTATCGGAAGGATCTCAGGTTTGGTATTAGAAGCATTGAGATATCACATCTCATGCTATAAGAACGGTCTCAGGATTGGAATGGGAAGGAGTTGGATATCACATCTCTTGCTAAAGGGAGGGTCTCTGGTTTGGAAGGGGAAGCATTTGGATATCACATCTCATGTTATAGGAAGGATCTCAGGTTTGTTATTAGAAGCATTGAGATATCACATCTCATGCTATTGGAAGGATCTCAGGATTGGAATGGGAAGGAGTTGGATATCACATCTCATGCTATAGGAAGGGTCTCAGGTTTGGTATAAGCATTCAGATATCACATATCATGCTATAGGAAGGGTCTCAGGATTGGAATGGGAAGGAGTTGTATATGACATCTCATGCCATAGGAAGGGTCTCAGATTTGGTATTAGAAGCATTGAGACATCACATCTCATGCTATAGGAAGGGTCTCAGGATTGGAATGGGAAGGAGTTGGATATCACATCTCATGTTATAGGAAGGATCTCAGATTTGGTATTAGAAGCATTGAGACATCACATCTCATGCTATAGGAAGGGTCTCAGGATTGGAATGGGAAGGAGTTGGATATCACATCTCATGTTATAGGAAGGGTCTCAGGATTGGAATGGGAAAGACTTCGATATCACATCTCATGTTATAGGAAGGCTCCCAGGTTTGGAAGGGGAAGGAGGTGGATATCACATTTCATGTTAGAGGTAGGATCTCAGGTTTGGTATTAGAGGCATTGAGATATAACATCTCATGCTATCAGAAGGGTCTCAGGATTGGAATGGGAAGGAGTTGGATATCACATCTCATGCTAAAGGGAGGGTCTCAGGTTTGGAAGGGGAAGGATTTGGATATCACATCTCGTGTTATAGGAAGGATCTCAGGTTTGGTATTAGAAGAATTAAATATCACATCTCATGCTATTGGAAGGATCTCAGGTTTGGTATTAGGCGCATTGAGATATCACATCTCATGCTATCAGAACGGTCTCAGGATTGGAATGGGAAGGAGTTGGATATCACATCTCATGCTAAAGGGAGCCTCTCTGGTTTGGAAGGGGAAGGATTTGGATATCACATCTCATGTTATAGGAAGGATCTCAGGTTTGGTATTAGAAGAATTAAATATCACATCTCATGCTATTGGAAGGATCTCAGGTTTGGTATTAGAAGCATTGAGATATCACATCTCATGCTATAGGAAGGGTCTCAGGATTGGATTTGGAAGTAGTTGGATATCCCATCTCATGCTAAAGGGAGGGTCTCAGGTTTGGAAGGGGAAGGATTTGGATATCACATCTCGTGTTATAGGAAGGATCTCAGGTTTGGTATTAGAAGAATTGAAATATCACATCTCATGCTATCAGAAGGATCTCAGGTTTGGTATTAGAAGCATTGATATATCACATCTCATGCTATCAGAACGGTCTCAGGATTGGAATGGAAAGGAGTTGGATATCACATCTCATGCTAAAGGGAGGGTCTCTGGTTTGGAAGGGGAAGGATTTGGATATCACATCTCATGTTATAGGAAGGATCTCAGGTTTGGTATTAGAAGCATTGAGATATCACATCTCATGCTATAGGAAGGGTCTCAGGTTTGGAATGGGAAGGAATTGGATATCACATCTCATGTCATAGGAAGGATCTCAGGTTTGGTATTAGAAGCATTGAGATATCACATCTCATGCTATAGGAATGGTCTCAGGTTTGGAATGGGAAGGAGTTGGATATTACATTCTTGCTATAGAAAGGGTCTCATGTTTGTAATGGGAAGGAGTTGGATATCACATATGCTATAGAAAGGGTCTCAGGTTTGGAACGGGAAGGAGTTGGATATCACATCTCATGTTAGAGGAAGGGTCTCAGGTTTATAATAAGCATTGAGATATCACATCTCTGCTATCTGAAGTGTCTCAGGATTGAAATGGGAAGGAGTTGGATATCCCATCTCATGTTATAGGACGGGTCTCAGGTTTGGTATTAGAATCATTGAGATATCACATCTCATGCTGTAGGAAGTGTCTAAGGATTGGAATGGGAAGGACTTGGATATCACATCTCATGCTATAGGTAGGCTCTCAGGTTTGGAAAGGGAAGGAGTTGGATATCACATTTCATGTTAGAGGAAGGATCTCACGTTTGGTATTATAGGCATTGAGATATCACATCTCATGCTATAGGAAGGGTCTCAGGATTGGAATGGGAGGGATTTGGATATCACATCTCATGCTATAGGAAGGGTCTCAGGTTTGGTATAAGCATTGAGATATCACATCTCATGCTATAGGAAGGGTCTCAGGATTGGAATGGGAAGGAGTTGGATATCACATCTCATGCTATAGGTAGGCTCTCAGGTTTGGAAAGGGAAGGATTTGGATATCACATTTCATGTTAGAGGAAGGATCTCAGGTTTGGTATTAGAGGCATTGAGATATCACATCTCATGCTATAGGAAGGGTCTCAGGTTTGGTATAAGCATTGAGACATCACATCTCATGCTATAGGAAGGGTCTCAGGATTGGAATGGGAAGGAATTGGATATCACATCTCATGTTATAGGAAGGGTCTCAGGATTGGAATGGGAAGGACTTCGATATCACATCTCATGTTATAGGAAGGCTCCCAGGTTTGGAAGGGGAAGGAGTTGGATATCACATTTCATGTTAGAGGTAGGATCTCAGGTTTGGTATTAGAGGCATTGAGATATAACATCTCATGCTATCAGAAGGGTCTCAGGATTGGAATGGGAAGGAGTTGGATATCACATCTCATGCTAAAGGGAGGGTCTCAGGTTTGTAAGGGGAAGGGTTTGGATATCACATCTCGTGTTATAGGAAGGATCTCAGGTTTGGTATTAGAAGAATTGAAATATCACATCTCATGCTATCGGAAGGATCTCAGGTTTGGTATTAGAAGCATTGAGATATCACATCTCATGCTATAAGAACGGTCTCAGGATTGGAATGGGAAGGAGTTGGATATCACATCTCATGCTAAAGGGAGGGTCTCTGGTTTGGAAGGGGAAGCATTTGGATATCACATCTCATGTTATAGGAAGGATCTCAGGTTTGTTATTAGAAGCATTGAGATATCACATCTCATGATATTGGAAGGATCTCAGGATTGGAATGGGAAGGAGTTGGATATCACATCTCATGCTATAGGAAGGGTCTCAGGTTTGGTATAAGCATTCAGATATCACATATCATGCTATAGGAAGGGTCTCAGGATTGGAATGGGAAGGAGTTGTATATGACATCTCATGCCATAGGAAGGGTCTCAGATTTGGTATTAGAAGCATTGAGACATCACATCTCATGCTATAGGAAGGGTCTCAGGATTGGAATGGGAAGGAGTTGGATATCACATCTCATGTTATAGGAAGGATCTCAGATTTGGTATTAGAAGCATTGAGACATCACATCTCATGCTATAGGAAGGGTCTCAGGATTGGAATGGGAAGGAGTTGGATATCACATCTCATGTTATAGGAAGGGTCTCAGGATTGGAATGGGAAGGACTTCGATATCACATCTCATGTTATAGGAAGGCTCCCAGGTTTGGAAGGGGAAGGAGGTGGATATCACATTTCATGTTAGAGGTAGGATCTCAGGTTTGGTATTAGAGGCATTGAGATATAACATCTCATGCTATCAGAAGGGTCTCAGGATTGGAATGGGAAGGAGTTGGATATCACATCTCATGCTAAAGGGAGGGTCTCAGGTTTGGAAGGGGAAGGATTTGGATATCACATCTCGTGTTATAGGAAGGATCTCAGGTTTGGTATTAGAAGAATTAAATATCACATCTCATGCTATTGGAAGGATCTCAGGTTTGGTATTAGAAGCATTGAGATATCACATCTCATGCTATCAGAACGGTCTCAGGATTGGAATGGGAAGGAGTTGGATATCACATCTCATGCTAAAGGGAGGGTCTCTGGTTTGGAAGGGGAAGGATTTGGATATCACATCTCATGTTATAGGAAGGATCTCAGGTTTGGTATTAGAAGAATTAAATATCACATCTCATGCTATTGGAAGGATCTCAGGTTTGGTATTAGAAGCATTGAGATATCACATCTCATGCTATAGGAAGGGTCTCAGGATTGGATTTGGAAGTAGTTGGATATCCCATCTCATGCTAAAGGGAGGGTCTCAGGTTTGGAAGGGGAAGGATTTGGATATCACATCTCGTGTTATAGGAAGGATCTCAGGTTTGGTATTAGAAGAATTGAAATATCACATCTCATGCTATCGGAAGGATCTCAGGTTTGGTATTAGAAGCATTGAGATATCACATCTCATGCTATCAGAACGGTCTCAGGATTGGAATGGAAAGGAGTTGGATATCACATCTCATGCTAAAGGGAGGGTCTCTGGTTTGGAAGGGGAAGGATTTGGATATCACATCTCATGTTATAGGAAGGATCTCAGGTTTGGTATTAGAAGCATTGAGATATCACATCTCATGCTATAGGAAGGGTCTCAGGTTTGGAATGGGAAGGAATTGGATATCACATCTCATGTCATAGGAAGGATCTCAGGTTTGGTATTAGAAGCATTGAGATATCACATCTCATGCTATAGGAATGGTCTCAGGATTGGAATGGGAAGGAGTTGGATATTACATTCTTGCTATAGAAAGGGTCTCATGTTTGTAATGGGAAGGAGTTGGATATCACATATGCTATAGAAAGGGTCTCAGGTTTGGAACGGGAAGGAGTTGGATATCACATCTCATGTTAGAGGAAGGGTCTCAGGTTTGGAATAAGCATTGAGATATCACATCTCTGCTATCGGAAGTGTCTCAGGATTGAAATGGGAAGGAGTTGGATATCCCATCTCATGTTATAGGACGGGTCTCAGGTTTGGTATTAGAATCATTGAGATATCACATCTCATGCTGTAGGAAGTGTCTAAGGATTGGAATGGGAAGGACTTGGATATCACATCTCATGCTATAGGTAGGCTCTCAGGTTTGGAAAGGGAAGGAGTTGGATATCACATTTCATGTTAGAGGAAGGATCTCACGTTTGGTATTATAGGCATTGAGATATCACATCTCATGCTATAGGAAGGGTCTCAGGATTGGAATGGGAGGGATTTGGATATCACATCTCATGCTATAGGAAGGGTCTCAGGTTTGGTATAAGCATTGAGATATCACATCTCATGCTATAGGAAGGGTCTCAGGATTGGAATGGGAAGGAGTTGGATATCACATCTCATGCTATAGGTAGGCTCTCAGGTTTGGAAAGGGAAGGATTTGGATATCACATTTCATGTTAGAGGAAGGATCTCAGGTTTGGTATTAGAGGCATTGAGATATCACATCTCATGCGATAGGAAGGGTCTCAGGATTGGAATGGGAAGGATTTGGATATCACATCTCATGCTATAGGAAGGGTCTCAGGTTTGGTATAAGCATTGAGACATCACATCTCATGCTATAGGAAGGGTCTCAGGATTGGAATGGGAAGGAATTGGATATCACATCTCATGTTATAGGAAGGGTCTCAGGATTGGAATGGGAAGGACTTTGATATCACATCTCATGTTATAGGAAGGCTCCAAGGTTTGGAAGGGGAAGGAGTTGGATATCACATTTCATGTTAGAGGTAGGATCTCAGGTTTGGTATTAGAAGCATTGAGATATAACATCTCATGCTATCAGAAGGGTCTCAGGATTGGAATGGGAAGGAGTTGGATATCACATCTCATGCTAAAGGGAGGGTCTCAGGTTTGTAAGGGGAAGGGTTTGGATATCACATCTCGTGTTATAGGAAGGATCTCAGGTTTGGTATTAGAAGAATTGAAATATCACATCTCATGCTATCGGAAGGATCTCAGGTTTGGTATTAGAAGCATTGAGATATCACATCTCATGCTATAAGAATGGTCTCAGGATTGGAATGGGAAGGAGTTGGATATCACATCTCATGCTAAAGGGAGGGTCTCTGGTTTGGAAGGGGAAGCATTTGGATATCACATCTCATGTTATAGGAAGGATCTCAGGTTTGTTATTAGAAGCATTGAGATATCACATCTCATGCTATTGGAAGGATCTCAGGATTGGAATGGGAAGGAGTTGGATATCACATCTCATGCTATAGGAAGGGTCTCAGGTATGGTATAAGCATTGAGATATCACATCTCTGCTATCGGAAGGGTCTCAGGATTGGAATGGGAAGGAGTTGGATATCCCATCTTATGTTATAGGAAGGGTCTCAGGTTTGGTATTAGAAGCATTGAGATATCACATATCATGCTATAGGAAGGGTCTCAGGATTGGAATGGGAAGGAGTTGTATATGACATCTCATGCCATAGGAAGGGTCTCAGGTTTGGTATAAGCATTGAGATATCACATCTCTGCTATCGGAAGGGTCTCAGGATTGGAATGGGAAGGAGTTGGATATCCCATCTTATGTTATAGGAAGGGTCTCAGGTTTGGTATTAGAAGCATTGAGATATCACATATCATGCTATAGGAAGGGTCTCAGGATTGGAATGGGAAGGAGTTGTATATGACATCTCATGCCATAGGAAGGGTCTCAGGTTTGGTATAAGCATTGAGATATCACATCTCTGCTATCGGAAGGGTCTCAGGATTGGAATGGGAAGGAGTTGGATATCCCATCTTATGTTATAGGAAGGATCTCAGATTTGGTATTAGAAGCATTGAGACATCACATCTCATGCTATAGGAAGGGTCTCAGGATTGGAATGGGAAGGAGTTGGATATCACATCTCATGTTATAGGAAGGATCTCAAATTTGGTATTAGAAGCATTGAGACATCACATCTCATGCTATAGGAAGGGTCTCAGGATTGGAATGGGAAGGAGTTGGATATCACATCTCATGTTATAGGAAGGCTCCCAGGTTTGGAAGGGGAAGGAGGTGGATATCACATTTCATGTTAGAGGTAGGATCTCAGGTTTGGTATTAGAGGCATTGAGATATAACATCTCATGCTATCAGAAGGGTCTCAGGATTGGAATGGGAAGGAGTTGGATATCACATCTCATGCTAAAGGGAGGGTCTCAGGTTTGGAAGGGGAAGGATTTGGATATCACATCTCGTGTTATAGGAAGGATCTCAGGTTTGGTATTAGAAGAATTAAATATCACATCTCATGCTATTGGAAGGATCTCAGGTTTGGTATTAGAAGCATTGAGATATCACATCTCATGCTATCAGAACGGTCTCAGGATTGGAATGGGAAGGAGTTGGATATCACATCTCATGCTAAAGGGAGGGTCTCTGGTTTGGAAGGGGAAGGATTTGGATATCACATCTCATGTTATAGGAAGGATCTCAGGTTTGGTATTAGAAGAATTAAATATCACATCTCATGCTATTGGAAGGATCTCAGGTTTGGTATTAGAAGCATTGAGATATCACATCTCATGCTATAGGAAGGGTCTCAGGATTGGAATGGAAAGGAGTTGGATATCACATCTCATGCTATCAGAAGGGTCTCAGGAATGGAATGGGAAGGAGTTTTATATGACATCTCATGCCATAGGAAGGATCTCAGGTTTGGTATTAGAAGCATTGAGACATCACATCTCATGTTATAGGAAGGGTCTCAGGATTGGAATGGGAAGAAGTTGGATATCACATCTCATGCTATAGGAAGGATATCAGGTTTGGTATTAGAGGCATTGAGATATCACATCTCATGCTATAGGAAGGGTCTCAGGATTGGAATGGGTAGGATTTGGATATCACATCTCATGCTATAGGAAGGGTCTCAGGTTTGGTATAAGCATTGAGATATCACATCTCATGCTATAGGAAGGGTATCAGGATTGGAATGGGAAGGAGTTGGATATCACATCTCATGTTATAGGAAGGATCTCAGATTTGGTATTAGAAGCATTTAGACATCACATCTCATGCTATAGGAAGGGTATCAGGATTGGAATGGGAAGGAATTGGATATCACATCTCATGTTATAGGAAGGGTCTCAGGATTGGAATGGGAAGGACTTTGATATCACATCTCATGTTATAGGAAGGCTCCAAGGTTTGGAAGGGGAAGGAGTTGGATATCACATTTCATGTTAGAGGTAGGATCTCAGGTTTGGTATTAGAGGCAATGAGATATAACATCTCATGCTATCAGAAGGGTCCCAGGATTGGAATGGGAAGGAGTTGGATATCACATCTCATGCTAAAGGGAGGGTCTCAGGTTTGTAAGGGGAAGGATTTGGATATCACATCTCGTGTTATAGGAAGGATCTCAGGTTTGGTATTAGAAGAATTGAAATATCACATCTCATGCTATCGGAAGGATCTCAGGTTTGGAATGGGAAGGATTTGGATATCACATCTCATGCAATAGGAAGGGTCTCAGGTTTGGTATAAGCATTGAGATTTCACATCTCATGCTATAGGAAGGGTCTCAGGATTGGAATGGGAAGGACTTGGATATCACATCTCACGCTATAGGTAGGCTCTCAGGTTTGGAAAGGGAAGGAGTTGGATATCACATTTCATGTTAGAGGAAGGATCTCAGGTTTGGTATTAGAGGCATTGAGATATCACATCTCATGTTATAGGAAGGGTCTCAAGATTGGAATGGGAAGGAGCTGGATATCACATCTCATGCTATAGGAAGGGTCTCAGGTTTGGTATAAGCATTGAGATATCACATATCATGCTATAGGAAGGGTCGCAGGATTGGAATGGGAAGGAGTTGTATATGACATCTCATGCCATAGGAAGGGTCTCAGGTTTGGTATAAGCATTGAGATATCACATCTCTGCTATCGGAAGGGTCTCAGGATTGGAATGGGAAGGAGTTGGATATCCCACCTTATGTTATAGGAAGGGTCTCAGGTTTGGTATTAGAAGCATTGAGATATCACATCTCATGCTATAGGAAGGGTCTCAGGATTGGAATGGGAAGGACTTGAATATCACATCTCATGCTATATGGAGGCTCTCACGTTTGGAAAGGGAAGGAGTTGGATATCACATTTCATGTTAGAGGTAGGATCTCAGGTTTGGTATTAGAGGCATTGAATATCACATCTCATGCTATCAGAAGGGTCTCAGGATTGGAATGGGAAGGAGTTGGATATCACATCTCATGCTAAAGGGAGGGTCTCAGGTTTGGAAGGGGAAGGATTTGGATATCACATCTTGTGTTATAGGAATGATCTCAGGTTTGGTATTAGAAGCATTGAGATATCACATCTCATGATATCGGAAGGATCTCAGGTTTGGTATTAGAAGCATTGAGATATCACATCTCATGCTATAGGAAGGGTCTCAGGATTGGAATGGGAAGGATTTGGATATCACATTTCATGCTATAGGAAGGCTCTCAGGTTTGGTATAAGCATTGAGATATCACATCTCATGCTATAGGAAGGGTCTCAGGATTGGAATGGGAAGGAGTTGGATATCACACCTCATGTTATAGGAAGGATCTCAGATTTGGTATTAGAAGCATTGAGACATCACATCTCATGCTATAGGAAGGGTCTCAGGATTGGAATGGGAAGGAGTTGGATATCACATTTCATGTTAGAGGAAGGACATCAGGTTTGGTATTAGAGGCATTGAGATATCACATCTCATGCTATAGGAAGGGTCTCAGGATTGGAATGGCAAGGACTTGGATATCACATCTCATGCTATAGGAAGGGTCTCAGGTTTGGTATAAGCATTGAGATATCACATCTCATGCTACAGGAAGGGTCTCAGGATTGGAATGGGAAGGAGTTGGATATCACATCTCATGTTATAGGAAGGATCTCAGATTTGGTATTAGAAGCATTGAGACATCACATCTCATGCAATAGGAAGGGTCTCAGGATTGGAATGGGAAGGAGTTGGATATCACATCTCATGTTATAGGAAGGGTCTCAGGATTGGAAGGGGAAGGAGTTGGATATCACATTTCATGTTAGGGGTAGGATCTCAGGTTTGGTATTAGAGGCATTGAATATCACATCTCATGCTATCAGAAGGGTCTCAGGATTGGAATGGGAAGGAGTTGGATATCACATCTCATGCTAAAGGGAGGCTCTCAGGTTTGGAAGGGGAAGGATTTGGATATCACATCTTGTGTTATAGGAATGATCTCAGGTTTGGTATTAGAAGCATTGAGATATCACATCTCATGATATCGGAAGGATCTCAGGTTTGCTATTAGAAGCATTGAGATATCACATCTCATGCTATAGGAAGGGTCTCAGGATTGGAATGGGAAGGATTTGGATATCACATTTCATGCTATAGGAAGGCTCTCAGGTTTGGTATAAGCATTGAGATATCACATCTCATGCTATAGGAAGGGTCTCAGGATTGGAATGGGAAGGAGTTGGATATCACACCTCATGTTATAGGAAGGATCTCAGATTTGGTATTAGAAGCATTGAGACATCACATCTCATGCTATAGGAAGGGTCTCAGGATTGGAATGGGAAGGAGTTGGATATCACATTTCATGATAGAGGAAGGATCTCAGGTTTGGTATTAGAGGCATTGAGATATCACATCTCATGCTATAGGAAGGGTCTCAGGATTGGAATGGGAAGGACTTGGATATCACATCTCATGCTATAGGAAGGGTCTCAGGATTGGAATGGGAAGGAGTTGGATATTACATTCTTGCTATAGAAAGGGTCTCATGTTTGTAATGGGAAGGAGTTGGATATCACATATGCTATAGAAAGGGTCTCAGGTTTGGAACGGGAAGGAGTTGGATATCACATCTCATGTTAGAGGAAGGGTCTCAGGTTTGGAATAAGCATTGAGATATCACATCTCTGCTATCGGAAGTGTCTCAGGATTGAAATGGGAAGGAGTTGGATATCCCATCTCATGTTATAGGACGGGTCTCAGGTTTGGTATTAGAATCATTGAGATATCACATCTCATGCTGTAGGAAGTGTCTAAGGATTGGAATGGGAAGGACTTGGATATCACATCTCATGCTATAGGTAGGCTCTCAGGTTTGGAAAGGGAAGGAGTTGGATATCACATTTCATGTTAGAGGAAGGATCTCACGTTTGGTATTATAGGCATTGAGATATCACATCTCATGCTATAGGAAGGGTCTCAGGATTGGAATGGGAGGGATTTGGATATCACATCTCATGCTATAGGAAGGGTCTCAGGTTTGGTATAAGCATTGAGATATCACATCTCATGCTATAGGAAGGGTCTCAGGATTGGAATGGGAAGGAGTTGGATATCACATCTCATGCTATAGGTAGGCTCTCAGGTTTGGAAAGGGAAGGATTTGGATATCACATTTCATGTTAGAGGAAGGATCTCAGGTTTGGTATTAGAGGCATTGAGATATCACATCTCATGCTATAGGAAGGGTCTCAGGATTGGAATGGGAAGGATTTGGATATCACATCTCATGCTATAGGAAGGGTCTCAGGTTTGGTATAAGCATTGAGACATCACATCTCATGCTATAGGAAGGGTCTCAGGATTGGAATGGGAAGGAATTGGATATCACATCTCATGTTATAGGAAGGGTCTCAGGATTGGAATGGGAAGGACTTTGATATCACATCTCATGTTATAGGAAGGCTCCAAGGTTTGGAAGGGGAAGGAGTTGGATATCACATTTCATGTTAGAGGTAGGATCTCAGGTTTGGTATTAGAGGCATTGAGATATAACATCTCATGCTATCAGAAGGGTCTCAGGATTGGAATGGGAAGGAGTTGGATATCACATCTCATGCTAAAGGGAGGGTCTCAGGTTTGGAAGGGGAAGGATTTGGATATCACATCTTGTGTTATAGGAATGATCTCAGGTTTGGTATTAGAAGCATTGAGATATCACATCTCATGATATCGGAAGGATCTCAGGTTTGGTATTAGAAGCATTGAGATATCACATCTCATGCTATAGGAAGGGTCTCAGGATTGGAATGGGAAGGATTTGGATATCACATTTCATGCTATAGGAAGGCTCTCAGGTTTGGTATAAGCATTGAGATATCACATCTCATGCTATAGGAAGGGTCTCAGGATTGGAATGGGAAGGAGTTGGATATCACACCTCATGTTATAGGAAGGATCTCAGATTTGGTATTAGAAGCATTGAGACATCACATCTCATGCTATAGGAAGGGTCTCAGGATTGGAATGGGAAGGAGTTGGATATCACATTTCATGATAGAGGAAGGATCTCAGGTTTGGTATTAGAGGCATTGAGATATCACATCTCATGCTATAGGAAGGGTCTCAGGATTGGAATGGGAAGGACTTGGATATCACATCTCATGCTATAGGAAGGGTCTCAGGATTGGAATGGGAAGGAGTTGGATATTACATTCTTGCTATAGAAAGGGTCTCATGTTTGTAATGGGAAGGAGTTGGATATCACATATGCTATAGAAAGGGTCTCAGGTTTGGAACGGGAAGGAGTTGGATATCACATCTCATGTTAGAGGAAGGGTCTCAGGTTTGGAATAAGCATTGAGATATCACATCTCTGCTATCGGAAGTGTCTCAGGATTGAAATGGGAAGGAGTTGGATATCCCATCTCATGTTATAGGACGGGTCTCAGGTTTGGTATTAGAATCATTGAGATATCACATCTCATGCTGTAGGAAGTGTCTAAGGATTGGAATGGGAAGGACTTGGATATCACATCTCATGCTATAGGTAGGCTCTCAGGTTTGGAAAGGGAAGGAGTTGGATATCACATTTCATGTTAGAGGAAGGATCTCACGTTTGGTATTATAGGCATTGAGATATCACATCTCATGCTATAGGAAGGGTCTCAGGATTGGAATGGGAGGGATTTGGATATCACATCTCATGCTATAGGAAGGGTCTCAGGTTTGGTATAAGCATTGAGATATCACATCTCATGCTATAGGAAGGGTCTCAGGATTGGAATGGGAAGGAGTTGGATATCACATCTCATGCTATAGGTAGGCTCTCAGGTTTGGAAAGGGAAGGATTTGGATATCACATTTCATGTTAGAGGAAGGATCTCAGGTTTGGTATTAGAGGCATTGAGATATCACATCTCATGCTATAGGAAGGGTCTCAGGATTGGAATGGGAAGGATTTGGATATCACATCTCATGCTATAGGAAGGGTCTCAGGTTTGGTATAAGCATTGAGACATCACATCTCATGCTATAGGAAGGGTCTCAGGATTGGAATGGGAAGGAATTGGATATCACATCTCATGTTATAGGAAGGGTCTCAGGATTGGAATGGGAAGGACTTTGATATCACATCTCATGTTATAGGAAGGCTCCAAGGTTTGGAAGGGGAAGGAGTTGGATATCACATTTCATGTTAGAGGTAGGATCTCAGGTTTGGTATTAGAGGCATTGAGATATAACATCTCATGCTATCAGAAGGGTCTCAGGATTGGAATGGGAAGGAGTTGGATATCACATCTCATGCTAAAGGGAGGGTCTCAGGTTTGTAAGGGGAAGGGTTTGGATATCACATCTCGTGTTATAGGAAGGATCTCAGGTTTGGTATTAGAAGAATTGAAATATCACATCTCATGCTATCGGAAGGATCTCAGGTTTGGTATTAGAAGCATTGAGATATCACATCTCATGCTATAAGAACGGTCTCAGGATTGGAATGCGAAGGAGTTGGATATCACATCTCATGCTAAAGGGAGGGTCTCTGGTTTGGAAGGGGAAACATTTGGATATCACATCTCATGTTATAGGAAGGATCTCAGGTTTGTTATTAGAAGCATTGAGATATCACATCTCATGCTATTGGAAGGATCTCAGGATTGGAATGGGAAGGAGTTGGATATCACATCTCATGCTATAGGAAGGGTCTCAGGTTTGGTATAAGCATTCAGATATCACATATCATGCTATAGGAAGGGTCTCAGGATTGGAATGGGAAGGAGTTGTATATGACATCTCATGCCATAGGAAGGGTCTCAGGTTTGGTATAAGCATTGAGATATCACATCTCTGCTATCGGAAGGGTCTCAGGATTGGAATAGGAAGGAGTTGGATATCCCATCTTATGTTATAGGAAGGGTCTCAGGTTTGGTATTAGAAGCATTGAGATATCACATCTCATGCTATAGGAAGGGTCTCAGGATTGGAATGGGAAGGACTTGAATATCACATCTCATGCTATATGGAGGCTCTCACGTTTGGAAAGGGAAGGAGTTGGATATCACATTTCATGTTATAGGAAGGATCTCAGATTTGGTATTAGAAGCATTGAGACATCACATCTCATGCTATAGGAAGGGTCTCAGGATTGAAATGGGAAGGAGTTGGATATCACATCTCATGTTATAGGAAGGATCTCAAATTTGATATTAGAAGCATTGAGACATCACATCTCATGCAATAGGAAGGGTCTCAGGATTGGAATGGGAAGGAGGTGGATATCACATTTCATGTTAGAGGTAGGATCTCAGGTTTGGCATTAGAGGCATTGAGATATAAAATCTCATGCTATCAGAAGGGTCTCAGGATTGGAATGGGAAGGAGTTGGATATCACATCTCATGCTAAAGGGAGGGTCTCAGGTTTGGAAGGGGAAGGATTTGGATATCACATCTCGTGTTATAGGAAGGATCTCAGGTTTGGTATTAGAAGAATTAAATATCACATCTCATGCTATTGGAAGGATCTCAGGTTTGGTATTAGAAGCATTGAGATATCACATCTCATGCTATCAGAACGGTCTCAGGATTGGAATGGGAAGGAGTTGGATATCACATCTCATGCTAAAGGGAGGGTCTCTGGTTTGGAAGGGGAAGGATTTGGATATCACATCTCATGTTATAGGAAGGATCTCAGGTTTGGTATTAGAAAAATTAAATATCACATCTCATGCTATTGGAAGGATCTCAGTTTGGTATTAGAAGCATTGAGATATCACATCTCATGCTATAGGAAGGGTCTCAGGATTGGAATGGAAAGGAGTTGGATATCACATCTCATGCTATCAGAAGGGTCTCAGGAATGGAATGGGAAGGAGTTTTATATGACATCTCATGCCATAGGAAGGATCTCAGGTTTGGTATTAGAAGCATTGAGACATCACATCTCATGTTATAGGAAGGGTCTCAGGATTGGAATGGGAAGAAGTTGGATATCACATCTCATGCTATAGGAAGGATATCAGGTTTGGTATTAGAGGCATTGAGATATCACATCTCATGCTATAGGAAGGGTCTCAGGATTGGAATGGGTAGGATTTGGATATCACATCTCATGTTATAGGAAGGATCTCAGATTTGGTATTAGAAGCATTGAGACATCACATCTCATGCTATAGGAAGGGTATCAGGATTGGAATGGGAAGGAATTGGATATCACATCTCATGTTATAGGAAGGGTCTCAGGATTGGAATGGGAAGGACTTTGATATCACATCTCATGTTATAGGAAGGCTCCAAGGTTTGGAAGGGGAAGGAGTTGGATATCACATTTCATGTTAGAGGTAGGATCTCAGGTTTGGTATTAGAGGCAATGAGATATAACATCTCATGCTATCAGAAGGGTCCCAGGATTGGAATGGGAAGGAGTTGGATATCACATCTCATGCTAAAGGGAGGGTCTCAGGTTTGTAAGGGGAAGGATTTGGATATCACATCTCGTGTTATAGGAAGGATCTCAGGTTTGGTATTAGAAGAATTGAAATATCACATCTCATGCTATCGGAAGGATCTCAGGTTTGGAATGGGAAGGATTTGGATATCACATCTCATGCTACAGGAAGGGTCTCAGGTTTGGTATAAGCATTGAGATTTCACATCTCATGCTATAGGAAGGGTCTCAGGATTGGAATGGGAAGGACTTGGATATCACATTTCACGCTATAGGTAGGCTCTCAGGTTTGGAAAGGGAAGGAGTTGGATATCACATTTCATGTTAGAGGAAGGATCTCAGGTTTGGTATTAGAGGCATTGAGATATCACATCTCATGTTATAGGAAGGGTCTCAAGATTGGAATGGGAAGGAGCTGGATATCACATCTCATGCTATAGGAAGGGTCTCAGGTTTGGTATAAGCATTGAGATATCACATATCATGCTATAGGAAGGGTCGCAGGATTGGAATGGGAAGGAGTTGTATATGACATCTCATGCCATAGGAAGGGTCTCAGGTTTGGTATAAGCATTGAGATATCACATCTCTGCTATCGGAAGGGTCTCAGGATTGGAATGGGAAGGAGTTGGATATCCCATCTTATGTTATAGGAAGGGTCTCAGGTTTGGTATTAGAAGCATTGAGATATCACATCTCATGCTATAGGAAGGGTCTCAGGATTGGAATGGGAAGGACTTGAATATCACATCTCATGCTATATGGAGGCTCTCACGTTTGGAAAGGGAAGGAGTTGGATATCACATTTCATGTTAGAGGTAGGATCTCAGGTTTGGTATTAGTGGCATTGAATATCACATCTCATGCTATCAGAAGGGTCTCAGGATTGGAATGGGAAGGAGTTGGATATCACATCTCATGCTAAAGGGAGGGTCTCAGGTTTGGAAGGGGAAGGATTTGGATATCACATCTTGTGTTATAGGAATGATCTCAGGTTTGGTATTAGAAGCATTGAGATATCACATCTCATGATATCGGAAGGATCTCAGGTTTGGTATTAGAAGCATTGAGATATCACATCTCATGCTATAGGAAGGGTCTCAGGATTGGAATGGGAAGGATTTGGATATCACATTTCATGCTATAGGAAGGCTCTCAGGTTTGGTATAAGCATTGAGATATCACATCTCATGCTATAGGAAGGGTCTCAGGATTGGAAGGGGAAGGAGTTGGATATCACACCTCATGTTATAGGAAGGATCTCAGATTTGGTATTAGAAGCATTGAGACATCACATCTCATGCTATAGGAAGGGTCTCAGGATTGGAATGGCAAGGACTTGGATATCACATCTCATGCTATAGGAAGGGTCTCAGGTTTGGTATAAGCATTGAGATATCACATCTCATGCTACAGGAAGGGTCTCAGGATTAGAATGGGAAGGAGTTGGATATCACATCTCATGTTATAGGAAGGATCTCAGATTTGGTATTAGAAGCATTGAGACATCACATCTCATGCAATAGGAAGGGTCTCAGGATTGGAATGGGAAGGAGTTGGATATCACATCTCATGTTATAGGAAGGGTCTCAGGATTGGAAGGGGAAGGAGTTGGATATCACATTTCATGTTAGGGGTAGGATCTCAGGTTTGGTATTAGAGGCATTGAGATATAACATCTCATGCTATCAGAAGGGTCTCAGGATTGGAATGGGAAGGAGTTGGATATCACATCTCATGCTAAAGGGAGGGTCTCAGGTTTGGAAGGGGAAGGATTCGGATATCACATCTTGTGTTATAGGAATGATCTCAGGTTTGGTATTAGAAGCATTGAGATATCACATCTCATGATATCGGAAGGATCTCAGGTTTGGTATTAGAAGCATTGAGATATCACATCTCATGCTATAGGAAGGGTCTCAGGATTGGAATGGGAAGGATTTGGATATCACATTTCATGCTATAGGAAGGCTCTCAGGTTTGGTATAAGCATTGAGATATCACATCTCATGCTATAGGAAGGGTCTCAGGATTGGAATGGGAAGGAGTTGGATATCACACCTCATGTTATAGGAAGGATCTCAGATTTGGTATTAGAAGCATTGAGACATCACATCTCATGCTATAGGAAGGGTCTCAGGATTGGAATGGGAAGGAGTTGGATATCACATTTCATGTTAGAGGAAGGATCTCAGGTTTGGTATTAGAGGCATTGAGATATCACATCTCATGCTATAGGAAGGGTCTCAGGATTGGAATGGGAAGGACTTGGATATCACATCTCATGCTATAGGAAGGGTCTCAGGTTTGGTATAAGCATTGAGATATCACATCTCATGCTACAGGAAGGGTCTCAGGATTGGAATGGGAAGGAGTTGGATATCACATCTCATGTTATAGGAAGGATCTCAGATTTGGTATTAGAAGCATTGAGACATCACATCTCATGCAATAGGAAGGTTCTCAGGATTGGAATGGGAAGGAGTTGGATATCACATCTCATGTTATAGGAAGGCTCCCAGGTTTGGAAGGGGAAGGAGTTGGATATCACATTTCATGTTAGAGGTAGGATCTCAGGTTTGGTATTAGAGGCATTGAGATATAACATCTCATGCTATCAGAAGGGTCTCAGGATTGGAATGGGAAGGAGTTGGATATCACATCTCATGCTAAAGGGAGGGTCTCAGGTTTGGAAGGGGAAGGATTTGGATATCACATCTCGTGTTATAGGAAGGATCTCAGGTTTGGTATTAGAAGAATTAAATATCACATCTCATGCTATTGGAAGAATCTCAGGTTTGGTATTAGAAGCATTGAGATATCACATCTCATGCTATCAGAACGGTCTCAGGATTGGAATGGGAAGGAGTTGGATATCACATCTCATGCTAAAGGGAGGGCCTCTGGTTTGGAAGGGAAGGATTTGGATATCACATCTCATGTTATAGGAAGGATCTCAGGTTTGTTATTAGAAGCATTGAGATATCACATCTCATGCTATAGGAAGGGTCTCAGGATTGGAATGGAAGGAGTTGGATATCACATCTCATGCTATAGGAAGGGTCTCAGGAATGGAATGGGAAGGAGTTTTATATGACATCTCATGCCATAGGAAGGATCTCAGGTTTGGTATTAGAAGCATTGAGACATCACATCTCATGTTATAGGAAGGGTCTCAGGATTGGAATGGGAAGGAGTTGGATATCACATCTCATGCTATAGGAAGGGTCTCAGGTTTGGTATAATCATTGAGATATCACATCTCATGCTATAGGAAGGGTCTCAGGATTGGAATGGGAAGGAGTTGGATATCACATCGCATGTTATAGGAAGGATCTCAGATTTGGCATTAGAATCATTGAGACATCACATCTCATTCTATAGAAAGGGTTTCAGGATTGGATTGGGAAGGAGTTGGATATCACATCTCATGTTATAGGAAGGGTCTCAGGATTGGAATGGGAAGGACTTCGATATCACATCTCATGTTATAGGAAGGCTCCCAGGTTTGGAAGGGGAAGGAGTTGGATATCACATTTCATGTTAGAGGTAGGATCTCAGGTTTGGTATTAGAGGCATTGAGATATAACATCTCATGCTATCAGAAGGGTCTCAGGATTGGACTGGGAAGGAGTTGGATATCACATCTCATGCTAAAGGGAGGGTCTCAGGTTTGGAAGGGGAAGGATTTTGATATCACATCTCATGTTATGGGAAGGATCTCACGTTTGGTATTAGAAGCATTGAGATATCACATCTCATGCTATCGGAAGGATCTAATGTTTGGTATTAGAGGGATTGAGATATCACATCTCATGCTATCGGAAGGGTATCAGGATTGGATTTGGAAGTAGTTGGATATCCCATCTCATGCTAAAGGGAGGGTCTCAGGTTTGGAAGGGGAAGGATTTGGATATCACATCTCATGTTATAGGAAGGATCTCAGGTTTGGTATTAGAAGCATTGAGATATCACATCTCATGCTATAGGAAGGGTCTCAGGTTTGGAATGGGAAGGAATTGGATATCACATCTCATGTCATAGGAAGGATCTCAGGTTTGGTATTAGAAGAATTGAAATATCACATCTTATGCTATCGGAAGGATCTCAGGTTTGGCATTAGAAGCATTGAGATATCACATCTCATGCTATCAGAACGGTCTCAGGATTGGAATGGAAAGGAGTTGGATATCACATCTCATGCTAAAGGGAAGGTCTCTGGTTTGGAAGGGGAAGGATTTGGATATCACATCTCATGTTATAGGAAGGATCTCAGGTTTGGTATTAGAAGCATTGAGATATCACATCTCATGCTATAGGAAGGGTCTCAGGTTTGGAATGGGAAGGAATTGGATATCACATCTCATGTCATAGGAAGGATCTCAGGTTTGGTATTAGAAGCATTGAGATATCAAATCTCATGCTATAGGAATGGTCTCAGGATTGGAATGGGAAGGAGTTGGATATTACATTCTTGCTATAGAAAGGGTCTCATGTTTGTAATGGGAAGGAGTTGGATATCACATATGCTATAGGAAGGGTCTCAGGTTTGGAACGGGAAGGAGTTGGATATCACATCTCATGTTAGAGGAAGGGTCTCAGGTTTGGAATAAGCATTGAGATATCACATCTCTGCTATCGGAAGTGTCTAAGGATTGGAATGGGAAGGACTTGGATATCACATCTCATGCTATAGGTAGGCTCTCAGGTTTGGAAAGGGAAGGAGTTGGATATCACATTTCATGTTAGAGGAAGGATCTCAGGTTTGGTATTATAGGCATTGAGATATCACATCTCATGCTATAGGAAGGGTCTCAGGATTGGAATGGGAGGGATTTGGATATCACATCTCATGCTATAGGAAGGGTCTCAGGTTTGGTATAAGCATTGAGATATCACATCTCATGCTATAGGAAGGGTCTCAGGATTGGAATGGGAAGGAGTTGGATATCACATCTCATGCTATAGGTAGGCTCTCAGGTTTGGAAAGGGAAGGATTTGGATATCACATTTCATGTTAGAGGAAGGATCTCAGGTTTGGTATTAGAGGCATTGAGATATCACATCTCATGCTATAGGAAGGGTCTCAGGATTGGAATGGGAAGGATTTGGATATCACATCTCATGCTATAGGAAGGGTCTCAGGTTTGGTATAAGCATTGAGATATCACATCTCATGCTATAGGAAGAGTCTCAGGATTGGAATGGGAAGGAGTTGGATATAACATCTCATGTTATAGGAAGGATCTCAGATTTGGTATTAGAAGCATTGAGACATCACATCTCATGCTATAGGAAGGGTCTCAGGATTGGAATGGGAAGGAATTGGATATCACATCTCATGTTATAGGAAGGGTCTCAGGATTGGAATGGGAAGGACTTTGATATCACATCTCATGTTATAGGAAGGCTCCAAGGTTTGGAAGGGGAAGGAATTGGATATCACATTTCATGTTAGAGGTAGGATCTCAGGTTTGGTATTAGAGGCATTGAGATATAACATCTCATGCTATCAGAAGGGTCTCAGGATTGGAATGGGAAGGAGTTGGATATCACATCTCATGCTAAAGGGAGGGTCTCAGGTTTGTAAGGGGAAGGATTTGGATATCACATCTCGTGTTATAGGAAGGATCTCAGGTTTGGTATTAGAAGAATTGAAATATCACATCTCATGCTATCGGAAGGATCTCAGGTTTGGTATTAGAAGCATTGAGATATCACATCTCATGCTATAAGAACGGTCTCAGGATTGGAATGGGAAGGAGTTGGATATCACATCTCATGCTAAAGGGAGGGTCTCTGGTTTGGAAGGGGAAGCATTTGGATATCACATCTCATGTTATAGGAAGGATCCCAGGTTTGTTATTAGAAGCATTGAGATATCACATCTCATGCTATTGGAAGGGTCTCAGGATTGGAATGGGAAGGAGTTGGATATCACATCTCATGCTATAGGAAGGGTCTCAGGCTTGGTATAAGCATTCAGATATCACATATCATGCTATAGGAAGGGTCTCAGGATTGGAATGGGAAGGAGGTGTATATGACATCTCATGCCATAGGAAGGGTCTCAGGTTTGGTATAAGCATTGAGATATCACATCTCTGCTATCGGAAGGGTCTCAGGATTGGAATGGGAAGGAGTTGGATATCCCATCTTATGTTATAGGAAGGGTCTCAGGTTTGGTATTAGAAGCATTGAGATATCACATCTCATGCTATAGGAAGGGTCTCAGGATTGGAATGGGAAGGACTTGAATATCACATCTCATGCTATATGGAGGCTCTCACGTTTGGAAAGGGAAGGAGTTGGATATCACATTTCATGTTATAGGAAGGATCTCAGATTTGGTATTAGAAGCATTGAGACATCACATCTCATGCTATAGGAAGGGTCTCAGGATTGGAATGGGAAGGAGTTGGATATCACATCTCATGTTATAGGAAGGATCTCAGATTTGGTATTAGAAGCATTGAGACATCACATCTCATGCTATAGGAAGGGTCTCAGGATTGGAATGGGAAGGAGTTGGATATCACATCTCATGTTATAGGAAGGGTCTCAGGATTGGAATGGGAAGGACTTCGATATCACATCTCATGTTATAGGAAGGCTCCCAGGTTTGGAAGGGGAAGGAGGTGGATATCACATTTCATGTTAGAGGTAGGATCTCAGGTTTGGTATTAGAGGCATTGAGATATAACATCTTATGCTATCAGTAGGGTCTCAGGATTGGAATGGGAAGGAGTTGGATATCACATCTCATGCTAAAGGGAGGGTCTCAGGTTTGGAAGGGGAAGGATTTGGATATCACATCTCGTGTTATAGGAAGGATCTCAGGTTTGGTATTAGAAGAATTAAATATCACATCTCATGCTATTGGAAGGATCTCAGGTTTGGTATTAGAAGCATTGAGATATCACATCTCATGCTATCAGAACGGTCTCAGGATTGGAATGGGAAGGAGTTGGATATCACATCTCATGCTAAAGGGAGGGTCTCTGGTTTGGAAGGGGAAGGATTTGGATATCACATCTCATGTTATAGGAAGGATCTCAGGTTTGGTATTAGAAGAATTAAATATCACATCTCATGCTATTGGAAGGATCTCAGGTTTGGTATTAGAAGCATTGAGATATCACATCTCATGCTATAGGAAGGGTCTCAGGATTGGATTTGGAAGTAGTTGGATATCCCATCTCATGCTAAAGGGAGGGTCTCAGGTTTGGAAGGGGAAGGATTTGGATATCACATCTCGTGTTATAGGAAGGATCTCAGGTTTGGTATTAGAAGAATTGAAATATCACATCTCATGCTATCGGAAGGATCTCAGGTTTGGTATTAGAAGCATTGAGATATCACATCTCATGCTATCAGAACGGTCTCAGGATTGGAATGGAAAGGAGTTGGATATCACATCTCATGCTAAAGGGAGGGTCTCTGGTTTGGAAGGGGAAGGATTTGGATATCACATCTCATGTTATAGGAAGGATCTCAGGTTTGGTATTAGAAGCATTGAGATATCACATCTCATGCTATAGGAAGGGTCTCAGGTTTGGAATGGGAAGGAATTGGATATCACATCTCATGTCAAAGAAAGGATCTCAGGTTTGGTATTAGAAGCATTGAGATATCACATCTCATGCTATAGGAATGGTGTCAGGATTGGAATGGGAAGGAGTTGGATATTACATTCTTGCTATAGAAAGGGTCTCATGTTTGTAATGGGAAGGAGTTGGATATCACATATGCTATAGAAAAGGTCTCAGGTTTGGAACGGGAAGGAGTTGGATATCACATCTCATGTTAGAGGAAGGGTCTCAGGTTTGTTATTAGAAGCATTGAGATATCACATCTCATGCTATTGGAAGGGTCTCAGGATTGGAATGGGAAGGAGTTGGATATCACATCTCATGCTATAGGAAGGGTCTCAGGTTTGGTATAAGCATTCAGATATCACATATCATGCTATAGGAAGGGTCTCAGGATTGGAATGGGAAGGAGTTGTATATGACATCTCATGCCATAGGAAGGGTCTCAGGTTTGGTATAAGCATTGAGATATCACATCTCTGCTATCGGAAGGGTCTCAGGATTGGAATGGGAAGGAGTTGGATATCCCATCTTATGTTATAGGAAGGGTCTCAGGTTTGGTATTAGAAGCATTGAGATATCACATCTCATGCTATAGGAAGGGTCTCAGGATTGGAATGGGAAGGACTTGAATATCACATCTCATGCTATATGGAGGCTCTCACGTTTGGAAAGGGAAGGAGTTGGATATCACATTTCATGTTATAGGAAGGATCTCAGATTTGGTATTAGAAGCATTGAGACATCACATCTCATGCTATAGGAAGGGTCTCAGGATTGGAATGGGAAGGAGTTGGATATCACATCTCATGTTATAGGAAGGATCTCAGATTTGGTATTAGAAGCATTGAGACATCACATCTCATGCTATAGGAAGGGTCTCAGGATTGGAATGGGAAGGAGTTGGATATCACATCTCATGTTATAGGAAGGCTCCCAGGTTTGGAAGGGGAAGGAGGTGGATATCACATTTCATGTTAGAGGTAGGATCTCAGGTTTGGTATTAGAGGCATTGAGATATAACATCTCATGCTATCAGAAGGGTCTCAGGATTGGAATGGGAAGGAGTTGGATATCACATCTTATGCTAAAGGGAGGGTCTCAGGTTTGGAAGGGGAAGGATTTGGATATCACATCTCGTGTTATAGGAAGGATCTCAGGTTTGGTATTAGAAGAATTAAATATCACATCTCATGCTATTGGAAGGATCTCAGGTTTGGTATTAGAAGCATTGAGATATCACATCTCATGCTATCAGAACGGTCTCAGGATTGGAATGGGAAGGAGTTGGATATCACATCTCATGCTAAAGGGAGGGTCTCTGGTTTGGAAGGGGAAGGATTTGGATGTCACATCTCATGTTATAGGAAGGATCTCAGGTTTGGTATTAGAAGAATTAAATATCACATCTCATGCTATTGGAAGGATCTCAGGTTTGGTATTAGAAGCATTGAGATATCACATCTCATGCTATAGGAAGGGTCTCAGGATTGGAATGGAAAGGAGTTGGATATCACATCTCATGCTATCAGAAGGGTCTCAGGAATGGAATGGGAAGGAGTTTTATATGACATCTCATGCCATAGGAAGGATCTCAGGTTTGGTATTAGAAGCATTGAGACATCACATCTCATGTTATAGGAAGGGTCTCAGGATTGGAATGGGAAGAAGTTGGATATCACATCTCATGCTATAGGAAGGATCTCAGGTTTGGTATTAGAAGCATTGAGATATCACATCTCATGCTATCTGAAGGATCTCAGGTTTGGTATTAGAGGGATTGAGATATCACATCTCATGCTATCGGAAGGGTATCAGGATTGGAATGGGAAATACTTTGATATCACATCTCATGCTATAGGAAGGCTCTCAGGTTTGGAAGGGGAAGGAGTTGGATATCCCATTTCATGTTAGAGGTAGGATCTCAGGTTTGGTATTAGAGGCATTGAGATATCACATCTCATGCTATCAGAAGGGTCTCAGGATTGGAATGGGAAGGAGTTGGATATCACATCTCATGCTAAAGGGAGGGTCTCAGGTTTGGAAGGCGAAGGATTTGGATATCACATCTTGTGTTATAGGAATGATCTCAGGTTTGGTATTAGAAGCATTGAGATATCACATCTCATGCTATCGGAAGGATCTCAGGTTTGGTATTAGAAGCATTGAGATATCAAATCTCATGCTATAGGAAGGGTCTCAGGATTGGAATGGGAAGGAGTTGGATATCACATCTCATGCTATAGGAAGGGTCTCAGGATTGGAATGGTAAGGAGTTTTATATGACATCTCATGCCATAGGAAGGATCTCAGGTCTGATATTAGAAGCACTGAGACATCACATCTCATGTTATAGGAAGGGTCTCAGGATTGGAATGGGAAGAAGTTGGATATCACATCTCATGCTATAGGAAGGGTCTCAGGTTTGGTATAAGCATTGAGATATCACATCTCATACTATAGGAAGGGTCTCAGGATTGGAATGGGAAGGAGTTGTATATGACATCTCATGCCATAGGAAGGGTCTCAGGTTTGGTATAAGCATTGAGATATCACATCTCTGCTATCGGAAGGGTCTCAGGATTGGAACGGGAAGGAGTTGGATATCCCATCTCATGTTATAGGAAGGGTCTCAGGTTTGGTATTAGAAGCATTGAGATATCACATCTCATGCTATAGGAAGGGTCTCAGGATTGGAATGGGAAGGAGTTGGATATCACATCTCATGCTATAGGAAGGCTCTCAGGTTTGGAAGGGGAAGGAGTTGGATATCCCATTTCATGTTAGAGGTAGGATCTCAGGTTTGGTATTAGAGGCATTGAGATATCACATCTCATGCTATCAGAAGGGTCTCAGGATTGGAATGGGAAGGAGTTGGATATCACATCTCATGCTAAAGGGAGGGTCTCAGGTTTGGAAGGCGAAGGATTTGGATATCACATCTTGTGTTATAGGAATGATCTCAGGTTTGGTATTAGAAGCATTGAGATATCACATCTCATGCTATCGGAAGGATCTCAGGTTTGGTATTAGAAGCATTGAGATATCAAATCTCATGCTATAGGAAGGGTCTCAGGATTGGAATGGGAAGGAGTTGGATATCACATCTCATGCTATAGGAAGGGTCTCAGGATTGGAATGGTAAGGAGTTTTATATGACATCTCATGCCATAGGAAGGATCTCAGGTCTGATATTAGAAGCACTGAGACATCACATCTCATGTTATAGGAAGGGTCTCAGGATTGGAATGGGAAGAAGTTGGATATCACATCTCATGCTATAGGAAGGGTCTCAGGTTTGGTATAAGCATTGAGATATCACATCTCATACTATAGGAAGGGTCTCAGGATTGGAATGGGAAGGAGTTGTATATGACATCTCATGCCATAGGAAGGGTCTCAGGTTTGGTATAAGCATTGAGATATCACATCTCTGCTATCGGAAGGGTCTCAGGATTGGAACGGGAAGGAGTTGGATATCCCATCTCATGTTATAGGAAGGGTCTCAGGTTTGGTATTAGAAGCATTGAGATATCACATCTCATGCTATAGGAAGGGTCTCAGGATTGGAATGGGAAGGAGTTGGATATCACATCTCATGCTATAGGAAGGTTCTCAGGTTTGCAACGGGAAGGAGTTGGATATCACATCTCATGTTATAGGAAGGGTCTCAGGTTTGGTATAAGAATTGAGATATCACATCTCTGCTATAGAAAGTGTCTCAGTATTGGGATGGGAAGAAGTTGAATATCACATCTCATGCTATAGGAAGGGTCTCAGGTTTGGAACGGGAAGGAGTTGGATATCCCAACTCATGTTATAGGACGGGTCTCAGGTTTGGTATTAGAAGCATTGAGATATCACATCACATGCTGTAGGAAGGGTCTCAGGTTTGGAATGGGAAGGAATTGGATATCACATCTCATGTCATAGGAAGGATCTCAGGTTTGGTATTAGAAGCATTGAGTTATCACATCTCATGCTATAGGAATGGTCTCAGGATTGGAATGGTAAGGAGTTGGATATTACATTCTTGCTATAAGAAGGGTCTCAGGTTTGGAACGGGAAGGAGTTGGATATCACATCTCATGTTATAGGAAGGGTCTCAGGTTTGGTATAAGCATTGAGATATCACATCTCTGCTATCGGAAGTGTCTCAGGATTGAAATGGGATGGAGTTGGATATCCCATCTCATGTTATAGGACGGGTCTCAGGTTTGGTATTAGAATCATTGAGATATGACATCTCATGCTGTAGGAAGTGTCTAAGGATTGGAATGGGAAGGACTTGGATATAACATCTCATGCTATTGGGAGGCTCTCAGGTTTGGAAAGGGAAGGAGTTGGATATCACATTTCATGTTAGAGGAAGGATCTCAGGTTTGGTATTAGAGGCATTGAGATATCACATCTCATGCTATAGGAAGGGTCTCAGGATTGGAATGGGAAGGATTTGGATATCACATCTCATGCTATAGGAAGGGTCTCAGGTTTGGTATAAGCATTGAGATATCACATCTCATGCTATAGGAAGGGTCTCAGGATTGGAATGGGAAGGAGTTGGATATCACATCTCATGCTATAGGTAGGCTCTCAGGTTTGGAAAGGGAAGGAGTTGGATATCACATTTCATGTTAGAGGAAGGATTTCAGGTTTGGTATTAGAGGCATTGAGATATCACATCTCATGCTATAGGAAGGGTCTCAGGATTGGAATGGGAAGGATTTGGATATCACATCTCATGCTATAGGAAGGGTCTCAGGTTTGGTATAAGCATTGAGATATCACATCTCATGCTATAGGAAGGGTCTCAGGATTGGAATGGGAAGGAGTTGGATATCACATCTCATGCCATAGGAAGGGTCTCAGGTTTGGTATAAGCATTGAGATATCACATCTCTGCAATCGGAAGGGTCTCAGGATTGGAATGGGAAGGAGTTGTACATCCCATCTCATGTTATAGGAAGGGTCTCAGGTTTGGTATTAGAAGCATTGAGATATCACATCTCATGCTATAGGAAGGGTCTCAGGATTGGAATGGTAAGGACTTGGATATCACATCTCATGCTATAGGGAGGGTGTCAAGTTTGATATCAGAAGCATTGAGATAACAAATCTCATGATATCGGAAGGGTCTCAGGATTGGAATGGGAAGGTGTTGGATATCACATCTCATGATAAAGTAAGGGTCTAAGGTTTGGAAGGGGAAGGATTTGGATTTCACATCTCATGTTATAGGAAGGGTCTCAGGATTGGAATGGGAAGGAGTTTGATATCGCATCTCATGCCATAGTATGGGTCTCAGGTTTGGTAGAAGCATTGAGATATCAAGTCTCATGGTATAGGAAGGGTCTCAGAATTGGAAAGGGAAGGAGTTGGATATCACATCTCAAGCTATAGGAAGGGTCTCAGGATTGGAATGGGAAGGAGTTTGATATCAGATCTCATGTCATAGTATGGGTCTCAGGTTTGGTAGAAGCATTGGGATATCACATCTCATGCTATCGGAAGGGTATCAGGATTGGATTTGGAAGGAGTTGGATATCCCATCTCATGCTATAGGAAGGCTCTCAGGTTGGAATCGGAAGGAGTTGGATATCACATCTCATGTTATAGGAAGGGTCTCCGGATTGGAATGAGAAGGACTTGGATATCACATCTCATGCTATAGGAAGGCTCTCAGGTTTGGAAAGGGCAGGAGTTGGATATCACATTTCATGTTAGAGGTAGGATCTCAGGTTTGGTATTAGAGGCATTGAGATATCACATCTCATGCTATCAGAAGGGTCTCAGGATTGGAATGGGAACGAGTTGGATATCAAATCTCATGCTAAAGGGAAGGTCTCAGGTTTGGAAGGGGAAGGATTTGGATATCACATCTCATGTTATAGGAAGGATCTCAGGTTTGGTATTAGAAGCAATGAGATATCACATCTCGTGCTATCGGAAGGATCTCAGGTTTGGTATTAGAGGCATTGAGATATCACATCTCATGCTATCGGAAGGGTCTCAGGATTGGAATGGGAAGGAGTTGGATATCACATCTCATGCTATAGGAAGGTTCTCAGGTTTGGAACGGGAAGGAGTTGGATATCACATCTCATGCCATAGGAAGGATCTCAGGTTTGGTATTAGAAGCATTGAGATATCACATCACATGCTGTAGGAAGGGTCTCAGGTTTGGAATGGGAAGGAATTGGATATCACATCTCATGTCATAGGAAGGATCTCAGGTTTGGTATTAGAAGCATTGAGATATCACATCTCATGCTATAGGAATGGTCTCAGGATTGGAATGGTAAGGAGTTGGATATTACATTCTTGCTATAGGAAGGGTCTCATGTTTGGAATGGGAAGGAGTTGGATATAACATATGCTATTGGAAGGGTCTCAGGTTTGGAACGGGAAGGAGTTGGATATCACATCTCATGTTATAGGAAGGGTCTCAGGTTTGGTATAAGCATTGAGATATCACATCTCTGCTATCGGAAGTGTCTCAGGATTGAAATGGGAAGGAGTTGGATATCCCATCTCATGTTATAGGACGGGTCTCAGGTTTGGTATTAGAATCATTGAGATATCACATCTCATGCTGTAGGAAGTGTCTAAGGATTGGAATGGGAAGGACTTGGATATCACATCTCACGCTATAGGTAGGCTCTCAGGTTTGGAACGGGAAGGAGTTGGATATCACATTTCATGTTAGAGGAAGGATCTCAGGTTTGGTATTAAAGGCATTGAGATATCTCATCTCATGTTATAGGAAGGGTCTCAGGATTGGAATGGGAAGGAGTTGGATATCACATCTCATGCTATAGGAAGGGTCTCAGGTTTGGTATAAGCATTGAGATATCACATATCATGCTATAGGAAGGGTCTCAGGATTGGAATGGGAAGGAGTTGTATATGACATCTCATGCCATAGGAAGGGTCTCAGGTTTGGTATAAGCATTGAGATATCACATCTCTGCTATCGGAAGGGTCTCAGGATTGGAATGGGAAGGAGTTGGATATCCCATCTTATGTTATAGGAAGGGTCTCAGGTTTGGTATTAGAAGCATTGAGATATCACATCTCATGCTATAGGAAGGGTCTCAGGATTGGAATGGGAAGGACTTGAATATCACATCTCATGCTATATGGAGGCTCTCACGTTTGGAAAGAGAAGGAGTTGGATATCACATTTCATGTTAGAGGTAGGATCTCAGGTTTGGTATTAGAAGCATTGAATATCACATCTCATGCTATCAGAAGGGTCTCAGGATTGGAATGGGAAGGAGTTGGATATCACATCTCATGCTAAAGGGAGGGTCTCAGGTTTGGAAGGGGAAGGATTTGGATATCACATCTCGTGTTATAGGAATGATCTCAGGTTTGGTATTAGAAGCATTGAGATATCACATCTCATGATATCGGAAGGATCTCAGGTTTGGTATTAGAAGCATTGAGATATCACATCTCATGCTATAGGAAGGGTCTCAGGATTGGAATGGGAAGGATTTGGATATCACATTTCATGCTATAGGAAGGGTCTCAGGTTTGGTATAAGCATTGAGATATCATATCTCATGCTATAGGAAGGGTCTCAGGATTGGAATGGGAAGGAGTTGGATATCACACCTCATGTTATAGGAAGGATCTCAGATTTGGTATTAGAAGCATTGAGACATCACATCTCATGCTATAGGAAGGGTCTCAGGATTGGAATGGGAAGGAGTTGGATATCACATTTCATGTTAGAGGAAGGATCTCAGGTTTGGTATTAGAGGCATTGAGATATCACATCTCATGCAATAGGAAGGGTCTCAGGATTGGAATGGGAAGGAGTTGGATATCACATCTCATGTTATAGGAAGGGTCTCAGGATTGGAATGGGAAGGACTTCGATATCACATCTCATGTTATAGGAAGGCTCCCAGGTTTGGAAGGGGAAGGAGTTGGATATCACATTTCATGTTAGAGGAAGGATCTCAGGTTTGGTATTAGAGGCATTGAGATATAACATCTCATGCTATCAGAAGGGTCTCAGGATTGGAATGGGCAGGAGTTGGATATCACATCTCATGCTAAAGGGAGGGTCTCAGGTTTGGAAGGGGAAGGAGTTGGATATCACATCTCCTGTTATAGGAAGGATCTCAGGTTTGGTATTAGAAGAATTAAATATCACATCTCATGCTATTGGAAGAATCTCAGGTTTGGTATTAGAAGCATTGAGATATCACATCACATGCTATCAGAACGGTCTCAGGATTGGAATGGGAAGGAGTTGGATATCACATCTCATGCTAAAGGGAGGGCCTCTGGTTTGGAAGGGGAAGGATTTGGATATCACATCTCATGTTATAGGAAGGATCTCAGGTTTGTTATTAGAAGCATTGAGATATCACATCTCATGCTATAGGAAGGGTCTCAGGATTGGAATGGGAAGGAGTTCGATATCACATCTCATGCTATAGGAAGGGTCTCAGGAATGGAATGGGAAGGAGTTTTATATGACATCTCATGCCATAGGAAGGATCTCAGGTTTGGTATTAGAAGCATTGAGACATCACATCTCATGTTATAGGAAGTGTCTCAGGATTGGAATGGGAAGGAGTTGGATATCACATCTCATGCTATAGGAAGGGTCTCAGGTTTGGTATAAGCATTGAGATATCACATCTCATGCTATAGGAAGGGTCTCAGGATTGGAATGGGAAGGAGTTGGATATCACATCTCATGTTATAGGAAGGATCTCAGATTTGGTATTAGAAGCATTGAGACATCACATCTCATGCTATAGGAAGGGTCTCAGGATTGGAATGGGAAGGAGTTGGATATCACATCTCATGTTATAGGAAGGGTCTCAGGATTGGAATGGGAAGGACTTCGATATCACATCTCATGTTATAGGAAGGCTCCCAGGTTTGGAAGGGGAAGGAGTTGGATATCACATTTCATGTTAGAGGTAGGATCTCAGGTTTGGTATTAGAGGCATTGAGATATAACATCTCATGCTATCAGAAGGGTCTCAGGATTGGACTGGGAAGGAGTTGGATATCACATCTCATGCTAAAGGGAGGGCCTCAGGTTTGGAAGGGGAAGGATTTTGATATCACATCTCATGTTATGGGAAGGATCTCACGTTTGGTATTAGAAGCATTGAGATATCACATCTCATGCTATCGGAAGGATCTCAGGTTTGGTATTAGAGCGATTGAGATATCACATCTCATGCTATCGGAAGGGTATCAGGATTGGATTTGGAAGTAGTTGGAAATCCCATCTCATGCTAAAGGGAGGGTCTCAGGCTTGGAAGGGGAAGGATTTGGATATCACATCTCGTGTTATAGGAAGGATCTCAGGTTTGGTATTAGAAGAATTGAAATATCACATCTCATGCTATCGGAAGGATCTCAGGTTTATATTAGAAGCATTGAGATATCACATCTCATGCTATCAGAACGGTCTCAGGATTTTAATGGAAAGGAGTTGGATATCACATCTCATGCTAAAGGGAGGGTCTCTGGTTTGGAAGGGGAAGGATTTGGATATCACATCTCATGTTATAGGAAGGATCTCAGGTTTGGTATTAGAAGCATTGAGATATCACATCTCATGCTATAGGAAGGGTCTCAGGTTTGGAATGGGAAGGAATTGGATATCACATCTCATGTCATAGGAAGGATCTCAGGTTTGGTATTAGAAGCATTGAGATATCACATCTCATGCTATAGGAATGGTCTCAGGATTGGAATGGGAAGGAGTTGGATATGACATTCTTGCTATAGAAAGGGTCTCATGTTTGTAATGGGAAGGAGTTGGATATCACATATGCTATAGGAAGGGTCTCAGGTTTGGAACGGGAAGGTGTTGGATATCACATCTCATGTTAGAGGAAGGGTCTCAGGTTTGGAATAAGCATTGAGATATCACATCTCTGCTATCGGAAGTGTCTCAGGATTGAAATGGGAAGGAGTTGGATATCCCATCTCATGTTATAGTGCGGGTCTCAGGTTTGGTATTAGAATCATTCAGATATCACATCTCATGCTGTAGGAAGTGTCTAAGGATTGGAATGGGAAGGACTTGGATATCACATCTCATGCTATAGGTAGGCTCTCAGGTTTGGAAAGGGAAGGAGTTGGATATCACATTTCATGTTAGAGGAAGGATCTCAGGTTTGGTATTATAGGCATTGAGATATCACATCTCATGCTATAGGAAGGGTCTCAGGATTGGAATGGGAGGGATTTGGATATCACATCTCATGCTATAGGAAGGGTCTCAGGTTTGGTATAAGCATTGAGATATCACATCTCATGCTATAGGAAGGGTCTCAGGATTGGAATGGGAAGGAGTTGGATATCACATCTCATGCTATAGGTAGGCTCTCAGGTTTGGAAAGGGAAGGATTTGGATATCACATTTCATGTTAGAGGAAGGATCTCAGGTTTGGTATTAGAGGCATTGAGATATCACATCTCATGCCATAGGAAGGGTCTCAGGATTGGAATGGGAAGGATTTGGATATCACATCTCATGCTATAGGAAGGGTCTCAGGTTTGTTATAAGCATTGAGATATCACATCTCATGCTATAGGAAGGGTCTCAGGATTGGAATGGGAAGGAGTTGGATATCACATCTCATGTTATAGGAAGGATCTCAGATTTGGTATTAGAAGCATTGAGACATCACATCTCATGCTATAGGAAGGGTCTCAGGATTGGAATGGGAAGGAATTGGATATCACATCTCATGTTATAGGAAGGGTCTCAGGATTGGAATGGGAAGGACTTTGATATCACATCTCATGTTATAGGAAGGCTCCAAGGTTTGGAAGGGGAAGGAGTTGGATATCACATTTCATGTTAGAGGTAGGATCTCAGGTTTGGTATTAGAGGCATTGAGATATAACATCTCATGCTATCAGAAAGGTCTCAGGATTGGAATGGGAAGGAGTTGGATATCACATCTCATGCTAAAGGGAGGGTCTCAGGTTTGTAAGGGGAAGGATTTGGATATCACATCTCGTGTTATAGGAAGGATCTCAGGTTTGGTATTAGAAGAATTGAAATATTACATCTCATGCTATCGGAAGGATCTCAGGTTTGGAATGGGAAGGATTTGGATATCACATCTCATGCTATAGGAAGGGTCTCAGGTTTGGTATAAGCATTGAGATTTCACATCTCATGCTATAGAAAGGGCCTCAGGATTGGAATGGGAAGGACTTGGATATCACATCTCACGCTATAGGTAGGCTCTCAGGTTTGGAAAGGGAAGGAGTTGAATATCACATTTCATGTTAGAGGAAGGATCTCAGGTTCGGTATTAGAGGCATTGAGATATCACATCTCATGTTATAGGAAGGGTCTCAGGATTGGAATGGGAAGGAGTTGGATATCACATCTCATGCTATAGGAAGGGTCTCAGGTTTGGTATAAGCATTAAGATATCACATATCATGCTATAGGAAGGGTCGCAGGATTGGAATGGGAAGGAGTTGTATATGACATCTCATGCCATAGGAAGGGTCTCAGGTTTGGTATAAGCATTGAGATATCACATCTCTGCTATCGGAAGGGTCTCAGGATTGGAATGGGAAGGAGTTGGATATCCCATCTTATGTTATAGGAAGGGTCTCAGGTTTGGTATTAGAAGCATTGAGATATCACATCTCATGCTATAGGAAGGGTCTCAGGATTGGAATGGGAAGGAGTTGGATATCACATCTCATGCTATAGGAAGGGTCTCAGGTTTGGTATAAGCATTGAGATATCACATATCATGCTATAGGAAGGGTCGCAGGATTGGAATGGGAAGGAGTTGTATATGACATCTCATGCCATAGGAAGGGTCTCAGGTTTGGTATAAGCATTGAGATATCACATCTCTGCTATCGGAAGGGTCTCAGGATTGGAATGGGAAGGAGTTGGATATCCCATCTTATGTTATAGGAAGGGTCTCAGGTTTGGTATTAGAAGCATTGAGATATCACATCTCATGCTATAGGAAGGGTCTCAGGATTGGAATGGGAAGGACTTGAATATCACATCTCATGCTATATGGAGGATCTCACGTTTGGAAAGGGAAGGAGTTGGATATCACATTTCATGTTAGAGGTAGGATCTCAGGTTTGGTATTAGAGGCATTGAATATCACATCTCATGCTATCAGAAGGGTCTCAGGATTGGAATGGGAAGGAGTTGGATATCACATCTCATGCTAAAGGGAGGGTCTCAGGTTTGGAAGGGGAAGGATTTGGATATCACATCTCGTGTTATAGGAATGATCTCAGGTTTGGTATTAGAAGCATTGGGATATCACATCTCATGATATCGGAAGGATCTCAGGTTTGGTATTAGAAGCATTGAGATATCACATCTCATGCTATAGGAAGGGTCTCAGGATTGGAATGGGAAGGAGTTGGATATCACACCTCATGTTATAGGAAGGATCTCAGATTTGGTATTAGAAGCATTGAGACATCACATCTCATGCTATAGGAAGGGTCTCAGGATTGGAATGGGAAGGAGTTGGATATCACATCTCATGCTATAGGAAGGGTCTCAGGTTTGGTATAAGCATTGAGATATCACATATCATGCTATAGGAAGGGTCGCAGGATTGGAATGGGAAGGAGTTGTAAATGACATCTCATGCCATAGGAAGGGTCTCAGGTTTGGTATAAGCATTGAGATATCACATCTCTGCTATCGGAAGGGTCTCAGGATTGGAATGGGAAGGAGTTGGATATCCCATCTTATGTTATAGGAAGGGTCTCAGGTTTGGTATTAGAAGCATTGAGATATCACATCTCATGCTATAGGAAGGGTCTCAGGATTGGAATGGGAAGGAGTTGGATATCACATCTCATGCTATAGGAAGGGTCTCAGGTTTGGTATAAGCATTGAGATATCACATATCATGCTATAGGAAGGGTCTCAGGATTGGAATGGGAAGGAGTTGTATATGACATCTCATGCCATAGGAAGGGTCTCAGGTTTGGTATAAGCATTGAGATATCACATCTCTGCTATCGGAAGGGTCTCAGGATTGGAATGGGAAGGAGTTGGATATCCCATCTTATGTTATAGGAAGGGTCTCAGGTTTGGTATTAGAAGCATTGAGATATCACATCTCATGCTATAGGAAGGGTCTCAGGATTGGAATGGGAAGGACTTGAATATCACATCTCATGCTATATGGAGGCTCTCACGTTTGGAAAGGGAAGGAGTTGGATATCACATTTCATGTTAGAGGTAGGATCTCAGGTTTGGTATTAGAGGCATTGAATATCACATCTCATGCTATCAGAAGGGTCTCAGGATTGGAATGGGAAGGAGTTGGATATCACATCTCATGCTAAAGGGAGGGTCTCAGGTTTGGAAGGGGAAGGATTTGGATATCACATCTCGTGTTATAGGAATGATCTCAGGTTTGGTATTAGAAGCATTGGGATATCACATCTCATGATATCGGAAGGATCTCAGGTTTGGTATTAGAAGCATTGAGATATCACATCTCATGCTATAGGAAGGGTCTCAGGATTGGAATGGGAAGGATTTGGATATCACATTTCATGCTATAGGAAGGCTCTCAGGTTTGGTATAAGCATTGAGATATCACATCTCATGCTATAGGAAGGGTCTCAGGATTGGAATGGGAAGGAGTTGGATATCACACCTCATGTTATAGGAAGGATCTCAGATTTGGTATTAGAAGCATTGAGACATCACATCTCATGCTATAGGAAGGGTCTCAGGATTGGAATGGGAAGGAGTTGGATATCACATTTCATGTTAGAGGAAGGATCTCAGGTTTGGTATTAGAGGCATTGAGATATCACATCTCATGCTATAGGAAGGGTCTCAGGATTGGAATGGGAAGGACTTGGATATCACATCTCATGCTATAGGAAGGGTCTCAGGTTTGGTATAAGCATTGAGATATCACATCTCATGCTACAGGAAGGGTCTCAGGATTGGAATGGGAAGGAGTTGGATATCACATCTCATGTTATAGGAAGGATCTCAGATTTGGTATTAGAAGCATTGAGACATCACATCTCATGCAATAGGAAGGGTCTCAGGATTGGAATGGGAAGGAGTTGGATATCACATCTCATGTTATAGGAAGGGTCTCAGGATTGGAATGGGAAGGACTTCGATATCACATCTCATGTTATAGGAAGGGTCTCAGGTTTGGTATTAGAAGCATTGAGATATCACATCTCATGCTATAGGAAGGGTCTCAGGATTGGAATGGGAAGGAGTTGGATATCACATCTCATGCTATAGGAAGGGTCTCAGGTTTGGTATAAGCATTGAGATATCACATATCATGCTATAGGAAGGGTCTCAGGATTGGAATGGGAAGGAGTTGTATATGACATCTCATGCCATAGGAAGGGTCTCAGGTTTGGTATAAGCATTGAGATATCACATCTCTGCTATCGGAAGGGTCTCAGGATTGGAATGGGAAGGAGTTGGATATCCCATCTTATGTTATAGGAAGGGTCTCAGGTTTGGTATTAGAAGCATTGAGATATCACATCTCATGCTATAGGAAGGGTCTCAGGATTGGAATGGGAAGGACTTGAATATCACATCTCATGCTATATGGAGGCTCTCACGTTTGGAAAGGGAAGGAGTTGGATATCACATTTCATGTTAGAGGTAGGATCTCAGGTTTGGTATTAGAGGCATTGAATATCACATCTCATGCTATCAGAAGGGTCTCAGGATTGGAATGGGAAGGAGTTGGATATCACATCTCATGCTAAAGGGAGGGTCTCAGGTTTGGAAGGGGAAGGATTTGGATATCACATCTCGTGTTATAGGAATGATCTCAGGTTTGGTATTAGAAGCATTGGGATATCACATCTCATGATATCGGAAGGATCTCAGGTTTGGTATTAGAAGCATTGAGATATCACATCTCATGCTATAGGAAGGGTCTCAGGATTGGAATGGGAAGGATTTGGATATCACATTTCATGCTATAGGAAGGCTCTCAGGTTTGGTATAAGCATTGAGATATCACATCTCATGCTATAGGAAGGGTCTCAGGATTGGAATGGGAAGGAGTTGGATATCACACCTCATGTTATAGGAAGGATCTCAGATTTGGTATTAGAAGCATTGAGACATCACATCTCATGCTATAGGAAGGGTCTCAGGATTGGAATGGGAAGGAGTTGGATATCACATTTCATGTTAGAGGAAGGATCTCAGGTTTGGTATTAGAGGCATTGAGATATCACATCTCATGCTATAGGAAGGGTCTCAGGATTGGAATGGGAAGGACTTGGATATCACATCTCATGCTATAGGAAGGGTCTCAGGTTTGGTATAAGCATTGAGATATCACATCTCATGCTACAGGAAGGGTCTCAGGATTGGAATGGGAAGGAGTTGGATATCACATCTCATGTTATAGGAAGGATCTCAGATTTGGTATTAGAAGCATTGAGACATCACATCTCATGCAATAGGAAGGGTCTCAGGATTGGAATGGGAAGGAGTTGGATATCACATCTCATGTTATAGGAAGGGTCTCAGGATTGGAATGGGAAGGACTTCGATATCACATCTCATGTTATAGGAAGGCTCCCAGGTTTGGAAGGGGAAGGAGTTGGATATCACATTTCATGTTAGAGGTAGGATCTCAGGTTTGGTATTAGAAGCATTGAGATATAACATCTCATGCTATCAGAAGGGTCTCAGGATTGGAATGGGAAGGAGTTGGATATCACATCTCATGCTAAAGGGAGGGTCTCAGGTTTGGAAGGGGAAGGATTTGGATATCACATCTCGTGTTATAGGAAGGATCTCAGGTTTGGTATTAGAAGAATTAAATATCACATCTCATGCTATTGGAAGAATCTCAGGTTTGGTATTAGAAGCATTGAGATATCACATCTCATGCTATCAGAACGGTCTCAGGATTGGAATGGGAAGGAGTTGGATATCACATCTCATGCTAAAGGGAGGGCCTCTGGTTTGGAAGGGGAAGGATTTGGATATCACATCTCATGTTATAGGAAGGATCTCAGGTTTGTTATTAGAAGCATTGAGATATCACATCTCATGCTATAGGAAGGGTCTCAGGATTGGAATGGGAAGGAGTTGGATATCACATCTCATGCTATAGGAAGGGTCTCAGGAATGGAATGGGAAGGAGTTTTATATGACATCTCATACCATAGGAAGGATCTCAGGTTTGGTATTAGAAGCATTGAGACATCACATCTCATGTTATAGGAAGGGTCTCAGGATTGGAATGGGAAGGAGTTGGATATCACATCTCATGCTATAGGAAGGCTCTCAGGTTTGGTATAAGCATTGAGATATCACATCTCATGCTATAGGAAGGGTCTCAGGATTGGAATGGGAAGGAGTTGGATATCACATCTCATGTTATAGGAAGGATCTCAGATTTGGTATTAGAAGCATTGAGACATCACATCTCATGCTATAGGAAGGGTCTCAGGATTGGATTGGGAAGGAGTTGGATATCACATTTCATGTTAGAGGTAGGATCTCAGGTTTGGTATTAGAGGCATTGAGATATAACATCTCATGCTATCAGAAGGGTCTCAGGATTGGACTGGGAAGGAGTTGGATATCACATCTCATGCTAAAGGGAGGGTCTCAGGAATGGAATGGGAAGGAGTTTTATATGACATCTCATACCATAGGAAGGATCTCAGGTTTGGTATTAGAAGCATTGAGACATCACATCTCATGTTATAGGAAGGGTCTCAGGATTGGAATGGGAAGGAGTTGGATATCACATCTCATGCTATAGGAAGGATCTCAGATTTGGTATTAGAAGCATTGAGACATCACATCTCATGCTATAGGAAGGGTCTCAGGATTGGATTGGGAAGGAGTTGGATATCACATTTCATGTTAGAGGTAGGATCTCAGGTTTGGTATTAGAGGCATTGAGATATAACATCTCATGCTATCAGAAGGGTCTCAGGATTGGACTGGGAAGGAGTTGGATATCACATCTCATGCTAAAGGGAGGGTCTCAGGTTTGGAAGGGGAAGGATTTTGATATCACATCTCATGTTATGGGAAGGATCTCACGTTTGGTATTAGAAGCATTGAGATATCACATCTCATGCTATCGGAAGGATCTAATGTTTGGTATTAGAGGGATTGAGATATCACATCTCATGCTATCGGAAGGGTATCAGGATTGGATTTGGAAGTAGTTGGATATCCCATCTCATGCTAAAGGGAGGGTCTCAGGTTTGGAAGGGGAAGGATTTGGATATCACATCTCGTGTTATAGGAAGGATCTCAGGTTTGGTATTAGAAGAATTGAAATATCACATCTCATGCTATCGGAAGGATCTCAGGTTTGGTATTAGAAGCATTGAGATATCACATCTCATGCTATCAGAACGGTCTCAGGATTGGAATGGAAAGGAGTTGGATATCACATCTCATGCTAAAGGGAGGGTCTCTGGTTTGGAAGGGGAAGGATTTGGATATCACATCTCATGTTATAGGAAGGATCTCAGGTTTGGTATTAGAAGCATTGAGATATCACATCTCATGCTATAGGAAGGGTCTCAGGTTTGGAATGGGAAGGAATTGGATATCACATCTCATGTCATAGGAAGGATCTCAGGTTTGGTATTAGAAGCATTGAGATATCAAATCTCATGCTATAGGAATGGTCTCAGGATTGGAATGGGAAGGAGTTGGATATTACATTCTTGCTATAGAAAGGGTCTCATGTTTGTAATGGGAAGGAGTTGGATATCACATATGCTATAGGAAGGTCTCAGGTTTGGAACGGGAAGGAGTTGGATATCACATCTCATGTTAGAGGAAGGGTCTCAGGTTTGGAATAAGCATTGAGATATCACATCTCTGCTATCGGAAGTGTCTCAGGATTAAAATGGGAAGGAGTTGGATATCCCATCTCATGTTATAGGACAGGTCTCAGGTTTGGTATTAGAATCATTGAGATATCACATCTCATGCTGTAGGAAGTGTTTAAGGATTGGAATGGGAAGGACTTGGATATCACATCTCATGCTATAGGTAGGCTCTCAGGTTTGGAAAGGGAAGGAGTTGGATATCACATTTCATGTTAGAGGAAGGATCTCAGGTTTGGTATTATAGGCATTGAGATATCACATCTCATGCTATAGGAAGGGTCTCAGGATTGGAATGGGAGGGATTTGGATATCACATCTCATGCTATAGGAAGGGTCTCAGGTTTGGTATAAGCATTGAGATATCACATCTCATGCTATAGGAAGGGTCTCAGGATTGGAATGGGAAGGAGTTGGATATCACATCTCATGCTATAGGTAGGCTCTCAGGTTTGGAAAGGGAAGGATTTGGATATCACATTTCATGTTAGAGGAAGGATCTCAGGTTTGGTATTAGAGGCATTGAGATATCACATCTCATGCTATAGGAAAGGTCTCAGGATTGGAATGGGAAGGACTTGGATATCACATCTCATGCTATAGGAAGGGTCTCAGGTTTGGTATAAGCATTGAGATATCACGTCTCATGCTACAGGAAGGGTCTCAGGATTGGAATGGGAAGGAGTTGGATATCACATCTCATGTTATAGGAAGGATCTCAGATTTGGTATTAGAAGCATTGAGACATCACATCTCATGCAATAGGAAGGGTCTCAGGATTGGAATGGGAAGGAGTTGGATATCACATCTCATGTTATAGGAAGGGTCTCAGGATTGGAATGGGAAGGACTTCGATATCACATCTCATGTTATAGGAAGGCTCCCAGGTTTGGAAGGGGAAGGAGTTGGATATCACATTTCATGTTAGAGGTAGGATCTCAGGTTTGGTATTAGAAGCATTGAGATATAACATCTCATGCTATCAGAAGGGTCTCAGGATTGGAATGGGAAGGAGTTGGATATCACATCTCATGCTAAAGGGAGGGTCTCAGGTTTGGAAGGGGAAGGATTTGGATATCACATCTCGTGTTATAGGAAGGATCTCAGGTTTGGTATTAGAAGAATTAAATATCACATCTCATGCTATTGGAAGAATCTCAGGTTTGGTATTAGAAGCATTGAGATATCACATCTCATGCTATCAGAACGGTCTCAGGATTGGAATGGGAAGGAGTTGGATATCACATCTCATGCTAAAGGGAGGGCCTCTGGTTTGGAAGGGGAAGGATTTGGATATCACATCTCATGTTATAGGAAGGATCTCAGGTTTGTTATTAGAAGCATTGAGATATCACATCTCATGCTATAGGAAGGGTCTCAGGATTGGAATGGGAAGGAGTTGGATATCACATCTCATGCTATAGGAAGGGTCTCAGGAATGGAATGGGAAGGAGTTTTATATGACATCTCATACCATAGGAAGGATCTCAGGTTTGGTATTAGAAGCATTGAGACATCACATCTCATGTTATAGGAAGGGTCTCAGGATTGGAATGGGAAGGAGTTGGATATCACATCTCATGCTATAGGAAGGCTCTCAGGTTTGGTATAAGCATTGAGATATCACATCTCATGCTATAGGAAGGGTCTCAGGATTGGAATGGGAAGGAGTTGGATATCACATCTCATGTTATAGGAAGGATCTCAGATTTGGTATTAGAAGCATTGAGACATCACATCTCATGCTATAGGAAGGGTCTCAGGATTGGATTGGGAAGGAGTTGGATATCACATCTCATGTTATAGGAAGGGTCTCAGGATTGGAATGGGAAGGACTTCGATATCACATCTCATGTTATAGGAAGGCTCCCAGGTTTAGAAGGGGAAGGAGTTGGATATCACATTTCATGTTAGAGGTAGGATCTCAGGTTTGGTATTAGAGGCATTGAGATATAACATCTCATGCTATCAGAAGGGTCTCAGGATTGGACTGGGAAGGAGTTGGATATCACATCTCATGCTAAAGGGAGGGTCTCAGGTTTGGAAGGGGAAGGATTTTGATATCACATCTCATGTTATGGGAAGGATCTCACGTTTGGTATTAGAAGCATTGAGATATCACATCTCATGCTATCGGAAGGATCTAATGTTTGGTATTAGAGGGATTGAGATATCACATCTCATGCTATCGGAAGGGTATCAGGATTGGATTTGGAAGTAGTTGGATATCCCATCTCATGCTAAAGGGAGGGTCTCAGGTTTGGAAGGGGAAGGATTTGGATATCACATCTCGTGTTATAGGAAGGATCTCAGGTTTGGTATTAGAAGAATTGAAATATCACATCTCATGCTATCGGAAGGATCTCAGGTTTGGTATTAGAAGCATTGAGATATCACATCTCATGCTATCAGAACGGTCTCAGGATTGGAATGGAAAGGAGTTGGATATCACATCTCATGCTAAAGGGAGGGTCTCTGGTTTGGAAGGGGAAGGATTTGGATATCACATCTCATGTTATAGGAAGGATCTCAGGTTTGGTATTAGAAGCATTGAGATATCACATCTCATGCTATAGGAAGGGTCTCAGGTTTGGAATGGGAAGGAATTGGATATCACATCTCATGTCATAGGAAGGATCTCAGGTTTGGTATTAGAAGCATTGAGATATCAAATCTCATGCTATAGGAATGGTCTCAGGATTGGAATGGGAAGGAGTTGGATATTACATTCTTGCTATAGAAAGGGTCTCATGTTTGTAATGGGAAGGAGTTGGATATCACATATGCTATAGGAAGGTCTCAGGTTTGGAAAGGGAAGGAGTTGGATATCACATCTCATGTTAGAGGAAGGGTCTCAGGTTTGGAATAAGCATTGAGATATCACATCTCTGCTATCGGAAGTGTCTCAGGATTAAAATGGGAAGGAGTTGGATATCCCATCTCATGTTATAGGACAGGTCTCAGGTTTGGTATTAGAATCATTGAGATATCACATCTCATGCTGTAGGAAGTGTTTAAGGATTGGAATGGGAAGGACTTGGATATCACATCTCATGCTATAGGTAGGCTCTCAGGTTTGGAAAGGGAAGGAGTTGGATATCACATTTCATGTTAGAGGAAGGATCTCAGGTTTGGTATTATAGGCATTGAGATATCACATCTCATGCTATAGGAAGGGTCTCAGGATTGGAATGGGAGGGATTTGGATATCACATCTCATGCTATAGGAAGGGTCTCAGGTTTGGTATAAGCATTGAGATATCACATCTCATGCTATAGGAAGGGTCTCAGGATTGGAATGGGAAGGAGTTGAATATCACATCTCATGCTATAGGTAGGCTCTCAGGTTTGGAAAGGGAAGGATTTGGATATCACATTTCATGTTAGAGGAAGGATCTCAGGTTTGGTATTAGAGGCATTGAGATATCACATCTCATGCTATAGGAAAGGTCTCAGGATTGGAATGGGAAGGATTTGGATATCACATCTCATGCTATAGGAAGGGTCTCAGGTTTGGTATAAGCATTGAGATATCACATCTCATGCTATAGGAAGGGTCTCAGGATTGGAATGGGAAGGATTTGGATATCACATCTCATGCTATAGGAAGGGTCTCAGGTTTGGTATAAGCATTGAGATATCACATCTCATGCTATAGGAAGGGTCTCAGGATTGGAATGGGAAGGAATTGGATATCACATCTCATGTTATAGGAAGGGTCTCAGGATTGGAATGGGAAGGACTTTGATATCACATCTCATGTTATAGGAAGGCTCCAAGGTTTGGAAGGGGAAGGAGTTGGATATCACATTTCATGTTAGAGGTAGGATCTCAGGTTTGGTATTAGAGGCATTGAGATATAACATCTCATTCTATCAGAAGGGTCTCAGGATTGGAATGGGAAGGAGTTGGATATCACATCTCATGCTAAAGGGAGGGTCTCAGGTTTGTAAGGGGAAGGATTTGGATATCACATCTCGTGTTATAGGAAGGATCTCAGGTTTGGTATTAGAAGAATTGAAATATCACATCTCATGCTATAGGAAGGCTCTCAGGTTTGGAAGGGGAAGGAGTTGGATATCACATTTCATGTTAGAGGTAGGATCTCAGGTTTGGTATTAGAGGCATTGAGATATCACATCTCATGCTATCAGAAGGGTCTCAGGATTGGAATGGGAAGGAGTTGGATATCACATCTCATGCTAAAGGGAGGGTCTCAGGTTTGGAAGGCGAAGGATTTGGATATCACATTTCGTGTTATAGGAATGATCTCAGGTTTGGTATTAGAAGCATTGAGATATCACATCTCATGCTATCGGAAGGATCTCAGGTTTGGTATTAGAAGCATTGAGATATCAAATCTCATGCTATAGGAAGGGTCTCAGGATTGGAATGGGAAGGAGTTGGATATCACATCTCATGCTATAGGAAGGGTCTCAGGATTGGAATGGTAAGGAGTTTTATATGACATCTCATGCCATAGGAAGGATCTCAGGTCTGATATTAGAAGCATTGAGACATCACATCTCATGTTATAGGAAGGGTCTCAGGATTGGAATGGGAAGAAGTTGGATATCACATCTCATGCTATAGGAAGGGTCTCAGGTTTGGTATAAGCATTGAGATATCACATCTCATACTATAGGAAGGGTCTCAGGATTGGAATGGGAAGGAGTTGTATATGACATCTCATGCCATAGGAAGGGTCTTAGGTTTGGTATAAGCATTGAGATATCACATCTCTGCTATCGGAAGGGTCTCAGGATTGGAACGGGAAGGAGTTGGATATCCCATCTCATGTTATAGGAAGGGTCTCAGGTTTGGTATTAGAAGCATTGAGATATCACATCTCATGCTATAGGAAGGGTCTCAGGATTGGAATGGGAAGGAGTTGGATATCACATCTCATGCTATAGGAAGGTTCTCAGGTTTGCAACGGGAAGGAGTTGGATATCACATCTCATGTTATAGGAAGGGTCTCAGGTTTGGTATAAGAATTGAGATATCACATCTCTGCTATAGAAAGTGTCTCAGTATTGGGATGGGAAGAAGTTGAATATCACATCTCATGCTATAGGAAGGGTCTCAGGTTTGGAACGGGAAGGAGTTGGATATCCCAACTCATGTTATAGGACGGGTCTCAGGTTTGGTATTAGAAGCATTGAGATATCACATCACATGCTGTAGGAAGGGTCTCAGGTTTGGAATGGGAAGGAATTGGATATCACATCTCATGTCATAGGAAGGATCTCAGGTTTGGTATTAGAAGCATTGAGATATCACATCTCATGCTATAGGAATGGTCTCAGGATTGGAATGGTAAGGAGTTGGATATTACATTCTTGCTATAGGAAGGGTCTCAGGTTTGGAACGGGAAGGAGTTGGATATCACATCTCATGTTATAGGAAGGGTCTCAGGTTTGGTATAAGCATTGAGATATCACATCTCTGCTATCGGAAGTGTCTCAGGATTGAAATGGGATGGAGTTGGATATCCCATCTCATGTTATAGGACGGGTCTCAGGTTTGGTATTAGAATCATTGAGATATGACATCTCATGCTGTAGGAAGTGTCTAAGGATTGGAATGGGAAGGACTTGGATATAACATCTCATGCTATTGGGAGGCTCTCAGGTTTGGAAAGGGAAGGAGTTGGATATCACATTTCATGTTAGAGGAAGGATCTCAGGTTTGGTATTAGAGGCACTGAGATATCACATCTCATGCTATAGGAAGGGTCTCAGGATTGGAATGGGAAGGATTTGGATATCACATCTCATGCTATAGGAAGGGTCTCAGGTTTGGTATAAGCATTGAGATATCACATCTCATGCTATAGGAAGGGTCTCAGGATTGGAATGGGAAGGAGTTGGATATCACATCTCATGCTATAGGTAGGCTCTCAGGTTTGGAAAGGGAAGGAGTTGGATATCACATTTCATGTTAGAGGAAGGATTTCAGGTTTGGTATTAGAGGCATTGAGATATCACATCTCATGCTATAGGAAGGGTCTCAGGATTGGAATGGGAAGGATTTGGATATCACATCTCATGCTATAGGAAGGGTCTCAGGTTTGGTATAAGCATTGAGATATCACATCTCATGCTATAGGAAGGGTCTCAGGATTGGAATGGGAAGGAGTTGGATATCACATCTCATGCCATAGGAAGGGTCTCAGGTTTGGTATAAGCATTGAGATATCACATCTCTGCAATCGGAAGGGTCTCAGGATTGGAATGGGAAGGAGTTGTATATCCCATCTCATGTTATAGGAAGGGTCTCAGGTTTGGTATTAGAAGCATTGAGATATCACATCTCATGCTATAGGAAGGGTCTCAGGATTGGAATGGTAAGGACTTGGATATCACATCTCATGCTATAGGGAGGGTGTCAAGTTTGATATCAGAAGCATTGAGATAACAAATCTCATGATATCGGAAGGGTCTCAGGATTGGAATGGGAAGGTGTTGGATATCACATCTCATGATAAAGTAAGGGTCTAAGGTTTGGAAGGGGAAGGATTTGGATTTCACATCTCATGTTATAGGAAGGGTCTCAGGATTGGAATGGGAAGGAGTTTGATATCGCATCTCATGCCATAGTATGGGTCTCAGGTTTGGTAGAAGCATTGAGATATCAAGTCTCATGGTATAGGAAGGGTCTCAGAATTGGAAAGGGAAGGAGTTGGATATCACATCTCAAGCTATAGGAAGGGTCTCAGGATTGGAATGGGAAGGAGTTTGATATCAGATCTCATGTCATAGTATGGGTCTCAGGTTTGGTAGAAGCATTGGGATATCACATCTCATGCTATCGGAAGGGTATCAGGATTTGATTTGGAAGGAGTTGGATATCCCATCTCATGCTATAGGAAGGCTCTCAGGTTGGAATCGGAAGGAGTTGGATATCACATCTCATGTTATAGGAAGGGTCTCCGGATTGGAATGAGAAGGACTTGGATATCACATCTCATGCTATAGGAAGGCTCTCAGGTTTGGAAAGGGCAGGAGTTGGATATCACATTTCATGTTAGAGGTAGGATCTCAGGTTTGGTATTAGAGGCATTGAGATATCACATCTCATGCTATCAGAAGGGTCTCAGGATTGGAATGGGAACGAGTTGGATATCAAATCTCATGCTAAAGGGAAGGTCTCAGGTTTGGAAGGGGAAGGATTTGGATATCACATCTCATGTTATAGGAAGGATCTCAGGTTTGGTATTAGAAGCAATGAGATATCACATCTCGTGCTATCGGAAGGATCTCAGGTTTGGTATTAGAGGCATTGAGATATCACATCTCATGCTATCGGAAGGGTCTCAGGATTGGAATGGGAAGGAGTTGGATATCACATCTCATGCTATAGGAAGGTTCTCAGGTTTGGAACGGGAAGGAGTTGGATATCACATCTCATGTTATAGGAAGGGTCTCAGGTTTGGTATTAGAAGCATTGAGATATCACATCACATGCTGTAGGAAGGGTCTCAGGTTTGGAATGGGAAGGAATTGGATATCACATCTCATGTCATAGGAAGGATCTCAGGTTTGGTATTAGAAGCATTGAGATATCACATCTCATGCTATAGGAATGGTCTCAGGATTGGAATGGTAAGGAGTTGGATATTACATTCTTGCTATAGGAAGGGTCTCATGTTTGGAATGGGAAGGAGTTGGATATAACATATGCTATTGGAAGGGTCTCAGGTTTGGAACGGGAAGGAGTTGGATATCACATCTCATGTTATAGGAAGGGTCTCATGTTTGGTATAAGCATTGAGATATCACATCTCTGCTATCGGAAGTGTCTCAGGATTGAAATGGGAAGGAGTTGGATATCCCATCTCATGTTATAGGACGGGTCTCAGGTTTGGTATTAGAATCATTGAGATATCACATCTCATGCTGTAGGAAGTGTCTAAGGATTGGAATGGGAAGGACTTGGATATCACATCTCACGCTATAGGTAGGCTCTCAGGTTTGGAAAGGGAAGGAGTTGGATATCACATTTCATGTTAGAGGAAGGATCTCAGGTTTGGTATTAAAGGCATTGAGATATCTCATCTCATGTTATAGGAAGGGTCTCAGGATTGGAATGGGAAGGAGTTGGATATCACATCTCATGCTATAGGAAGGGTCTCAGGTTTGGTATAAGCATTCAGATATCACATATCATGCTATAGGAAGGGTCTCAGGATTGGAATGGGAAGGAGTTGTATATGACATCTCATGCCATAGGAAGGGTCTCAGGTTTGGTATAAGCATTGAGATATCACATCTCTGCTATCGGAAGGGTCTCAGGATTGGAATGGGAAGGAGTTGGATATCCCATCTTATGTTATAGGAAGGGTCTCAGGTTTGGTATTAGAAGCATTGAGATATCACATCTCATGCTATAGGAAGGGTCTCAGGATTGGAATGGGAAGGACTTGAATATCACATCTCATGCTATATGGAGGCTCTCACGTTTGGAAAGAGAAGGAGTTGGATATCACATTTCATGTTAGAGGTAGGATCTCGGGTTTGGTATTAGAAGCATTGAATATCACATCTCATGCTATCAGAAGGGTCTCAGGATTGGAATGGGAAGGAGTTGGATATCACATCTCATGCTAAAGGGAGGGTCTCAGGTTTGGAAGGGGAAGGATTTGGATATCACATCTCGTGTTATAGGAATGATCTCAGGTTTGGTATTAGAAGCATTGAGATACACATCTCATGATATCGGAAGGATCTCAGGTTTGGTATTAGAAGCATTGAGATATCACATCTCATGCTATAGGAAGGGTCTCAGGATTGGAATGGGAAGAAGTTGGATATCACATCTCATGCTATAGGAAGGGTCTCAGGTTTGGTATAAGCATTGAGATATCACATCTCATACTATAGGAAGGGTCTCAGGATTGGAATGGGAAGGAGTTGTATATGACATCTCATGCCATAGGAAGGGTCTCAGGTTTGGTATAAGCATTGAGATATCACATCTCTGCTATCGGAAGGGTCTCAGGATTGGAACGGGAAGGAGTTGGATATCCCATCTCATGTTATAGGAAGGGTCTCAGGTTTGGTATTAGAAGCATTGAGATATCACATCTCATGCTATAGGAAGGGTCTCAGGATTGGAATGGGAAGGAGTTGGATATCACATCTCATGCTATAGGAAGGCTCTCAGGTTTGGAAGGGGAAGGAGTTGGATATCCCATTTCATGTTAGAGGTAGGATCTCAGGTTTGGTATTAGAGGCATTGAGATATCACATCTCATGCTATCAGAAGGGTCTCAGGATTGGAATGGGAAGGAGTTGGATATCACATCTCATGCTAAAGGGAGGGTCTCAGGTTTGGAAGGCGAAGGATTTGGATATCACATCTTGTGTTATAGGAATGATCTCAGGTTTGGTATTAGAAGCATTGAGATATCACATCTCATGCTATCGGAAGGATCTCAGGTTTGGTATTAGAAGCATTGAGATATCAAATCTCATGCTATAGGAAGGGTCTCAGGATTGGAATGGGAAGGAGTTGGATATCACATCTCATGCTATAGGAAGGGTCTCAGGATTGGAATGGTAAGGAGTTTTATATGACATCTCATGCCATAGGAAGGATCTCAGGTCTGATATTAGAAGCACTGAGACATCACATCTCATGTTATAGGAAGGGTCTCAGGATTGGAATGGGAAGAAGTTGGATATCACATCTCATGCTATAGGAAGGGTCTCAGGTTTGGTATAAGCATTGAGATATCACATCTCATACTATAGGAAGGGTCTCAGGATTGGAATGGGAAGGAGTTGTATATGACATCTCATGCCATAGGAAGGGTCTCAGGTTTGGTATAAGCATTGAGATATCACATCTCTGCTATCGGAAGGGTCTCAGGATTGGAACGGGAAGGAGTTGGATATCCCATCTCATGTTATAGGAAGGGTCTCAGGTTTGGTATTAGAAGCATTGAGATATCACATCTCATGCTATAGGAAGGGTCTCAGGATTGGAATGGGAAGGAGTTGGATATCACATCTCATGCTATAGGAAGGTTCTCAGGTTTGCAACGGGAAGGAGTTGGATATCACATCTCATGTTATAGGAAGGGTCTCAGGTTTGGTATAAGAATTGAGATATCACATCTCTGCTATAGAAAGTGTCTCAGTATTGGGATGGGAAGAAGTTGAATATCACATCTCATGCTATAGGAAGGGTCTCAGGTTTGGAACGGGAAGGAGTTGGATATCCCAACTCATGTTATAGGACGGGTCTCAGGTTTGGTATTAGAAGCATTGAGATATCACATCACATGCTGTAGGAAGGGTCTCAGGTTTGGAATGGGAAGGAATTGGATATCACATCTCATGTCATAGGAAGGATCTCAGGTTTGGTATTAGAAGCATTGAGTTATCACATCTCATGCTATAGGAATGGTCTCAGGATTGGAATGGTAAGGAGTTGGATATTACATTCTTGCTATAAGAAGGGTCTCAGGTTTGGAACGGGAAGGAGTTGGATATCACATCTCATGTTATAGGAAGGGTCTCAGGTTTGGTATAAGCATTGAGATATCACATCTCTGCTATCGGAAGTGTCTCAGGATTGAAATGGGATGGAGTTGGATATCCCATCTCATGTTATAGGACGGGTCTCAGGTTTGGTATTAGAATCATTGAGATATGACATCTCATGCTGTAGGAAGTGTCTAAGGATTGGAATGGGAAGGACTTGGATATAACATCTCATGCTATTGGGAGGCTCTCAGGTTTGGAAAGGGAAGGAGTTGGATATCACATTTCATGTTAGAGGAAGGATCTCAGGTTTGGTATTAGAGGCATTGAGATATCACATCTCATGCTATAGGAAGGGTCTCAGGATTGGAATGGGAAGGATTTGGATATCACATCTCATGCTATAGGAAGGGTCTCAGGTTTGGTATAAGCATTGAGATATCACATCTCATGCTATAGGAAGGGTCTCAGGATTGGAATGGGAAGGAGTTGGATATCACATCTCATGCTATAGGTAGGCTCTCAGGTTTGGAAAGGGAAGGAGTTGGATATCACATTTCATGTTAGAGGAAGGATTTCAGGTTTGGTATTAGAGGCATTGAGATATCACATCTCATGCTATAGGAAGGGTCTCAGGATTGGAATGGGAAGGATTTGGATATCACATCTCATGCTATAGGAAGGGTCTCAGGTTTGGTATAAGCATTGAGATATCACATCTCATGCTATAGGAAGGGTCTCAGGATTGGAATGGGAAGGAGTTGGATATCACATCTCATGCCATAGGAAGGGTCTCAGGTTTGGTATAAGCATTGAGATATCACATCTCTGCAATCGGAAGGGTCTCAGGATTGGAATGGGAAGGAGTTGTACATCCCATCTCATGTTATAGGAAGGGTCTCAGGTTTGGTATTAGAAGCATTGAGATATCACATCTCATGCTATAGGAAGGGTCTCAGGATTGGAATGGTAAGGACTTGGATATCACATCTCATGCTATAGGGAGGGTGTCAAGTTTGATATCAGAAGCATTGAGATAACAAATCTCATGATATCGGAAGGGTCTCAGGATTGGAATGGGAAGGTGTTGGATATCACATCTCATGATAAAGTAAGGGTCTAAGGTTTGGAAGGGGAAGGATTTGGATTTCACATCTCATGTTATAGGAAGGGTCTCAGGATTGGAATGGGAAGGAGTTTGATATCGCATCTCATGCCATAGTATGGGTCTCAGGTTTGGTAGAAGCATTGAGATATCAAGTCTCATGGTATAGGAAGGGTCTCAGAATTGGAAAGGGAAGGAGTTGGATATCACATCTCAAGCTATAGGAAGGGTCTCAGGATTGGAATGGGAAGGAGTTTGATATCAGATCTCATGTCATAGTATGGGTCTCAGGTTTGGTAGAAGCATTGGGATATCACATCTCATGCTATCGGAAGGGTATCAGGATTGGATTTGGAAGGAGTTGGATATCCCATCTCATGCTATAGGAAGGCTCTCAGGTTGGAATCGGAAGGAGTTGGATATCACATCTCATGTTATAGGAAGGGTCTCCGGATTGGAATGAGAAGGACTTGGATATCACATCTCATGCTATAGGAAGGCTCTCAGGTTTGGAAAGGGCAGGAGTTGGATATCACATTTCATGTTAGAGGTAGGATCTCAGGTTTGGTATTAGAGGCATTGAGATATCACATCTCATGCTATCAGAAGGGTCTCAGGATTGGAATGGGAACGAGTTGGATATCAAATCTCATGCTAAAGGGAAGGTCTCAGGTTTGGAAGGGGAAGGATTTGGATATCACATCTCATGTTATAGGAAGGATCTCAGGTTTGGTATTAGAAGCAATGAGATATCACATCTCGTGCTATCGGAAGGATCTCATGTTTGGTATTAGAGGCATTGAGATATCACATCTCATGCTATCGGAAGGGTCTCAGGATTGGAATGGGAAGGAGTTGGATATCACATCTCATGCTATAGGAAGGTTCTCAGGTTTGGAACGGGAAGGAGTTGGATATCACATCTCATGCCATAGGAAGGATCTCAGGTTTGGTATTAGAAGCATTGAGATATCACATCACATGCTGTAGGAAGGGTCTCAGGTTTGGAATGGGAAGGAATTGGATATCACATCTCATGTCATAGGAAGGATCTCAGGTTTGGTATTAGAAGCATTGAGATATCACATCTCATGCTATAGGAATGGTCTCAGGATTGGAATGGTAAGGAGTTGGATATTACATTCTTGCTATAGGAAGGGTCTCATGTTTGGAATGGGAAGGAGTTGGATATAACATATGCTATTGGAAGGGTCTCAGGTTTGGAACGGGAAGGAGTTGGATATCACATCTCATGTTATAGGAAGGGTCTCAGGTTTGGTATAAGCATTGAGATATCACATCTCTGCTATCGGAAGTGTCTCAGGATTGAAATGGGAAGGAGTTGGATATCCCATCTCATGTTATAGGACGGGTCTCAGGTTTGGTATTAGAATCATTGAGATATCACATCTCATGCTGTAGGAAGTGTCTAAGGATTGGAATGGGAAGGACTTGGATATCACATCTCACGCTATAGGTAGGCTCTCAGGTTTGGAACGGGAAGGAGTTGGATATCACATTTCATGTTAGAGGAAGGATCTCAGGTTTGGTATTAAAGGCATTGAGATATCTCATCTCATGTTATAGGAAGGGTCTCAGGATTGGAATGGGAAGGAGTTGGATATCACATCTCATGCTATAGGAAGGGTCTCAGGTTTGGTATAAGCATTGAGATATCACATATCATGCTATAGGAAGGGTCTCAGGATTGGAATGGGAAGGAGTTGTATATGACATCTCATGCCATAGGAAGGGTCTCAGGTTTGGTATAAGCATTGAGATATCACATCTCTGCTATCGGAAGGGTCTCAGGATTGGAATGGGAAGGAGTTGGATATCCCATCTTATGTTATAGGAAGGGTCTCAGGTTTGGTATTAGAAGCATTGAGATATCACATCTCATGCTATAGGAAGGGTCTCAGGATTGGAATGGGAAGGACTTGAATATCACATCTCATGCTATATGGAGGCTCTCACGTTTGGAAAGAGAAGGAGTTGGATATCACATTTCATGTTAGAGGTAGGATCTCAGGTTTGGTATTAGAAGCATTGAATATCACATCTCATGCTATCAGAAGGGTCTCAGGATTGGAATGGGAAGGAGTTGGATATCACATCTCATGCTAAAGGGAGGGTCTCAGGTTTGGAAGGGGAAGGATTTGGATATCACATCTCGTGTTATAGGAATGATCTCAGGTTTGGTATTAGAAGCATTGAGATATCACATCTCATGATATCGGAAGGATCTCAGGTTTGGTATTAGAAGCATTGAGATATCACATCTCATGCTATAGGAAGGGTCTCAGGATTGGAATGGGAAGGATTTGGATATCACATTTCATGCTATAGGAAGGGTCTCAGGTTTGGTATAAGCATTGAGATATCATATCTCATGCTATAGGAAGGGTCTCAGGATTGGAATGGGAAGGAGTTGGATATCACACCTCATGTTATAGGAAGGATCTCAGATTTGGTATTAGAAGCATTGAGACATCACATCTCATGCTATAGGAAGGGTCTCAGGATTGGAATGGGAAGGAGTTGGATATCACATTTCATGTTAGAGGAAGGATCTCAGGTTTGGTATTAGAGGCATTGAGATATCACATCTCATGCAATAGGAAGGGTCTCAGGATTGGAATGGGAAGGAGTTGGATATCACATCTCATGTTATAGGAAGGGTCTCAGGATTGGAATGGGAAGGACTTCGATATCACATCTCATGTTATAGGAAGGCTCCCAGGTTTGGAAGGGGAAGGAGTTGGATATCACATTTCATGTTAGAGGAAGGATCTCAGGTTTGGTATTAGAGGCATTGAGATATAACATCTCATGCTATCAGAAGGGTCTCAGGATTGGAATGGGCAGGAGTTGGATATCACATCTCATGCTAAAGGGAGGGTCTCAGGTTTGGAAGGGGAAGGAGTTGGATATCACATCTCCTGTTATAGGAAGGATCTCAGGTTTGGTATTAGAAGAATTAAATATCACATCTCATGCTATTGGAAGAATCTCAGGTTTGGTATTAGAAGCATTGAGATATCACATCACATGCTATCAGAACGGTCTCAGGATTGGAATGGGAAGGAGTTGGATATCACATCTCATGCTAAAGGGAGGGCCTCTGGTTTGGAAGGGGAAGGATTTGGATATCACATCTCATGTTATAGGAAGGATCTCAGGTTTGTTATTAGAAGCATTGAGATATCACATCTCATGCTATAGGAAGGGTCTCAGGATTGGAATGGGAAGGAGTTCGATATCACATCTCATGCTATAGGAAGGGTCTCAGGAATGGAATGGGAAGGAGTTTTATATGACATCTCATGCCATAGGAAGGATCTCAGGTTTGGTATTAGAAGCATTGAGACATCACATCTCATGTTATAGGAAGTGTCTCAGGATTGGAATGGGAAGGAGTTGGATATCACATCTCATGCTATAGGAAGGGTCTCAGGTTTGGTATAAGCATTGAGATATCACATCTCATGCTATAGGAAGGGTCTCAGGATTGGAATGGGAAGGAGTTGGATATCACATCTCATGTTATAGGAAGGATCTCAGATTTGGTATTAGAAGCATTGAGACATCACATCTCATGCTATAGGAAGGGTCTCAGGATTGGAATGGGAAGGAGTTGGATATCACATCTCATGTTATAGGAAGGGTCTCAGGATTGGAATGGGAAGGACTTCGATATCACATCTCATGTTATAGGAAGGCTCCCAGGTTTGGAAGGGGAAGGAGTTGGATATCACATTTCATGTTAGAGGTAGGATCTCAGGTTTGGTATTAGAGGCATTGAGATATAACATCTCATGCTATCAGAAGGGTCTCAGGATTGGACTGGGAAGGAGTTGGATATCACATCTCATGCTAAAGGGAGGGCCTCAGGTTTGGAAGGGGAAGGATTTTGATATCACATCTCATGTTATGGGAAGGATCTCACGTTTGGTATTAGAAGCATTGAGATATCACATCTCATGCTATCGGAAGGATCTCAGGTTTGGTATTAGAGCGATTGAGATATCACATCTCATGCTATCGGAAGGGTATCAGGATTGGATTTGGAAGTAGTTGGAAATCCCATCTCATGCTAAAGGGAGGGTCTCAGGCTTGGAAGGGGAAGGATTTGGATATCACATCTCGTGTTATAGGAAGGATCTCAGGTTTGGTATTAGAAGAATTGAAATATCACATCTCATGCTATCGGAAGGATCTCAGGTTTATATTAGAAGCATTGAGATATCACATCTCATGCTATCAGAACGGTCTCAGGATTTTAATGGAAAGGAGTTGGATATCACATCTCATGCTAAAGGGAGGGTCTCTGGTTTGGAAGGGGAAGGATTTGGATATCACATCTCATGTTATAGGAAGGATCTCAGGTTTGGTATTAGAAGCATTGAGATATCACATCTCATGCTATAGGAAGGGTCTCAGGTTTGGAATGGGAAGGAATTGGATATCACATCTCATGTCATAGGAAGGATCTCAGGTTTGGTATTAGAAGCATTGAGATATCACATCTCATGCTATAGGAATGGTCTCAGGATTGGAATGGGAAGGAGTTGGATATGACATTCTTGCTATAGAAAGGGTCTCATGTTTGTAATGGGAAGGAGTTGGATATCACATATGCTATAGGAAGGGTCTCAGGTTTGGAACGGGAAGGTGTTGGATATCACATCTCATGTTAGAGGAAGGGTCTCAGGTTTGGAATAAGCATTGAGATATCACATCTCTGCTATCGGAAGTGTCTCAGGATTGAAATGGGAAGGAGTTGGATATCCCATCTCATGTTATAGTGCGGGTCTCAGGTTTGGTATTAGAATCATTCAGATATCACATCTCATGCTGTAGGAAGTGTCTAAGGATTGGAATGGGAAGGACTTGGATATCACATCTCATGCTATAGGTAGGCTCTCAGGTTTGGAAAGGGAAGGAGTTGGATATCACATTTCATGTTAGAGGAAGGATCTCAGGTTTGGTATTATAGGCATTGAGATATCACATCTCATGCTATAGGAAGGGTCTCAGGATTGGAATGGGAGGGATTTGGATATCACATCTCATGCTATAGGAAGGGTCTCAGGTTTGGTATAAGCATTGAGATATCACATCTCATGCTATAGGAAGGGTCTCAGGATTGGAATGGGAAGGAGTTGGATATCACATCTCATGCTATAGGTAGGCTCTCAGGTTTGGAAAGGGAAGGATTTGGATATCACATTTCATGTTAGAGGAAGGATCTCAGGTTTGGTATTAGAGGCATTGAGATATCACATCTCATGCCATAGGAAGGGTCTCAGGATTGGAATGGGAAGGATTTGGATATCACATCTCATGCTATAGGAAGGGTCTCAGGTTTGTTATAAGCATTGAGATATCACATCTCATGCTATAGGAAGGGTCTCAGGATTGGAATGGGAAGGAGTTGGATATCACATCTCATGTTATAGGAAGGATCTCAGATTTGGTATTAGAAGCATTGAGACATCACATCTCATGCTATAGGAAGGGTCTCAGGATTGGAATGGGAAGGAATTGGATATCACATCTCATGTTATAGGAAGGGTCTCAGGATTGGAATGGGAAGGACTTTGATATCACATCTCATGTTATAGGAAGGCTCCAAGGTTTGGAAGGGGAAGGAGTTGGATATCACATTTCATGTTAGAGGTAGGATCTCAGGTTTGGTATTAGAGGCATTGAGATATAACATCTCATGCTATCAGAAAGGTCTCAGGATTGGAATGGGAAGGAGTTGGATATCACATCTCATGCTAAAGGGAGGGTCTCAGGTTTGTAAGGGGAAGGATTTGGATATCACATCTCGTGTTATAGGAAGGATCTCAGGTTTGGTATTAGAAGAATTGAAATATTACATCTCATGCTATCGGAAGGATCTCAGGTTTGGAATGGGAAGGATTTGGATATCACATCTCATGCTATAGGAAGGGTCTCAGGTTTGGTATAAGCATTGAGATTTCACATCTCATGCTATAGAAAGGGCCTCAGGATTGGAATGGGAAGGACTTGGATATCACATCTCACGCTATAGGTAGGCTCTCAGGTTTGGAAAGGGAAGGAGTTGAATATCACATTTCATGTTAGAGGAAGGATCTCAGGTTCGGTATTAGAGGCATTGAGATATCACATCTCATGTTATAGGAAGGGTCTCAGGATTGGAATGGGAAGGAGTTGGATATCACATCTCATGCTATAGGAAGGGTCTCAGGTTTGGTATAAGCATTAAGATATCACATATCATGCTATAGGAAGGGTCGCAGGATTGGAATGGGAAGGAGTTGTATATGACATCTCATGCCATAGGAAGGGTCTCAGGTTTGGTATAAGCATTGAGATATCACATCTCTGCTATCGGAAGGGTCTCAGGATTGGAATGGGAAGGAGTTGGATATCCCATCTTATGTTATAGGAAGGGTCTCAGGTTTGGTATTAGAAGCATTGAGATATCACATCTCATGCTATAGGAAGGGTCTCAGGATTGGAATGGGAAGGAGTTGGATATCACATCTCATGCTATAGGAAGGGTCTCAGGTTTGGTATAAGCATTGAGATATCACATATCATGCTATAGGAAGGGTCGCAGGATTGGAATGGGAAGGAGTTGTATATGACATCTCATGCCATAGGAAGGGTCTCAGGTTTGGTATAAGCATTGAGATATCACATCTCTGCTATCGGAAGGGTCTCAGGATTGGAATGGGAAGGAGTTGGATATCCCATCTTATGTTATAGGAAGGGTCTCAGGTTTGGTATTAGAAGCATTGAGATATCACATCTCATGCTATAGGAAGGGTCTCAGGATTGGAATGGGAAGGACTTGAATATCACATCTCATGCTATATGGAGGATCTCACGTTTGGAAAGGGAAGGAGTTGGATATCACATTTCATGTTAGAGGTAGGATCTCAGGTTTGGTATTAGAGGCATTGAATATCACATCTCATGCTATCAGAAGGGTCTCAGGATTGGAATGGGAAGGAGTTGGATATCACATCTCATGCTAAAGGGAGGGTCTCAGGTTTGGAAGGGGAAGGATTTGGATATCACATCTCGTGTTATAGGAATGATCTCAGGTTTGGTATTAGAAGCATTGGGATATCACATCTCATGATATCGGAAGGATCTCAGGTTTGGTATTAGAAGCATTGAGATATCACATCTCATGCTATAGGAAGGGTCTCAGGATTGGAATGGGAAGGAGTTGGATATCACACCTCATGTTATAGGAAGGATCTCAGATTTGGTATTAGAAGCATTGAGACATCACATCTCATGCTATAGGAAGGGTCTCAGGATTGGAATGGGAAGGAGTTGGATATCACATCTCATGCTATAGGAAGGGTCTCAGGTTTGGTATAAGCATTGAGATATCACATATCATGCTATAGGAAGGGTCGCAGGATTGGAATGGGAAGGAGTTGTAAATGACATCTCATGCCATAGGAAGGGTCTCAGGTTTGGTATAAGCATTGAGATATCACATCTCTGCTATCGGAAGGGTCTCAGGATTGGAATGGGAAGGAGTTGGATATCCCATCTTATGTTATAGGAAGGGTCTCAGGTTTGGTATTAGAAGCATTGAGATATCACATCTCATGCTATAGGAAGGGTCTCAGGATTGGAATGGGAAGGAGTTGGATATCACATCTCATGCTATAGGAAGGGTCTCAGGTTTGGTATAAGCATTGAGATATCACATATCATGCTATAGGAAGGGTCTCAGGATTGGAATGGGAAGGAGTTGTATATGACATCTCATGCCATAGGAAGGGTCTCAGGTTTGGTATAAGCATTGAGATATCACATCTCTGCTATCGGAAGGGTCTCAGGATTGGAATGGGAAGGAGTTGGATATCCCATCTTATGTTATAGGAAGGGTCTCAGGTTTGGTATTAGAAGCATTGAGATATCACATCTCATGCTATAGGAAGGGTCTCAGGATTGGAATGGGAAGGACTTGAATATCACATCTCATGCTATATGGAGGCTCTCACGTTTGGAAAGGGAAGGAGTTGGATATCACATTTCATGTTAGAGGTAGGATCTCAGGTTTGGTATTAGAGGCATTGAATATCACATCTCATGCTATCAGAAGGGTCTCAGGATTGGAATGGGAAGGAGTTGGATATCACATCTCATGCTAAAGGGAGGGTCTCAGGTTTGGAAGGGGAAGGATTTGGATATCACATCTCGTGTTATAGGAATGATCTCAGGTTTGGTATTAGAAGCATTGGGATATCACATCTCATGATATCGGAAGGATCTCAGGTTTGGTATTAGAAGCATTGAGATATCACATCTCATGCTATAGGAAGGGTCTCAGGATTGGAATGGGAAGGATTTGGATATCACATTTCATGCTATAGGAAGGCTCTCAGGTTTGGTATAAGCATTGAGATATCACATCTCATGCTATAGGAAGGGTCTCAGGATTGGAATGGGAAGGAGTTGGATATCACACCTCATGTTATAGGAAGGATCTCAGATTTGGTATTAGAAGCATTGAGACATCACATCTCATGCTATAGGAAGGGTCTCAGGATTGGAATGGGAAGGAGTTGGATATCACATTTCATGTTAGAGGAAGGATCTCAGGTTTGGTATTAGAGGCATTGAGATATCACATCTCATGCTATAGGAAGGGTCTCAGGATTGGAATGGGAAGGACTTGGATATCACATCTCATGCTATAGGAAGGGTCTCAGGTTTGGTATAAGCATTGAGATATCACATCTCATGCTACAGGAAGGGTCTCAGGATTGGAATGGGAAGGAGTTGGATATCACATCTCATGTTATAGGAAGGATCTCAGATTTGGTATTAGAAGCATTGAGACATCACATCTCATGCAATAGGAAGGGTCTCAGGATTGGAATGGGAAGGAGTTGGATATCACATCTCATGTTATAGGAAGGGTCTCAGGATTGGAATGGGAAGGACTTCGATATCACATCTCATGTTATAGGAAGGGTCTCAGGTTTGGTATTAGAAGCATTGAGATATCACATCTCATGCTATAGGAAGGGTCTCAGGATTGGAATGGGAAGGAGTTGGATATCACATCTCATGCTATAGGAAGGGTCTCAGGTTTGGTATAAGCATTGAGATATCACATATCATGCTATAGGAAGGGTCTCAGGATTGGAATGGGAAGGAGTTGTATATGACATCTCATGCCATAGGAAGGGTCTCAGGTTTGGTATAAGCATTGAGATATCACATCTCTGCTATCGGAAGGGTCTCAGGATTGGAATGGGAAGGAGTTGGATATCCCATCTTATGTTATAGGAAGGGTCTCAGGTTTGGTATTAGAAGCATTGAGATATCACATCTCATGCTATAGGAAGGGTCTCAGGATTGGAATGGGAAGGACTTGAATATCACATCTCATGCTATATGGAGGCTCTCACGTTTGGAAAGGGAAGGAGTTGGATATCACATTTCATGTTAGAGGTAGGATCTCAGGTTTGGTATTAGAGGCATTGAATATCACATCTCATGCTATCAGAAGGGTCTCAGGATTGGAATGGGAAGGAGTTGGATATCACATCTCATGCTAAAGGGAGGGTCTCAGGTTTGGAAGGGGAAGGATTTGGATATCACATCTCGTGTTATAGGAATGATCTCAGGTTTGGTATTAGAAGCATTGGGATATCACATCTCATGATATCGGAAGGATCTCAGGTTTGGTATTAGAAGCATTGAGATATCACATCTCATGCTATAGGAAGGGTCTCAGGATTGGAATGGGAAGGATTTGGATATCACATTTCATGCTATAGGAAGGCTCTCAGGTTTGGTATAAGCATTGAGATATCACATCTCATGCTATAGGAAGGGTCTCAGGATTGGAATGGGAAGGAGTTGGATATCACACCTCATGTTATAGGAAGGATCTCAGATTTGGTATTAGAAGCATTGAGACATCACATCTCATGCTATAGGAAGGGTCTCAGGATTGGAATGGGAAGGAGTTGGATATCACATTTCATGTTAGAGGAAGGATCTCAGGTTTGGTATTAGAGGCATTGAGATATCACATCTCATGCTATAGGAAGGGTCTCAGGATTGGAATGGGAAGGACTTGGATATCACATCTCATGCTATAGGAAGGGTCTCAGGTTTGGTATAAGCATTGAGATATCACATCTCATGCTACAGGAAGGGTCTCAGGATTGGAATGGGAAGGAGTTGGATATCACATCTCATGTTATAGGAAGGATCTCAGATTTGGTATTAGAAGCATTGAGACATCACATCTCATGCAATAGGAAGGGTCTCAGGATTGGAATGGGAAGGAGTTGGATATCACATCTCATGTTATAGGAAGGGTCTCAGGATTGGAATGGGAAGGACTTCGATATCACATCTCATGTTATAGGAAGGCTCCCAGGTTTGGAAGGGGAAGGAGTTGGATATCACATTTCATGTTAGAGGTAGGATCTCAGGTTTGGTATTAGAAGCATTGAGATATAACATCTCATGCTATCAGAAGGGTCTCAGGATTGGAATGGGAAGGAGTTGGATATCACATCTCATGCTAAAGGGAGGGTCTCAGGTTTGGAAGGGGAAGGATTTGGATATCACATCTCGTGTTATAGGAAGGATCTCAGGTTTGGTATTAGAAGAATTAAATATCACATCTCATGCTATTGGAAGAATCTCAGGTTTGGTATTAGAAGCATTGAGATATCACATCTCATGCTATCAGAACGGTCTCAGGATTGGAATGGGAAGGAGTTGGATATCACATCTCATGCTAAAGGGAGGGCCTCTGGTTTGGAAGGGGAAGGATTTGGATATCACATCTCATGTTATAGGAAGGATCTCAGGTTTGTTATTAGAAGCATTGAGATATCACATCTCATGCTATAGGAAGGGTCTCAGGATTGGAATGGGAAGGAGTTGGATATCACATCTCATGCTATAGGAAGGGTCTCAGGAATGGAATGGGAAGGAGTTTTATATGACATCTCATACCATAGGAAGGATCTCAGGTTTGGTATTAGAAGCATTGAGACATCACATCTCATGTTATAGGAAGGGTCTCAGGATTGGAATGGGAAGGAGTTGGATATCACATCTCATGCTATAGGAAGGCTCTCAGGTTTGGTATAAGCATTGAGATATCACATCTCATGCTATAGGAAGGGTCTCAGGATTGGAATGGGAAGGAGTTGGATATCACATCTCATGTTATAGGAAGGATCTCAGATTTGGTATTAGAAGCATTGAGACATCACATCTCATGCTATAGGAAGGGTCTCAGGATTGGATTGGGAAGGAGTTGGATATCACATTTCATGTTAGAGGTAGGATCTCAGGTTTGGTATTAGAGGCATTGAGATATAACATCTCATGCTATCAGAAGGGTCTCAGGATTGGACTGGGAAGGAGTTGGATATCACATCTCATGCTAAAGGGAGGGTCTCAGGAATGGAATGGGAAGGAGTTTTATATGACATCTCATACCATAGGAAGGATCTCAGGTTTGGTATTAGAAGCATTGAGACATCACATCTCATGTTATAGGAAGGGTCTCAGGATTGGAATGGGAAGGAGTTGGATATCACATCTCATGCTATAGGAAGGATCTCAGATTTGGTATTAGAAGCATTGAGACATCACATCTCATGCTATAGGAAGGGTCTCAGGATTGGATTGGGAAGGAGTTGGATATCACATTTCATGTTAGAGGTAGGATCTCAGGTTTGGTATTAGAGGCATTGAGATATAACATCTCATGCTATCAGAAGGGTCTCAGGATTGGACTGGGAAGGAGTTGGATATCACATCTCATGCTAAAGGGAGGGTCTCAGGTTTGGAAGGGGAAGGATTTTGATATCACATCTCATGTTATGGGAAGGATCTCACGTTTGGTATTAGAAGCATTGAGATATCACATCTCATGCTATCGGAAGGATCTAATGTTTGGTATTAGAGGGATTGAGATATCACATCTCATGCTATCGGAAGGGTATCAGGATTGGATTTGGAAGTAGTTGGATATCCCATCTCATGCTAAAGGGAGGGTCTCAGGTTTGGAAGGGGAAGGATTTGGATATCACATCTCGTGTTATAGGAAGGATCTCAGGTTTGGTATTAGAAGAATTGAAATATCACATCTCATGCTATCGGAAGGATCTCAGGTTTGGTATTAGAAGCATTGAGATATCACATCTCATGCTATCAGAACGGTCTCAGGATTGGAATGGAAAGGAGTTGGATATCACATCTCATGCTAAAGGGAGGGTCTCTGGTTTGGAAGGGGAAGGATTTGGATATCACATCTCATGTTATAGGAAGGATCTCAGGTTTGGTATTAGAAGCATTGAGATATCACATCTCATGCTATAGGAAGGGTCTCAGGTTTGGAATGGGAAGGAATTGGATATCACATCTCATGTCATAGGAAGGATCTCAGGTTTGGTATTAGAAGCATTGAGATATCAAATCTCATGCTATAGGAATGGTCTCAGGATTGGAATGGGAAGGAGTTGGATATTACATTCTTGCTATAGAAAGGGTCTCATGTTTGTAATGGGAAGGAGTTGGATATCACATATGCTATAGGAAGGTCTCAGGTTTGGAACGGGAAGGAGTTGGATATCACATCTCATGTTAGAGGAAGGGTCTCAGGTTTGGAATAAGCATTGAGATATCACATCTCTGCTATCGGAAGTGTCTCAGGATTAAAATGGGAAGGAGTTGGATATCCCATCTCATGTTATAGGACAGGTCTCAGGTTTGGTATTAGAATCATTGAGATATCACATCTCATGCTGTAGGAAGTGTTTAAGGATTGGAATGGGAAGGACTTGGATATCACATCTCATGCTATAGGTAGGCTCTCAGGTTTGGAAAGGGAAGGAGTTGGATATCACATTTCATGTTAGAGGAAGGATCTCAGGTTTGGTATTATAGGCATTGAGATATCACATCTCATGCTATAGGAAGGGTCTCAGGATTGGAATGGGAGGGATTTGGATATCACATCTCATGCTATAGGAAGGGTCTCAGGTTTGGTATAAGCATTGAGATATCACATCTCATGCTATAGGAAGGGTCTCAGGATTGGAATGGGAAGGAGTTGGATATCACATCTCATGCTATAGGTAGGCTCTCAGGTTTGGAAAGGGAAGGATTTGGATATCACATTTCATGTTAGAGGAAGGATCTCAGGTTTGGTATTAGAGGCATTGAGATATCACATCTCATGCTATAGGAAAGGTCTCAGGATTGGAATGGGAAGGACTTGGATATCACATCTCATGCTATAGGAAGGGTCTCAGGTTTGGTATAAGCATTGAGATATCACGTCTCATGCTACAGGAAGGGTCTCAGGATTGGAATGGGAAGGAGTTGGATATCACATCTCATGTTATAGGAAGGATCTCAGATTTGGTATTAGAAGCATTGAGACATCACATCTCATGCAATAGGAAGGGTCTCAGGATTGGAATGGGAAGGAGTTGGATATCACATCTCATGTTATAGGAAGGGTCTCAGGATTGGAATGGGAAGGACTTCGATATCACATCTCATGTTATAGGAAGGCTCCCAGGTTTGGAAGGGGAAGGAGTTGGATATCACATTTCATGTTAGAGGTAGGATCTCAGGTTTGGTATTAGAAGCATTGAGATATAACATCTCATGCTATCAGAAGGGTCTCAGGATTGGAATGGGAAGGAGTTGGATATCACATCTCATGCTAAAGGGAGGGTCTCAGGTTTGGAAGGGGAAGGATTTGGATATCACATCTCGTGTTATAGGAAGGATCTCAGGTTTGGTATTAGAAGAATTAAATATCACATCTCATGCTATTGGAAGAATCTCAGGTTTGGTATTAGAAGCATTGAGATATCACATCTCATGCTATCAGAACGGTCTCAGGATTGGAATGGGAAGGAGTTGGATATCACATCTCATGCTAAAGGGAGGGCCTCTGGTTTGGAAGGGGAAGGATTTGGATATCACATCTCATGTTATAGGAAGGATCTCAGGTTTGTTATTAGAAGCATTGAGATATCACATCTCATGCTATAGGAAGGGTCTCAGGATTGGAATGGGAAGGAGTTGGATATCACATCTCATGCTATAGGAAGGGTCTCAGGAATGGAATGGGAAGGAGTTTTATATGACATCTCATACCATAGGAAGGATCTCAGGTTTGGTATTAGAAGCATTGAGACATCACATCTCATGTTATAGGAAGGGTCTCAGGATTGGAATGGGAAGGAGTTGGATATCACATCTCATGCTATAGGAAGGCTCTCAGGTTTGGTATAAGCATTGAGATATCACATCTCATGCTATAGGAAGGGTCTCAGGATTGGAATGGGAAGGAGTTGGATATCACATCTCATGTTATAGGAAGGATCTCAGATTTGGTATTAGAAGCATTGAGACATCACATCTCATGCTATAGGAAGGGTCTCAGGATTGGATTGGGAAGGAGTTGGATATCACATCTCATGTTATAGGAAGGGTCTCAGGATTGGAATGGGAAGGACTTCGATATCACATCTCATGTTATAGGAAGGCTCCCAGGTTTAGAAGGGGAAGGAGTTGGATATCACATTTCATGTTAGAGGTAGGATCTCAGGTTTGGTATTAGAGGCATTGAGATATAACATCTCATGCTATCAGAAGGGTCTCAGGATTGGACTGGGAAGGAGTTGGATATCACATCTCATGCTAAAGGGAGGGTCTCAGGTTTGGAAGGGGAAGGATTTTGATATCACATCTCATGTTATGGGAAGGATCTCACGTTTGGTATTAGAAGCATTGAGATATCACATCTCATGCTATCGGAAGGATCTAATGTTTGGTATTAGAGGGATTGAGATATCACATCTCATGCTATCGGAAGGGTATCAGGATTGGATTTGGAAGTAGTTGGATATCCCATCTCATGCTAAAGGGAGGGTCTCAGGTTTGGAAGGGGAAGGATTTGGATATCACATCTCGTGTTATAGGAAGGATCTCAGGTTTGGTATTAGAAGAATTGAAATATCACATCTCATGCTATCGGAAGGATCTCAGGTTTGGTATTAGAAGCATTGAGATATCACATCTCATGCTATCAGAACGGTCTCAGGATTGGAATGGAAAGGAGTTGGATATCACATCTCATGCTAAAGGGAGGGTCTCTGGTTTGGAAGGGGAAGGATTTGGATATCACATCTCATGTTATAGGAAGGATCTCAGGTTTGGTATTAGAAGCATTGAGATATCACATCTCATGCTATAGGAAGGGTCTCAGGTTTGGAATGGGAAGGAATTGGATATCACATCTCATGTCATAGGAAGGATCTCAGGTTTGGTATTAGAAGCATTGAGATATCAAATCTCATGCTATAGGAATGGTCTCAGGATTGGAATGGGAAGGAGTTGGATATTACATTCTTGCTATAGAAAGGGTCTCATGTTTGTAATGGGAAGGAGTTGGATATCACATATGCTATAGGAAGGTCTCAGGTTTGGAAAGGGAAGGAGTTGGATATCACATCTCATGTTAGAGGAAGGGTCTCAGGTTTGGAATAAGCATTGAGATATCACATCTCTGCTATCGGAAGTGTCTCAGGATTAAAATGGGAAGGAGTTGGATATCCCATCTCATGTTATAGGACAGGTCTCAGGTTTGGTATTAGAATCATTGAGATATCACATCTCATGCTGTAGGAAGTGTTTAAGGATTGGAATGGGAAGGACTTGGATATCACATCTCATGCTATAGGTAGGCTCTCAGGTTTGGAAAGGGAAGGAGTTGGATATCACATTTCATGTTAGAGGAAGGATCTCAGGTTTGGTATTATAGGCATTGAGATATCACATCTCATGCTATAGGAAGGGTCTCAGGATTGGAATGGGAGGGATTTGGATATCACATCTCATGCTATAGGAAGGGTCTCAGGTTTGGTATAAGCATTGAGATATCACATCTCATGCTATAGGAAGGGTCTCAGGATTGGAATGGGAAGGAGTTGAATATCACATCTCATGCTATAGGTAGGCTCTCAGGTTTGGAAAGGGAAGGATTTGGATATCACATTTCATGTTAGAGGAAGGATCTCAGGTTTGGTATTAGAGGCATTGAGATATCACATCTCATGCTATAGGAAAGGTCTCAGGATTGGAATGGGAAGGATTTGGATATCACATCTCATGCTATAGGAAGGGTCTCAGGTTTGGTATAAGCATTGAGATATCACATCTCATGCTATAGGAAGGGTCTCAGGATTGGAATGGGAAGGATTTGGATATCACATCTCATGCTATAGGAAGGGTCTCAGGTTTGGTATAAGCATTGAGATATCACATCTCATGCTATAGGAAGGGTCTCAGGATTGGAATGGGAAGGAATTGGATATCACATCTCATGTTATAGGAAGGGTCTCAGGATTGGAATGGGAAGGACTTTGATATCACATCTCATGTTATAGGAAGGCTCCAAGGTTTGGAAGGGGAAGGAGTTGGATATCACATTTCATGTTAGAGGTAGGATCTCAGGTTTGGTATTAGAGGCATTGAGATATAACATCTCATTCTATCAGAAGGGTCTCAGGATTGGAATGGGAAGGAGTTGGATATCACATCTCATGCTAAAGGGAGGGTCTCAGGTTTGTAAGGGGAAGGATTTGGATATCACATCTCGTGTTATAGGAAGGATCTCAGGTTTGGTATTAGAAGAATTGAAATATCACATCTCATGCTATAGGAAGGCTCTCAGGTTTGGAAGGGGAAGGAGTTGGATATCACATTTCATGTTAGAGGTAGGATCTCAGGTTTGGTATTAGAGGCATTGAGATATCACATCTCATGCTATCAGAAGGGTCTCAGGATTGGAATGGGAAGGAGTTGGATATCACATCTCATGCTAAAGGGAGGGTCTCAGGTTTGGAAGGCGAAGGATTTGGATATCACATTTCGTGTTATAGGAATGATCTCAGGTTTGGTATTAGAAGCATTGAGATATCACATCTCATGCTATCGGAAGGATCTCAGGTTTGGTATTAGAAGCATTGAGATATCAAATCTCATGCTATAGGAAGGGTCTCAGGATTGGAATGGGAAGGAGTTGGATATCACATCTCATGCTATAGGAAGGGTCTCAGGATTGGAATGGTAAGGAGTTTTATATGACATCTCATGCCATAGGAAGGATCTCAGGTCTGATATTAGAAGCATTGAGACATCACATCTCATGTTATAGGAAGGGTCTCAGGATTGGAATGGGAAGAAGTTGGATATCACATCTCATGCTATAGGAAGGGTCTCAGGTTTGGTATAAGCATTGAGATATCACATCTCATACTATAGGAAGGGTCTCAGGATTGGAATGGGAAGGAGTTGTATATGACATCTCATGCCATAGGAAGGGTCTTAGGTTTGGTATAAGCATTGAGATATCACATCTCTGCTATCGGAAGGGTCTCAGGATTGGAACGGGAAGGAGTTGGATATCCCATCTCATGTTATAGGAAGGGTCTCAGGTTTGGTATTAGAAGCATTGAGATATCACATCTCATGCTATAGGAAGGGTCTCAGGATTGGAATGGGAAGGAGTTGGATATCACATCTCATGCTATAGGAAGGTTCTCAGGTTTGCAACGGGAAGGAGTTGGATATCACATCTCATGTTATAGGAAGGGTCTCAGGTTTGGTATAAGAATTGAGATATCACATCTCTGCTATAGAAAGTGTCTCAGTATTGGGATGGGAAGAAGTTGAATATCACATCTCATGCTATAGGAAGGGTCTCAGGTTTGGAACGGGAAGGAGTTGGATATCCCAACTCATGTTATAGGACGGGTCTCAGGTTTGGTATTAGAAGCATTGAGATATCACATCACATGCTGTAGGAAGGGTCTCAGGTTTGGAATGGGAAGGAATTGGATATCACATCTCATGTCATAGGAAGGATCTCAGGTTTGGTATTAGAAGCATTGAGATATCACATCTCATGCTATAGGAATGGTCTCAGGATTGGAATGGTAAGGAGTTGGATATTACATTCTTGCTATAGGAAGGGTCTCAGGTTTGGAACGGGAAGGAGTTGGATATCACATCTCATGTTATAGGAAGGGTCTCAGGTTTGGTATAAGCATTGAGATATCACATCTCTGCTATCGGAAGTGTCTCAGGATTGAAATGGGATGGAGTTGGATATCCCATCTCATGTTATAGGACGGGTCTCAGGTTTGGTATTAGAATCATTGAGATATGACATCTCATGCTGTAGGAAGTGTCTAAGGATTGGAATGGGAAGGACTTGGATATAACATCTCATGCTATTGGGAGGCTCTCAGGTTTGGAAAGGGAAGGAGTTGGATATCACATTTCATGTTAGAGGAAGGATCTCAGGTTTGGTATTAGAGGCACTGAGATATCACATCTCATGCTATAGGAAGGGTCTCAGGATTGGAATGGGAAGGATTTGGATATCACATCTCATGCTATAGGAAGGGTCTCAGGTTTGGTATAAGCATTGAGATATCACATCTCATGCTATAGGAAGGGTCTCAGGATTGGAATGGGAAGGAGTTGGATATCACATCTCATGCTATAGGTAGGCTCTCAGGTTTGGAAAGGGAAGGAGTTGGATATCACATTTCATGTTAGAGGAAGGATTTCAGGTTTGGTATTAGAGGCATTGAGATATCACATCTCATGCTATAGGAAGGGTCTCAGGATTGGAATGGGAAGGATTTGGATATCACATCTCATGCTATAGGAAGGGTCTCAGGTTTGGTATAAGCATTGAGATATCACATCTCATGCTATAGGAAGGGTCTCAGGATTGGAATGGGAAGGAGTTGGATATCACATCTCATGCCATAGGAAGGGTCTCAGGTTTGGTATAAGCATTGAGATATCACATCTCTGCAATCGGAAGGGTCTCAGGATTGGAATGGGAAGGAGTTGTATATCCCATCTCATGTTATAGGAAGGGTCTCAGGTTTGGTATTAGAAGCATTGAGATATCACATCTCATGCTATAGGAAGGGTCTCAGGATTGGAATGGTAAGGACTTGGATATCACATCTCATGCTATAGGGAGGGTGTCAAGTTTGATATCAGAAGCATTGAGATAACAAATCTCATGATATCGGAAGGGTCTCAGGATTGGAATGGGAAGGTGTTGGATATCACATCTCATGATAAAGTAAGGGTCTAAGGTTTGGAAGGGGAAGGATTTGGATTTCACATCTCATGTTATAGGAAGGGTCTCAGGATTGGAATGGGAAGGAGTTTGATATCGCATCTCATGCCATAGTATGGGTCTCAGGTTTGGTAGAAGCATTGAGATATCAAGTCTCATGGTATAGGAAGGGTCTCAGAATTGGAAAGGGAAGGAGTTGGATATCACATCTCAAGCTATAGGAAGGGTCTCAGGATTGGAATGGGAAGGAGTTTGATATCAGATCTCATGTCATAGTATGGGTCTCAGGTTTGGTAGAAGCATTGGGATATCACATCTCATGCTATCGGAAGGGTATCAGGATTTGATTTGGAAGGAGTTGGATATCCCATCTCATGCTATAGGAAGGCTCTCAGGTTGGAATCGGAAGGAGTTGGATATCACATCTCATGTTATAGGAAGGGTCTCCGGATTGGAATGAGAAGGACTTGGATATCACATCTCATGCTATAGGAAGGCTCTCAGGTTTGGAAAGGGCAGGAGTTGGATATCACATTTCATGTTAGAGGTAGGATCTCAGGTTTGGTATTAGAGGCATTGAGATATCACATCTCATGCTATCAGAAGGGTCTCAGGATTGGAATGGGAACGAGTTGGATATCAAATCTCATGCTAAAGGGAAGGTCTCAGGTTTGGAAGGGGAAGGATTTGGATATCACATCTCATGTTATAGGAAGGATCTCAGGTTTGGTATTAGAAGCAATGAGATATCACATCTCGTGCTATCGGAAGGATCTCAGGTTTGGTATTAGAGGCATTGAGATATCACATCTCATGCTATCGGAAGGGTCTCAGGATTGGAATGGGAAGGAGTTGGATATCACATCTCATGCTATAGGAAGGTTCTCAGGTTTGGAACGGGAAGGAGTTGGATATCACATCTCATGTTATAGGAAGGGTCTCAGGTTTGGTATTAGAAGCATTGAGATATCACATCACATGCTGTAGGAAGGGTCTCAGGTTTGGAATGGGAAGGAATTGGATATCACATCTCATGTCATAGGAAGGATCTCAGGTTTGGTATTAGAAGCATTGAGATATCACATCTCATGCTATAGGAATGGTCTCAGGATTGGAATGGTAAGGAGTTGGATATTACATTCTTGCTATAGGAAGGGTCTCATGTTTGGAATGGGAAGGAGTTGGATATAACATATGCTATTGGAAGGGTCTCAGGTTTGGAACGGGAAGGAGTTGGATATCACATCTCATGTTATAGGAAGGGTCTCATGTTTGGTATAAGCATTGAGATATCACATCTCTGCTATCGGAAGTGTCTCAGGATTGAAATGGGAAGGAGTTGGATATCCCATCTCATGTTATAGGACGGGTCTCAGGTTTGGTATTAGAATCATTGAGATATCACATCTCATGCTGTAGGAAGTGTCTAAGGATTGGAATGGGAAGGACTTGGATATCACATCTCACGCTATAGGTAGGCTCTCAGGTTTGGAAAGGGAAGGAGTTGGATATCACATTTCATGTTAGAGGAAGGATCTCAGGTTTGGTATTAAAGGCATTGAGATATCTCATCTCATGTTATAGGAAGGGTCTCAGGATTGGAATGGGAAGGAGTTGGATATCACATCTCATGCTATAGGAAGGGTCTCAGGTTTGGTATAAGCATTCAGATATCACATATCATGCTATAGGAAGGGTCTCAGGATTGGAATGGGAAGGAGTTGTATATGACATCTCATGCCATAGGAAGGGTCTCAGGTTTGGTATAAGCATTGAGATATCACATCTCTGCTATCGGAAGGGTCTCAGGATTGGAATGGGAAGGAGTTGGATATCCCATCTTATGTTATAGGAAGGGTCTCAGGTTTGGTATTAGAAGCATTGAGATATCACATCTCATGCTATAGGAAGGGTCTCAGGATTGGAATGGGAAGGACTTGAATATCACATCTCATGCTATATGGAGGCTCTCACGTTTGGAAAGAGAAGGAGTTGGATATCACATTTCATGTTAGAGGTAGGATCTCGGGTTTGGTATTAGAAGCATTGAATATCACATCTCATGCTATCAGAAGGGTCTCAGGATTGGAATGGGAAGGAGTTGGATATCACATCTCATGCTAAAGGGAGGGTCTCAGGTTTGGAAGGGGAAGGATTTGGATATCACATCTCGTGTTATAGGAATGATCTCAGGTTTGGTATTAGAAGCATTGAGATACACATCTCATGATATCGGAAGGATCTCAGGTTTGGTATTAGAAGCATTGAGATATCACATCTCATGCTATAGGAAGGGTCTCAGGATTGGAATGGGAAGGATTTGGATATCACATTTCATGCTATAGGAAGGGTCTCAGGTTTGGTATAAGCATTGAGATATCATATCTCATGCTATAGGAAGGGTCTCAGGATTGGAATGGGAAGGAGTTGGATATCACACCTCATGTTATAGGAAGGATCTCAGATTTGGTATTAGAAGCATTGAGACATCACATCTCATGCTATAGGAAGGGTCTCAGGATTGGAATGGGAAGGAGTTGGATATCACATTTCATGTTAGAGGAAGGATCTCAGGTTTGGTATTAGAGGCATTGAGATATCACATCTCATGCAATAGGAAGGGTCTCAGGATTGGAATGGGAAGGAGTTGGATATCACATCTCATGTTATAGGAAGGGTCTCAGGATTGGAATGGGAAGGACTTCGATATCACATCTCATGTTATAGGAAGGCTCCCAGGTTTGGAAGGGGAAGGAGTTGGATATCACATTTCATGTTATAGGAAGGATCTCAGGTTTGTTATTAGAAGCATTGAGATATCACATCTCATGCTATAGGAAGGGTCTCAGGATTGGAATGGGAAGGAGTTCGATATCACATCTCATGCTATAGGAAGGGTCTCAGGAATGGAATGGGAAGGAGTTTTATATGACATCTCATGCCATAGGAAAGATCTCAGGTTTGGTATTAGAAGCATTGAGACATCACATCTCATGTTATAGGAAGTGTCTCAGGATTGGAATGGGAAGGAGTTGGATATCACATCTCATGCTATAGGAAGGGTCTCAGGTTTGGTATAAGCATTGAGATATCACATCTCATGCTATAGGAAGGGTCTCAGGATTGGAATGGGAAGGAGTTGGATATCACATCTCATGTTATAGGAAGGATCTCAGATTTGGTATTAGAAGCATTGAGACATCACATCTCATGCTATAGGAAGGGTCTCAGGATTGGAATGGGAAGGAGTTGGATATCACATCTCATGTTATAGGAAGGGTCTCAGGATTGGAATGGGAAGGACTTCGATATCACATCTCATGTTATAGGAAGGCTCCCAGGTTTGGAAGGGGAAGGAGTTGGATATCACATTTCATGTTAGAGGTAGGATCTCAGGTTTGGTATTAGAGGCATTGAGATATAACATCTCATGCTATCAGAAGGGTCTCAGGATTGGACTGGGAAGGAGTTGGATATCACATCTCATGCTAAAGGGAGGGTCTCAGGTTTGGAAGGGGAAGGATTTTGATATCACATCTCATGTTATGGGAAGGATCTCACGTTTGGTATTAGAAGCATTGAGATATCACATCTCATGCTATCGGAAGGATCTCAGGTTTGGTATTAGAGCGATTGAGATATCACATCTCATGCTATCGGAAGGGTATCAGGATTTTATTTGGAAGTAGTTGGAAATCCCATCTCATGCTAAAGGGAGGGTCTCAGGCTTGGAAGGGGAAGGATTTGGATATCACATCTCGTGTTATAGGAAGGATCTCAGGTTTGGTATTAGAAGAATTGAAATATCACATCTCATGCTATCAGAAGGATCTCAGGTTTATATTAGAAGCATTGAGATATCACATCTCATGCTATCAGAACGGTCTCAGGACTTTAATGGAAAGGAGTTGGATATCACATCTCATGCTAAAGGGAGGGTCTCTGGTTTGGAAGGGGAAGGATTTGGATATCACATCTCATGTTATAGGAAGGATCTCGGGTTTGGTATTAGAAGCATTGAGATATCACATCTCATGCTATAGGAAGGGTCTCAGGTTTGGAATGGGAAGGAATTGGATATCACATCTCATGTCATAGGAAAGATCTCAGGTTTGGTATTAGAAGCATTGAGATATCACATCTCATGCTATAGGAATGGTCTCAGGATTGGAATGGGAAGGAGTTGGATATGACATTCTTGCCATAGAAAGGGTCTCATGTTTGTAATGGGAAGGAGTTGGGTATCACATATGCTATAGGAAGGGTCTCAGGTTTGGAACGGGAAGGTGTTGGCTATCACATGTCATGTTAGAGGAAGGGTCTCAGGTTTGGAATAAGCATTGAGATATCACATCTCTGCTATCGGAAGTGTCTCAGGATTGAAATGGGAAGGAGTTGGATATCCCATCTCATGTTATAGTGCGGGTCTCAGGTTTGGTATTAGAATCATTCAGATATCACATCTCATGCTGTAGGAAGTGTCTAAGGATTGGAATGGGAAGGACTTGGATATCACATCTCATGCTATAGGTAGGCTCTCAGGTTTGGAAAGGGAAGGAGTTGGATATCACATTTCATGTTAGAGGAAGGATCTCAGGTTTGGTATTATAGGCATTGAGATATCACATCTCATGCTATAGGAAGGGTCTCAGGATTGGAATGGGAGGGATTTGGATATCACATCTCATGCTATAGGAAGGGTCTCAGGTTTGGTATAAGCATTGAGATATCACATCTCATGCTATAGGAAGGGTCTCAGGATTGGAATGGGAAGGAGTTGGATATCACATCTCATGCTATAGGTAGGCTCTCAGGTTTGGAAAGGGAAGGATTTGGATATCACATTTCATGTTAGAGGAAGGATCTCAGGTTTGGTATTAGAGGCATTGAGATATCACATCTCATGCTATAGGAAGGGTCTCAGGATTGGAATGGGAAGGATTTGGATATCACATCTCATGCTATAGGAAGGGTCTCAGGTTTGTTATAAGCATTGAGATATCACATCTCATGCTATAGGAAGGGTCTCAGGATTGGAATGGGAAGGAGTTGGATATCACATCTCATGTTATAGGAAGGATCTCAGATTTGGTATTAGAAGCATTGATACATCACATCTCATGCTATAGGAAGGGTCTCAGGATTGGAATGGGAAGGAATTGGATATCACATCTCATGTTATAGGAAGGGTCTCAGGATTGGAATGGGAAGGACTTTGATATCACATCTCATGTTATAGGAAGGCTCCAAGGTTTGGAAGGGGAAGGAGTTGGATATCACATTTCATGTTAGAGGTAGGATCTCAGGTTTGGTATTAGAGGCATTGAGATATAACATCTCATGCTATCAGAAAGGTCTCAGGATTGGAATGGGAAGGAGTTGGATATCACATCTCATGCTAAAGGGAGGGTCTCAGGTTTGTAAGGGGAAGGATTTGGATATCACATCTCGTGTTATAGGAAGGATCTCAGGTTTGGTATTAGAAGAATTGAAATATTACATCTCATGCTATCGGAAGGATCTCAGGTTTGGAATGGGAAGGATTTGGATATCACATCTCATGCTATAGGAAGGGTCTCAGGTTTGGTATAAGCATTGAGATTTCACATCTCATGCTATAGAAAGGGTCTCAGGATTGGAATGGGAAGGACTTGGATATCACATCTCACGCTATAGGTAGGCTCTCAGGTTTGGAAAGGGAAGGAGTTGAATATCACATTTCATGTTAGAGGAAGGATCTCAGGTTTGGTATTAGAGGCATTGAGATATCACATCTCATGTTATAGGAAGGGTCTCAGGATTGGAATGGGAAGGAGTTGGATATCACATCTCATGCTATAGGAAGGGTCTCAGGTTTGGTATAAGCATTGAGATATCACATATCATGCTATAGGAAGGGTCGCAGGATTGGAATGGGAAGGAGTTGTATATGACATCTCATGCCATAGGAAGGGTCTCAGGTTTGGTATAAGCATTGAGATATCACATCTCTGCTATCGGAAGGGTCTCAGGATTGGAATGGGAAGGAGTTGGATATCCCATCTTATGTTATAGGAAGGGTCTCAGGTTTGGTATTAGAAGCATTGAGATATCACATCTCATGCTATAGGAAGGGTCTCAGGATTGGAATGGGAAGGAGTTGGATATCACATCTCATGCTATAGGAAGGGTCTCAGGTTTGGTATAAGCATTGAGATATCACATATCATGCTATAGGAAGGGTCGCAGGATTGGAATGGGAAGGAGTTGTATATGACATCTCATGCCATAGGAAGGGTCTCAGGTTTGGTATAAGCATTGAGATATCACATCTCTGCTATCGGAAGGGTCTCAGGATTGGAATGGGAAGGAGTTGGATATCCCATCTTATGTTATAGGAAGGGTCTCAGGTTTGGTATTAGAAGCATTGAGATATCACATCTCATGCTATAGGAAGGGTCTCAGGATTGGAATGGGAAGGACTTGAATATCACATCTCATGCTATATGGAGGCTCTCACGTTTGGAAAGGGAAGGAGTTGGATATCACATTTCATGTTAGAGGTAGGATCTCAGGTTTGGTATTAGAGGCATTGAATATCACATCTCATGCTATCAGAAGGGTCTCAGGATTGGAATGGGAAGGAGTTGGATATCACATCTCATGCTAAAGGGAGGGTCTCAGGTTTGGAAGGGGAAGGATTTGGATATCACATCTCGTGTTATAGGAATGATCTCAGGTTTGGTATTAGAAGCATTGGGATATCACATCTCATGATATCGGAAGGATCTCAGGTTTGGTATTAGAAGCATTGAGATATCACATCTCATGCTATAGGAAGGGTCTCAGGATTGGAATGGGAAGGATTTGGATATCACATTTCATGCTATAGGAAGGCTCTCAGGTTTGGTATAAGCATTGAGATATCACATCTCATGCTATAGGAAGGGTCTCAGGATTGGAATGGGAAGGAGTTGGATATCACACCTCATGTTATAGGAAGGATCTCAGATTTGGTATTAGAAGCATTGAGACATCACATCTCATGCTATAGGAAGGGTCTCAGGATTGGAATGGGAAGGAGTTGGATATCACATCTCATGCTATAGGAAGGGTCTCAGGTTTGGTATAAGCATTGAGATATCACATATCATGCTATAGGAAGGGTTGCAGGATTGGAATGGGAAGGAGTTGTATGTGACATCTCATGCCATAGGAAGGGTCTCAGGTTTGGTATAAGCATTGAGATATCACATCTCTGCTATCGGAAGGGTCTCAGGATTGGAATGGGAAGGAGTTGGATATCCCATCTTATGTTATAGGAAGGGTCTCAGGTTTGGTATTAGAAGCATTGAGATATCACATCTCATGCTATAGGAAGGGTCTCAGGATTGGAATGGGAAGGAGTTGGATATCACATCTCATGCTATAGGAAGGGTCTCAGGTTTGGTATAAGCATTGAGATATCACATATCATGCTATAGGAAGGGTCGCAGGATTGGAATGGGAAGGAGTTGTATATGACATCTCATGCCATAGGAAGGGTCTCAGGTTTGGTATAAGCATTGAGATATCACATCTCTGCTATCGGAAGGGTCTCAGGATTGGAATGGGAAGGAGTTGGATATCCCATCTTATGTTATAGGAAGGGTCTCAGGTTTGGTATTAGAAGCATTGAGATATCACATCTCATGCTATAGGAAGGGTCTCAGGATTGGAATGGGAAGGACTTGAATATCACATCTCATGCTATATGGAGGCTCTCACGTTTGGAAAGGGAAGGAGTTGGATATCACATTTCATGTTAGAGGAAGGATCTCAGGTTTGGTATTAGAGGCATTGAATATCACATCTCATGCTATCAGAAGGGTCTCAGGATTGGAATGGGAAGGAGTTGGATATCACATCTCATGCTAAAGGGAGGGTCTCAGGTTTGGAAGGGGAAGGATTTGGATATCACATCTCGTGTTATAGGAATGATCTCAGGTTTGGTATTAGAAGCATTGGGATATCACATCTCATGATATCGGAAGGATCTCAGGTTTGGTATTAGAAGCATTGAGATATCACATCTCATGCTATAGGAAGGGTCTCAGGATTGGAATGGGAAGGATTTGGATATCACATTTCATGCTATAGGAAGGCTCTCAGGTTTGGTATAAGCATTGAGATATCACATCTCATGCTATAGGAAGGGTCTCAGGATTGGAATGGGAAGGAGTTGGATATCACACCTCATGTTATAGGAAGGATCTCAGATTTGGTATTAGAAGCATTGAGACATCACATCTCATGCTATAGGAAGGGTCTCAGGATTGGAATGGGAAGGAGTTGGATATCACATTTCATGTTAGAGGAAGGATCTCAGGTTTGGTATTAGAGGCATTGAGATATCACATCTCATGCTATAGGAAGGGTCTCAGGATTGGAATGGGAAGGACTTGGATATCACATCTCATGCTATAGGAAGGGTCTCAGGTTTGGTATAAGCATTGAGATATCACATCTCATGCTACAGGAAGGGTCTCAGGATTGGAATGGGAAGGAGTTGGATATCACATCTCATGTTATAGGAAGGATCTCAGATTTGGTATTAGAAGCATTGAGACATCACATCTCATGCAATAGGAAGGGTCTCAGGATTGGAATGGGAAGGAGTTGGATATCACATCTCATGTTATAGGAAGGGTCTCAGGATTGGAATGGGAAGGACTTCGATATCACATCTCATGTTATAGGAAGGCTCCCAGGTTTGGAAGGGGAAGGAGTTGGATATCACATTTCATGTTAGAGGTAGGATCTCAGGTTTGGTATTAGAGGCATTGAGATATAACATCTCATGCTATCAGAAGGGTCTCAGGATTGGAATGGGAAGGAGTTGGATATCACATCTCATGCTAAAGGGAGGGTCTCAGGTTTGGAAGGGGAAGGATTTGGATATCACATCTCGTGTTATAGGAAGGATCTCAGGTTTGGTATTAGAAGAATTAAATATCACATCTCATGCTATTGGAAGAATCTCAGGTTTGGTATTAGAAGCATTGAGATATCACATCTCATGCTATCAGAACGGTCTCAGGATTGGAATGGGAAGGAGTTGGATATCACATCTCATGCTAAAGGGAGGGCCTCTGGTTTGGAAGGGGAAGGATTTGGATATCACATCTCATGTTATAGGAAGGATCTCAGGTTTGTTATTAGAAGCATTGAGATATCACATCTCATGCTATAGGAAGGGTCTCAGGATTGGAATGGGAAGGAGTTGGATATCACATCTCATGCTATAGGAAGGGTCTCAGGAATGGAATGGGAAGGAGTTTTATATGACATCTCATACCATAGGAAGGATCTCAGGTTTGGTATTAGAAGCATTGAGACATCACATCTCATGTTATAGGAAGGGTCTCAGGATTGGAATGGGAAGGAGTTGGATATCACATCTCATGCTATAGGAAGGCTCTCAGGTTTGGTATAAGCATTGAGATATCACATCTCATGCTATAGGAAGGGTCTCAGGATTGGAATGGGAAGGAGTTGGATATCACATGTCATGTTATAGGAAGGATCTCAGATTTGGTATTAGAAGCATTTAGACATCACATCTCATGCTATAGGAAGGGTCTCAGGATTGGATTGGGAAGGAGTTGGATATCACATCTCATGTTATAGGAAGGGTCTCAGGATTGGAATGTGAAGGACTTCGATATCACATCTCATGTTATAGGAAGGCTCCCAGGTTTGGAAGGGGAAGGAGTTGGATATCACATTTCATGTTAGAGGTAGGATCTCAGGTTTGGTATTAGAGGCATTGAGATATAACATCTCATGCTATCAGAAGGGTCTCAGGATTGGACTGGGAAGGAGTTGGATATCACATCTCATGCTAAAGGGAGGGTCTCAGGTTTGGAAGGGGAAGGATTTTGATATCACATCTCATGTTATGGGAAGGATCTCACGTTTGGTATTAGAAGCATTGAGATATCACATCTCATGCTATCGGAAGGATCTAATGTTTGGTATTAGAGGGATTGAGATATCACATCTCATGCTATCGGAAGGGTATCAGGATTGGATTTGGAAGTAGTTGGATATCCCATCTCATGCTAAAGGGAGGGTCTCAGGTTTGGAAGGGGAAGGATTTGGATATCACATCTCGTGTTATAGGAAGGATCTCAGGTTTGGTATTAGAAGAATTGAAATATCACATCTCATGCTATCGGAAGGATCTCAGGTTTGGTATTAGAAGCATTGAGATATCACATCTCATGCTATCAGAACGGTCTCAGGATTGGAATGGAAAGGAGTTGGATATCACATCTCATGCTAAAGGGAGGGTCTCTGGTTTGGAAGGGGAAGGATTTGGATATCACATCTCATGTTATAGGAAGGATCTCAGGTTTGGTATTAGAAGCATTGAGATATCACATCTCATGCTATAGGAAGGGTCTCAGGTTTGGAATGGGAAGGAATTGGATATCACATCTCATGTCATAGGAAGGATCTCAGGTTTGGTATTAGAAGCATTGAGATATCAAATCTCATGCTATAGGAATGGTCTCAGGATTGGAATGGGAAGGAGTTGGATATTACATTCTTGCTATAGAAAGGGTCTCATGTTTGTAATGGGAAGGAGTTGGATATCACATATGCTATAGGAAGGTCTCAGGTTTGGAACGGGAAGGAGTTGGATATCACATCTCATGTTAGAGGAAGGGTCTCATGTTTGGAATAAGCATTGAGATATCACATCTCTGCTATCGGAAGTGTCTCAGGATTAAAATGGGAAGGAGTTGGATATCCCATCTCATGTTATAGGACGGGTCTCAGGTTTGGTATTAGAATCATTGAGATATCACATCTCATGCTGTAGGAAGTGTTTAAGGATTGGAATGGGAAGGACTTGGATATCACATCTCATGCTATAGGTAGGCTCTCAGGTTTGGAAAGGGAAGGAGTTGGATATCACATTTCATGTTAGAGGAAGGATCTCAGGTTTGGTATTATAGGCATTGAGATATCACATCTCATGCTATAGGAAGGGTCTCAGGATTGGAATGGGAGGGATTTGGATATCACATCTCATGCTATAGGAAGGGTCTCAGGTTTGGTATAAGCATTGAGATATCACATCTCATGCTATAGGAAGGGTCTCAGGATTGGAATGGGAAGGAGTTGGATATCACATCTCATGCTATAGGTAGGCTCTCAGGTTTGGAAAGGGAAGGATTTGGATATCACATTTCATGTTAGAGGAAGGATCTCAGGTTTGGTATTAGAGGCATTGAGATATCACATCTCATGCTATAGGAAAGGTCTCAGGATTGGAATGGGAAGGATATGGATATCACATCTCATGCTATAGGAAGGGTCTCAGGTTTGGTATAAGCATTGAGATATCACATCTCATGCTATAGGAAGGGTCTCAGGATTGGAATGGGAAGGATTTGGATATCACATCTCATGCTATAGGAAGGGTCTCAGGTTTGGTATAAGCATTGAGATATCATATCTCATGCTATAGGAAGGGTCTCAGGATTGGAATGGGAAGGAATTGGATATCACATCTCATGTTATAGGAAGGGTCTCAGGATTGGAATGGGAAGGACTTTGATATCACATCTCATGTTATAGGAAGGCTCCAAGGTTTGGAAGGGGAAGGAGTTGGATATCACATTTCATGTTAGAGGTAGGATCTCAGGTTTGGTATTAGAGGCATTGAGATATAACATCTCATGCTATCAGAAGGGTCTCAGGATTGGAATGGGAAGGAGTTGGATATCACATCTCATGCTAAAGGGAGGGTCTCAGGTTTGTAAGGGGAAGGATTTGGATATCACATCTCGTGTTATAGGAAGGATCTCAGGTTTGGTATTAGAAGAATTGAAATATCACATCTCATGCTATCGGAAGGATCTCAGGTTTGGTATTAGAAGCATTGAGATATCACATCTCATGCTATAAGAACGGTCTCAGGATTGGAATGGGAAGGAGTTGGATATCACATCTCATGCTAAAGGGAGGGTCTCTGGTTTGGAAGGGGAAGCATTTGGATATCACATCTCATGTTATAGGAAGGATCTCAGGTTTGTTATTAGAAGCATTGAGATATCACATCTCATGCTATTGGAAGGGTCTCAGGATTGGAATGGGAAGGAGTTGGATATCACATCTCATGCTATAGGAAGGGTCTCAGGTTTGGTATAACCATTCAGATATCACATATCATGCTATAGGAAGGGTCTCAGGTTTGGTATAAGCATTGAGATATCACATCTCTGCTATCGGAAGGATCTCAGGATTGGAATGGGAAGGAGTTGGATATCCCATCTTATGTTATAGGAAGGGTCTCAGGTTTGGTATTAGAAGCATTGAGATATCACATCTCATGCTATAGGAAGGGTCTCAGGATTGGAATGGGAAGGACTTGAATATCACATCTCATGCTATATGGAGGCTCTCACGTTTGGAAAGGGAAGGAGTTGGATATCACATTTCATGTTATAGGAAGGATCTCAGATTTGGTATTAGAAGCATTGAGACATCACATCTCATGCTATAGGAAGGGTCTCAGGATTGGAATGGGAAGGAGTTGGATATCACTTCTCATGTTATAGGAAGGAACTCAGATTTGGTTTTAGAAGCATTGAGACATCACATCTCATGCTATAGGAAGGGTCTCAGGATTGGAATGGGAAGGAGTTGGATATCACATCTCATGTTATAGGAAGGGTCTCAGGATTGGAATGGGAAGGACTTCGATATCACATCTCATGTTATAGGAAGGCTCCCAGGTTTGGAAGGGGAAGGAGGTGGATATCACATTTCATGTTAGAGGTAGGATCTCAGGTTTGGTATTAGAGGCATTGAGATATAACATCTCATGCTATCAGAAGGGTCTCAGGATTGGAATGGGAAGGAGTTGGATATCACATCTCATGCTAAAGGGAGGGTCTCAGGTTTGGAAGGGGAAGGATTTAGATATCACATCTCGTGTTATAGGAAGGATCTCAGGTTTGGTATTAGAAGAATTAAATATCACATCTCATGCTATTGGAAGGATCTCAGGTTTGGTATTAGAAGCATTGAGATATCACATCTCATGCTATCAGAACGGTCTCAGGATTGGAATGGGAAGGAGTTGGATATCACATCTCATGCTAAAGGGAGGGTCTCTGGTTTGGAAGGGGAAGGATTTGGATATCACATCTCATGTTATAGGAAGGATCTCAGGTTTGGTATTAGAAGAATTAAATATCACATCTCATGCTATTGGAAGGATCTCAGGTTTGGTATTAGAAGCATTGAGATATCACATCTCATGCTATAGGAAGGGTCTCAGGATTGGAATGGAAAGGAGTTGGATATCACATCTCATGCTATCGGAAGGGTCTCAGGAATGGAATGGGAAGGAGTTTTATATGACATCTCATGCCATAGGAAGGATCTCAGGTTTGGTATTAGAAGCATTGAGACATCACATCTCATGTTATAGGAAGGGTCTCAGGATTGGAATGGGAAGAAGTTGGATATCACATCTCATGCTATAGGAAGGATCTCAGGTTTGGTATTAGAAGCATTGAGATATCACATCTCATGCTATCTGAACGATCTCAGGTTTGGTATTAGAGGGATTGAGATATCACATCTCATGCTATCGGAAGGGTATCAGGATTGGAATGGGAAATACTTCGATATCACATCTCATGCTATAGGAAGGCTCTCAGGTTTGGAAGGGAAGGAGTTGGATATCACATTTCATGTTAGAGGTAGGATCTCAGGTTTGGTATTAGAGGCATTGAGATATCACATCTCATGCTATCAGAAGGGTCTCAGGATTGGAATGGGAAGGAGTTGGAAATCACATCTCATGCTAAAGGGAGGGTCTCAGGTTTGGAAGGCGAAGGATTTGGATATCACATTTCGTGTTATAGGAATGATCTCAGGTTTGGTATTAGAAGCATTGAGATATCACATCTCATGCTATCGGAAGGATCTCAGGTTTGGTATTAGAAGCATTGAGATATCAAATCTCATGCTGTAGGAAGGGTCTCAGGATTGGAATGGGAAGGAGTTGGATATCACATCTCATGCTATAGGAAGGGTCTCAGGATTGGAATGGTAAGGAGTTTTATATGACATCTCATGCCATAGGAAGGATCTCAGGTCTGGTATTAGAAGCAGTGAGACATCACATCTCATGTTATAGGAAGGGTCTCAGGATTGGAATGGGAAGGAGTTGTATATGACATCTCATGCCATAGGAAGGGTCTCAGGTTTGGTATGAGCATTGAGATATCACATCTCTGCTATCGGAAGGGTCTCAGGATTGGAACGGGAAGGAGTTGGATATCCCATCTCATGTTATAGGAAGGGTCTCAGGTTTGGTATTAGAAGCATTGAGATATCACATCTCATGCTATAGGAAGGGTCTCAGGATGGGAATGGGAAGGAGTTGGATATCACATCTCATGCTATAGGAAGGTTCTCAGGTTTGCAACGGGAAGGAGTTGGATATCACATCTCATGTTATAGGAAGGGTCTCAGGTTTGGTATAAGAATTGAGATATTACATCTCTGCTATCGAAAGTGTCTCAGTATTGGGATGGGAAGAAGTTGAATATCACATCTCATGCTATAGGAAGGGTCTCAGGTTTGGAACGGGAAGGAGTTGGATATCCCAACTCATGTTATAGGACGGGTCTCAGGTTTGGTATTAGAAGCATTGAGATATCACATCACATGCTGTAGGAAGGGTCTCAGGTTTGGAATGGGAAGGAATTGGATATCACATCTCATGTCATGGGAAGGGTCTCAGGTTTGGTATAAGCATTGAGATATCACATCTCTGCTATCGGAAGTGTCTCAGGATTGAAATGGGAAGGAGTTGGATATCCCGTCTCAGGTTATAGGACGCGTCTCAGGTTTGGTATTAGAATCATTGAGATATGACATCTCATGCTGTAGGAAGTGTCTAAGGATTGGAATGGGAAGGACTTGGATATAACATCTCATGCTATTGGGAGGCTCTCAGGTTTGGAAAGGGAAGGAGTTGGATATCACATTTCATGTTAGAGGAAGGATCTCAGGTTTGGTATTAGAGGCATTGAGATATCACATCTCATGCTATAGGAAGGGTCTCAGGATTGGAATGGGAAGGATTTGGATATCACATCTCATGCTATAGGAAGGGTCTCGGGTTTGGTATAAGCATTGAGATATCACATCTCATGCTATAGGAAGGGTCTCAGGATTGGAATGGGAAGGAGTTGGATATCACATCTCATGTTATAGGAAGGGTCTCAGGATTGGAATGGGAAGGACTTCGATATCACATCTCATGTTATAGGAAGGCTCCCAGGTTTGGAAGGGGAAGGAGTTGGATATCACATTTCATGTTAGAGGTAGGATCTCAGGTTTGGTATTAGAGGCATTGAGATATAACATCTCATGCTATCAGAAGGGTCTCAGGATTGGAATGGGAAGGAGTTGGATATCACATATCATGCTAAAGGGAGGGTCTCAGGTTTGGAAGGGGAAGGATTTTGATATCACATCTCATGTTATAGGAAGGATCTCACGTTTAGTATTAGAAGCATTGAGATATCACATCTCATGCTATCCGAAGGATCTCAGGTTTGGTATTAGAGGGATTGAGATATCACATCTCATGCTATCGGAAGGGTATCAGGATTGGATTTGGAAGTAGTTGGATATCCCATCTCATGCTAAACGGAGGGTCTCAGGTTTGGAAGGGGAAGGATTTGGATATCACATCTCATGTTATAGGAAGGATCTCAGGTTTGGTATTAGAAGCATTGAGATATCACATCTCATGCTATAGGAAGGGTCTCAGGATTGGAATGGGAAGGAGTTTTATATGACATCTCATGCCATAGGAAGGATCTCAGGTTTGGTATTAGAAGCATTGAGACATCACATCTCATGTTATAGGAAGGGTCTCAGGATTGGAATGGGAAGGAGTTGGATATCACATCTCGTGCTGTAGGAAGGGTCTCAGGTTTGGTATAAGCATTGAGATATCACATCTCATGCTATAGGAAGGGTCTCAGGATTGGAATGGGAAGGAGTTGTATATGACATCTCATGCCATAGGAAGGGTCTCAGGTTTGGTATAAGCATTGAGATATCACATCTCTGCTATCGGAAGGGTCTCAGGATTGGAATGGGAAGGAGTTGGATATCCCATCTTATGTTATAGGAAGGGTCTCAGGCTTGGTAGTAAAAGCATTGAGATATCACATCTCATGCTATAGGAAGGGTCTCAGGATTGGAATGGGAAGGACTTGGATATCACATCTCATGCTATAGGGAGGTTCTCACGTTTGGAAAGGGAAGGAGTTGGATATCACATTTCATGTTAGAGGTAGTATCTCAGGTTTGGTATTAGAGGCATTGAATAGCACATCTCATGCTATCAGAAGGGTCTCAGGATTGGAATGGGAAAGAGTTGGATATCACATCTCATGCTAAAGGGAGGGTCTCAGGTTTGGAAGGGGAAGGATTTCTATATCACATCTCATGTTATAGGAAGGATCTCACGTTTGGTATTAAAAGCAATGAGATATCACATCTCATGCTATCGGAAGGATCTCAGGTTTGGTATTAGAGGGATTGAGATATCACATCTCATGCTATCGGAAGGGTATCAGGATTGGATTTGGAAGTAGTTGGATATCCCATCTCATGCTATAGGAAGGGTCTCAGGTTGGACTGGGAAGGAGTTGGATATCACATGTCATGTTACAGGAAGGGTCTCAGGATTGGAATGGGAAATACTTCGATATCACATCTCATGCTATAGGAAGGCTCTCAGGTTTGGAAGGGGAAGGAGTTGGATATCACATTTCATGTTAGAGGTAAGATCTCAGGTTTGGTATTAGAGGCATTGATATATCACATCTCATGCTATCAGAAGGGTCTCAGGATTGGAATGGGAAGGAGTTGTATATGACATCTCATGCCATAGGAAGGGTCTCAGGTTTGGTATAAGCATTGAGATATCACATCTCTGCTATCGGAAGGGTCTCAGGATTGGAATGGGAAGGAGTTGGATATCCCATCTCATGTTATAGGAAGGGTCTCAGGTTTGGTATTAGAAGCATTGAGATATCACATCTCATGCTATAGGAAGGGTCTCAGGATTGCAATGGGAAGGACTTGGATATCACATCTCATGCTATAGGGAGGGTGTCAAGTTTGATATTAGAAGCATTGAGATAACAAATCTCATGATATCGGAAGGGTTTCAGGATTGGAATGGGAAGGAGTTGGATATCACATCTCATGATAGAGTAAGGGTCTAAGGTTTGGAAGGGGAAGGATTTGGATATCACATCTCATGTTATAGGAAGGGTCTCAGGATTGGAATGGGAAGGAGTTTGATATCACATCTCATGCCATAGTATGGGTCTCAGGTTTGGTAGAAGCATTGAGATATCAAGTCTCATGGTATGGGAAGGGTCTCAGAATTGGAAAGGGAAAGAGTTGGATATCACATCTCAAGCTATAGGAAGGGTCTGAGGATTGGAATGGGAAGGAGTTTGATATCAGATCTCATGTCATATTATGGGTCTCAGGTTTGGTAGAAGCATTGGGATATAACATCTCATGCTATCGGAAGGATATCAGGATTGGATTTGGAAGGAATTGGATATCCCATCTCATGCTATAGGAAGGGTCTCAGGTTGGAATCGGAAGGAGTTGGATATCACATCTCATGTTTGTTAAAACGGATTTCTGAACTCTGTCCTGGTGGCGCAGAAGTTCAGAAGGCCAACCTAATTACTTGGAACAGGGTAACCTCTGGACGAGCCAGACCAATCAAGGTAGCGATCGCGGCGGTCAAGACTAGGTCTCAAGAGGGGTGAGGGTGACTGAAAGCCCGCAATGAGCACACAAAGCAAGATCACTTACAAACTACTCCAAACAGTTGTTATATAAAAATATATACACATTTATTTTAAGGCCTTTAAAACAATGACCGTAGCGAGAAAATCACAATATCACAATATTAAACCAACACATACCATATCCACACAATATATATACAAATACGACAGTCGCAAGCGTTATAGGCACGAAATGTGTAGTCCACCTAAAAGGGAAGGAAAACAGGCAGTGCGATATAATGCTTAGACTCAGTTCGCCTTCAGCGGCACCTAACTAGATGGAAGTCCGAGCCCTGCGAAGAGTGGAGCCTTGTGCTCAAAGTACCTGCACGCGCTGGTGCCAACGGGCAAAAGGAGAAGCTCTTCGAAGGAAGTCAGGCAGTTCAGATTAGTGCACTAAAGAAGAAGAACAAGTTCCGCGACTCAAGCGCAGCCTCCACAGTGGGCAAAAGCAGAGCGCAAGTACGGAAAAGGGTGCTGTTTTACACAGCGGGGAAAAGCAATGGGCTCCTGCAGGAGGGCGACCAGATCCTAGCTATGCTACTCACCGGTCCCCGATGCAAGCAGGCCCAGGCTTCTCCGCGTCAGTTTCAGCAGCTGGCAGGTTTCAGAAGAGCAGGGAACGCCCCGTCGTCGTGTTGAGTAAAAAGACGTCCCAATCGAAGAAACCCACACAGTTTGTCACTCCAGCAGAGCAACGGAGCGGCCGTGTGTATCTGAGCCCAATGTACACTACTCACTTCAGACCTGGGAACGCCAAGTGTACGAAGCGTGTGAGAGTGACAAGGACTCGAGAAACTACACAACCTGGCGGCGGTTACAGAGCAAGACTCCCGTGTAAGCTGGTCAGTCAGCTGGATGGCCCAGAGACGCTTCCGAAGGCTTACTGGCAGGAGATGGTGAAGATGCCGAGAATAGCTGTTCCCGCTATTCCAAGGGGTCGAAGTACCAGTACAGGCCTTCTGGTTCGATCAAAGGTGAAAAGGGTTTCACAAGGCGACAGCAGTGCAGAGGAGGAGTCCTTCAGCGGGTCACCAGTGATTCCTCGGTCCAGCCTCTTGGTTGCAGGATACTTGGCTCCTGTATTCCTTCGTTCGTGAGAACTCAGGAGATCGACATGGTAGTGGTGTTTCCAGCCCCCTCTTATCCACGGTTCCCTTCGCGCCAAAACGGAGGGGAGCCAATGGGAGATCCGCTCATCAACACTCACACCATTCGTGGACCAATCACGGACCACGGTGGTCCCAGGCATTCACACCACCCTAGACTCTCTGGCACCCAGGATGTGTATTGGGACCAGACATCCCAGCCCACACCCTGGAGGCACACATACGACATGTAGAAGCCCGCGAAAGCATCCGTGTTTCGCGGGAAAGTACATGCCCAAATAAGGAAGGCCCCGGGTCGGCTCGACCTGGGGAAGGTGAAGGGAGCAAGATGGTCAGTAGACAGGACAAAGGAGCCTCGTGGTCTGGCCATTTTGGGAGCCAGGCCACCATTTTGGGTTCAGCGCGAAAAACGCGCTTAGAACGCCAAAAGGAGCTCAAAATACAAAAAACGATCGCTGCCACCATTCCTGTACCTGAATTACTTGCACCGATCAAATACAATCCTAAACGAGTATCTAGGGCCTGTAGAAGGCTAGAGACCCAAGAGAGCTGTAACTTAGCTTACAGTGCCCTCTTGTGTCATGTTGCACTAAAGCCGCAACATGATAAAAGAAACTACGGGAAACAGGGTTCGCCGGTACTGACTGTCTTAAGGGCATGTCAGTTTCCCCATAAGAAAAGGAGCGAAAGCCCAGAGGAGTGCGGCAGAAGGCTGCACTTCTCTGGCAAAGTCAAGAACAAGGTGAAAAACAACAGCAAAAAGTTTAGGGGTTGCCACATGGAAGGAAAATTACCTACAATTACGAAATCTTTCCTAACAATGTTATAGGAAGGGTCTCCGGATTGGAATGAGAAGGACTTGGATATCACATCTCATGCTATAGGAAGGCTCTCAGGTTTGGAAAGGGAAGGAGTTGGATATCACATTTCATGTTAGAGATAGGATCTCAGGTTTGGTATTAGAGGCATTGAGATATCACATCTCATGCTATCAGAAGGGTCTCAGGATTGGAATGGGAACGAGTTGGATATCAAATCTCATGCTAAAGGGAAGGTCTCAGGTTTGGAAGGGGAAGGATTTGGATATCACATCTCATGTTATAGGAAGGATCTCAGGTTTGGTATTAGAAGCATTGAGATATCACATCTCGTGCTATCGGAAGGATCTCAGGTTTGGTATTAGAGGCATTGAGATATCACATCTCATGCTATAGGAAGGGTCTCAGGATTGGAATGGGAAGGAGTTGGATATCACATCTCATGCTATAGGAAGGTTCTCAGGATTGGAACGGGAAGGAGTTGGATATCACATCTCATGTTACAGGAAGGGTCTCAGGTTTGGTATAAGAATTGAGATATCACATCTCTGCTATCGAAAGTGTCTCAGTATTGGGATGGGAAGGAGTTGAATATCACATCTCATGCTATAGGAAGGGTCTCAGGTTTGGAACGGGAAGGAGTTGGATATCCCAACTCATGTTATAGGACGGGTCTCAGGTTTGGTATTAGAAGCATTGAGATATCACATCACATGCTGTAGGAAGGGTCTCAGGTTTGGAATGGGAAGGAATTGGATATCACATCTCATGTCATAGGAAGGATCTCAGGTTTGGTATTAGAAGCATTGAGATATCACATCTCATGCTATAGGAATGGTCTCAGGATTGGAATGGTAAGGAGTTGGATATTACATTCTTGCTATAGGAAGGGTCTCATGTTTGGAATGGGAAGGAGTTGGATATCACATATGCTATAGGAAGGGTCTCAGGTTTGGAACGGGAAGGAGTTGGATATCACATCTCATGTTATAGGACGGGTCTCAGGTTTGGTATTAGAATCATTGAGATATCACATCTCATGCTGTAGGAAGTGTCTAAGGATTGGAATGGGAAGGACTTGGATATAACATCTCATGCTATAGGTAGGCTCTGAGGTTTGGAAAGGGAAGGAGTTGGATATCACATTTCATGTTAGAGGAAGGATCTCAGGTTTGGTATTAGAGGCATTGAGATATCACATCTCATGCTATAGGAAGGGTCTCAGGATTGGAATGGGAAGGATTTGGATATCACATCTCATGCTATAGGAAGGGTCTCAGGTTTGGTATAAGCATTGAGATATCACATCTCATGCTATAGGAAGGGTCTCAGGATTGGAATGGGAAGGAGTTGGATATCACATCTCATGCTATAGGTAGGCTCTCAGGTTTGGAAAGGGAAGGAGTTGGATATCACATTTCATGTTAGAGGAAGGATTTCAGGTTTGGTATTAGAGGCATTGAGATATCACATCTCATGCTATAGGAAGGGTCTCAGGATTAGAATGGGAAGGATTTGGATATCACATCTCATGCTATAGGAAGGGTCTCAGGTTTGGTATAAGCATTGAGATATCACATCTCATGCTATAGGAAGGGTCTCAGGATTGGAATGGGAAGGAGTTGGATATCACATCTCATGCTATAGGTAGGCTCTCAGGTTTGGAAAGGGAAGGAGTTGGATATCACATTTCATGTTATAGGAAGGATCTCAGATTTGGTATTAGAAGCATTGAGACATCACATCTCATGCTATAGGAAGGGTCTCAGGATTGGAATGGGAAGGAGTTGGATATCACATTTCATGTTATAGGAAGGGTCTCAGGATTGGAATGGGAAGGACTTCGATATCACATCTCATGTTATAGGAAGGCTCCCAGGTTTGGAAGGGGAAGGAGTTGGATATCACATCTCATGCTATAGGAAGGGTCTCAGGATTGGAATGGGAAGGATTTGGATATCACATCTCATGCTATAGGAAGGGTCTCAGGTTTGGTATAAGCATTGAGATGTCACATCTCATGCTATAGGAAGGGTCTCAGGGTTGGAATGGGAAGGAGTTGGATATCACATCTCATGTTATAGGAAGGATCTCAGATTTGGTATTAGAAGCATTGAGACATCACATCTCATGCTACAGGAAGGGTCTCAGGATTGGAATGGGAAGGAGTTGGATATCACATCTCATGTTATAGGAAGGGTCTCAGGATTGGAATGGGAAGGACTTCGATATCACATCTCAAGTTATAGGAAGGCTCCCAGATTTGGAAGGGGAAGGAGTTGGATATCACATTTCATGTTAGAGGTAGGATCTCAGGTTTGGTATTAGAGGCATTGAGATATAACATCTCATGCTATCAGAAGGGTCTCAGGATTGGAATGGGAAGGAGTTGGATATCACATATCATGCTAAAGGGAGGGTCTCAGGTTTGGAAGGGGAAGGATTTTGATATCACATCTCATGTTATAGGAAGGATCTCACGTTTGGTATTAGAAGTATTGAGATATCACATCTCATGCTATCGGAAGGATCTCAGGTTTGGTATTAGAGGGATTAAGATATCACATCTCATGCTATCGGAAGGGTATCAGGATTGGATTTGGAAGTAGCTGGATATCCCATCTCATGCTAAAGGGAGGGTCTCAGGTTTGGAAGGGGAAGGATTTGGATATCACATCTCATTTTATAGGAAGGATCTCAGGTTTGGTATTAGAAGCATTGAGCTATCACATCTCATGCTATAGGAAGGTTCTCAGGATTGGATTTGGAAGTAGTTGGATATCCCATCTCATGCTATAGGAAGGGTCTCAGGTTGGACTGGGAAGGAGTTGGATATCACATCTCATGTTACAGGAAGGGTCTCAGGATTGGAATGGGAAATACTTCGATATCACATCTCATGCTATAGGAAGGCTCTCAGGTTTGGAAGGGGAAGGAGTTGGATATCACATTTCATGTTAGAGGTAAGATCTCAGGTTTGGTATTAGAGGCATTGAGATATCACATCTCATGCTATCAGAAGGGTCTCAGGATTGGAATGGGAAGCAGTTGGATATCACATCTCATGCTAAAGGGAGGGTCTCAGGTTTGGAAGGGGAAGGATTTGGATATCACATCTCGTGTTATAGGAATGATCTCAGGTTTGGTATTATAAGCATTGAGATATCACATCTCATGCTATCGTAAGGATCTCAGGTTTGGTATTAGAAGCATTGAGACATCACATCTCATGTTATAGGAAGGGTCTCAGGATTGGAATGGGAAGAAGTTGGATATCACATCTCATGCTATAGGAAGGGTCTCAGGTTTGGTATAAGCATTGAGATATCACATCTCATGCTATAGGAAGGGTCTCAGGATTGGAATGGGAAGGAGTTGTATATGACATCTCATGCCATAGGAAGGATCTCAGATTTGGTATTAGAAGCATTGAGACATCACATCTCATGCTACAGGAAGGGTCTCAGGATTGGAATGGGAAGGAGTTGGATATCACATCTCATGTTATAGGAAGGGTCTCAGGATTGGAATGGGAAGGACTTCGATATCACATCTCATGTTATAGGAAGGCTCCCAGGTTTGGAAGGGGAAGGAGTTGGATATCACATTTCATGTTAGAGGTAGGATCTCAGGTTTGGTATTAGAGGCATTGAGATATAACATCTCATGCTATCAGAAGGGTCTCAGGATTGGAATGGGAAGGAGTTGGATATCACATATCATGCTAAAGGGAGGGTCTCAGGTTTGGAAGGGGAAGGATTTTGATATCACATCTCATGTTATAGGAAGGATCTCACGTTTGGTATTAGAAGCATTGAGATATCACATCTCATGCTATCGGAAGGATCTCAGGTTTGGAATTAGAGGGATTGAGATATCACATCTCATGCTATCGGAAGGGTATCAGGATTGGATTTGGAAGTAGTTGGATATCCCATCTCATGCTAAAGGGAGGGTCTCAGGTTTGGAAGGGGAAGGATTTGGATATCACATCTCATGTTATAGGAAGGATCTCAGTTTGGTATTAGAAGCATTGAGATATCACATCTCATGCTATAGGAAGGGTCTCAGGATTGGAATGGGAAGGAGTTGGATATCACATCTCATGCTATAGGAAGGGTCTCAGGAATGGAATGGGAAGGAGTTTTATATGACATCTCATGCCATAGGAAGGGTCTCCGGTTTGGTATAAGCATTGAGATATCACATCTCTGCTATCGGAAGGGTCTCAGAATTGGAATGGGAAGGAGTTGGATATCCCATCTTATGTTATAGGAAGGGTCTCAGGTTTGGTAGTAGAAGCATTGAGATATCACATCTCATGCTATAGGAAGGGTCTCAGGATTGGAATGGGAAGGACTTGGATATCACATCTCATGCTATAGGGAGGGTCTCACGTTTGGAAAGGGAAGGAGTTGGATATCACATTTCATGTTAGAGGTAGGATCTCAGGTTTGGTATTAGAGGCATTGAATATCACATCTCATGCTATCAGAAGGGTCTCAGGATTGGAATGGGAAAGAGTTGGATATCACATCTCATGCTAAAGGGAGGGTCTCAGGTTTGGAAGGGGAAGGATTTTGATATCACATCTCATGTTATAGGAAGGATCTCACGTTTGGTATTAAAAGCAATGAGATATCACATCTCATGCTATCGGAAGGATCTCAGGTTTGGTATTAGAGGGATTGAGATATCACATCTCATGCTATCGGAAGGGTATCAGGATTGGATTTGGAAGTAGTTGGATATCCCATCTCATGCTATAGGAAGGGTCTCAGGTTGGACTGGGAAGGAGTTGGATATCACATCTCATGTTACAGGAAGGGTCTCAGGATTGGAATGGGAAATACTTCGATATCACATTTCATGCTATAGGAAGGCTCTCAGGTTTGGAAGGGGAAGGAGTTGGATATCACATTTCATGTTAGAGGTAAGATCTCAGGTTTGGTATTAGAGGCATTGAGATATCACATCTCAAGCTATCAGAAGGGTCTCAGGATTGGAATGGGAAGGAGTTGGATATCACATCTCATGCTAAAGGGAGGGTCTCAGGTTTGGAAGAGGAAGGATTTGGATATCACATCTCGTGTTATAGGAATGATCTCAGGTTTGGTATTAGAAGCATTGAGATATCACATCTCATGCTATCGGAAGGATGTCAGGTTTGGTATTAGAAGCATTGAGATATCAAATCTCATGCTATATGAAGGGTCTCAGGATTGGAATGGGAAGAAGTTGGATATCACATCTCATGCTATAGGAAGGGTCTCAGGATTGGAATGGGTAGGAGTTTTATATGACATCTCATGCCATAGGAAGGATCTCAGGTTTGGTATTAGAAGCATTGAGACATCACATCTCATGTTATAGGAAGGGTCTCAGGATTGGAATGGGAAGGAGTTGGATATCACATCCCATGCTATAGGAAGGGTCTCAGGTTTGGTATAAGCATTGAGATATCACATCTCATGCTATAGGAATGGTCTCAGGATTGGAATGGGAAGGAGTTGTATATGACATCTCATGCCATAGGAAGGGTCTCAGGTTTGGTATAAGCATTGAGATATCACATCTCTGCTATCGGAAGGGTCTCAGGATTCGAATGGGAAGGAGTTGGATATCCCATCTTATGTTATAGGAAGGGTCTCAGGTTTGGTATTAGAAGCATTGAGATATCACATCTCATGCTATAGGAAGGCTCTCAGGATTGGAATGGGAAGGAGTTGGATATCACATTTCATGTTAGAGGTAAGATCTCAGGTTTGGTATTAGAGGCATTGAGATATCACATCTCATGCTATCAGAAGGGTCTCAGGATTCGAATCGGAAGGAGTTGGATATCACATCTCATGCTAAAGGGAGGGTCTCAGGTTTGGAAGGGGAAGGATTTGGATATCACATCTCGTGGTATAGGAATGATCTCAGGTTTGGTATTAGAAGCATTGAGATATCACATCTCATGCTATCGGAAGGATCTCAGGTTTGGTATTAGAAGCATTGAGATATCAAATCTCATGCTATAGGAAGGGTCTCAGGATTGGAATGGGAAGAAGTTGGATATCACATCTCATGCTATAGGAAGGGTCTCAGGATTGGAATGGGAAGGAGTTGGATATCACATCTCATGCTATAGGAAGGGTCTCAGGTTTGGTATAAGCATTGAGATATCACATCTCATGCTATAGGAATGGTCTCAGGATTGGAATGGGAAGGAGTTGTACATGACATCTCATTCCATAGGAAGGGTCTCAGGTTTGAGATGTGATATCCAAATCCTTCCCATTCCAATCCTGAAACCCTTCCTATAGCATGAGATGTGATATCTCAATGTTTCTAATAAGAAACCTGAGACCCTTCCTATAGCAAGAGATGTGATATCCAAATCCTTCCCCTTCCAAACCTGAGACCCTTCCTATAGCATGAGATGTGATATCTCAATGTTTCTAATAAAAATCCTGAGACCCTTCCTATAGCAAGAGATGTGATATCCAAATCCTTCCCATTCCAATCCTGAGACCCTTCCTATAACGAGATGTGATATCCAACTCCTTCCCATTCCAACCTGAGACCCTTCCTATAGCATGAGAAGGGATATCCAACTCCTTCCCATTCCAATCCTGAGACCCTTCCTATACCATGAGAGGTGATATCTCAATGCTTCTAATACCAAACCTGGGACCCGTCCTATAACATGAGATATGATATCCAAATCCTTCCCCTTCCAAACTTGAGATCCTTCCTTTAGCATGAGATGTGATATCCAAATCCTTCCCATTCCAATCCTGAGACCCTTCCTATAGCATGAGATGTGATATCTCTATGCTTCTACCAAACCTGAGACTCTTCCTTTAGCATGAGATGTGATATCCAAATTCTTCACATTCCAATCCTGAGACCCTTCCTATAGCATGAGATGTGATATCTCAATGCTTCTAATACCAAACCTGAGACCCTTCCTATAGCATGAGATGTGATATCTCAATGTTTCTAATAAAAAACCCGAGACCCTTCCTATAGCAAGAGATGTGATATCCAAATCCTTCCCATTCCAATCCTGAGACCCTTCCTATAGCATGAGATGTGATATCTCTATGCTTCTACCAAACCTGAGACTCTTCCTTTAGCATGAGATGTGATATCCAAATTCTTCACATTCCAATCCTGAGACCCTTCCTATAGCATGAGATGTGATATCTCAATGCTTCTAATACCAAACCTGAGACCCTTCCTATAGCATGAGATGTGATATCTCAATGTTTCTAATAAAAAACCCGAGACCCTTCCTATAGCAAGAGATGTGATATCCAAATCCTTCCCATTCCAATCCTGAGACCCTTCCAATAGCGGAGATGTGATATCTCAATGCTTATACCAAACCTGATGACCCTTCCTTTGGCATGAGATGTGATATCCAACTCCTTCCCATTCCAATCCTGAGTTCCTTCCTATTGCATGAGATGTGATATCTCAATGCTTCTATCAAACCTGAGACCCTTCCTTTAGCATGAGATGTGATATCCAACTCCTTCCCATTCCAATCCTGAGACCCTTCCTATAACATGAGACGTGATATCCAACTCCTTCCCATTCCAATCCTGAGACTCTTCCTATAGCATGAGATGTGATATCTCAATGCTTCTAATACCAAACCTGGGACCCGTCCTATAACATGAGATATGATATCCAAATCCTTCCCCTTCCAAACCTGAGACCCTTCCTTTACCATGAGATGTGATATGCAAATCCTTCCCATTCCAATCCTGAAACCCTTCCTATAGCATGAGATGTGATATCTCAATGTTTCTAATACAAAACCTGAGACCCTTCCTATAGCAAGAGATGTGATATCCAAATCCTTCCCATTCCAATCCTGAGACCCTTCCTATAACGAGATGTGATATCCAACTCCTTCCCATTCCAACCTGAGACCCTTCCTATAGCATGAGAAGGGATATCCAACTCCTTCCCATTCCAATCCTGAGACCCTTCCTATAGCATGAGATGTGATATCTCAATGCTTCTAATAAAAAACCTGAGGCCCTTCCTATAGCAAGAGATGTGATATCCAAATCCTTCCCATTCCAATCCTGAGATCCTTCCTATAACATGAGATGTGATATCCAATTCCTTCCCATTCCAATCCTGAGACCCTTCCTATACCATGAGAGGTGATATCTCAATGCTTCTAATACCAAACCTGGGACCCGTCCTATAACATGATATATGATATCCAAATCCTTCCCCTTCCAAACCTGAGACCCTTCCTTTAGCATGAGATGTGATATCCAAATCCTTCCCATTCCAATCCTGAAACCCTTCCTATAACATGAGATGTGATATCTCAATGTTTCTAATAAAAAACCTGAGACCCTTCCTATAGCAAGAGATGTGATATCCAAATCCTTCCCATTCCAATCTTGAGACCCTTCCTATAACATGAGATGTGATATCCAACTCCTTCCCATTCCAACCTGACATCCTTCTTATAGCATGAGAAGGGATATCCAACTCCTTCCCAATCCAATCCTGAGACCCTTCCGATAGCAGAGATGTGATATCTCAATGCTTATACCAAACCTGAGACCCTTCCTATGGCATGAGATGTGATATCCAACTCCTTCCCATTCCAATCCTGAGACCCTTCCTATAGCATGAGATGTGATATCTCTATGCTTCTACCAAACCTGAGACCCTTCCTTTAGCATGAGATGTGATATCCAATTCTTCACATTCTAATCCTGAGACCCTTCCTATAGCATGAGATGTGATATCTCAATGCTTCCAATACCAAACCTGAGATCCTTCCTATAACATGAGATGTGATATCCAACTCCTTCCCATTCCAATCCTGAGACCCTTCCGATAGCATGAGATGTGATATCTCAATGCTTCTAATATCAAAACTAAGACCCTCCCTATAGTATGAGATGTGATATCTAAGTCCTTCCCATTCCTATCCTGAGACCCTTCCGATAGCAGAGATGTAATATCTCAATGCTTATACCAAACCTGATGACCCTTCCTATGGCATGAGATGTGATATCCAACTCCTTCCCATTCCGATCCTGAGTTCCTTCCTATAGCATGAGATGTGATATCTCAATGCTTCTATCAACCCTGAGACCCTTCCTTTAGCATGAGATGTGATATCCAACTCAGTCCCATTCCAATCCTGAGACCCTTCCTATAACATGAGACGTGATATCCAACTCCTTCCCATTCCAATCCTGAGACTCTTCCTATAGCATGAGATGTGATATCTCAATGCTTCTAATACCAAACCTGGGACCCGTCCTATAACATGAGATATGATATCCAAATCCTTCCCCTTCCAAACCTGAGACCCTTCCTTTAGCATGAGATGTGATATCCAAATCCTTCCCATTCCAATCCTGAAACCCTTCCTATAGCATGAGATGTGATATCTCAATGTTTCTAATAAAAAACCTGAGACCCTTCCTATAGCAAGAGATGTGATATCCAAATCCTTCCCATTCCAATCCTGAGACCCTTCCTATAACGAGATGTGATATCCAACTCCTTCCCATTCCAACCTGAGACCCTTCCTATAGCATGAGAAGGGATATCAAACTCCTTCCCATTCCAATCCTGAGACCCTTCCTATACCATGAGATGTGATATCTCAATGCTTCTAATAAAAAAACCTGAGACCCTTCCCATAACAAGAGATGTGATATCCAAATCCTTCCCATTCCAATCCTGAGATCCTTCCTATAACATGAGATGTGATATCCAATTCCTTCCCATTCCAAACCTGAGACCCTTCCTATTGGATGAGATGTGATATCCAACTCCTTCCCATTCCAATCCTGAGACCCTTCCTATACCATGAGATGTGATATCTCAATGCTTCTAATACCAAACCTGGCACCCGTCCTATAACATGAGATATGATATCCAAATCTTTGCCCTTCCAAACCTGAGAACCTTCCTTTAGCATGAGATGTGATATCCAAATCCTTCCCATTCCAATCCTGAAACCCTTCCTATAGCATGAGATGTGATATCTTCTAATAAAAAACCTGAGACCCTTCCTATAGCAAGAGATGTGATATCCAAATCCTTCTCATTCCAATCCTGAGACCCTTCCTATAACGAGATGTGATATCCAACTCCTTCCCATTCCAACCTGAGATCCTTCCTATAGCATGAGAAGGGATATCCAACTCCTTCCCATTCCAATCCTGAGACCCTTCCTATACCATGAGATGTGGTATCTCAATGCTTCTAATAAAAAACCTGAGACCCTTCCTATAGCAAGAGATGTGATATCCAAATCCTTCCCATTCCAATCCTGAGATCCTTCCTATAACATGAGATGTGATATCCAATTCCTTCCCATTCCAAACCTGAGACCCTTCCTATTGGATGAGATGAGATATCCAACTCCTTCCCATTCCAATCCTGAGACCCTTCCTATACCATGAGATGTGACATCTCAATGCTTCTAATACCAAACCTGGGACCCGTCCTATAACATGAGATATGATATCCAAATCCTTCCCCTTCCAAACCTGAGACCCTTCCTTTAGCACGAGATGTGATATCCAACTCCTTCCCATTCCAACCTGAGACCCTTCCTATAGCATGAGAAGGGATATCCAACTCCTTCCCATTCCAATCCTGAGACCCTTCCTATACCATGAGATGTGATATCTCAATGTTTCTAATAAAAAAGCTGAGGTCCTTCCTATAGCAAGAGATGTGATATCCATATCCTTCCCATTCCAATCCTGAGACCCTTCCTATAACGAGATGTGATATCCAACTCCTTCCCATTCCAACCTGAGACCCTTCCTATAGCATGAGAAGGGATATCCAACTCCTTCCCATTCCAATCCTGAGACCCTTCCTATACCATGAGATGTGATATCTCAATGCTTCTAATATCAAAACTGAGACCCTCCCTATAGCATCAGATGTGATATCTAAGTCCTTCCCATTCCAATCCTGAGACCCTTCCAATAGCAGAGATGTGATATCTCAATGCTTATACCAAACCTGAGACCCTTCCTATAGCATGAGATGTGATATCCAACTCCTTCCCATTCCAATCCTGAGACCCTTCCTATAGCATGAGATGTGATATCTCAATGCTTCTACCAAAACTGAGACCCTTCCTTTAGCACGAGATGTGATATCCAACTCCTTCCCATTCCAATCCTGAGACCCTTCCTATAGCATGAGATGTGATATCTCAATGCTTCTAATACCAAACCTGAGATCCTTCCTATAACATGAGATGTGATATCCAACTCCTTCCCATTCCAACCTGAGACCCTTCCTATAGCATGAGAAGGGATATCCAACTCCTTCCCATTCCAATCCTGAGACCCTTCCTATACCATGAGATGTGATATCTCAATGTTTCTAATAAAAAAGCCGAGGCCCTTCCTATAGCAAGAGATGTGATATCCATATCCTTCCCATTCCAATCCTGAGACCCTTCCTATAACGAGATGTGATATCCAACTCCTTCCCATTCCAACCTGAGACCCTTCCTATAGCATGAGAAGGGATATCCAACTCCTTCCCATTCCAATCCTGAGACCCTTCCTATACCATGAGATGTGATATCTCAATGCTTCTAATATCAAAACTGAGACCCTCCCTATAGCATCAGATGTGATATCTAAGTCCTTCCCATTCCAATCCTGAGACCCTTCCGATAGCAGAGATGTGATATCTCAATGCTTATACCAAACCTGAGACCCTTCCTATAGCATGAGATGTGATATCCAACTCCTTCCCATTCCAATCCTGAGACCCTTCCTATAGCATGAGATGTGATATCTCAATGCTTCTACCAAAACTGAGACCCTTCCTTTAGCACGAGATGTGATATCCAACTCCTTCCCATTCCAATCCTGAGACCCTTCCTATAGCATGAGATGTGATATCTCAATGCTTCTAATACCAAACCTGAGATCCTTCCTATAACATGAGATGTGATATCCAACTCCTTCCCATTCCAATCCTGAGACCCTTCCTATAGTATGAGATGTGATATCTCAATGCTTCTAATACCAAACCTGAGATCCTTCCTATAACATGGGATGTGATATCCAAATCCTTCCCCTTTAAACGTGAGACCCTCTCTTTAGCATGAGATGTGATATCCAAATCCTTCCCATTCCAATCCTGATACCCTTCTGATAGCATGAGATGTGATATCTCAATGCCTCTAACACCAAACCTGAGATCCTACCTCTAACATGAAATGTGACATCCAACTCCTTCCCTTTCCAAACCTCAGAGCCTTCCTACAGCATGAGATGTGATATCCAAGTCCTTCCCATTCCAATCCTGAGACCCTTCCTATAACATGAGATGTGATATCCAACTCCTTCCCATTCCAACATGAGACCCTTCCTATAGCATGAGATGGGATATCCAACTCCTTCCAAATCCAATCCTGATACCCTTCCGATAGCATGAGATGTGATATCCCAATGCTTCTACAAAACCTGAGACCCATACCATGGCATGAGATGTGATATCAAACTCCCGTCCTATACCATGAGACTTGATATCTCAATGCTTCTAATACCAAACCTGAGACCGGTCCAATAACATGAGATGTGATATCCAAATCCTTCCCCTTCCAAACTTTAGACCCTTCCTTTATCATGAGATGTGATATCCAAGTCCTTCCCATTCCATTCCTGAGACCCTTCCTATAGCATGAGATGTGATATCTCAATGCTTCTAATACCAAACCTGCGACCCTTCCTATAACATGAGATGTGATATCCAAGTCCTTCCCATTCCAATCCTGAGACCCTTCCTATAGCATGAGATGTGATATCTCAATGCTTCTAATACCAAACCTGAGACCCTTCCTATAACATGAATTGTGATATCCAAGTCCTTCCCATTCCAATCCTGAGACCCTTCCGATAGCAGAGATGTGATATCTCAATGCTTATACCAAACCTGAGACCCTTCTGATAGCATGAGATGTGATATCTCAATGCCTCTAATACCAAACCTGAGATCCTACCTCTAACATGAAATATGATATCGAACTCCTTCCCCTTCCAACCCTAAGAGCCTTCCTATAGAATGAGATGTGATATCCAAGTCCTTCCCATTCCAATCCTGAGACCCTTCCTATAACATGAGATGTGATATCCAACTCCTTCCCATTCCAACCTTAGACCCTTCCTATAGCATTAGATGGGATATCCAACTCCTATTCAAATCCAATCCTGATACCCTTCCGATAGCATGAGATGTGATATCCCAATGCCTCTACAAAACCTGAGACCCATACCATGGCATGAGATGTGATATCAAACTTCTTCCCATTCCAATCCTAAGACCCTACCCCTAACATGAAATGTGATATCCAACTCCTTCCCTTTCCAAACCTGAGAGCCTTCCTACAGCATGAGATGTGATATCCAAGTCCTTCCCATTACAATCCTGAGACCCTTCCTATAACATGAGATGTGATATCCAACTCCTTCCCATTCCAACCTGAGACCCTTCCTATAGCATGAGATGGGATATCCAACTCCTTCCAAATCCAATCCTGATACCCTTCCGATAGCATGAGATGTGATATCCCAATGCTTCTACAAAACCTGAGACCCATACCATGGCATGAGATGTGATATCAAACTCCCGTCCTATACCATGAGACTTGATATCTCAATGCTTCTAATACCAAACCTGAGACCGGTCCAATAACATGAGATGTGATATCCAAATCCTTCCCCTTCCAAACCTTAGACCCTTCCTTTATCATGAGATGTGATATCCAAGTCCTTCCCATTCCATTCCTGAGACCCTTCCTATACCATGAGATGTGATATCTCAATGCTTCTAATACCAAACCTGAGAGCCTTCCTATAACATGAATTGTGATATCCAAGTCCTTCCCATTCCAATCCTGAGACCCTTCCGATAGCAGAGATGTGATATCTCAATGCTTATACCAAACCTGAGACCCTTCCGATAGCATGAGATGTGATATCTCAATGCTTCTAATACCAAACCTGAGATCCATCCTATAACATGAGATGTGATATCCAAATCCTTCCCCTTCCAAACCTTAGACGCTCCCTTTAGTATGAGATGTGATATCCAACTCCTTCCCATTCCAATCCTGAGACCCTTCTGATAGCATGAGATGTGATATCTCAATGCCTCTAATACCAAACCTGAGATCCTACCTCTAACATGAAATGTGATATCCAACTCCTTCCCTTTCCAACCCTGAGAGCCTTCCGATAGCATGAGATGTGATATCTCAATGCTTCTAATACCAAACCTGAGACCGGTCCTATAACATGAGATGTGATATCCAAATCCTTCCCCTTCCAAACCTTAGACCCTTCCTATAGCATGAGATGTGATATCTCATTGCTTCTAATACCAAACCTGAGACCCTTCCTATAACGAGATGGGATATCCAACTCCTTCCCATTCCAATCCTGAGACCCTTCCGATAGCAGAGATGTGATATCTCAATGCTTATACCAAACCTGTGACCCTTCCTATGGCATGAGATGTCATATACAACTCCTTCCGATTCCAATCCTGAGACCCTTCCTATAGCATGAGATGGGATATCTCAATGCTTATACCAAACCTGAGACCCTTCCTTTAGCGTGATATGTGATATCCAACTCCTTCCCATTCCAATCCTGAGACCCTTCCTATAGCATGGGATGTGATATCTCAATGCTTCTAATACCAAACCTCAGATCCTTCCTATAACATGAGATATGATATCAAACTCCTTCCCATTACAAACCTTTGCTTCTATCAAACCTGAGACCCTTCCTTTAGCATGAGATGTGATATCCAACTCCTTACCATTCCAATCCTGAGACCCTTCCTATAGCATGACGTGATATCCAACTCCTTCCCATTCCAATCCTGAGACTCTTCCTATAGCATGGGAAGTGATATCTCAATGCTTCTAACACCAAGCATGAGAACCATCCTATAACATGAGATGTGAAATCCAAATCATTCCCTTTCCAAACCTGAGGCCCTTCCTATAGCTTGAGATGTGATATCAAACTCCTTCCCATTCAATGTGATATAAAACTCCTTCCCATTCCAATCCAGAGACCCTTCCTATACCATGAGATGTGATATCTCAATGCTTCCAATACCAAACCTGAGACCCTTCCTAAAACATGAGATGTGAGATCCAAATCCTTCCCCTTCCAAACCTGAGACCTTTCCTTTAGCATGAGATGTGATATCCAACTCATTCCCATTCCAAACCTGAGACCCTTCCTATAGCATGAGATGTTATATCTTAATGCTTCTAAAACCAAACCTGAGAACCATCCTATAGCATGTGAAATCCAAATCCTTCCCTTTCCAAACCTGAGACCCTTCCGATAGCATGAGATGTGCTATCTCAATGCTTCTAAAACCAAACATGAGAACCATCCTATAACATGAGATGTGAAATCCAAATCCTTCCCTTTCCAATCCTGAGATAGCTTGAGATGTGATATCCAATCCAATCCTGAGACCCTTCCTATACCATGAGATTTGATATCTCAATGCTTCTAATACCAAACCTGAGACCCGTCCTAAAACATGAGATGTGAGATCCAAATCCTTCCCCTTCCAAACCTGAGACCCTTCCTATGGCTTGAGATGTGATATCAAACTCCTTCCCATCCCAATCCTGAGATACCTTGAGATGTGATATCCAACTCCATCCCATTCCTATCCTGAGACCCTTCCGATAGCAGAGATGTGATATCTCAATGCTTATACCAAACCTGATCACCCTTCCTATGGCATGAGATGTGATATCCAACTCCTTCCCATTCCAATCCTGAGTTCCTTCCTATAGCATGAGATGTGATATATCAATGCTTCTATCAAACCTGAGACCCTTCCTTTAGCATGAGATGTGATATCCAACTCCTTCCCATTCCAATCCTGAGACCCTTCCTATATCATGAGACGTGATATCCAACTCCTTCCCATTCCAATCCTGAGACTCTTCCTATAGCATGGGATGTGATATCTCAATGCTTCTAATACCAAACGTGGGACCCGTCCTATAACATGAGATATGATATCCAAATCCTTCCCCTTCCAAACCTGAGACCCTTCCTTTAGCATGAGATGTGATATCCAAATCCTTCCCATTCCAATCCTGAAACCCTTCCTATAGCATGATATGTGATATCTCAATGTTTCTAATATAAAACCTGAGACCCTTCCTATAGCAAGAGATGTGATATACAAATCCTTCCCCTTCCAAACCTGAGACCCTTCCTTTAGCATGAGATGTGATATCCAAATCCTTCCCATTCCAATCCTGAAACCCTTCCTATAGCATGAGATGTGATATCTCAATGTTTCGAATAAAAAGCCTGAGACCCTTCCTATAGCAAGAGATGTGATATCCAAATCCTTCCCATTCCAATCCTGAGACCCTTCCTATAAAGGAGATGTGATATCCAACTCCTTCCCATTCCAACCTGAAACCTTTCCTATAGCATGAGAAGGGATATCCAACTCCTTCCCATTCCAATACCAAACCTCAGATCCTTCCTATAACATGAGATGTGATATCAAACTCCTTCCCATTACAAACCTTTGCTTCTATCAAACCTGAGACCCTTCCTTTAGCATGAGATGTGATATCCAACTCCTTACCATTCCAATCCTGAGACCCTTCCTATAGCATGACGTGATATCCAACTCCTTCCCATTCCAATCCTGAGACTCTTCCTATAGCATGAGATGTGATATCTCAATGCTTCTAAAACCAAGCCTGAGAACCATCCTATAACATGAGATGTGAAATCCAAATCATTCCCTTTCCAAACCTGAGGCCCTTCCTATAGCAAGAGATGTGATATCCAAATCCTTCCCATTCCAATCCTGAGATCCTTCCTATAACATGAGATGTGATATCCAATTCCTTCCCATTCCAAACCTGAGACTATCCCTATTGGATGAGATGTGATATCCAACTCCTTCCCATTCCAATCCTGAGATAGCTTGAGATGTGATATCCAACTCCTTCCCATTCCAATCCTGAGACCCTTCCTATACCATGAGATGTGATATCTCAATGCTTCTAATACCAAACCTGAGATCCGTCCTAAAACATGAGATGTGAGATCCAAATCCTTCCCCTTCCAAACCTGAGACCCTTCCTATAGCTTGAGATGTGATATCAAACTCCTTCCCATTCCAATCCTGAGATAGCTTGAGATGTGATATCCAACTCCATCCCATTCCAATCCTGAGACCCTTCCGATAGCATGAGATGTGATATCTCAATACTTCTAGTATCAAAACTGAGACCCTCCCTATAGTATGAGATGTGATATCTAAGTCCTTCCCATTCCTATCCTGAGACCCTTCCGATAGCAGAGATGTGATATCTCAATGCTTATACCAAACCTGATAACCCTTCCTATGGCATGAAATGTGATATCCAACTCCTTCCCATTCCAATTCTGAGTTCCTTCCTATAGCATGAGATGTGATATCTCAATGCTTTTATCAAACCTGAGACCCTTCCTTTAGCATGAGATGTGATATCCAACTCCTTCCCATTCCAATCCTGAGACCCTTCCTATAACATGAGACGTGATATCCAACTCCTTCCCATTCCAATCCTGAGACTCTTCCTATAGCATGAGATGTGATATCTCAATGCTTCTAATACCAAACCTGGGACCCGTACTATAACATGAGATATGATATCCAAATCCTTCCCCTTCCAAACCTGAGACCCTTCCTTTACCATGAGATGTGATATCCAAATCCTTCCAATTCCAATCCTGAAACCCTTCCTATAGCATGAGATGTGATATCTCAATGTTTCTAATAAAAAACCTGAGACCCTTCCTATAGCAAGAGATGTGATATCCAAATCCTTCCCATTCCAATCCTGAGACCCTTCCTATAACGAGATGTGATATCCAACTCCTTCCCATTCCAACCTGAGACCCTTCCTATAGCATGAGAAGGGATATCCAACTCCTTCCCATTCCAAATCTGAGACCCTTCCTATACCATGAGATGTGATATCGCAACGCTTCTAATAAAAAACCTGAGACCTTTCCTATAGCGAGATGGGATATCCAACTCCTTCCCATTCCAATCCTGAGACCCTTCCGATAGCAGAGATGTGATATCTCAATGCGTATACCAAACCTGAGACCCTTCCTATGGCATGAGATGTCATATACAACTCCTTCCAATTCCAATCATGAGACCCTTCCTATAGCATGAGATGTGATATCTCAATGCTTCTAATACCAAACCTGAGATCCTTCCTATAACATGAGATGTGATATCAAACTCCTTCCCATTCCAAACCTGAGACCCTTCAGATAGCATGAGATGTGATATCTCAATGCTTCTAAAACCAAACATGAGAACCATCCTATAACATGAGATGTGAAATCCAAATCATTCCCTTTCCAAACCTGAGACCCTTCCTATAGCTTGAGATGTGATATCAAACTTCTTCCCATTCAATGTGATATCCAACTCCTTCCCATTCCAATCCTGAGACCCTTCCTATACCATGAGATGTGATATTTGAATGCTTCTAATAGCAAACCTGAGACCCGTCCTAAAACATGAGATGTGAGATCCAAATCCTTCCCCTTCCAAACCTGAGACCTTTCCTTTAGCATGAGATGTGATATCCAACTCCTTCCCATTCCAAACCTGAGACCCTTCCTATAGCATGAGATGTTATATCTTAATGCTTCTAAAACCAAACCTGAGAACCATCCTATAACATGTGAAATCCAAATCGTTCCCTTCCAAACCTGAGACCCTTCTGATAGCATGAGATGTGATATCTCAATGCTGCTAAAACCAAACATGAGAACCATCCTATAACATGAGATGTGAAATCCAAATCCTTCCCTTTCCAAACCTGAGACCCTTCCTATAGCTTGAGATGCGATATCAAACTCCTTCCCATTCCAATCCTGAGATAGCTTGAGATGTGATAGCCAACTCCTTCCCATTCCAATCCTGAGACCCTTCCTATACCATGAGATGTGATATCTCAATCCTTCTAATACCAAACTTGAGACCCGTCCTAAACCATGAGATGTGAGATCCAAATCCTTCCCCTTCCAACCTGAGACCCTTCCTATAGCATGAGAAGGGATATCCAACTCCTTCCCATTCCAAATCTGAGACCCTTCCTATACCATGAGATGTGATATCGCAACGCTTCTAATAAAAAACCTGAGACCTTTCCTATAGCGAGATGGGATATCCAACTCCTTCCCATTCCAATCCTGAGACCCTTCCTATACCATGAGATGTGATATTTGAATGCTTCTAATAGCAAACCTGAGACCCGTCCTAAAACATGAGATGTGAGATCCAAATCCTTCCCCTTCCAAACCTGAGACCTTTCCTTTAGCATGAGATGTGATATCCAACTCCTTCCCATTCCAAACCTGAGACCCTTCCTATAGCATGAGATGTTATATCTTAATGCTTCTAAAACCAAACCTGAGAACCATCCTATAACATGTGAAATCCAAATCGTTCCCTTCCAAACCTGAGACCCTTCTGATAGCATGAGATGTGATATCTCAATGCTGCTAAAACCAAACATGAGAACCATCCTATAACATGAGATGTGAAATCCAAATCCTTCCCTTTCCAAACCTGAGACCCTTCCTATAGCTTGAGATGCGATATCAAACTCCTTCCCATTCCAATCCTGAGATAGCTTGAGATGTGATAGCCAACTCCTTCCCATTCCAATCCTGAGACCCTTCCTATACCATGAGATGTGATATCTCAATCCTTCTAATACCAAACTTGAGACCCGTCCTAAACCATGAGATGTGAGATCCAAATCCTTCCCCTTCCAACCTGAGACCCTTCCTATAGCATGAGAAGGGATATCCAACTCCTTCCCATTCCAAATCTGAGACCCTTCCTATACCATGAGATGTGATATCGCAACGCTTCTAATAAAAAACCTGAGACCTTTCCTATAGCGAGATGGGATATCCAACTCCTTCCCATTCCAATCCTGAGACCCTTCCTATAACGAGATGTGATATCCAACTCCTTCCCATTCCAACCTGAGACCCTTCCTATAGCATGAGAAGGGATATCCAACTCCTTCCCATTCCAAATCTGAGACCCTTCCTATACCATGAGATGTGATATCGCAACGCTTCTAATAAAAAACCTGAGACCTTTCCTATAGCGAGATGGGATATCCAACTCCTTCCCATTCCAATCCTGAGACCCTTCCGATAGCAGAGATGTGATATCTCAATGCGTATACCAAACCTGAGACCCTTCCTATGGCATGAGATGTCATATACAACTCCTTCCAATTCCAATCATGAGACCCTTCCTATAGCATGAGATGTGATATCTCAATGCTTCTAATACCAAACCTGAGATCCTTCCTATAACATGAGATGTGATATCAAACTCCTTCCCATTCCAAACCTGAGACCCTTCAGATAGCATGAGATGTGATATCTCAATGCTTCTAAAACCAAACATGAGAACCATCCTATAACATGAGATGTGAAATCCAAATCATTCCCTTTCCAAACCTGAGACCCTTCCTATAGCTTGAGATGTGATATCAAACTTCTTCCCATTCAATGTGATATCCAACTCCTTCCCATTCCAATCCTGAGACCCTTCCTATACCATGAGATGTGATATTTGAATGCTTCTAATAGCAAACCTGAGACCCGTCCTAAAACATGAGATGTGAGATCCAAATCCTTCCCCTTCCAAACCTGAGACCTTTCCTTTAGCATGAGATGTGATATCCAACTCCTTCCCATTCCAAACCTGAGACCCTTCCTATAGCATGAGATGTTATATCTTAATGCTTCTAAAACCAAACCTGAGAACCATCCTATAACATGTGAAATCCAAATCGTTCCCTTCCAAACCTGAGACCCTTCTGATAGCATGAGATGTGATATCTCAATGCTGCTAAAACCAAACATGAGAACCATCCTATAACATGAGATGTGAAATCCAAATCCTTCCCTTTCCAAACCTGAGACCCTTCCTATAGCTTGAGATGCGATATCAAACTCCTTCCCATTCCAATCCTGAGATAGCTTGAGATGTGATAGCCAACTCCTTCCCATTCCAATCCTGAGACCCTTCCTATACCATGAGATGTGATATCTCAATCCTTCTAATACCAAACTTGAGACCCGTCCTAAACCATGAGATGTGAGATCCAAATCCTTCCCCTTCCAAACCTGAGACCCTTCCTATAGCTTGAGATGTGATATCAAACTCCTTCCCATTCCAATCCTGAGACCCTTCCGATAGCATGAGATGTGATAGCTCAATGCTTCTAATATCAAAACTGAGACCCTCCCTATAATATGAGATGTGATATCTAAGTCCTTCCCATTCCTATCCTGAGACCCTTCCAATAGCAGAGATGTGATATCTCAATGCTTATATCAAACCTGATGACCCTTCCTATGGCATGAGATGTGATATCCAACTCCTTCCCATTCCAATCCTGAGTTCCTTCCTATAGCATGAGATGTGATATCTCAATGCTTTTATCAAACCCGAGACCCTTCCTTTAGCATGAGATGTGATATCCAACTCCTTGCCATTCCAATCCTGAGACCCTTCCTATAACATGAGACGTGATATGCAACTTCTTCCCATTCCAATCCTGAGACTCCTCCTATAGCATGAGATGTGATATCTCAATGCTTCTAATACCAAACCTGGGACCCGTCCTATAACATGAGATATGATATCCAAATCCTTCCCCTTCCAAACCTGAGACCCTTCCTTTAGCATGAGATGTGATATCCAAATCCTTCCCATTCCAATCCTGAAACCCTTCCTATAGCATGTGATGTGATATCTCAATGTTTCTAATAAAAACCTGAGACCCTTCCTATAGCAAGAGATGTGATATCCAAATCCTTCCCATTCCAATCCTGAGACCCTTCCTATAACGAGATGTGATATCCAACTCCTTCCCATTCCAACCTGAGACCCTTCCTATAGCATGAGAAGGGATATCCAACTCCTTCCCATTCCAATCCTTAGACCCTTCCTACAGCATGCGATGTGATATCTCAATGATTCTAATACCAAACCAGAGACCCGTCCTATAACATGAGATGGGATATCCAACTCCTTCCCATCCCAATCCTGAGACACTTCCGATTGCAGAGATGTGATATCTCAATGCTTATACCAAACCTGAGACTCTTCCTATAACATGAGATGTGATATCCAACTCCTTCCCGTTCCAAACCTGAGACCCTTCCTATAGCATGAGATGTGATATCCAGCTCCTTCCCATTCCAATCCTGAGACCCTTCCGATAGCATGAGATGTGATATCTCAATGCTTCTAATACCAAACCTGAGATCCTTCCTATAACATGTGATGAGATGTGATATCCAATTCCTTCCCATTCCAAACCTGAGACCCTTCCTATTGGATGAGATGTGATATCCAACTCCTTCCCATTCCAATCCTGAGACCCTTATTATACCATGAGATGTGACATCTCAATGCTTCTAATACCAAACCTGGGACCCGTCCTATAACATGAGATATGATATCCAAATCCTTCCCCTTCCAAACCTGAGACCCTTCCTTTAGCACGAGATGTGATATCCAACTCCTTCCCATTCCAACCTGAGACCCTTCCTATAGCATGAGAAGGGATATCCAACTCCTTCCCATTCCAGTCCTGAGACCCTTCCTATACCATGAGATGTGATATCTCAATGTTTCTAATAAAAAAGCCGAGGCCCTTCCTATAGCAAGAGATGTGATATCCATATACTTCCCATTCCAATCCTGAGACCCTTCCTATAACGAGATGTGATATCCAACTCCTTCCCATTCCAACCTGAGACCCTTCCTATAGCATGAGAAGGGATATCCAACTCCTTCCCATTCCAATCCTGAGACCCTTCCTATACCATGAGATGTGATATCTCAATCCTTCTAATATCAAAACTGAGACCCTCCCTATAGCATCAGATGTGATATCTAAGTCCTTCCCATTCCAATCCTGAGACCCTTCCGATAGCAGAGATGTGATATCTCAATGCTTATACCAAACCTGAGACCCTTCCTATAGCATGAGATGTGATATCCAACTCCTTTCCATTCCAATCCTGAGACCCTTCCTATAGCATGAGATGTGATATCGCAATGCTTCTACCAAAACTGAGACCCTTCCTATAGCAAGAGATGTGATATCCAAATCCTTCCCATTCCAATCCTGAGACCCTTCCTATAACGAGATGTGATATCCAACTCCTTCCCATTCCAACCTGAGACCCTTCCTATAGCATGAGAAGGGATATCCAACTCCTTCCCATTCCAATCCTTAGACCCTTCCTACAGCATGCGATGTGATATCTCAATGATTCTAATACCAAACCAGAGACCCGTCCTATAACATGAGATGGGATATCCAACTCCTTCCCATCCCAATCCTGAGACACTTCCGATTGCAGAGATGTGATATCTCAATGCTTATACCAAACCTGAGACTCTTCCTATAACATGAGATGTGATATCCAACTCCTTCCCGTTCCAATCCTGAGACCCTTCCTATAACGAGATGTGATATCCAACTCCTTCCCATTCCAACCTGAGACCCTTCCTATAGCATGAGAAGGGATATCCAACTCCTTCCCATTCCAATCCTGAGACCCTTCCTATACCATGAGATGTGATATCTCAATCCTTCTAATATCAAAACTGAGACCCTCCCTATAGCATCAGATGTGATATCTAAGTCCTTCCCATTCCAATCCTGAGACCCTTCCGATAGCAGAGATGTGATATCTCAATGCTTATACCAAACCTGAGACCCTTCCTATAGCATGAGATGTGATATCCAACTCCTTTCCATTCCAATCCTGAGACCCTTCCTATAGCATGAGATGTGATATCGCAATGCTTCTACCAAAACTGAGACCCTTCCTTTAGCACGAGATGTGATATCCAACTCCTTCCCATTCCAATCCTGAGACCCTTCCTATAGCATGAGATGTGATATCTCAATGCTTCTAATACCAAACCTGAGATCCTTCCTATAATATGAGATGTGATATCCAACTCCTTCCCATTCCAACCTGAGACCCTTCCTATAGCATGAGAAGGGATATCCAACTCCTTCCCATTCCAATCCTGAAACCCTTCCTATACCATGAGATGTGATATCTCAATGTTTCTAATAAAAAGCCGAGGCCCTTCCTATAGCAAGAGATGTGATATCCATATCCTTCCCATTCCAATCCTGAGACCTTTCCTATAACGAGATGTGATATCCAACTCCTTCCCATTCCAACCTGAGACCCTTCCTATAGCATGAGAAGGGATATCCAACTCCTTCCCATTCCAATCCTGAGACCCTTCCTATACCATGAGATGTGATATCTCAATGCTTCTAATATCAAAACTGAGACCCTCCCTATAGCATCAGATGTGATATCTAAGTCCTTTCCATTCCAATCCTGAGACCCTTCCGATAGCAGAGATGTGATATCTCAATGCTTATACCAAACCTGAGACCCTTCCTATAGCATGAGATGTGATATCTAACTCCTTCCCATTCCAATCCTGAGACCCTTCCTATAGCATGAGATGTGATATCTCAATGCTTCTAACAAAACTGAGACCCTTCCTTTAGCACGAGATGTGATATCCAACTCCTTCCCATTCCAATCCTGAGACCCTTCCTATAGCATGAGATGTGATATCTCAATGCTTCTAATACCAAACCTGAGATCCTTCCTATAACATGAGATGTGATATCCAACTCCTTCCCATTCCAATCCTGAGACCCTTCCTATAGTATGAGATGTGATATCTCAATGCTTCTAATACCAAACCTGAGATCCTTCCTATAACATGAGATGTGATATCCAAATCCTTCCCCTTTAAACCTGAGACCCTCTCTTTAGCATGAGATGTGATATCCAAATCCTTCCCATTCCAATCCTGATACCCTTCTGATAGCATGAGATGTGATATCTCAATGCCTCTAACACCAAACCTGAGATCCTACCTCTAACATGAAATGTGATATCCAACTCCTTCCCTTTCCAAACCTCAGAGCCTTCCTATAACATGAGATGTGATATCCAACTCCTTCCCATTCCAACCTGAGACCCTTCCTATAGCATGAGATGGGATATCCAACTCCTTCCAAATCCAATCCTGATACCCTTCCGATAGCATGAGATGTGATATCCCAATGCTTCTACAAAACCTGAGACCCATACCATGGCATGAGATGTGATATCAAACTCCCGTCCTATACCATGAGACTTGATATCTCAATGCTTCTAATACCAAACCTGAGACCGGTCCAATAACATGAGATGTGATATCCAAATCCTTCCCCTTCCAAACTTTAGACCCTTCCTTTATCATGAGATGTGATATCCAAGTCCTTCCCATTCCATTCCTGAGACCCTTCCTATAGCATGAGATGTGATATCTCAATGCTTCTAATACCAAACCTGAGACCCTTCCTATAACATGAATTGTGATATCCAAGTCCTTCCCATTCCAATCCTGAGACCCTTCCGATAGCAGAGATGTGATATCTCAATGCTTATACCAAACCTGAGACCCTTCCGATAGCATGAGATGTGATATCTCAATGCTTCTAATACCAAACCTGAGATCCTTCCTATAACATGAGATATGATATCCAAATCAATCCCCTTCCAAACCTGAGACCCTTCCTTTAGCATGAGATGTGATATCCAAATACTTCCCATTCCAATCCTAAAACCTTTCCTATAGCATGAGATGTGATATCTCAATGTTTCTAATAAAAAAACCTGAGACCCTTCCTATAGCAAGAGATGTGATATCCAAATTCTTCCCATTCCAATCCTGAGATCCTTCCTATAACATGAGATGTGATATCCAATTCCTTCCCATTCCAAACCTGAAACCCTTCCTATTGGATGAGATGTGATATCCAACTCCTTCCCATTCCAATCCTGAGATAGCTTGAGATGTGATATCCAACTCCTTCCCATTCCAATCCTGAGACCCTTCCTATACCATGAGACTTGATATCTCAATGCTTCTAATACCAAACCTGAGACCCGTCCTAAAACATGAGATGTGAGATCCAAATCCTTCCCCTTCCAATCCTGAGACCCTTCCGATAGCATGAGATGTGATATCTCAATGCTTCTAATATCAAAACTGAGACCCTCCCTATAGTATGAGATGTGATATCTAAGTCCTTCCCATTCCTATCCTGAGACCCTTCCGATAGCAGAGATGTGATATCTCAATGCTTATACCAAACCTGATGACCCTTCCTATGGCATGAGATGTGATATCCAACTCCTTCCCATTCCAATCCTGAGTTCCTTCCTATAGCATGAGATGTGATATCTCAATGCTTCTATCAAACCTGAGACCCTTCCTTTAGCATGAGATGTGATATCCAACTCCTTCCCATTCCAATCCTGAGACTCTTCCTATAGCATGAGATGTGATATCTCAATGCTTCTAATACCAAACCTGGGACCCGTACTATAACATGAGATATGATATCCAAATCCTTCCCCTTCCAAACCTGGGACCCTTCCTTTACCATGAGATGTGATATCCAAATCCTTCCCATTCCAATCCTGAAACCCTTCCTATAGCATGAGATGTGATATCTCAATGTTTCTAATAAAAAACCTGAGACCCTTTCTATAGCAAGAGATGTGATATCCAAATCCTTCCCATTCCAATCCTGAGACTCTTCCTATAACGAGATGTGATATCCAACTCCTTCCCATTCCAACCTGAGACCCTTCCTATAGCATGAGAAGGGATATCCAACTCCTTCCCATTCCAATCCTGAGACCCTTCCTATACCATGAGATGTGATATCTCAACGCTTCTAATAAAAAACCTGAGACCTTTCCTATAGCAAGAGATGTGATATCCAAATCCTTCCCATTCCAATCCTGAGATCCTTCCTATAACATGAGATGTGATATCCACTCCTTCCCATTCCAATCCTGAGACCCTTCCTATACCATGAGAGGTGATATCTCAATGCTTCTAATACCAAACCTGGGACCCGTCCTATAACATGAGATATGATATCCAAATCCTTCCCCTTCCAAACCTGAGACCCTTCCTTTAGCATGAGATGTGATATCCAAATCCTTCCCATTCCAATCCTGAGACCCTTCCTATAACGAGATGTGATATCCAACTCCTTCCCATTCCAACCTGAGACCCTTCCTATAGCATGAGATGTGATATCTCATGTTTCTAATAAAAAACCCGAGACCCTTCCTATAGCAAGAGATGTGATATCCATATCCTTCCCATTCCAATCCTGAGACCCTTCCTATAACGAGATGTGATATCCAACTCCTTCCCATTCCAACCTGAGACCCTTCCTATAGCATGAGAAGGGATATCCAACTCCTTCCCATTCCAATCCTGAGACCCTTCCTATACCATGAAATGTGATATCTCAATGCTTCTAATAAAAAACCGGAGACCCTTCCTATTGGATGAGATGTGATATCCAACTCCTTCCCATTCCAATCCTGAGACCCTTCCTATACCATATGTGATATCTCAATGCTTCTAATACCAAACCTGGGACCCGTCCTATAACATTAGATATGTTACCCAAATCCTTCCCCTTCCAAACCTGAGACCCTTCCTTTAGCATGAGATGTGATATCCAAATCCTTCCCATTCCAATCCTGAGATCCTTCCTATAACATGAGATGTGATATCCAATTCCTTCCCATTCCAAACTTGAGACCCTTCCTATTGGATGAGATGTGATATCCAACTCCTTCCCATTCCTATCCTGAGACCCTTCCTATACCATGAGATGTGATATCTCAATGCTTCTAATACCAAACCTGGGACCCGTCCTATAACATGAGATATGATATCCAATTCCTTCCCATTCCAAACCTGAGACCCTTCCTATTGGATGAGATGTGATATCCAACTCCTTCCCATTCCTATCCTGAAACCCTTCCTATAGCATGAGATGTGATATCTCAATGTTTCTAATAAAAAACCCGAGACCCTTCCTATAGCAAGAGATGTGATATCCAAATCCTTCCCATTCCAATCTTGAGACCCTTCCTATAACATGAGATGTGATATCCAACTCCTTCCCATTCCAACCTGAGATCCTTTCTATAACGAGATGTGATATCCAACTCCTTCCCATCCCATTCCAACCTGAGACCCTTCCTATAGCATGAGAAGGGATATCCAACTCCTTCCCATTCCAATCCTGAGACCCTTCCTATACCATGAGAAGTGATATCTCAATGCTTCTAATAAAAAACCTGAGACCTTTCCTATAGCAAGAGATGTGATATCCAAATCCTTCCCATTCCAATCCTGATATCCTTCCTATAACATGAGATGTGATATCCAATTCCTTCCCATTCCAAACCTGAGACCCTTCCTATTGGATGAGATGTGATATCCAACTCCTTCCCATTCCAATCCTGAGACCCTTCCTATACCATGAGAGGTGATATCTCAATGCTTCTAATACCAAACCTGGGACCCGTCCTATAACATGAGATATGATATCCAAATCCTTCCCCTTCCAAACCTGAGACCCTTCCTTTAGCATTAGATGTGATATCCAAATCCTTCCCATTCCAATCCTGAGACCCTTCCTATAACGAGATGTGATATCCAACTCCTTCCCATTCCAACCTGAGACCCTTCCTATAGCATGAGATGTGATATCTCATGTTTCTAATAAAAAACCCGAGACCCTTCCTATAGCAAAAGATGTGATATCCATATCCTTCCCATTCCAATCCTGAGACCCTTCCTATAACGAGATGTGATATCCAATTCCTTCCCATTCCAACCTGAGACCCTTCCTATAGCATGAGAAGGGATATCCAACTCCTTCCCATTCCAATCCTGAGACCCTTCCTATACCATGAGATGTGATATCTCAATGCTTCTAATAAAAAACCTGAGACCCTTCCTATTGGAAGAGATGTGATATCCAACTCCTTCCCATTCCAATCCTGAGACCCTTCCTATACCATATGTGATATCTCAATGCTTCTAATACCAAACCTGGGACCCGTCCTATAACATGAGATATGATACCCAAATCCTTCCCCTTGCAAACCTGGGACCCTTCCTTTAGCATGAGATGTGATATCCAAATCCTTCCCATTCCAAACCTGAGACCCTTCCTATTGGATGAGATGTGATATCCAACTCCTTCCCATTCCTATCCTGAGACCCTTCCTATACCATGAGATGTGATATCTCAATGCTTCTAATACCAAACCTGGGACCCGTCCTATAACATGAGATATGATATCCAAATCCTTCCCCTTCCAAACCTGAGACCCTTCCTTTAGCATGAGATGTGATATCCAAATCCTTCCCATTCCAATCTTGAAACCCTTCCTATAGCATGAGATGTGATATCTCAATGTTTCTAATAAAAAACCCGAGACCCTTCCTATAGCAAGAGATGTGATATCCAAATCCTTCCCATTCCAATCTTGAGACCCTTACTATAACTTGAGATGTGATATCCAACTCCTTCCTATTCCAACCTGAGATCCTTCCTATAGCATGAGAAGGGATATCCAACTCCTTCCCAATCCAATCCTGAGACCCTTCTGATAGCAGAGATGTGATATCTCAATGCTTATACCAAACCTGAGACCCTTCCTATGGCATGAGATGTGATATCCAACTCCTTCCCATTCCAATCCTGAGACCCTTCCTATAGCATAAGATGTGATATATCTATGCTTCTACCAAACCTGAGACCCTTCCTTTAGCATGAGATGTGATATCCAAATCCTTCACATTCCAATCCTGAGACCCTTCCTATAGCATGAGATGTGATATCTCAATGCTTCTAATACCAAACCTGAGACCCTTCCTTTAGCATGAGATGTGATATCCAAATCCTTCACATTCCAATCCTGAGACCCTTCCTATAGCATGAGATGTGATATCTCAATGCTTATAATACCAAACCTGAGATCCTTCCTATAACATGAGATGTGAAATCCAAATCCTTCCCTTCCCAAACCTGAGACCCTTCCTATAGCTTGAGATGTGATATCAAACTCCTTCCCATTCCAATCCTGAGATAGCTTGAGATGTGATATCCAACTCCGTCCCATTCCAATCCTGTGACCCTTATTATGCCATGAGATGTGATATCTCAATGCTTCTAATACCAAACCTGAGACCCGTCCTAAAACATGAGATGTGAGTACCAAATCCTTCCCCTTCCAAACCTGAGACGTTTCCTTTAGCATGAGATGTGATATCCAACTCCTTCCCATTCCAATCCTGAGACCCTTCCTATACCATGAGATGTGATATCTCAACGCTTCTAATAAAAAACCTGAGACCTTTCCTATAGCAAGAGATGTGATATCCAAATCCTTCCCATTCCAATCCTGAGATCCTTCCTATAACATGAGATGTGATATCCACTCCTTCCCATTCCAATCCTGAGACCCTTCCTATACCATGAGAGGTGATATCTCAATGCTTCTAATACCAAACCTGGGACCCGTCCTATAACATGAGATATGATATCCAAATCCTTCCCCTTCCAAACCTGAGACCCTTCCTTTAGCATGAGATGTGATATCCAAATCCTTCCCATTCCAATCCTGAGACCCTTCCTATAACGAGATGTGATATCCAACTCCTTCCCATTCCAACCTGAGACCCTTCCTATAGCATGAGATGTGATATCTCATGTTTCTAATAAAAAACCCGAGACCCTTCCTATAGCAAGAGATGTGATATCCATATCCTTCCCATTCCAATCCTGAGACCCTTCCTATAACGAGATGTGATATCCAACTCCTTCCCATTCCAACCTGAGACCCTTCCTATAGCATGAGAAGGGATATCCAACTCCTTCCCATTCCAATCCTGAGACCCTTCCTATACCATGAAATGTGATATCTCAATGCTTCTAATAAAAAACCTGAGACCCTTCCTATTGGATGAGATGTGATATCCAACTCCTTCCCATTCCAATCCTGAGACCCTTCCTATACCATATGTGATATCTCAATGCTTCTAATACCAAACCTGGGACCCGTCCTATAACATTAGATATGTTACCCAAATCCTTCCCCTTCCAAACCTGAGACCCTTCCTTTAGCATGAGATGTGATATCCAAATCCTTCCCATTCCAATCCTGAGATCCTTCCTATAACATGAGATGTGATATCCAATGCCTTCCCATTCCAAACTTGAGACCCTTCCTATTGGATGAGATGTGATATCCAACTCCTTCCCATTCCTATCCTGAGACCCTTCCTATACCATGAGATGTGATATCTCAATGCTTCTAATACCAAACCTGGGACCCGTCCTATAACATGAGATATGATATCCAATTCCTTCCCATTCCAAACCTGAGACCCTTCCTATTGGATGAGATGTGATATCCAACTCCTTCCCATTCCTATCCTGAAACCCTTCCTATAGCATGAGATGTGATATCTCAATGTTTCTAATAAAAAACCCGAGACCCTTCCTATAGCAAGAGATGTGATATCCAAATCCTTCCCATTCCAATCTTGAGACCCTTCCTATAACATGAGATGTGATATCCAACTCCTTCCCATTCCAACCTGAGATCCTTTCTATAACGAGATGTGATATCCAACTCCTTCCCATTCCAACCTGAGACCCTTCCTATAGCATGAGAAGGGATATCCAACTCCTTCCCATTCAAATCCTGAGACCCTTCCTATACCATGAGAAGTGATATCTCAATGCTTCTAATAAAAAACCTGAGACCTTTCCTATAGCAAGAGATGTGATATCCAAATCCTTCCCATTCCAATCCTGATATCCTTCCTATAACATGAGATGTGATATCCAATTCCTTCCCATTCCAAACCTGAGACCCTTCCTATTGGATGAGATGTGATATCCAACTCCTTCCCATTCCAATCCTGAGACCCTTCCTATACCATGAGAGGTGATATCTCAATGCTTCTAATACCAAACCTGGGACCCGTCCTATAACATGAGATATGATATCCAAATCCTTCCCCTTCCAAACCTGAGACCCTTCCTTTAGCATGAGATGTGATATCCAAATCCTTCCCATTCCAATCCTGAGACCCTTCCTATAACGAGATGTGATATCCAACTCCTTCCCATTCCAACCTGAGACCCTTCCTATAGCATGAGATGTGATATCTCATGTTTCTAATAAAAAACCCGAGACCCTTCCTATAGCAAAAGATGTGATATCCATATCCTTCCCATTCCAATCCTGAGACCCTTCCTATAACGAGATGTGATATCCAATTCCTTCCCATTCCAACCTGAGACCCTTCCTATAGCATGAGAAGGGATATCCAACTCCTTCCCATTCCAATCCTGAGACCCTTCCTATACCATGAGATGTGATATCTCAATGCTTCTAATAAAAAACCTGAGACCCTTCCTATTGGAAGAGATGTGATATCCAACTCCTTCCCATTCCAATCCTGAGACCCTTCCTATACCATATGTGATATCTCAATGCTTCTAATACCAAACCTGGGACCCGTCCTATAACATGAGATATGATACCCAAATCCTTCCCCTTGCAAACCTGGGACCCTTCCTTTAGCATGAGATGTGATATCCAAATCCTTCCCATTCCAAACCTGAGACCCTTCCTATTGGATGAGATGTGATATCCAACTCCTTCCCATTCCTATCCTGAGACCCTTCCTATACCATGAGATGTGATATCTCAATGCTTCTAATACCAAACCTGGGACCCGTCCTATAACATGAGATATGATATCCAAATCCTTCCCCTTCCAAACCTGAGACCCTTCCTTTAGCATGAGATGTGATATCCAAATCCTTCCCATTCCAATCTTGAGACCCTTACTATAACTTGAGATGTGATATCCAACTCCTTCCTATTCCAACCTGAGATCCTTCCTATAGCATGAGAAGGGATATCCAACTCCTTCCCAATCCAATCCTGAGACCCTTCTGATAGCAGAGATGTGATATCTCAATGCTTATACCAAACCTGAGACCCTTCCTATGGCATGAGATGTGATATCCAACTCCTTCCCATTCCAATCCTGAGACCCTTCCTATAGCATAAGATGTGATATATCTATGCTTCTACCAAACCTGAGACCCTTCCTTTAGCATGAGATGTGATATCCAAATCCTTCACATTCCAATCCTGAGACCCTTCCTATAGCATGAGATGTGATATCTCAATGCTTCTAATACCAAACCTGAGACCCTTCCTTTAGCATGAGATGTGATATCCAAATCCTTCACATTCCAATCCTGAGACCCTTCCTATAGCATGAGATGTGATATCTCAATGCTTCTAATACCAAACCTGAGATCCTTCCTATAACATGAGATGTGAAATCCAAATCCTTCCCTTCCCAAACCTGAGACCCTTCCTATAGCTTGAGATGTGATATCAAACTCCTTCCCATTCCAATCCTGAGATAGCTTGAGATGTGATATCCAACTCCGTCCCATTCCAATCCTGTGACCCTTATTATGCCATGAGATGTGATATCTCAATGCTTCTAATACCAAACCTGAGACCCGTCCTAAAACATGAGATGTGAGTACCAAATCCTTCCCCTTCCAAACCTGAGACGTTTCCTTTAGCATGAGATGTGATATCCAACTCCTTCCCATTCCAATCCTGAGACCCTTCCGATAGCATGAGATGTGATATCTCAAACCTTCTAATATCAAACCTGAGAACCTCCCTATAGCATGAGATGTGATATCCAACTCCTTCCAATTCCAATACTGAGACCCTTCCAATAGCATATGTGATATCTCAATGCTTCTAATATCAAACTTGAGAACCTCCCTATAGCATGAGATGTGATATCCAACTCATTCCCATTCCAATCCTGAGACCCTTCCTATAACAGGAGATGTGATATCTCTATGCTTCTAATACCAAACCTGAGGCCCTTCCCGTAGTATATGTGATATCCAACTCCTTCCCATTCCAAACCCGAGACCATTCCCACAGCCTGAGATTTGAAATCTCATTTCTTCCAATACCAAACCCGAGCCCCTTCCGATAGGATGAGATTTACTCTCACTCCTTAAAATACCAAACTCGAGTCCCTTCTTAAAGGATGTGATTTGATATCTCAGTGCTTCTAATACCAAACCTGAGACCCTCCCTATAACAAGAGATGTCATATCCAACTCCTTCCCATTCCAATCCTGAGACTCTTCCGATAGCATGAGATATGATATCCCAATGCTTTTAATACCAATCCTCAGACCCTTCCTATACGATATCGAACTTCCCATTCCAATCCTGAGACTCAGACCTCCCTGTCTAACCTTCTCACCAATCCTAGCTCCCGGATTGATCATGCACTCCTGCTGTCTCTTCTCTCCCTTCTTCTGCTTCCTTTCCTCTCTCCTTCCTCATCTGCCCTAGGTTAGGCTCCTTCTACACCTCCGCAGGGATTACTGATTTGTACCCCTCCCCACTCTCAACTCTCACTCAGTTTCAAACACTCATCTGACATCTGCCATTTCCTGGAAGAACCCGACCTTGATGTCCTTGGTCTAACCGAGACATGGTTGACGGCCAGCGCTGGCTCGAGCTTTGGCACTTTCCTCCCTGATGACAAGTTCCTCTCCATGCCCAGATCCAAGCGTTCTTGGGGGCGGGGGGGGGGGAGTATCCTTGATTCCTGTAGTAAATTGCTTTCCTTTGCAGGCCGACTCCTCTCACGAATGCCTTGTCTGCATGCATTCTCTCTTTCCTGGCCATTCTCTCACCGTGGCTATTTGCCTACCCCCTTCTTCACTCAGTGGATGGACTTCTCCATCCTAGCCTCCTACCACTCAACTCCGCCTACTTGGAGAATTCAACATGAACCTTTATGCTTCCTGACCTGGACTTTTACGAGATCTGCAACTTTTCATGTCGCTGGCCCTACACACCGCATGGAATACTCAGTATTTTCTGATCTCAGACATCCCCCTCTGTAACCCTCTCAACAATCCTCTCCCGTGGTGATCAAGTTCTCATCTCCAAAGAAGGCTACCAGCTGTTCCTCCTCAGAGGAGTTCTCCCTTTCTGTCCCTGCTCCCTGCACCGTTTCGCGTTGCACACACTCGCTTCCCTGCTCTCTGGTTTAGACGCTGCTCCTCCTCATAGGCGTTCTTCCTTTCTGTCCCTGCTCCTCTGGAGAGGAGAATGTGATCACCAGGGGAGTGCATCCCGTAAACTAAAAGGGAGGATGATCACAGGGCGACTGCATTAACAGATGGCAAATGCACGTTCCAAAACAGTCAGGAAAGCTGATAATGCCTTGAAGATTTCAGCCGTGTACATTCAGCCTGTGAACAGCAGTAGATGTTGACCCCCACTTGTATGGGAGAACAGTGGTTAAAAACTTCAGGTTTCGACAACAAACGCACGGACACAGTACATACATGGGAACCCATCAGAATTCGCATTTACAAAAACGCGAGGAAAGTACATTTTCTAGCTGGTTTTGCTAGTTTACAGCACGTTTCAATACGTCTAGCGGGTTACGGCTATATGTTGAATAATGGGTGTTATAAAGCATTCTGAGCACTGTGTTTTGAAGGCAGCGGGAAGAGGAGAGAAGGCAGGGAACACGCTTCTAAACCAGAGAGCTGGGTAGCGAGTACTTGCAACCCGAAACTGTGCAGGGTGCAGGGACAGAAAAGAAGAACGCCTCTGAGGAGGAACAGCGTCTAAACCAGAGAGCAGGGAAGCGAGTGTTTGCAACGCGAAACGGTGCAGGGAGCAGGGACAGAAAGGGTGAACTCCTCTGAGGAGGAACAGCTGGGAGTTAGCCTTCTTTGGAGATGAGAACTTGATCACCACGGGAGAGGGTTGTTGAGAGGGTTACAGAGGGGCAGGACTGAGATCAGAAAATCCTGAGTATTCCCTGCAGTGTGTAGGGCCAGCGACATGAAGAGTTGCAGATCTCGTAAAAGTCCAGGTCAGGAAGCATAAAGGTTCATGTTGAATTCTCCAAGTAGGCGGAGTTGAGTGGTAGGAGGCTAGGATGGAGAAGTCCATCCACTGAGAGAGGACGGGGGTAGGCAAATAGCCATGGTGAGAGAATGGCCAGGAAAGAGAATGCATGCAGACAAGGCATTCGTGAGAGGAGTCGGCCTGCAAAGGAAAGCAATTTACTACAGGAATCAAGGATACTCCCCCTCAAGAACGCTTGGATCTGGGCATGGAGAGGAACTTGTCATCAGGGAGGAAAGTGTCAAAGCTCGAGACAGCGCTGGCCGTCAACCATGCCTTGGTTAGACCAAGGACATCAAGGTCGGGTTCTTCCAGGAAATGTCAGATGCCAGATGAGTGTTTGAAACTGAGTGAGAGTTGAGAGTGGGGAAGGGTACAAATCAGTAATCCCTGCGGAGGTGTAGAAGGAGCCTGACCTAGGGCAGATGAGGAAGGAGAGGGGAAAGGAAGCAGAAGAAGGGAGAGAAGAGACAGCAGGAGTGCATGATCAATCCGGGAGCTAGGAGTGGTGAGAAGGTTAGACGGGGAGGTCTGAGTCTCAGGATTGGAATGGGAAGTTCGATATCACATGTCATGCTATAGGGAGGGTCTCAGGTTTGGTATTAGAAGCACTGAGATATCAACTCACATCCTTTAGGAAGGGACTCGAATTTGGTATTTTAAGGAGTGAGATAGTAAATCTCATCCTATCGGAAGGGTCTCGGGTTTGGTATTGGAAGAAATTAGATTTCAAATCTCAGGCTGTGGGAATGGTCTCGGGTTTGGTATTGCCAGGGGTGAGAAATCACATTTCATGCTACAGGAAGGGTCACAAGTTTGGAACTGGAAGTAGTTGGATATCACATATACTACGGGAAGGGCCTCAGGTTTGGTATTAGAAGCATAGAGATATCACATCTCATGTTATAGGAAGGGTCTCAGGATTGGAATGGGAAGGAGTTGGATATCACATCTCGTGCTATAGGGAGGGTCTCAGTTTTGTATTAGAAGCATTGAGATATCACATATGCTATTGGAAGGGCCTCAGGTTTGGTATTAGAAGCATAGAGATATCACATCTCATGTTATAGGAAGGGTCTCAGTATTGGAATTGGAAGGAGTTGGATATCACATCTCATGCTATAAGGAGGTTCTCAGGTTTGATATTAGAAGCATTGAGATATCACATCTCATGCTATCGGAAGGGTCTCAGGATTGGAATTTGAAGGAGTTGGATATCACATCTCATGCTAAAGGAAAGGTCTCAGGTTTGGAAGGGGAAGGATTTGGATCTCACATCTCATGTTTTAGGACGGGTCTCAGGTTTGGTAATAGAAGCATTGAGATATCACATCTCATGGTATAATAAGGGTCTCAGGAATGGAATGGGAAGGAGTTTGATATCACATCTCAAGCTATAGGAAGGGTCTCAGGTTTGGGAAGGGAAGGATTTGGATTTCACATCTCATTTTATAGGATGGTTCTCATGTTTGGTTTCAGAAGCATTGAGATATCACATCTCATGCTATCGGAAGGGTCTCAGGTTTGGAAAGGGAAGGAGTTGGATATCACATATGTTATAGGAAGGATCTCAGGTTTGGTATTAGAAGCATTGAGATATCACATCTCATGCTATAGGAAGGGTCTCAGGTTTGGAAGAAGCATTGAGATATCACATCTCATGATATAGGAAGGGTCTCAGGATTGGAAAGGGAAGGAGTTGGATATCACATCTCATGCCATAGGAAGGTTCTCAGGTTTGGTATAAGCATTGAGATATCACATCTCTGCTATCGGAAGGGTCTCAGGATTGGATTGGGAAGGAGTTGGATATCACTTCTCATGCTATAGGAAGGATTTCAGGTTGGATTGGGAAGGAGTTGGATATCACATCTCATGTTATAGGAAGGGTCTCAAGATTGGAATGGGCAAGATTTGGATATCACATCTCATGTTATAGGAAGGGTCTCAAGTTCTGAATGGGAAGGATTTGGATATCACATCTCTTGCTATAGGAAGGGTCTGGGGTTTTTTATTAGAAACATTGAGATATCACATCTCAGGCTACAGGAAGGGTTTCAGGATTGGAAGGGGAAGGATTTGGATATCATATCTCATGTTATAGGACGGGTCCCAGGTTTGGTATTAGAAGCATTGAGATATCACATCTCATGCTATAGGAAGAGTCTCAGGATTGGAATGGGAAGAAGTTGGATATCACGTCTCCTGCTAAAGGAAGGGTCTCAGGTTTGATAGAAGCATTGAGATATCACATCTCATGCTATAGGAAGGAACTCAGGATTGGAATGGGAAGGAGTTGGATATCACATCTCCTGCTAAAGGAAGGGTCTCAGGTTTGATAGAAGCATTGAGATATCATCTCATGCTATAGGAAGGAACTCAGGATTGGAATGGGAAGGAGTTGGATATCACATCTCATGCCATAGGAAGGGTCATCAGGTTTGGTATAAGTATTGAGATATCACATCTCTGATATCGGAAGGGTCTCAGGATAGGAATGGGAAGGACTTAGATATCACATCTCATACAATAGGGAGGGTCTCAGTTTTGATATTAGAAGCATTGAGATATCACATCTCATGCTATCGGAAGGGTCTCAGGATTGGAATGGGATGGAGTTGGATATCACATCTCAAGCTATCTCAGGATTGGAATGGGAAGGAGTTTGATATCACATTTCAAGCTATAGGAAGGGTCTCAGCTTTGGAAGGGGAAGGATTTGGATCTCACATCTCATGTTTTAGGACGGGTCTCAGGTTTGGTATTAGAAGCATTGAGATATCACATCTCATGGTATAGGAAGGGTCTCAGGATTGGAATGGGAAGGAGTTGGATATCACATCTCAAGCTATCTCAGGATTGGAATGGGAAGGAGTTTGATATCACATCTCAAGCTAGAGGAAGGGTCTCAGGTTTGGAAAGGGAAGGAGTTGGATATCACATATGTTATAGGAAGGATCTCAGGTTTGGTATTAGAAGCATTGAGATATCACATCTCATGCTATAGGAAGGGTCTCAAAATATGAATGTGAAGGATTTGGATATCACATCTCATGCTAAAGGAAGGGTCTCAGGTTTGGAAGAAGCATTGAGATATCACATCTCATGATATAGGAAGGGTCTCAGGATTGGAATGGGAAGGAGTTGGATATCACATCTCATGCCATAGGAAGGTTGTCAGGTTTGGTATAAGCATTGAGATATCACATCTCTGCTATCGGAAGGGTCTCAGGATTGGATTGGGAAGGGGTTGGATATCACTTCTCATGCTATAGGAAGGATTTCAGGTTGGATTGGGAAGGAGTTGGATATCACATCTCATGTTATAGGAAGGGTCTCAAGATTGGAATGGGCAAGATTTGGATATCACATCTCATGTTATAGGAAGGGTCTCAAGTTCTGAATGGGAAGGATTTGGATATCACATCTCTTGCTATAGGAAGGGTCTCGGGTTTTTTATTAGAAACATTGAGATATCACATCTCAGGCTATAGGAAGGGTTTCAGGATTGGAATGGGTAGGATTTGGTTATCACATCTCATGCTAAAGGAAGGGTCTCAGGTTTGGAAGGGAAAGGATTTGGATATCATATCTCATGTTATAGGACGGGTCCCAGGTTTGGTATTAGAAGCATTGAGATATCCCTTCTCATGCTATAGGAAGGGTCTCAGGTTGGGAAGGAGTTGGATATCACATCTCGTTATAGGAAGGGTCTCAGGATTGGAATGGGAAGGATTTGGATATCACATCTCTTGCTATAGGAAGGGTCTCAGGTTTTTTATTAGAAACATTGAGATATCATATCTCATGCTATAGGAAGGGTTTCAGGATTGGAATGGGAAGGAATTGGATATCACATCTCATGCTAAAGGAAGGGTCTCAGGTTTGGAAGGGGAAGGATTTAGATATCATATCTCATGTTATAGGACGGGTCCCAGGTTTGGTATTAGAAGCATTGAGATATCACATCTCATGCTATAGGAAGAGTCTCAGGATTGGAATGGGAAGGAGTTGGATATCACGTCTCCTGCTAAAGGAAGGGTCTCAGGTTTGATAGAAGCATTGAGATATCACATCTCATGCTATAGGAAGGAACTCAGGATTGGAATGGGAAGGAGTTGGATATCACATCTCCTGCTAAAGGAAGGGTCTCAGGTTTGATAGAAGCATTGAGATATCATCTCATGCTATAGGAAGGAACTCAGGATTGGAATGGGAAGGAGTTGGATATCACATCTCATGCCATAGGAAGGGTCATCAGGTTTGGTATAAGCATTGAGATATCACATCTCTGATATCGGAATGGTCTCAGGATAGGAATGGGAAGGACTTAGATATCACATCTCATACAATAGGGAGGGTCTCAGTTTTGATATTAGAAGCATTGAGATATCACATCTCATGCTATCGGAAGGGTCTCAGGATTGGAATGGGATGGAGTTGGATATCACATCTCAAGCTATCTCAGGATTGGAATGGGAAGGAGTTTGATATCACATTTCAAGCTATAGGAAGGGTCTCAGGTTTGGAAGGGGAAGGATTTGTATCTCACATCCCATGTTTTAGGACGGGTCTCAGGTTTGGTATTAGAAGCATTGAGATATCACATCTCATGGTATAGGAAGGGTCTCAGGATTGGAATGGGAAGGAGTTGGATATCACATCTCAAGCTATCTCAGGATTGGAATGGGAAGGAGTTTGATATCACATCTCAAGCTCGAGGAAGGGTCTCAGGTTTGGAAAGGGAAGGATTTGGATTTCACATCTCATGTTATAGGATCGTTCTCATGTTTGGTTTTAGCAGCATTAAGATATAACATCTCATGCTATAGGAAGGGTCTCAGGTTTGGAATGGGAAGGAGTTGGATATCACATCTCACGCTAAAGGAAAGGTCTCAGGTTTGGAAGGGGAAGGATTTGGATCTCACATCTCATGTTTTAGGACGGGTCTCAGGTTTGGTATTAGAAGCATTGAGATATCACATCTCATGGTATAGGAAGGGTCTCAGGATTGGAATGGGAAGGAGTTGGATATCACATTGAATGGGAAGGAGTTTGATATCACATCTCAAGCTATAGGAAGGGTCTCAGGATTGGAATGGGAAGGAGTTTGATATCACATCTCATGCCATGGTATGGGTCTCGGGTTTTGTAGAGGCATTGGGATATCACATCTCATGCTAACGGAAGGGTATCAGGATTGGATTTGGAAGGAGTTGGATATCCCATCTCATGCTATAGGAAGGGTCTAAGGTTGGAATGGGAAGGAGTTTGATATCACATTTCAAGCTATAGGAAGGGTCTCAGGTTTGGAAGGGGAAGGATTTGTATCTCACATCCCATGTTTTAGGACGGGTCTCAGGTTTGGTATTAGAAGCATTGAGATATCACATCTCATGGTATAGGAAGGGTCTCAGGATTGGAATGGGAAGGAGTTGGATATCACATCTCAAGCTATCTCAGGATTGGAATGGGAAGGAGTTTGATATCACATCTCAAGCTCGAGGGAGGGTCTCAGGTTTGGAAAGGGAATGATTTGGATTTCACATCTCATGTTATAGGATGGTTCTCCTGTTTGGTTTTAGAAGCATTGAGATATCACATCTCATGCTATAGGAAGAGTCTCAGGATTGGAATGGGAAGGAGTTGGATATCACGTCATGTTATAGGAAGGGTTTCAGGATTGGAATGGGAAGGAGTTGGATATCACATCTCATGCTAAAGGAAGGGTTTCAGGTTTGATAGAAGCAAAGGTTTGGAATGGGAAGGAGTTGGATATCACATCTCAGGTTTGGTATTAGAAGCAGTGAGATATCACATCTCATTCTATAGGAGGGGTCTCAGGATTGGAATCGGAAGGAGTTGTATATAACATCTCATGCCATAGGAAGGGTCACAGGTTTGGTATAAGCATTGAGATATCACATCTCTGCTATCAGAAGGGTCTCAGGATTTGAATGGGAAGGAGTTGGATATCCCATCTCATTAAAGGAAGGGTCTCAGGTTTGGTATTAGAAGCATTGAGATATCACATCTCATGCTATAGGAAGGGTCTAAGGTTTGGAAGGGGAAGGATTTGGATATCACATCTCATGTTATAGGACCGGTCTCAGGTTTGGTATTAGAAGCATTGAGATATCAAGTCTCATGGTATAGGACGGGTCTCAGAATTGGAATGGGAAGGAGTTGGATATCACATCTCAAGCTAGAGGAAGGGTCTCAGGATTGGAATGAGAAGGAGTTTGATATCACATCTCATGCCATGGTATGGGTCTCGGGTTTTGTAGAGGCATTGGGATATCACATCTCATGCTATCGGAAGGGTATCAGGATTGGATTTGGAAGGAGTTGGATATCCCATCTCATGCTATAGGAAGGGTCTAAGGTTGGAATGGGAAGGAGTTGGATATCACATCTCATGTTATAGGAAGGGTCTCAGACTGGAATGGGAAGGACTTCGATATCACATCTCATTATATAGGAAGGCTCTCAGGGTTGGAAGGGGAAGGAGTTGGATATCACATTTCATGTTAGAGGTTGTATCTCAGGTTTGGTATTAGAGGCATTGAGATATCACATCTCATGCTATCAGAAGGGTCTCAGGATTGGAATGGGTAGGAGTTGGATATCACATCTCATGCTAAAGGGAGGGTCTAAGGTTTGGAATGGGAAGGAGTTGGATATCACGTCTCATGTTATAGGAAGGGTCTCAGGATTGGAATGGGAAGGAGTTGGATATCACATCTCGTTATAGGAAGGGTCTCAGGATTGGAATGGGAAGGATTTGGATATAACATCTCTTGCTATAGGAAGGGTCTCAGGTTTTTTATTAGAAACATTGAGATATCACATCTCATGCTATAGGAAGGGTTTCAGGATTGGAATGGGAAGGAATAGGATATCACATCTCATGCTAAAGGAAGGGTCTCAGGTTTGGAAGGGGAAGGATTTGGATATCATATCTCATGTTATAGGACGGGTCCCAGGTTTGGTATTAGAAGCATTGAGATATCACATCTCATGCTATAGGAAGAGTCTCAGGATTGGAATGGGAAGGAGTTGGATATCACGTCTCATGTTATAGGAAGGGTCTCAGGATTGGAATGGGAAGGAGTTGGATATCACATCTCCTGCTAAAGGAAGGGTCTCAGGTTTGATAGATGCATTGAGATATCACATCTCATGCTATAGAAAGGAACTCAGGATTGGAATGGGAAGGAGTTGGATATCACATCTCGTTATAGGAAGGGTCTTAGGATTGGAATGGGAAGGATTTGGATATCACATCTCTTGCAATAGGAAGGGTCTCAGGTTTTTTATTAGAAACATTGAGATATCACATCTCATGCTATAGGAAGGGTTTCAGGATTGGAATGGGAAGGAATAGGATATCACATCTCATGCTAAAGGAAGGGTCTCAGGTTTGGAAGGGGAAGGATTTGGATATCATATCTCATGTTATAGGACGGGTCCCAGGTTTGGTATTAGAAGCATTGAGATATCACATCTCATGCTATAGGAAGAGTCTCAGGATTGGAATGGGAAGGAGTTGGATATCACGTCTCATGTTATAGGAAGGGTCTCAGGATTGGAATGGGAAGGAGTTGGATATCACATCTCCTGCTAAAGGAAGGGTCTCAGGTTTGATAGAAGCATTGAGATATCACATCTCATGCTATAGGAAGGAACTCAGGATTGGAATGGGAAGGAGTTGGATATCACATCTCATGCCATAGGAAGGGTCATCAGGTTTGGTATAAGCATTGAGATATCACATCTCTGCTATCGGAAGGGTCTCAGGATAGGAATGGGAAGGACTTAGATATCACATCTCATACTATAGGGAGGGTCTCAGTTTTGATATTAGAAGCATTGAGATATCACATCTCATGCTATCGGAAGGGTCTCAGGATTGGAATGGGATGGAGTTGGATATCACATCTCAAGCTTTCTCAGGATTGGAATGGGAAGGAGTTTGATATCACATTTCAAGCTATAGGAAGGGTCTCAGGTTTGGAAGGGGAAGGATTTGGATCTCACATCTCATGTTTTAGGACGGGTCTCAGGTTTGGTATTAGAAGCATTGAGATATCACATCTCATGGTATAGGAAGGGTCTCAGGATTGGAATGGGAAGGAGTTGGATATCACATCTCAAGCTATCTCAGGATTGGAATGGGAAGGAGTTTGATATCACATCTCAAGCTAGAGGAAGGGTCTCAGGTTTGGAAAGGGAAGGATTTGGATTTCACATCTCATGTTATAGGATCGTTCTCATGTTTGGTTTTAGCAGCATTGAGATATCACATCTCATGCTATCGGAAGGGTCTCAGGTTTGGAAAGGGAAGGAGTTGGATATCACATCTCACGCTAAAGGAAAGGTCTCAGGTTTGGAAGGGGAAGGATTTGGATCTCACATCTCATGTTTTAGGACGGGTCTCAGGTTTGGTATTAGAAGCATTGAGATATCACATCTCATGGTATAGGAAGGGTCTCAGGATTGGAATGGGAAGGAGTTGGATATCACATTGAATGGGAAGGAGTTTGATATCACATCTCAAGCTATAGGAAGGGTCTCAGGATTGGAATGGGAAGGAGTTTGATATCACATCTCATGCCATGGTATGGGTCTCGGGTTTTGTAGAGGCATTGGGATATCACATCTCATGCTAACGGAAGGGTATCAGGATTGGATTTGGAAGGAGTTGGATATCCCATCTCATGCTATAGGAAGGGTCTAAGGTTGGAATGGGAAGGAGTTGGATATCAACTCTCATGTTATAGGAAGGGTCTCAGATTGGAATGGGAAGGACTTGGATATCACATCTCATTATATAGGAAGGCTCTCAGGGTTGGAAGGGGAAGGAGTTGGATATCACATTTCATGTTAGAGGTTGTATCTCAGGTTTAGTATTAGAGGCATTGAGATATCACATCTCATGCTATCAGAAGGGTCTCAGGATTGGAATGGGTAGGAGTTGGATATCACATCTCATGCTAAAGGGAGGGTCTCAGGTTTGGAAAGGGAATGATTTGGATTTCACATCTCATGTTATAGGATGGTTCTCCTGTTTGGTTTTAGAAGCATTGAGATATCACATCTCATGCTATAGGAAGAGTCTCAGGATTGGAATGGGAAGGAGTTGGATATCACGTCATGTTATAGGAAGGGTTTCAGGATTGGAATGGGAAGGAGTTGGATATCACATCTCATGCTAAAGGAAGGGTTTCAGGTTTGATAGAAGCAAAGGTTTGGAATGGGAAGGAGTTGGATATCACATCTCAGGTTTGGTATTAGAAGCAGTGAGATATCACATCTCATTCTATAGGAAGGGTCTCAGGATTGGAATCGGAAGGAGTTGTATATAACATCTCATGCCATAGGAAGGGTCACAGGTTTGGTATAAGCATTGAGATATCACATCTCTGCTATCAGAAGGGTCTCAGGATTGGAATGGGAAGGAGTTGGATATCCCATCTCATTAAAGGAAGGGTCTCAGGTTTGGTATTAGAAGCATTGAGATATCACATCTCATGCTATAGGAAGGGTCTAAGGTTTGGAAGGGGAAGGATTTGGATATCACATCTCATGTTATAGGACCGGTCTCAGGTTTGGTATTAGAAGCATTGAGATATCAAGTCTCATGGTATAGGACGGGTCTCAGAATTGGAATGGGAACGAGTTGGATATCACATCTCAAGCTATAGGAAGGGTCTCAGGATTGGAATGAGAAGGAGTTTGATATCACATCTCATGCCATGGTATGGGTCTCGGGTTTTGTAGAGGCATTGGGATATCACATCTCATGCTATCGGAAGGGTATCAGGATTGGATTTGGAAGGAGTTGGATATCCCATCTCATGCTATAGGAAGGGTCTAAGGTTGGAATGGGAAGGAGTTGGATATCACATCTCATGTTATAGGAAGGGTCTCAGACTGGAATGGGAAGGACTTCGATATCACATCTCATTATATAGGAAGGCTCTCAGGGTTGGAAGGGGAAGGAGTTGGATATCACATTTCATGTTAGAGGTTGTATCTCAGGTTTGGTATTAGAGGCATTGAGATATCACATCTCATGCTATCAGAAGGGTCTCAGGATTGGAATGGGTAGGAGTTGGATATCACATCTCATGCTAAAGGGAGGGTCTAAGGTTTGGAATGGGAAGGAGTTGGATATCACGTCTCATGTTATAGGAAGGGTCTCAGGATTGGAATGGGAAGGAGTTGGATATCACATCTCGTTATAGGAAGGGTCTCAGGATTGGAATGGGAAGGATTTGGATATAACATCTCTTGCTATAGGAAGGGTCTCAGGTTTTTTATTAGAAACATTGAGATATCACATCTCATGCTATAGGAAGGGTTTCAGGATTGGAATGGGAAGGAATAGGATATCACATCTCATGCTAAAGGAAGGGTCTCAGGTTTGGAAGGGGAAGGATTTGGATATCATATCTCATGTTATAGGACGGGTCCCAGGTTTGGTATTAGAAGCATTGAGATATCACATCTCATGCTATAGGAAGAGTCTCAGGATTGGAATGGGAAGGAGTTGGATATCACGTCTCATGTCATAGGAAGGGTCTCAGGATTGGAATGGGAAGGAGTTGGATATCACATCTCCTGCTAAAGGAAGGGTCTCAGGTTTGATAGAAGCATTGAGATATCACATCTCATGCTATAGAAAGGAACTCAGGATTGGAATGGGAAGGAGTTGGATATCACATCTCGTTATAGGAAGGGTCTTAGGATTGGAATGGGAAGGATTTGGATATCACATCTCTTGCTATAGGAAGGGTCTCAGGTTTTTTATTAGAAACATTGAGATATCACATCTCCTGCTAAAGGAAGGGTCTCAGGTTTGATAGAAGCATTGAGATATCATCTCATGCTATAGGAAGGAACTCAGGATTGGAATGGGAAGGAGTTGGATATCACATCTCATGCCATAGGAAGGGTCATCAGGTTTGGTATAAGCATTGAGATATCACATCTCTGATATCGGAAGGGTCTCAGGATAGGAATGGGAAGGACTTAGATATCACATCTCATACAATAGGGAGGGTCTCAGTTTTGATATTAGAAGCATTGAGATATCACATCTCATGCTATCGGAAGGGTCTCAGGATTGGAATGGGACGAAGTTGGATATCACATCTCAAGCTATCTCAGGATTGGAATGGGAAGGAGTTTGATATCACATTTCAAGCTATAGGAAGGGTCTCAGCTTTGGAAGGGGAAGGATTTGGATCTCACATCTCATGTTTTAGGACGGGTCTCAGGTTTGGTATTAGAAGCATTGAGATATCACATCTCATGGTATAGGAAGGGTCTCAGGATTGGAATGGGAAGGAGTTGGATATCACATCTCAAGCTATCTCAGGATTGGAATGGGAAGGAGTTTGATATCACATCTCAAGCTAGAGGAAGGGTCTCAGGTTTGGAAAGGGAAGGAGTTGGATATCACATATGTTATAGGAAGGATCTCAGGTTTGGTATTAGAAGCATTGAGATATCACATCTCATGCTATAGGAAGGGTCTCAAAATATGAATGTGAAGGATTTGGATATCACATCTCATGCTAAAGGAAGGGTCTCAGGTTTGGAAGAAGCATTGAGATATCACATCTCATGATATAGGAAGGGTCTCAGGATTGGAATGGGAAGGAGTTGGATATCACATCTCATGCCATAGGAAGGTTGTCAGGTTTGGTATAAGCATTGAGATATCACATCTCTGCTATCGGAAGGGTCTCAGGATTGGATTGGGAAGGGGTTGGATATCACTTCTCATGCTATAGGAAGGATTTCAGGTTGGATTGGGAAGGAGTTGGATATCACATCTCATGTTATAGGAAGGGTCTCAAGATTGGAATGGGCAAGATTTGGATATCACATCTCATGTTATAGGAAGGGTCTCAAGTTCTGAATGGGAAGGATTTGGATATCACATCTCTTGCTATAGGAAGGGTCTCGGGTTTTTTATTAGAAACATTGAGATATCACATCTCAGGCTATAGGAAGGGTTTCAGGATTGGAATGGGTAGGATTTGGTTATCACATCTCATGCTAAAGGAAGGGTCTCAGGTTTGGAAGGGAAAGGATTTGGATATCATATCTCATGTTATAGGACGGGTCCCAGGTTTGGTATTAGAAGCATTGAGATATCCCTTCTCATGCTATAGGAAGGGTCTCAGGTTGGGAAGGAGTTGGATATCACATCTCGTTATAGGAAGGGTCTCAGGATTGGAATGGGAAGGATTTGGATATCACATCTCTTGCTATAGGAAGGGTCTCAGGTTTTTTATTAGAAACATTGAGATATCATATCTCATGCTATAGGAAGGGTTTCAGGATTGGAATGGGAAGGAATTGGATATCACATCTCATGCTAAAGGAAGGGTCTCAGGTTTGGAAGGGGAAGGATTTAGATATCATATCTCATGTTATAGGACGGGTCCCAGGTTTGGTATTAGAAGCATTGAGATATCACATCTCATGCTATAGGAAGAGTCTCAGGATTGGAATGGGAAGGAGTTGGATATCACGTCTCCTGCTAAAGGAAGGGTCTCAGGTTTGATAGAAGCATTGAGATATCACATCTCATGCTATAGGAAGGAACTCAGGATTGGAATGGGAAGGAGTTGGATATCACATCTCCTGCTAAAGGAAGGGTCTCAGGTTTGATAGAAGCATTGAGATATCATCTCATGCTATAGGAAGGAACTCAGGATTGGAATGGGAAGGAGTTGGATATCACATCTCATGCCATAGGAAGGGTCATCAGGTTTGGTATAAGCATTGAGATATCACATCTCTGATATCGGAATGGTCTCAGGATAGGAATGGGAAGGACTTAGATATCACATCTCATACAATAGGGAGGGTCTCAGTTTTGATATTAGAAGCATTGAGATATCACATCTCATGCTATCGGAAGGGTCTCAGGATTGGAATGGGATGGAGTTGGATATCACATCTCAAGCTATCTCAGGATTGGAATGGGAAGGAGTTTGATATCACATTTCAAGCTATAGGAAGGGTCTCAGGTTTGGAAGGGGAAGGATTTGTATCTCACATCCCATGTTTTAGGACGGGTCTCAGGTTTGGTATTAGAAGCATTGAGATATCACATCTCATGGTATAGGAAGGGTCTCAGGATTGGAATGGGAAGGAGTTGGATATCACATCTCAAGCTATCTCAGGATTGGAATGGGAAGGAGTTTGATATCACATCTCAAGCTCGAGGAAGGGTCTCAGGTTTGGAAAGGGAAGGATTTGGATTTCACATCTCATGTTATAGGATCGTTCTCATGTTTGGTTTTAGCAGCATTAAGATATAACATCTCATGCTATAGGAAGGGTCTCAGGTTTGGAATGGGAAGGAGTTGGATATCACATCTCACGCTAAAGGAAAGGTCTCAGGTTTGGAAGGGGAAGGATTTGGATCTCACATCTCATGTTTTAGGACGGGTCTCAGGTTTGGTATTAGAAGCATTGAGATATCACATCTCATGGTATAGGAAGGGTCTCAGGATTGGAATGGGAAGGAGTTGGATATCACATTGAATGGGAAGGAGTTTGATATCACATCTCAAGCTATAGGAAGGGTCTCAGGATTGGAATGGGAAGGAGTTTGATATCACATCTCATGCCATGGTATGGGTCTCGGGTTTTGTAGAGGCATTGGGATATCACATCTCATGCTAACGGAAGGGTATCAGGATTGGATTTGGAAGGAGTTGGATATCCCATCTCATGCTATAGGAAGGGTCTAAGGTTGGAATGGGAAGGAGTTTGATATCACATTTCAAGCTATAGGAAGGGTCTCAGGTTTGGAAGGGGAAGGATTTGTATCTCACATCCCATGTTTTAGGACGGGTCTCAGGTTTGGTATTAGAAGCATTGAGATATCACATCTCATGGTATAGGAAGGGTCTCAGGATTGGAATGGGAAGGAGTTGGATATCACATCTCAAGCTATCTCAGGATTGGAATGGGAAGGAGTTTGATATCACATCTCAAGCTCGAGGGAGGGTCTCAGGTTTGGAAAGGGAATGATTTGGATTTCACATCTCATGTTATAGGATGGTTCTCCTGTTTGGTTTTAGAAGCATTGAGATATCACATCTCATGCTATAGGAAGAGTCTCAGGATTGGAATGGGAAGGAGTTGGATATCACGTCATGTTATAGGAAGGGTTTCAGGATTGGAATGGGAAGGAGTTGGATATCACATCTCATGCTAAAGGAAGGGTTTCAGGTTTGATAGAAGCAAAGGTTTGGAATGGGAAGGAGTTGGATATCACATCTCAGGTTTGGTATTAGAAGCAGTGAGATATCACATCTCATTCTATAGGAAGGGTCTCAGGATTGGAATCGGAAGGAGTTGTATATAACATCTCATGCCATAGGAAGGGTCACAGGTTTGGTATAAGCATTGAGATATCACATCTCTGCTATCAGAAGGGTCTCAGGATTTGAATGGGAAGGAGTTGGATATCCCATCTCATTAAAGGAAGGGTCTCAGGTTTGGTATTAGAAGCATTGAGATATCACATCTCATGCTATAGGAAGGGTCTAAGGTTTGGAAGGGGAAGGATTTGGATATCACATCTCATGTTATAGGACCGGTCTCAGGTTTGGTATTAGAAGCATTGAGATATCAAGTCTCATGGTATAGGACGGGTCTCAGAATTGGAATGGGAAGGAGTTGGATATCACATCTCAAGCTAGAGGAAGGGTCTCAGGATTGGAATGAGAAGGAGTTTGATATCACATCTCATGCCATGGTATGGGTCTCGGGTTTTGTAGAGGCATTGGGATATCACATCTCATGCTATCGGAAGGGTATCAGGATTGGATTTGGAAGGAGTTGGATATCCCATCTCATGCTATAGGAAGGGTCTAAGGTTGGAATGGGAAGGAGTTGGATATCACATCTCATGTTATAGGAAGGGTCTCAGACTGGAATGGGAAGGACTTCGATATCACATCTCATTATATAGGAAGGCTCTCAGGGTTGGAAGGGGAAGGAGTTGGATATCACATTTCATGTTAGAGGTTGTATCTCAGGTTTGGTATTAGAGGCATTGAGATATCACATCTCATGCTATCAGAAGGGTCTCAGGATTGGAATGGGTAGGAGTTGGATATCACATCTCATGCTAAAGGGAGGGTCTAAGGTTTGGAATGGGAAGGAGTTGGATATCACGTCTCATGTTATAGGAAGGGTCTCAGGATTGGAATGGGAAGGAGTTGGATATCACATCTCGTTATAGGAAGGGTCTCAGGATTGGAATGGGAAGGATTTGGATATAACATCTCTTGCTATAGGAAGGGTCTCAGGTTTTTTATTAGAAACATTGAGATATCACATCTCATGCTATAGGAAGGGTTTCAGGATTGGAATGGGAAGGAATAGGATATCACATCTCATGCTAAAGGAAGGGTCTCAGGTTTGGAAGGGGAAGGATTTGGATATCATATCTCATGTTATAGGACGGGTCCCAGGTTTGGTATTAGAAGCATTGAGATATCACATCTCATGCTATAGGAAGAGTCTCAGGATTGGAATGGGAAGGAGTTGGATATCACGTCTCATGTTATAGGAAGGGTCTCAGGATTGGAATGGGAAGGAGTTGGATATCACATCTCCTGCTAAAGGAAGGGTCTCAGGTTTGATAGATGCATTGAGATATCACATCTCATGCTATAGAAAGGAACTCAGGATTGGAATGGGAAGGAGTTGGATATCACATCTCGTTATAGGAAGGGTCTTAGGATTGGAATGGGAAGGATTTGGATATCACATCTCTTGCTATAGGAAGGGTCTCAGGTTTTTTATTAGAAACATTGAGATATCACATCTCATGCTATAGGAAGGGTTTCAGGATTGGAATGGGAAGGAATAGGATATCACATCTCATGCTAAAGGAAGGGTCTCAGGTTTGGAAGGGGAAGGATTTGGATATCATATCTCATGTTATAGGACGGGTCCCAGGTTTGGTATTAGAAGCATTGAGATATCACATCTCATGCTATAGGAAGAGTCTCAGGATTGGAATGGGAAGGAGTTGGATATCACGTCTCATGTTATAGGAAGGGTCTCAGGATTGGAATGGGAAGGAGTTGGATATCACATCTCCTGCTAAAGGAAGGGTCTCAGGTTTGATAGAAGCATTGAGATATCACATCTCATGCTATAGGAAGGAACTCAGGATTGGAATGGGAAGGAGTTGGATATCACATCTCATGCCATAGGAAGGGTCATCAGGTTTGGTATAAGCATTGAGATATCACATCTCTGCTATCGGAAGGGTCTCAGGATAGGAATGGGAAGGACTTAGATATCACATCTCATACTATAGGGAGGGTCTCAGTTTTGATATTAGAAGCATTGAGATATCACATCTCATGCTATCGGAAGGGTCTCAGGATTGGAATGGGATGGAGTTGGATATCACATCTCAAGCTTTCTCAGGATTGGAATGGGAAGGAGTTTGATATCACATTTCAAGCTATAGGAAGTGTCTCAGGTTTGGAAGGGGAAGGATTTGGATCTCACATCTCATGTTTTAGGACGGGTCTCAGGTTTGGTATTAGAAGCATTGAGATATCACATCTCATGGTATAGGAAGGGTCTCAGGATTGGAATGGGAAGGAGTTGGATATCACATCTCAAGCTATCTCAGGATTGGAATGGGAAGGAGTTTGATATCACATCTCAAGCTAGAGGAAGGGTCTCAGGTTTGGAAAGGGAAGGATTTGGATTTCACATCTCATGTTATAGGATCGTTCTCATGTTTGGTTTTAGCAGCATTGAGATATCACATCTCATGCTATCGGAAGGGTCTCAGGTTTGGAAAGGGAAGGATTTGGATTTCACATGTTATAGGATGGTTCTCAGGTTTGGTTTTAGAAGTATTAAGATATAACATCTCATGCTATAGGAAGGGTCTCAGGTTTGGAATGGGAAGGAGTTGGATATCACATCTCATGCTAAAGGAAAGGTCTCAGGTTTGGAAGGGGAAGGATTTGGATCTCACATCTCATATTTTAGGACGGGTCTCAGGTTTGGTATTAGAAGCATTGAGATATCACATCTCATGGTATAGGAAGGGTCTCAGGATTGGAATGGGAAGGAGTTGGATATCACATTGAATGGGAAGGAGTTTGATATCACATCTCAAGCTATAGGAAGGGTCTCAGGTTTGGAAAGGGAATGATTTGGATTTCACATCTCATGTTATAGGATTGTTCTCCTGTTTGGTTTTAGAAGCATTGAGATATCACATCTCATGCTATAGGAAGAGTCTCAGGATTGGAATGGGAAGGAGTTGGATATCACGTCATGTTATAGGAAGGGTCTCAGGATTGGAATGGGAAGGAGTTGGATATCACATTTCATGCTAAAGGAAGGGTTTCAGGTTTGATAGAAGCAAAGGTTTGGAATGGGAATGAGTTGGATATCACATCTCAGGTTTGGTATTAGAAGCACTGAGATATCACATCTCATTCTATAGGAAGGGTCTCAGGATTGGAATCGGAAGGAGTTGTATATGACATCTCATGCCATAGGAAGTGTCACAGGTTTGCTATAAGCATTATGATATCTCATCTCTGCTATCAGAAGGGTCTCAGGATTGGAATGGGAAGGAGTTGGATATCCCATCTCGTTAAAGGAAGGGTCTCAGATTTGGTATTAGAAGCATTGAGATATCACATCTCATGCTATAGGAAGGGTCTAAAGTTTGGAAGGGGAAGGATTTGGATATCACATCTCATGTTATAGGACCGGTCTCAGGTTTGGTATTAGAAGCATTGAGATATCAAGTCTCATGGTATAGGACGGGTCTCAGAATTGGAATGGGAAGGAGTTGGATATCACATCTCAAGCTATAGGAAGGGTCTCAGGATTGGAATGGGAAGGAGTTTGATATCACATCTCATGCCATGGTATGGGTCTCGGGTTTTGTAGAGGCATTGGGATATCACATCTCATGCTATCGGAAGGGTATCAGGATTGGATTTGGAAGGAGTTGGATATCCCATCTCATGCTATAGGAAGCGTCTAAGGTTGGAATGGGAAGGAGTTGGATATCACATCTCATGTTATAGGAAGGGTCTCAGATTGGAATGGGAAGGACTTGGATATCACATCTCATTATATAGGAAGGCTCTCAGGGTTGGAAGGGGAAGGAGTTGGATATCACATTTCATGTTAGAGGTTGTATCTCAGGTTTGGTATTAGAGGCATTGAGATATCACATCTCATGCTATCAGAAGGGTCTCAGAATTGGAATGGGTAGGAGTTGGATATCACATCTCATGCTAAAGGGAGGGTCTAAGGATTGGAAGGGTAAGGATTTGGATATCACATCTCATGTTATAGGAAGGATCTCAGGTTTGGTATTAGAAGCATTGAGATATCACATCTCATGCTATCGGAAGGGTCTCAGGTTTGGTATAAGCATTGAGATATCAAATCTCTGCTATCGGAAGGGTCTCAGGATTGGAATGGGAAGGACTTGGATATCACAATTCATGTTATAGGAAGGGTCTCAGGTTTGGTATTAGAAGCATTGAGATATCACATCTCATGCTATAGGAAGGGTCTCAGGATTGGAATGGGAAGGACTTGGATATCACATCTCATGTTATAGGAAGGGTCTCAGGTTTGGTATTAGAAGCATTGAGATATCACATCTCATGCTATAGGAAGGGTCTCAGGAATGGAATGGGAAGGACTTGGATATCACATCTCATGATAAAGGAAGGGTCTAAGGTTTGGAAGGGGAAGGATTTGGATATCACATCTCATGTTATTGGACCTGTCTCAGGTTTGGTATTAGAAGCATTGAGATATCAAGTCCCATGGTATAGGACGGGAGTTTGATATCACATCTCATGCCATGATATGGGTCTCAGGTTTTGTAGAAGCATTGGGATATCACATCTCATGCTATCGGAAGGGTTTCAGGATTGGATTTGGAAGGAGTTGGATATCCCATCTCATGCTATAGGAAGGGTCTCAGGTTGGAATGGGAAGGAGTTGGATATCACATCTCATGTTATAGGAAGGGTCTCAGGATTGGAATGGGAAGGACTTGGATATCACATCTCATGCTGTAGGAAGGCTCGCAGGTTTGGAAAGGCAAGGAGTTGGATATCACATTTCATGTTAGAGGTAGGATCTCAGGTTTGGTATTAGAGGCATTGAGATATCACATCTCATGCTATCAGAAGGGTATCAGGATTGGAATGGGAAGGAGTTGGATATCACATCTCATGCTAAAGGGAGGGTCTCAGGTTTGGAAGGGGAAGGATTTGGATATCACATCTCATGTTATAGGAAGGATCTCAATTTTGGTATTAGAAGCATTGAGATATCACATCTCATGCTATCGGAAGGATCTCAGGTTTGGTATTAGAAGCATTGAGATATCACATCTCATGCTATCGGAAGGATCTCAGGTTTGGTATTAGAAGCATTGAGATATCACATCTCATGTTATAGGAAGGATCTCAGGTTTGGTATTAAAAGCATTGAGATGTCACATCTCATGCTATAGGAAGGGTCTCAGGATTGGAATTGCAAGGAGTTGGATATCACATCTCATGCTAAAGGAAGGGTCTCAGTTTTGGTAGAAGCATTGAGATATCACATCTCATGCTATAGGAAGGGTCTCAGGATTGGAATGGGAAGGAGTTGAATATCACATCTCATGCTATAGGGAGGGTCTCAGTATTGATATTATAAGCATTGAGATATCACATCTCATGCTATCGGAAGGGTCTCAGGATTGGAATGGGAGGAGCTGGATATCACACCTCATGCTAAAGGAAGGGTCTCAGGTTTGGAAGGGGAAGGATTTGGATATCACATCTCATGTTATAGGACGGGTCTCAGGTTTGGTATTAGAAGCATTCAGATATCACATCTCATGCTATAGGAAGTGTCTCAGGATTGGAATGGGAAGGAGTTGGATATCACATCTCATGCTATAGGAAGGGTTTCAGGTTTGGTAGAAGCATTGAGATATCACATCTCATGCTATAGGAAGAGTCTCAGGTTTGGGAAGGGAAGGATTTGGATTTCACATCTCATGTTATAGGACGGTTCTCATGTTTGGTTTTTGAAGCATTGAGATATCACATCTCATGCTATAGGAAGGGTCTCAGGTTTTTTATTAGAAACATTGAGATATCACATCTCATGCTATAGGAAGGGTTTCAGGATTGGAATGGGAAGGAATAGGATATCACATCTCATGCTAAAGGAAGGGTCTCAGGTTTGGAAGGGGAAGGATTTGGATATCATATCTCATGTTATAGGACGGGTCCCAGGTTTGGTATTAGAAGCATTGAGATATCACATCTCATGCTATAGGAAGAGTCTCAGGATTGGAATGGGAAGGAGTTGGATATCACGTCTCATGTTATAGGAAGGGTCTCAGGATTGGAATGGGAAGGAGTTGGATATCACATCTCCTGCTAAAGGAAGGGTCTCAGGTTTGATAGATGCATTGAGATATCACATCTCATGCTATAGAAAGGAACTCAGGATTGGAATGGGAAGGAGTTGGATATCACATCTCGTTATAGGAAGGGTCTTAGGATTGGAATGGGAAGGATTTGGATATCACATCTCTTGCTATAGGAAGGGTCTCAGGTTTTTTATTAGAAACATTGAGATATCACATCTCATGCTATAGGAAGGGTTTCAGGATTGGAATGGGAAGGAATAGGATATCACATCTCATGCTAAAGGAAGGGTCTCAGGTTTGGAAGGGGAAGGATTTGGATATCATATCTCATGTTATAGGACGGGTCCCAGGTTTGGTATTAGAAGCATTGAGATATCACATCTCATGCTATAGGAAGAGTCTCAGGATTGGAATGGGAAGGAGTTGGATATCACGTCTCATGTTATAGGAAGGGTCTCAGGATTGGAATGGGAAGGAGTTGGATATCACATCTCCTGCTAAAGGAAGGGTCTCAGGTTTGATAGAAGCATTGAGATATCACATCTCATGCTATAGGAAGGAACTCAGGATTGGAATGGGAAGGAGTTGGATATCACATCTCATGCCATAGGAAGGGTCATCAGGTTTGGTATAAGCATTGAGATATCACATCTCTGCTATCGGAAGGGTCTCAGGATAGGAATGGGAAGGACTTAGATATCACATCTCATACTATAGGGAGGGTCTCAGTTTTGATATTAGAAGCATTGAGATATCACATCTCATGCTATCGGAAGGGTCTCAGGATTGGAATGGGATGGAGTTGGATATCACATCTCAAGCTTTCTCAGGATTGGAATGGGAAGGAGTTTGATATCACATTTCAAGCTATAGGAAGGGTCTCAGGTTTGGAAGGGGAAGGATTTGGATCTCACATCTCATGTTTTAGGACGGGTCTCAGGTTTGGTATTAGAAGCATTGAGATATCACATCTCATGGTATAGGAAGGGTCTCAGGATTGGAATGGGAAGGAGTTGGATATCACATCTCAAGCTATCTCAGGATTGGAATGGGAAGGAGTTTGATATCACATCTCAAGCTAGAGGAAGGGTCTCAGGTTTGGAAAGGGAAGGATTTGGATTTCACATCTCATGTTATAGGATCGTTCTCATGTTTGGTTTTAGCAGCATTGAGATATCACATCTCATGCTATCGGAAGGGTCTCAGGTTTGGAAAGGGAAGGATTTGGATTTCACATGTTATAGGATGGTTCTCAGGTTTGGTTTTAGAAGTATTAAGATATAACATCTCATGCTATAGGAAGGGTCTCAGGTTTGGAATGGGAAGGAGTTGGATATCACATCTCATGCTAAAGGAAAGGTCTCAGGTTTGGAAGGGGAAGGATTTGGATCTCACATCTCATATTTTAGGACGGGTCTCAGGTTTGGTATTAGAAGCATTGAGATATCACATCTCATGGTATAGGAAGGGTCTCAGGATTGGAATGGGAAGGAGTTGGATATCACATTGAATGGGAAGGAGTTTGATATCACATCTCAAGCTATAGGAAGGGTCTCAGGTTTGGAAAGGGAATGATTTGGATTTCACATCTCATGTTATAGGATTGTTCTCCTGTTTGGTTTTAGAAGCATTGAGATATCACATCTCATGCTATAGGAAGAGTCTCAGGATTGGAATGGGAAGGAGTTGGATATCACGTCATGTTATAGGAAGGGTCTCAGGATTGGAATGGGAAGGAGTTGGATATCACATTTCATGCTAAAGGAAGGGTTTCAGGTTTGATAGAAGCAAAGGTTTGGAATGGGAATGAGTTGGATATCACATCTCAGGTTTGGTATTAGAAGCACTGACATATCACATCTCATTCTATAGGAAGGGTCTCAGGATTGGAATCGGAAGGAGTTGTATATGACATCTCATGCCATAGGAAGTGTCACAGGTTTGCTATAAGCATTATGATATCTCATCTCTGCTATCAGAAGGGTCTCAGGATTGGAATGGGAAGGAGTTGGATATCCCATCTCGTTAAAGGAAGGGTCTCAGATTTGGTATTAGAAGCATTGAGATATCACATCTCATGCTATAGGAAGGGTCTAAAGTTTGGAAGGGGAAGGATTTGGATATCACATCTCATGTTATAGGACCGGTCTCAGGTTTGGTATTAGAAGCATTGAGATATCAAGTCTCATGGTATAGGACGGGTCTCAGAATTGGAATGGGAAGGAGTTGGATATCACATCTCAAGCTATAGGAAGGGTCTCAGGATTGGAATGGGAAGGAGTTTGATATCACATCTCATGCCATGGTATGGGTCTCGGGTTTTGTAGAGGCATTGGGATATCACATCTCATGCTATCGGAAGGGTATCAGGATTGGATTTGGAAGGAGTTGGATATCCCATCTCATGCTATAGGAAGCGTCTAAGGTTGGAATGGGAAGGAGTTGGATATCACATCTCATGTTATAGGAAGGGTCTCAGATTGGAATGGGAAGGACTTGGATATCACATCTCATTATATAGGAAGGCTCTCAGGGTTGGAAGGGGAAGGAGTTGGATATCACATTTCATGTTAGAGGTTGTATCTCAGGTTTGGTATTAGAGGCATTGAGATATCACATCTCATGCTATCAGAAGGGTCTCAGAATTGGAATGGGTAGGAGTTGGATATCACATCTCATGCTAAAGGGAGGGTCTAAGGATTGGAAGGGTAAGGATTTGGATATCACATCTCATGTTATAGGAAGGATCTCAGGTTTGGTATTAGAAGCATTGAGATATCACATCTCATGCTATCGGAAGGGTCTCAGGTTTGGTATAAGCATTGAGATATCAAATCTCTGCTATCGGAAGGGTCTCAGGATTGGAATAGGAAGGACTTGGATATCACAATTCATGTTATAGGAAGGGTCTCAGGTTTGGTATTAGAAGCATTGAGATATCACATCTCATGCTATAGGAAGGGTCTCAGGATTGGAATGGGAAGGACTTGGATATCACATCTCATGTTATAGGAAGGGTCTCAGGTTTGGTATTAGAAGCATTGAGATATCACATCTCATGCTATAGGAAGGGTCTCAGGAATGGAATGGGAAGGACTTGGATATCACATCTCATGATAAAGGAAGGGTCTAAGGTTTGGAAGGGGAAGGATTTGGATATCACATCTCATGTTATTGGACCTGTCTCAGGTTTGGTATTAGAAGCATTGAGATATCAAGTCCCATGGTATAGGACGGGAGTTTGATATCACATCTCATGCCATGATATGGGTCTCAGGTTTTGTAGAAGCATTGGGATATCACATCTCATGCTATCGGAAGGGTTTCAGGATTGGATTTGGAAGGAGTTGGATATCCCATCTCATGCTATAGGAAGGGTCTCAGGTTGGAATGGGAAGGAGTTGGATATCACATCTCATGTTATAGGAAGGGTCTCAGGATTGGAATGGGAAGGACTTGGATATCACATCTCATGCTGTAGGAAGGCTCGCAGGTTTGGAAAGGCAAGGAGTTGGATATCACATTTCATGTTAGAGGTAGGATCTCAGGTTTGGTATTAGAGGCATTGAGATATCACATCTCATGCTATCAGAAGGGTATCAGGATTGGAATGGGAAGGAGTTGGATATCACATCTCATGCTAAAGGGAGGGTCTCAGGTTTGGAAGGGGAAGGATTTGGATATCACATCTCATGTTATAGGAAGGATCTCAATTTTGGTATTAGAAGCATTAATATATCACATCTCATGCTATCGGAAGGATCTCAGGTTTGGTATTAGAAGCATTGAGATATCACATCTCATGCTATCGGAAGGATCTCAGGTTTGGTATTAGAAGCATTGAGATATCACATCTCATGTTATAGGAAGGATCTCAGGTTTGGTATTAAAAGCATTGAGATGTCACATCTCATGCTATAGGAAGGGTCTCAGGATTGGAATTGCAAGGAGTTGGATATCACATCTCATGCTAAAGGAAGGGTCTCAGTTTTGGTAGAAGCATTGAGATATCACATCTCATGCTATAGGAAGGGTCTCAGGATTGGAATGGGAAGGAGTTGAATATCACATCTCATGCTATAGGGAGGGTCTCAGTATTGATATTATAAGCATTGAGATATCACATCTCATGCTATCGGAAGGGTCTCAGGATTGGAATGGGAGGAGCTGGATATCACACCTCATGCTAAAGGAAGGGTCTCAGGTTTGGAAGGGGAAGGATTTGGAAATCACATCTCATGTTATAGGACGGGTCTCAGGTTTGGTATTAGAAGCATTCAGATATCACATCTCATGCTATAGGAAGTGTCTCAGGTTTGGAATGGGAAGGAGTTGGATATCACATCTCATGCTATAGGAAGGGTTTCAGGTTTGGTAGAAGCATTGAGATATCACATCTCATGCTATAGGAAGAGTCTCAGGTTTGGGAAGGGAAGGATTTGGATTTCACATCTCATGTTATAGGACGGTTCTCATGTTTGGTTTTTGAAGCATTGAGATATCACATCTCATGCATGCTATAGGAAGGGTCTCAGGTTTGGAATGGGAAGGAGTTGGATATCATATCTCATGTTATAGGAAGGATCTCAGTTTGGTATTAGAAGCATTGAGATATCACATCTCATGCTATAGGAAGGGTCTCAGGTTTGGAAAGGGAAGGAGTTGGATATCACATATGTTATAGGAAGGATCTCAGGTTTGGTATTAGAAGCATTGAGATATCACATCTCATGCTATAGGAAGGGTCTCAAAATATGAATGTGAAGGATTTGGATATCACATCTCATGCTAAAGGAAGGGTCTCAGGTTTGGAAGAAGCATTGAGATATCACATCTCATGATATAGGAAGGGTCTCAGGATTGGAATGGGAAGGAGTTGGATATCACATCTCATGCCATAGGAAGGTTCTCAGGTTTGGTATAAGCATTGAGATATCACATCTCTGCTATCGGAAGGGTCTCAGGATTGGATTGGGAAGGAGTTGGATATCACTTCTCATGCTATAGGAAGGATTTCAGGTTGGATTGGGAAGGAGTTGGATATCACATCTCATGTTATAGGAAGGGTCTCAAGATTGGAATGGGCAAGATTTGGATATCACATCTCTTGCTATAGGAAGGGTCTCGGGTTTTTTATTAGAAACATTGAGATATCACATCTCAGTCTATAGGAAGGGTTTCAGGATTGGAATGGGTAGGATTTGGTTATCACATCTCATGCTAAAGGAAGGGTCTCAGGTTTGGAAGGGGAAAGATTTGGATATCATATCTCATGTTATAGGACGGGTCCCAGGTTTGGTATTAGAAGCATTGAGATATCCCTTCTCATGCTATAGGAAGGGTCTCAGGTTGGGAAGGAGTTGGATATCACATCTCGTTATAGGAAGGGTCTCAGGATTGGTATGGGAAGGATTTGGATATCACATCTCTTGCTATAGGAAGGGTCTCAGGTTTTTTATTAGAAACATTGAGATATCATATCTCATGCTATAGGAAGGGTTTCAGGATTGGAATGGGAAGGAATTGGATATCACATCTCATGCTAAAGGAAGGGTCTCAGGTTTGGAAGGGGAAGGATTTGGATATCATATCTCATGTTATAGGACGGGTCCCAGGTTTGGTATTAGAAGCATTGAGATATCACATCTCATGCTATAGGAAGAGTCTCAGGATTGGAATGGGAAGGAGTTGGATATCACGTCTCCTGCTAAAGGAAGGGTCTCAGGTTTGATAGAAGCATTGAGATATCACATCTCATGCTATAGGAAGGAACTCAGGATTGGAATGGGAAGGAGTTGGATATCACATCTCCTGCTAAAGGAAGGGTCTCAGGTTTGATAGAAGCATTGAGATATCATCTCATGCTATAGGAAGGAACTCAGGATTGGAATGGGAAGGAGTTGGATATCACATCTCATGCCATAGGAAGGGTCATCAGGTTTGGTATAAGCATTGAGATATCACATCTCTGATATCGGAAGGGTCTCAGGATAGGAATGGGAAGGACTTAGATATCACATCTCATACAATAGGGAGGGTCTCAGTTTTGATATTAGAAGCATTGAGATATCACATCTCATGCTATCGGAAGGGTCTCAGGATTGGAATGGGATGGAGTTGGATATCACATCTCAAGCTATCTCAGGATTGGAATGGGAAGGAGTTTGATATCACATTTCAAGCTATAGGAAGGGTCTCAGGTTTGGAAGGGGAAGGATTTGGATCTCACATCTCATGTTTTAGGACGGGTCTCAGGTTTGGTATTAGAAGCATTGAGATATCACATCTCATGGTATAGGAAGGGTCTCAGGATTGGAATGGGAAGGAGTTGGATATCACATCTCAAGCTATCTCAGGATTGGAATGGGAAGGAGTTTGATATCACATCTCAAGCTAGAGGAAGGGTCTCAGGTTTGGAAAGGGAAGGAGTTGGATATCACATATGTTATAGGAAGGATCTCAGGTTTGGTATTAGAAGCATTGAGATATCACATCTCATGCTATAGGAAGGGTCTCAAAATATGAATGTGAAGGATTTGGATATCACATCTCATGCTAAAGGAAGGGTCTCAGGTTTGGAAGAAGCATTGAGATATCACATCTCATGATATAGGAAGGGTCTCAGGATTGGAATGGGAAGGAGTTGGATATCACATCTCATGCCATAGGAAGGTTCTCAGGTTTGGTATAAGCATTGAGATATCACATCTCTGCTATCGGAAGGGTCTCAGGATTGGATTGGGAAGGGGTTGGATATCACTTCTCATGCTATAGGAAGGATTTCAGGTTGGATTGGGAAGGAGTTGGATATCACATCTCATGTTATAGGAAGGGTCTCAAGATTGGAATGGGCAAGATTTGGATATCACATCTCATGTTATAGGAAGGGTCTTAAGTTCTGAATGGGAAGGATTTGGATATCACATCTCTTGCTATAGGAAGGGTCTTGGGTTTTTTATTAGAAACATTGAGATATCACATCTCAGGCTATAGGAAGGGTTTCAGGATTGGAATGGGTAGGATTTGGTTATCACATCTCATGCTAAAGGAAGGGTCTCAGGTTTGGAAGGGGAAGGATTTGGATATCATATCTCATGTTATAGGACGGGTCCCAGGTTTGGTATTAGAAGCATTGAGATATCCCTTCTCATGCTATAGGAAGGGTCTCAGGTTGGGAAGGAGTTGGATATCACATCTCGTTATAGGAAGGGTCTCAGGATTGGAATGGGAAGGATTTGGATATCACATCTCTTGCTATAGGAAGGGTCTCAGGTTTTTTATTAGAAACATTGAGATATCATATCTCATGCTATAGGAAGGGTTTCAGGATTGGAATGGGAAGGAATTGGATATCACATCTCATGCTAAAGGAAGGGTCTCAGGTTTGGAAGGGGAAGGATTTGAATATCATATCTCATGTTATAGGACGGGTCCCAGGTTTGGTATTAGAAGCATTGAGATATCACATCTCATGCTATAGGAAGAGTCTCAGGATTGGAATGGGAAGGAGTTGGATATCACGTCTCCTGCTAAAGGAAGGGTCTCAGGTTTGATAGAAGCATTGAGATATCACATCTCATGCTATAGGAAGGAACTCAGGATTGGAATGGGAAGGAGTTGGATATCACATCTCCTGCTAAAGGAAGGGTCTCAGGTTTGATAGAAGCATTGAGATATCATCTCATGCTATAGGAAGGAACTCAGGATTGGAATGGGAAGGAGTTGGATATCACATCTCATGCCATAGGAAGGGTCATCAGGTTTGGTATAAGCATTGAGATATCACATCTCTGATATCGGAAGGGTCTCAGGATAGGAATGGGAAGGACTTAGATATCACATCTCATACAATAGGGAGGGTCTCAGTTTTGATATTAGAAGCATTGAGATATCACATCTCATGCTATCGGAAGGGTCTCAGGATTGGAATGGGATGGAGTTGGATATCACATCTCAAGCTATCTCAGGATTGGAATGGGAAGGAGTTTGATATCACATTTCAAGCTATAGGAAGGGTCTCAGGTTTGGAAGGGGAAGGATTTGGATCTCACATCTCATGTTTTAGGACGGGTCTCAGGTTTGGTATTAGAAGCATTGAGATATCACATCTCATGGTATAGGAAGGGTCTCAGGATTGGAATGGGAAGGAGTTGGATATCACATCTCAAGCTATCTCAGGATTGGAATGGGAAGGAGTTTGATATCACATCTCAAGCTCGAGGAAGGGTCTCAGGTTTGGAAAGGGAAGGATTTGGATTTCACATCTCATGTTATAGGATCGTTCTCATGTTTGGTATTAGCAGCATTAAGATATAACATCTCATGCTATAGGAAGGGTCTCAGGTTTGGAATGGGAAGGAGTTGGATATCACATCTCACGCTAAAGGAAATGTCTCAGGTTTGGAAGGGGAAGGATTTGGATCTCACATCTCATGTTTTAGGACGGGTCTCAGGATTGGAATGGGAAGGAGTTGGATATCACATTGAATGGGAAGGAGTTTGATATCACATCTCAAGCTATAGGAAGGGTCTCAGGATTGGAATAGGAAGGAGTTTGATATCACATCTCATGCCATGGTGTGGGTCTCGGGTTTTGTAGAGGCATTGGGATATCACATCTCATGCTATCGGAAGGGTATCAGGATTGGATTTGGAAGGAGTTGGATATCCCATCTCATGCTATAGGAAGGGTCCAAGGTTGGAATGGGAAGGAGTTGGATATCAACTCTCATGTTATAGGAAGGGTCTCAGATTGGAATGGGAAGGACTTGGATATCACATCTCATTATATAGGAAGGCTCTCAGGGTTGGAAGGGGAAGGAGTTGGATATCACATTTCATGTTAGAGGTTGTATCTCAGGTTTGGTATTAGAGGCATTGAGATATCACATCTCATGCTATCAGAAGGGTCTCAGGATTGGAATGGGTAGGAGTTGGATATCACATCTCATGCTAAAGGGAGGGTCTCAGGTTTGGAAAGGGAATGATTTGGATTTCACATCTCATGTTATAGGATGGTTCTCCTGTTTGGTTTTAGAAGCATTGAGATATCACATCTCATGCTATAGGAAGAGTCTCAGGATTGGAATGGGAAGGAGTTGGATATCACGTCATGTTATAGGAAGGGTTTCAGGATTGGAATGGGAAGGAGTTGGATATCACATCTCATGCTAAAGGAAGGGTTTCAGGTTTGATAGAAGCAAAGGTTTGAAATGGGAAGGAGTTGGATATCACATCTCAGGTTTGGTATTAGAAGCAGTGAGATATCACATCTCATTCTATAGGAAGGGTCTCAGGATTGGAATCGGAAGGAGTTGTACATAACATCTCATGCCATAGGAAGGGTCACAGGTTTGGTATAAGCATTGAGATATCACATCTCTGCTATCAGAAGGGTCTCAGGATTGGAATGGGAAGGAGTTGGATATCCCATCTCATTAAAGGAAGGGTCTCAGGTTTGGTATTAGAAGCATTGAGATATCACATCTCATGCTATAGGAAGGGTCTAAGGTTTGGAAGGGGAAGGATTTGGATATCACATCTCATGTTATAGGACCGGTCTCAGGTTTGGTATTAGAAGCATTGAGATATCAAGTCTCATGGTATAGGACGGCTCTCAGAATTGGAATGGGAAGGAGTTGGATATCACATCTCAAGCTACAGGAAGGGTCTCAGGATTGGAATGGGAAGGAGTTTGATATCACATCTCATGCCATGGTATGGGTCTCGGGTTTTGTAGAGGCATTGGGATATCACATCTCATGCTATCGGAAGGGTATCAGGATTGGATTTGGAAGGAGTTGGATATCCCATCTCATGCTATAGGAAGGGTCTAAGGTTGGAATGGGAAGGAGTTGGATATCACATCTCATGTTATAGGAAGGGTCTCAGACTGGAATGGGAAGGACTTCGATATCACATCTCATTATATAGGAAGGCTCTCAGGGTTGGAAGGGGAAGGAGTTGGATATCACATTTCATGTTAGAGGTTGTATCTCAGGTTTGGTATTAGAGGCATTGAGATATCACATCTCATGCTATCAGAAGGGTCTCAGGATTGGAATGGGTAGGAGTTGGATATCACATCTCATGCTAAAGGGAGGGTCTAAGGTTTGGAATGGGAAGGAGTTGGATATCACGTCTCATGTTATAGGAAGGGTCTCAGGATTGGAATGGGAAGGAGTTGGATATCACATCTCGTTATAGGAAGGGTCTCAGGATTTTAATGGGAAGGATTTGGATATAACATCTCTTGCTATAGGAAGGGTCTCAGGTTTTTTATTAGAAACATTGAGATATCACATCTCATGCTATAGGAAGGGTTTCAGGATTGGAATGGGAAGGAATAGGATATCACATCTCATGCTAAAGGAAGGGTCTCAGGTTTGGAAGGGGAAGGATTTGGATATCATATCTCATGTTATAGGACGGGTCCCAGGTTTGGTATTAGAAGCATTGAGATATCACATCTCATGCTATAGGAAGAGTCTCAGGATTGGAATGGGAAGGAGTTGGATATCACGTCTCATGTTATAGGAAGGGTCTCAGGATTGGAATGGGAAGGAGTTGGATATCACATCTCCTGCTAAAGGAAGGGTCTCAGGTTTGATAGAAGCATTGAGATATCACATCTCATGCTATAGAAAGGAACTCAGGATTGGAATGGGAAGGAGTTGGATATCACATCTCGTTATAGGAAGGGTCTCAGGATTGGAATGGGAAGGATTTGGATATCACATCTCTTGCTATAGGAAGGGTCTCAGGTTTTTTATTAGAAACATTGAGATATCACATCTCATGCTATAGGAAGGGTTTCAGGATTGGAATGGGAAGGAATAGGATATCACATCTCATGCTAAAGGAAGGGTCTCAGGTTTGGAAGGGGAAGGATTTGGATATCATATCTCATGTTATAGGACGGGTCCCAGGTTTGGTATTAGAAGCATTGAGATATCACATCTCATGCTATAGGAAGAGTCTCAGGATTGGAATGGGAAGGAGTTGGATATCACGTCTCATGTTATAGGAAGGGTCTCAGGATTGGAATGGGAAGGAGTTGGATATCACATCTCCTGCTAAAGGAAGGGTCTCAGGTTTGATAGAAGCATTGAGATATCACATCTCATGCTATAGGAAGGAACTCAGGATTGGAATGGGAAGGAGTTGGATATCACATCTCATGCCATAGGAAGGGTCATCAGGTTTGGTATAAGCATTGAGATATCACATCTCTGCTATCGGAAGGGTCTCAGGATAGGAATGGGAAGGACTTAGATATCACATCTCATACTATAGGGAGGGTCTCAGTTTTGATATTAGAAGCATTGAGATATCACATCTCATGCTATCGGAAGGGTCTCAGGATTGGAATGGGATGGAGTTGGATATCACATCTCAAGCTTTCTCAGGATTGGAATGGGAAGGAGTTTGATATCACATTTCAAGCTATAGGAAGGGTCTCAGGTTTGGAAGGGGAAGGATTTGGATCTCACATCTCATGTTTTAGGACGGGTCTCAGGTTTGGTATTAGAAGCATTGAGATATCACATCTCATGGTATAGGAAGGGTCTCAGGATTGGAATGGGAAGGAGTTGGATATCACATCTCAAGCTATCTCAGGATTGGAATGGGAAGGAGTTTGATATCACATCTCAAGCTAGAGGAAGGGTCTCAGGTTTGGAAAGGGAAGGATTTGGATTTCACATGTTATAGGATGGTTCTCAGGTTTGGTTTTAGAAGTATTAAGATATAACATCTCATGCTATAGGAAGGGTCTCAGGTTTGGAATGGGAAGGAGTTGGATATCACATCTCATGCTAAAGGAAAGGTCTCAGGTTTGGAAGGGGAAGGATTTGGATCTCACATCTCATGTTTTAGGACGGGTCTCAGGTTTGGTATTAGAAGCATTGAGATATCACATCTCATGGTATAGGAAGGGTCTCAGGATTGGAATGGGAAGGAGTTGGATATCACATTGAATGGGAAGGAGTTTGATATCACATCCCAAGCTATAGGAAGGGTCTCAGGTTTGGAAAGGGAATGATTTGGATTTCACATCTCATGTTATAGGATGGTTCTCCTGTTTGGTTTTAGAAGCATTGAGATATCACATCTCATGCTATAGGAAGAGTCTCAGGATTGGAATGGGAAGGAGTTGGATATCACGTCATGTTATAGGAAGGGTCTCAGGATTGGAATGGGAAGGAGTTGGATATCACATCTCATGCTAAAGGAAGGGTTTCAGGTTTGATAGAAGCAAAGGTTTGGAATGGGAAGGAGTTGGATATCACATCTCAGGTTTGGTATTAGAAGCAGTGAGATATCACATCTCATTCTATAGGAAGGGTCTCAGGATTGGAATCGGAAGGAGTTGTATATGACATCTCATGCCATAGGAAGGGTCACAGGTTTGGTATAAGCATTATGATATCACATCTCTGCTATCAGAAGGGTCTCAGGATTGGAATGGGAAGGAGTTGGATATCCCATCTCGTTAAAGGAAGGGTCTCAGGTTTGGTATTAGAAGCATTGAGATATCACATCTCATGCTATAGGAAGGGTCTAAGGTTTGGAAGGGGAAGATTTGGATATCACATCTCATGTTATAGGACCGGTCTCAGGTTTGGTATTAGAAGCATTGAGATATCAAGTCTCATGGTATAGGACGGGTCTTAGAATTGGAATGGGAAGGAGTTGGATATCACATCTCAAGCTATAGGAAGGGTCTCAGGATTGGAATGGGAAGGAGTTTGATATCACATCTCATGCCATGATATGGGTCTCGGGTTTTGTAGAGGCATTGGGATATCACATCTCATGCTATCGGAAGGGTATCAGGATTGGATTTGGAAGGAGTTGGATATCCCATCTCATGCTATAGGAAGGGTCTAAGGTTGGAATGGGAAGGAGTTGGATATCACATCTCATGTTATAGGAAGGGTCTCAGATTGGAATGGGAAGGACTTGGATATCACATCTCATTATATAGGAAGGCTCTCAGGGTTGGAAGGGGAAGGAGTTGGATATCACATTTCATGTTAGAGGTTGTATCTCAGGTTTGGTATTAGAGGCATTGAGATATCACATCTCATGCTATCAGAAGGGTCTCAGGATTGGAATGGGTAGGAGTTGGATATCACATCTCATGCTAAAGGGAGGGTCTAAGGATTGGAAGGGTAAGGATTTGGATATCACATCTCATGTTATAGGAAGGATCTCAGGTTTGGTATTAGAAGCATTGAGATATCACATCTCATGCTATCGGAAGGGTCTCAGGTTTGGTATAAGCATTGAGATATCAAATCTCTGCTATCGGAAGGGTCTCAGGATTGGAATGGGAAGGAGTTGGATATCACATCTCATGCTAAAGGAAGGGTCTCAGTTTTGTTAGAAGCATTGAGATATCACATCTCATGCTATAGGAAGGGTCTCAGGATTGGAATGGGAAGGAGTTGGATATCACATCTCATGCTATACGAAGGGTCTCAGGTTTTGTAGAAGCATTGCGATATCACATCTCTGCTATCGGAAGGGTCTCAGGATTGCAATGGGAAGGACTTAGATATCGCATCTCATGCTATAGGGAGGGTCTCAGTATTGATATTATAAGCATTGAGATATCACATCTCATGCTATCGGAAGGGTCTCAGGATTGGAATGGGAGGAGCTGGATATCACATCTCATGCTAAAGGAAGGGTCTCAGGTTTGGAAGGGAAGGATTTGGATATCACATCTCATGTTATAGGACGGGTCTCAGGTTTGGTGTTAGAAGCATTCAGATATCACATCTCATGCTATCGGAAGGGTCTCAGGTTTGGAATGGGAAGGAGTTGGATATCATATCTCATGTTATAGGAAGGATCTCAGTTTGGTATTAGAAGCATTGAGATATCACATCTCATGCTATAGGAAGGGTCTCAGGATTGGAATGGGAAGGAGTTGGATATCACATCTCATGCTATAGGGAGGGTCTCAGTTTTGATATTAGAAGCATTGAGATATCACATATGCTATTGGAAGGGTCTCAGTATTGGAATTGGAAGGAGTTGGATATCACATCTCATGCTATAGGAAGGATCTCAGGTTGGAATGGGAAGGAGTTGGATATCACATCTCATGTTATAGGAAGGGTCTCAAGATTGGAATGGGAAGGAGTTGGGTATCACATCTCATGCTATAGGAAGGGTTTCAGGTTTGGTAGAAGCATTGAGATATCACATCTCATGCTATAGGAAGAGTCTCAGGTTTGGGAAGGGAAGGATTTGGATTTCACATCTCATGTTATAGGATGGTTCTCATGTTTGGTTTTTGAAGCATTGAGATATCACATCTCATGCTATCGGAAGGGTCTCAGGTTTGGAATGAGAAGGAGTTGGATATCACATGTCATGTTATAGGAAGGATCTCAGGTTTGGTATTAGAAGCATTGAGATATCACATCTAATGCTATAGGAAGGGTCTCAGGGTTGGAATGGGAAGGAGTTGGATATCACATCTCATGCTATAGGGAGGGTCTCAGTTTTGATATTAGAAGGATTGAGATATCACATATGCTATTGGAAGGGTCTCAGTATTGGAATTGGAAGGAGTTGGATATCACATCTCATGCTATAGGGAGGTACTCAGGTTTGATATTAGAAGCATTGAGATATCACATCTCATGCTATCGGAAGGGTCTCAGGATTGGAATGGGAAGGAGTTGGATATCACATCTCATGCTAAAGGAAAGGTCTCAGGTTTGGAAGGGGAAGGATTTGGATCTCACATCTCATGTTTTAGGACGGGTCTCAGGTTTGGTATTAGAAGCATTGAGATATCACATCTCATGGTATAATAAGGGTCTCAGGATTGGAATGGGAATGAGTTGGATATCACATCTCAAGCTATCTCAGTATTGGAATGGGAAGGAGTTTGATATCACATCTCAAGCTATAGGAAGGGTCTCAGGTTTGGGAAGGGAAGGATTTGGATTTCACATCTCATGTTATAGGATGGTTCTCATGTTCTGTTTTAGAAGCATTTAGATATCACATCTCATGCTATCGGAAGGGTCTCAGGTTTGGAATGGGAAGGAGTTGGATATCACATCTCATGTTATAGGAAGGATCTCAGGTTTGGTATTAGAAGCATTGAGATATCACATCTCATGCTATATGAAGGGTCTCAGGATTGGAATGTGAAGGATTTGGATATCACATTTCATGCTAAAGGAAGGGTCTCAGGTTTTTTAGAAGCATTGAGATATCACATCTCATGCTATAGGAAGGGTCTCAGGATTGGAAGGGGAAGGAGTTGGATATCACATCTCATGCCATAGGAAGGGTCTCAGGTTTGGTATAAGAATTGAGATATCACATCTCTGCTATCGGAAGGGTCTCAGGATTGGATTGGGAAGGATTTGGATATCCCTTCTCATGCTATAGGAATTGTCTCAGGTTGGAATGGGAAGGAGTTGGATATCACATCTCATGTTATAGAAAGGGTCTCAAGATTGGAATGGGAAGGATTTGGATATTAAATCTCTTGCTATAGGAAGGGTCTTGGGTTTTTTATTAGAAAAATTGAGATATCACATCTCATGCTATAGGAAGGGTTTCAGGATTGGAATGGGAAGGATTTGAATATCACATCTCATGCTAAAGGAAGGGTCTCACGTTTGGAAGGGGAAGGATTTGGATATAATATCTCATGTTATAGGACGGGTCCCAGGTTTGGTATTAGAAGCATTGAGATATCACATCTCATGGTATAGGAAGGGTCTCAGGATTGGAATGGGAAGCAGTTGGATATCACATCTCATGTTATAAGAAGGATCTCAGGATTGGAATGGGAAGGATTTGGATATCACATCTCTTGCTATAGGAAGGGTCTCAGGTTTTTTATTAGAAACATTGAGATATCACATCTCATGCTATAGGAAGGGTTTCAGGATTGGAATGGGAAGGAGTTGGATATCACGTTTCATGTTATAGGAAGGGTCTCAGGATTGGAATGGGAAGGAGTTGGATATCACATCTCATGCTAAAGGAAGGGTCTCAGGTTTGATAGAAGCATTGAGATATCACATCTCATGCTATAGGAAGGAACTCAGGATTGGAATGGGAAGGAGTTGGATATCACATCTCATGCCATAGGAAGGGTCATCAGGTTTGGTATATGCATTGAGATATCACATCTCTGCTATTGGAAGGGTTTCAGGACAGGAATGGGAAGGACTTAGATATCACATCTCATACTATAGGAAGGGTCTCAGGTTTGGTATTAGAAGCATTGAGATATCAAGTCTCATGGTATAGGACAGGAGTTTGATATCACATCTCATGCCATGATATGGGTCTCAGGTTTTGTAGAAGCATTGGGATATCACATCTCATGCTATCGGAAGGGTTTCAGGATTGGATTTGGAAGGAGTTGGATATCCCATCTCATGCTATAGGAAGGGTCTCAGGTTGGAATGGGAAGGAGTTGGATATCACATCTCATGTTATAGGAAGGGTCTCAGGATTGGAATGGGAAGGACTTGGATATCACATCTCATGCTTGAGATGTGATATCCAACTCCTTCCCATTCCAATCCTGAGACCCTTCCTATACCATGAGATGTGATATCTCAATGCTTCTAATAACAAACCTGAGACCCGTCCTAAAACATGAGATGTGAGATCCAAATCCTTCCCCTTCCAAACCTGAGACTCTTCCTATAGCTTGAAATGTGATATCAAACTCCTTCCCATTCCAATCCTGAGATAGCTTGAGATGTGATATCCAACTCCATCCCATTCCAATCCTGAGACCCTTCCGATAGCATGAGATGTGATATCTCAATGCTTCTAATATCAAAACTGAGACCCTCCCTATTGTATGAGATGTGATATCTAAGACCTTCCCATTCCTATCCTGAGACCCTTCCGATATCAGAGATGTGATATCTCAATGCTTATACCAAACCTGATGACCCTTCCTATGGCATGAGATGTGATATCTAAGTCCTTCCCATTCCTATCCTGAGACCCTTCCGATAGCAGAGATGTGATATCTCAATGCTTATACCAAACCTGATGACCCTTCCTATGGCATGAGATGTGATATCCAACTCCTTCCCATTCCAATCCTGAGTTCCTTCCTATAGCATGAGATGATATCTCAATGCTTCTATCAAACCTGAGACCCTTCCTTTAGCAGGAGATGTGATATCCAACTCCTTCCCATTCCAATCCTGAGACATGTGATATCAAACTTCTTCCCATTCAAATCCTAAGACCCTACCTCTAACATGAAATGTGATATCCAACTCCTTCCCTTTCCAAACCTGAGAGCCTTCCTACAGCATGAGATGTGATATCCAAGTCCTTCCCATTACAATCCTGAGACCCTTCCTATAACATGAGATGTGATATCCAACTCCTTCCCATTCCAACCTGAGACCCTTCCTATAGCATGAGATGGGATATCCAACTCCTTCCAAATCCAATCCTGATACCCTTCCGATAGCATGAGATGTGATATCCCAATGCTTCTACAAAACCTGAGTCCCATACCATGGCATGAGATGTGATATCAAACTCCCGTCCTATACCATGAGACTTGATATCTCAATGCTTCTAATACCAAACCTGAGACCGGTCCAATAACATGAGATGTGATATCCAAATCCTTCCCCTTCCAAACCTTAGACCCTTCCTTTATCATGAGATGTGATATCCAAGTCCTTCCCATTCCATTCCTGAGACCCTTCCTATAGCATGAGATGTGACATCTCAATGCTTCTAATACCAAACCTGAGACCCTTCCTATAACATGAATTGTGATATCCAAGTCCTTCCCATTCCAATCCTGAGACCCTTCCGATAGCAGAGATGTGATATCTCAATGCTTATACCAAACCTGAGACCCTTCCGATAGCATGAGATGTGATATCTCAATGCTTCTAATACCAAACCTGAGATCCTTCCTATAACATGAGATGTGATATCCAAATCCTTCCCCTTCCAAACCTTAGACGCTCCCTTTAGTATGAGATGTGATATCCAACTCCTTCCCATTCCAATCCTGAGACCCTTCTGATAGCATGAGATGTGATATCTCAATGCCTCTAATACCAAACCTGAGATCCTACCTCTAACATGAAATGTGATATCCAACTCCTTCCCTTTCCAACCCTGAGAGCCTTCCGATAGCATGAGATGTGATATCTCAATGCTTCTAATACCAAACCTGAGACCGGTCCTATAACATGAGATGTGATATCCAAATCCTTCCCCTTCCAAACCTTACACCCTTCCTATAGCATGAGATGTGATATCTCATTGCTTCTAATACCAAACCTGAGACCCTTCCTATAACGAGATGGGATATCCAACTCCTTCCCATTCCAATCCTGAGACCCTTCCGATAGCAGAGATGTGATATCTCAATGCTTATACCAAACCTGTGACCCTTCCTATGGCATGAGATGTCATATACAACTCCTTCCGATTCCAATCCTGAGACCCTTCCTATAGCATGAGATGGGATATCTCAATGCTTATACCAAACCTGAGACCCTTCCTTTACCGTGATATGTGATATCCAACTCCTTCCCATTCCAATCCTGAGACCCTTCCTATAGCATGAGATGTGATATCTCAATGCTTCTAATACCAAACCTCAGATCCTTCCTATAACATGAGATGTGATATCAAACTCCTTCCCATTACAAACCTTTGCTTCTATCAAACCTGAGACCCTTCCTTTAGCATGAGATGTGATATCCAACTCCTTACCATTCCAATCCTGAGACCCTTCCAATAGCATGACGTGATCTCCAACTCCTTCCCATTCCAATCCTGAGACTCTTCCTATAGCATGAGATGTGATATCTCAATGCTTCTAAAACCAAGCATGAGAACCATCCTATAACATGAGATGTGAAATCCAAATCATTCCCTTTCCAAACCTGAGGCCCTTCCTATAGCTTGAGATGTGATATCAAACTCCTTCCCATTCAATGTGATATAAAACTCCTTCCCATTCCAATCCAGAGACCCTTCCTATACCATTAGATGTGATATCTCAATGCTTCCAATACCAAACCTGAGACCCTTCCTAAAACATGAGATGTGAGATCCAAATCCTTCCCCTTCCAAACCTGAGACCTTTCCTTTAGCATGAGATGTGATATCCAACTCCTTCCCATTCCAAACCTGAGACCCTTCCTATAGCATGAGATGTTATATCTTAATGCTTCTAAAACCAAACCTGAGAAGCATCCTATAGCATGTGAAATCCAAATCCTTCCCTTTCCAAACCTGAGACCCTTCCGATAGCATGAGATGTGCTATCTCAATGCTTCTAAAACCAAACATGAGAACCATCCTATAACATGAGATGTGAAATCCAAATCCTTCCCTTTCCAATCCTGAGATAGCTTGAGATGTGATATCCAATCCAATCCTGAGACCCTTCCTATACCATGAGATGTGATATCTCAATGCTTCTAATACCAAACCTGAGACCCGTCCTAAAACATGAGATGTGAGATCCAAATCCTTCCCCTTCCAAACCTGAGACCCTTCCTATGGCTTGAGATGTGATATCAAACTCCTTCCCATTCCAATCCTGAGATAGCTTGAGATGTGATATCCAACTCCATCCCATTCCTATCCTGAGACCCTTCCGATAGCAGAGATGTGATATCTCAATGCTTATACCAAACCTGATCACCCTTCCTATGGCATGAGATGTGATATCCAACTCCTTCCCATTCCAATCCTGAGTTCCTTCCTATAGCATGAGATGTGATATATCAATGCTTCTATCAAACCTGAGACCCTTCCTATATCATGAGACGTGATATCCAACTCCTTCCCATTCCAATCCTGAGACTCTTCCTATAGCATGGGATGTGATATCTCAATGCTTCTAATACCAAACGTGGGACCCGTCCTATAACATGAGATATGATATCCAAATCCTTCCCCTTCCAAACCTGAGACCCTTCCTTTAGCATGAGATGTGATATCCAAATCCTTCCCATTCCAATCCTGAAACCCTTCCTATAGCATGAGATGTGATATCTCAATGTTTCTAATAAAAAACCTGAGACCCTTCCTATAGCAAGAGATGTGATATACAAATCCTTCCCCTTCCAAACCTGAGACCCTTCCTTTAGCATGAGATGTGATATCCAAATCCTTCCCATTCCAATCCTGAAACCCTTCCTATAGCATGAGATGTGATATCTCAATGTTTCTAATAAAAAGCCTGAGACCCTTCCTATTGCAAGAGATGTGATATCCAAATCCTTCCCATTCCAATCCTGAGACCCTTCCTATAACGAGATGTGATATCCAACTCCTTCCCATTCCAACCTGAGACCCTTCCTATAGCATGAGAAGGGATATCCAACTCCTTCCCATTCCAATCCTGAGACCCTTCCTATACCATGAGATGGGATATCTCAATGCTTATACCAAACCTGAGACCCTTCCTTTAACGTGATATGTGATATCCAACTCCTTCCCATTCCAATCCTGAGACCCTTCCTATAGCATGAGATGTGATATCTCAATGCTTCTAATACCAAACCTCAGATCCTTCCTATAACATGAGATGTGATATCAAACTCCTTCCCATTACAAACCTTTGCTTCTATTAAACCTGAGACCCTTCCTTTAGCATGAGATGTGATATCCAACTCCTTACTGTTAAGACGGATTTCTGAACTCTGTCCTGGTGGCGCAGAAGTTCAGAAGGCCAACCTAATTGCTTGGAACAGGGTAACCTCTGGACGAGCCAGACCAATCAAGGTAGCGATCGCGGCGGTCAAGACTAGATCTCAAGAGGGGTGAGGGTGACTGAAAGCCCGCAATGAGCACACAAAACCAGAACACTCACAAACTACTCCAAACAGGTGTTATATCAAAAATATATACACATTTATTTTAAGGCCTTTAAAACAACGACCGTAGCGAGAAAATCACAATAACACAGTATTAAGCCAACACATACCAAATCAACACAATATATATACAAATACACAGTCGCAAGCGTTTAAAGCACGAAATATGTAGTCCACCTGAAAGGGAAGGAAAACAGGCAGTGCGATAATGCTTTCGACTCAGTTCGCCTTCAGAGGCACCTAACTAGATGGAAGTCCAAGCCCTGCGAAGAGTGGAGCCTAGTGCTCAATGTACCTGCACGCGCTGGTGCCAACGGGCAAAAGGAGAAGCTCTTCGGAGGAAGTCAGGCAGTTCGAGTTAGTGCACAGCAGAAGAAGAACAGGGTCCGCAACTCAAGCGCAGCCTCCACAGCGGGCAGAAGCAGAGCGCGAGTACGGGCGAAAAGGGTGCTGTTTTACACAGCGGGGAAAAGCAATGGGTTACTGCAGGAGGGCGACCAGATCCTAGATATACTACTCACCGGTCCCCGAAGCAAGCAGTCCCAGGCTTCTCCACGTTAGTTTTAGCAGCTGGCAGGTTCAGAAGAGCAGGGAATGCTTTTGTAGTCGTGTAGATCAAAAAGACGTCCCAATCGACGAAACCGGCACAGTTTGTTGCCGCAGCAGGACAACGGAGCGGCCGTGCGTATCTGAGTCAAAAGTACACTCTTCCCTTCAGACTTGGGAACGCCAAGGGCACGAAGTGTGGGAGAGTGACAAGGACTCGAGATACGGCACAACCTGGCGGCGGTTACAGAACAAGGCTCCCTTGTAAGCTGGTCAGTCAACTGGATGGCCCAGAGACGCTTCCGAAGGCTTACTTGGTGGGAGATGTTGTAGATGCCGGGAATAGCTGTTCCTGCTATTCCAAAGGTCGAAGCACCAGTACAGGTCTTCTGGTTCGATCAAAGGAGGACAGTGGCTCTCAGGACGACAGCAGTGCAAAGGAGGATTCCTTCAGCGGGTCACCAGCGATTCCTCGGTCCAGCCTCTTGGTTGCAGGATACTTGGCTCCTGTATTCCTTCGTTCGTGAGAACTCAGGAGATCGACATGGTAGTGGTGTTTCCAGCCCCCTCTTATCCACGGTTCCCTTCGCGCCAAAACGGAGAGGAACCAATGGGAGATCCGCTCATCAAAACACATACCATACGTGGACCAATCACGGACCACGGTGGTCCCAGGCATTCACACCACCCTAGACTCTCTGGCACCCAGGATGTGTATTGGGACCAGACATCCCAGCCCACACCCTGGAGGCACACAAACGGCATGTAGAAGCCCGCGAAAGCAACCACGTTTCGCGGGAAAGTACATGCCCAAATAAGGAAGGCCCCGGGTCGCTGGACCTGGGGAAGGTGAAGGGAGCAAGACGGACAGTGGACAGGACAAAGGAGCCTCGTGGTCTGGCCATTTTGGGGAGCCAGGCCACCATTTTGGGTTCAGTGCAAAAACGTGCTCAGAACGGCAAAAGGAGCTCAAAATATACAAAACGATCGCTGCCACCATTCCAGTCCCTGAATGACTTGCACCGATCAAATACCATCCTAAAAGAGTATCTAGGGCCTGTAGAATGCTAGAGACCCAAGAGAGCTGTAACGTAGCTTACAGTGCTCTCTTGTGTCGTGTTGCACTAAAGCGGCGACACGATAAAAGAAACTATGGGAAACAACGTTCCCCGGTACTGACTGTCATAAGGGCATGTCAGTTTCCCCGTAAGAAAGGAGCGAAAGCCCAGGGAAGTGCGGCAGAAGGCTGTACTTCCCTGGCAAAGTCAAGAACAAGGTTAAAAACAATAGCAAAAAGTTTAGGGGTTGCCACATGGAAGGAAAATTCCCTACAATTATGAAATCTTTCCTAACACTTACCATTCCAATCCTGAGACCCTTCCTATAGCATGACGTGATATCCAACTCCTTCCCATTCCAATCCTGAGACTCTTCCTATAGCATGAGATGTGATATCTCAATGCTTCTAAAACCAAGCCTGAGAACCATCCTATAACATGAGATGTGAAATCCAAATCATTCCCTTTCCAAACCTGAGGCCCTTCCTATAGCAAGAGATGTGATATCCAAATCCTTCCCATTCCAATCCTGAGATCCTTCCTATAACATGAGATGTGATATCCAATTCCTTCCCATTCCAAACCTGAGACCCTTCCTATTGGATGAGATGTGATATCCAACTCCTTCCCATTCCAATCCTGAGATAGCTTGAGATGTGATATCCAACTCCTTCCCATTCCAATCCTGAGACCCTTCCTATACCATGAGATGTGATATCTCAATGCTTCTAATACCAAACCTGAGATCCGTCCTAAAACATGAGATGTGAGATCCAAATCCTTCCCCTTCCAAACCTGAGACCCTTCCTATAGCTTGAGATGTGATATCAAACTCCTTCCCATTCCAATCCTGAGATAGCTTGAGATGTGATATCCAACTCCATCCCATTCCAATCCTGAGACCCTTCCGATAGCATGAGATGTGATATCTCAATACTTTGTAGCGCTATATAAAAGCCTAATTATAATTATTATTATTATTATTATTCTAATATCAAAACTGAGACCCTCCCTATAGTATGAGATGTGATATCTAAGTCCTTCCCATTCCTATCCTGAGACCCTTCCGATAGCAGAGATGTGATATCTCAATGCTTATACCAAACCTGATAACCCTTCCTATGGCATGAGATGTGATATCTAACTCCTTCCCATTCCAATCCTGAGTTCCTTCCTATAGCATGAGATGTGATATCTCAATGCTTTTATCAAACCTGAGACCCTTCCTTTAGCATGAGATGTGATATCCAACTCCTTCCCATTCCAATCCTGAGACCCTTCCTATAACATGAGACGTGATATCCAACTCCTTCCCATTCCAATCCTGAGACTCTTCCTATAGTATGAGATGTGATATCTCAATGCTTCTAATACCAAACCTGGGACCCGTACTATAACATGAGATATGATATCCAAATCCTTCCCCTTCCAAACCTGAGACCCTTCCTTTACCATGAGATGTGATATCCAAATCCTTCCTATTCCAATCCTGAAACCCTTCCTATAGCATGAGATGTGATATCTCAATGTTTCTAATAAAAAACCTGAGACCCTTCCTATAGCAAGAGATGTGATATCCAAATCCTTCCCATTCCAATCCTGAGACCCTTCCTATAACGAGATGTGATATCCAACTCCTTCCCATTCCAACCTGAGACCCTTCCTATAGCATGAGAAGGGATATCCAACTCCTTCCCATTCCAATCCTGAGACCCTTCCTATACCATGAGATGTGATATCTCAACGCTTCTAATAAAAAACCTGAGACCTTTCCTATAGCGAGATGGGATATCCAACTCCTTCCCATTCCAATCCTGAGACCCTTCCGATAGCAGAGATGTGATATCTCAATGCTTATACCAAACCTGAGACCCTTCCTATGGCATGAGATGTCATATACAACTCCTTCCAATTCCAATCATGAGACCCTTCCTATAGCATGAGATGTGATATCTCAATGCTTCTAATACCAAACCTGGGATCCTTCCTATAACATGAGATGTGATATCAAACTCCTTCCCATTCCAAACCTGAGACCCTTCAGATAGCATGAGATGTGATATCTCAATGCTTCTAAAACCAAACATGAGAACCATCCTATAACATGAGATGTGAAATCCAAATCATTCCCTTTCCAAACCTGAGACCCTTCCTATAGCTTGAGATGTGATATCAAACTCCTTCCCATTCAATGTGATATCCAGCTCCTTCCCATTCCAATCCTGAGACCCTTCCTATACCATGAGATGTGATATTTGAATGCTTCTAATAGCAAACCTGAGACCCGTCCTAAAACATGAGATGTGAGATCCAAATCCTTCCCCTTCCAAACCTGAGACCTTTCCTTTAGCATGAGATGTGATATCCAACTCCTTCCCATTCCAAACCTGAGACCCTTCCTATAGCATGAGATGTTATATCTTAATGCTTCTAAAACCAAACCTGAGAACCATCCTATAACATGTGAAATCCAAATCGTTCCCTTCCAAACCTGAGACCCTTCCGATAGCATGAGATGTGATATCTCAATGCTGCTAAAACCAAACATGAGAACCATCCTATAACATGAGATGTGAAATCCAAATCCTTCCCTTTCCAAACCTGAGACCCTTCCTATAGCTTGAGATGTGATATCAAACTCCTTCCCATTCCAATCCTGAGATAGCTTGAGATGTGATAGCCAACTCCTTCCCATTCCAATCCTGAGACCCTTCCTATACCATGAGATGTGATATCTCAATCCTTCTAATACCAAACTTGAGACCCGTCCTAAAACATGAGATGTGAGATCCAAATCCTTCCCCTTCCAAACCTGAGACCCTTCCTATAGCTTGAGATGTGATATCAAACTCCTTCCCATTCCAATCCTGAGACCTACCGATAGCATGAGATGTGATAGCTCAATGCTTCTAATATCAAAACTGAGACCCTCCCTATAATATGAGATGTGATATCTAAGTCCTTCCCATTCCTATCCTGAGACCCTTCCGATAGCAGAGATGTGATATCTCAATGCTTATACCAAACCTGATGACCCTTCCTATAGCATGAGATGTGATATCTCAATGCTTCTATCAAACCTGAGACCCTTCCTTTAGCATGAGATGTGATATCCAACTCCTTGCTATTCCAAGTCTGAGACCCTTCCTATAACATGAGACGTGATATCCAACTTCTTCCCATTCCAATCCTGAGACTCCTCCTATAGCATGAGATGTGATATCTCAATGCTTCTAATACCAAACCTGGGACCCGTCCTATAACATGAGATATGATATCAAAATCCTTCCCCTTCCAAACCTGAGACCCTTCCTTTAGCATGAGATGTGATATCCAAATCCTTCCCATTCCAATCCTGAAACCCTTCCTATAGCATGAGATGTGATATCTCAATGTTTCTAATAAAAACCTGAGACCCTTCCTATAGCAAGAGATGTGATACCCAAATCCTTCCCATTCCAATCCTGAGACCCTTCCTATAACGAGATGTGATATCCAACTCCTTCCCATTCCAACCTGAGACCCTTCCTATAGCATGAGAAGGGATATCCAACTCCTTCCCATTCCAATCCTTAGACCCTTCCTACAGCATGCGATGTGATATCTCAATGATTCTAATACCAAACCAGAGACCCGTCCTATAACATGAGATGGGATATCCAACTCCTTCCCATCCCAATCCTGAGACACTTCCGATTGCAGAGATGTGATATCTCAATGCTTATACCAAACCTGAGACTCTTCCTATAACATGAGATGTGATATCCAACTCCTTCCCGTTCCAAACCTGAGACCCTTCCTATAGCATGAGATGTGATATCCAGCTCCTTCCCATTCCAATCCTGAGACCCTTCCGATAGCATGAGATGTGATATCTCAATGCTTCTAATACCAAACCTGAGATCCTTCCTATAACATGTGATGAGATGTGATATCCAATTCCTTCCCATTCCAAACCTGAGACCCTTCCTATTGGATGAGATGTGATATCCAACTCCTTCCCATTCCAATCCTGAGACCCTTATTATACCATGAGATGTGACATCTCAATGCTTCTAATACCAAACCTGGGACCCGTCCTATAACATGAGATATGATATCCAAATCCTTCCCCTTCCAAACCTGAGACCCTTCCTTTAGCACGAGATGTGATATCCAACTCCTTCCCATTCCAACCTGAGACCCTTCCTATAGCATGAGAAGGGATATCCAACTCCTTCCCATTCCAATCCTGAGACCCTTCCTATACCATGAGATGTGATATCTCAATGTTTCTAATAAAAAAGCCGAGGCCCTTCCTATAGCAAGAGATGTGATATCCATATCCTTCCCATTCCAATCCTGAGACCCTTCCTATAACGAGATGTGATATCCAACTCCTTCCCATTCCAACCTGAGACCCTTCCTATAGCATGAGAAGGGATATCCAACTCCTTCCCATTCCAATCCTGAGACCCTTCCTATACCATGAGATGTGATATCTCAATGCTTCTAATATCAAAACTGAGACCCTCCCTGTAGCATCAGATGTGATATCTAAGTCCTTCCCATTCCAATCCTGAGACCCTTCCGATAGCAGAGATGTGATATCTCAATGCTTATACCAAACCTGAGACCCTTCCTATAGCATGAGATGTGATATCCAACTCCTTTCCATTCCAATCCTGAGACCCTTCCTATAGCATGAGATGTGATATCTCAATGCTTCTACCAAAACTGAGACCCTTCCTTTAGCACGAGATGTGATATCCAACTCCTTCCCATTCCAATCCTGAGACCCTTCCTATAGCATGAGATGTGATATCTCAATGCTTCTAATACCAAACCTGAGATCCTTCCTATAACATGAGATGTGATATCCAACTCCTTCCCATTCCAACCTGAGACCCTTCCTATAGCATGAGAAGGGATATCCAACTCCTTCCCATTCCAATCTTGAGACCCTTCCTATACCATGAGATGTGATATCTCAATGCTTCTAATATCAAAACTGAGACCCTCCCTATAGCATCAGATGTGATATCTAAGTCCTTCCCATTCCAATCCTGAGACCCTTCCGATAACAGAGATGTGATCTCTCAATGCTTATACCAAACCTGAGACCCTTCCTATAGCATGATATGTGATATCTAACTCCTTCCCATTCCAATCCTGAGACCCTTCCTATAGCATGAGATGTGATATCTCAATGCTTCTAACAAAACTGAGACCCTTCCTTTAGCACGAGATGTGATATCCAACTCCTTCCCATTCCAATCGTGAGACCCTTCCTATAGCATGAGATGTGATATCTCAATGCTTCTAATACCAAACCTGAGATCCTTCCTATAACATGAGATGTGATATCCAACTCCTTCCCATTCCAATCCTGAGACCCTTCCTATAGTATGAGATGTGAAATCTCAATGCTTCTAATACCAAACCTGAGATCCTTCCTATAACATGAGATGTGATATCCAAATCCTTCCCCTTTAAACCTGAGACCCTCTCTTTAGCATGAGATGTGATATCCAAATCCTTCCCATTCCAATCCTGATACCCTTCTGATAGCATGAGATGTGATATCTCAATGCCTCTAACACCAAACCTGAGATCCTACCTCTAACATGAAATGTGATATCCAACTCCTTCCCTTTCCAAACCTCAGAGCCTTCCTACAGCATGAGATGTGATATCCAAGTCCTCCCCATTCCAATCCTGAGACCCTTCCTATAACATGAGATGTGATATCCAACTCCTTCCCATTCCAACCTGAGACCCTTCCTATAGCATGAGATGGGATATCCAACTCCTTCCAAATCCAATCCTGATACCCTTCCGATAGCATGAGATGTGATATCCCAATGCTTCTACAAAACCTGAGACCCATACCATGGCATGAGATGTGATATCAAACTCCCGTCCTATACCATGAGACTTGATATCTCAATGCTTCTAATACCAAACCTGAGACCGGTCCAATAACATGAGATGTGATATCCAAATCCTTCCCCTTCCAAACTTTAGACCCTTCCTTTATCATGAGATGTGATATCCAAGTCCTTCCCATTCCATTCCTGAGACCCTTCCTATAGCATGAGATGTGATATCTCAATGCTTCTAATACCAAACCTGAGACCCTTCCTATAACATGAATTGTGATATCCAAGTCCTTCCCATTCCAATCCTGAGACCCTTCCGATAGCAGAGATGTGATATCTCAATGCTTATACCAAACCTGAGACCCTTCCGATAGCATGAGATGTGATATCTCAATGCTTCTAATACCAAACCTGAGATCCTTCCTATAACATGAGATATGATATCCAAATCAATCCCCTTCCAAACCTGAGACCCTTCCTTTAGCATGAGATGTGATATCCAAATACTTCCCATTCCAATCCTAAAACCTTTCCTATAGCATGAGATGTGATACCTCAATGTTTCTAATAAAAAACCTGAGACCCTTCCTATAGCAAGAGATGTGATATCCAAATCCTTCCCATTCCAATCCTGAGATCCTTCCTATAACATGAGATGTGATATCCAATTCCTTCCCATTCCAAACCTGAAACCCTTCCTATTGGATGAGATGTGATATCCAACTCCTTCCCATTCCAATCCTGAGATAGCTTGAGATGTGATATCCAACTCCTTCCCATTCCAATCCTGAGACCCTTCCTATACCATGAGACTTGATATCTCAATGCTTCTAATACCAAACCTGAGACCGGTCCTATAACATGAGATGTGATATCCAAATCCTTTTCATTCCAATCCTGAGACCCTTCCTATACCATGAGATGTGATATCTCAATGCTTCTAATACCAAACCTGAGACCCGTCCTAAAACATGAGATGTGAGATCCAAATCCTTCCCCTTCCAATCCTGAGACCCTTCCGATAGCATGAGATGTGATATCTCAATGCTTCTAATATCAAAACTGAGACCCTCCCTATAGTATGAGATGTGATATCTAAGTCCTTCCCATTCCTATCCTGAGACACTTCCGATAGCAGAGATGTGATATCTCAATGCTTATACCAAACCTGATGACCCTTCCTATGGCATGAGATGTGATATCCAACTCCTTCCCATTCCAATCCTGAGACCCTTCCTTTACCATGAGATGTGATATCCAAATCCTTCCCATTCAAATCCTGAAACCCTTCCTATAGCATGAGATGTGATATCTCAATGTTTCTAATAAAAAACCTGAGACTCTTCCTATAACGAGATGTGATATCCAACTCCTTCCCATTCCAATCCTGAGACCCTTCCTATACCATGAGATGTGATATCTCAACGCTTCTAATAAAAAACCTGAGACCTTTCCTATAGCAAGAGATGTGATATCCAAATCCTTCCCATTCCAATCCTGAGATCCTTCCTATAACATGAGATGTGATATCCAATTCCTTTCCATTCCAAACCTGAGACCCTTCCTATTGGATGAGATGTGATATCCAACTCCTTCCCATTCCAATCCTGAGACCCTTCCTATACCATGAGAGGTGATATCTCAATGCTTCTAATACCAAACCTGGGACCCGTCCTATAACATGAGATATGATATCCAAATCCTTCCCCTTCCAAACCTGAGACCTTCCTTTAGCATGAGATGTGATATCCAAATCCTTCCCATTCCAATCCTGAGACCCTTCCTATAACGAGATGTGATATCCAACTCCTTCCCATTCCAACCTGAGACCCTTCCTATAGCATGAGATGTGATATCTCATGTTTCTAATAAAAAACCCGAGACCCTTCCTATAGCAAGAGATGTGATATCCATATCCTTCCCATTCCAATCCTGAGACCCTTCCTATAACCAGATGTGATATCCAACTCCTTCCCATTCCAATCTGAGACCCTTCCTATAGCATGAGAAGGGATATCCAACTCCTTCCCATTCCAATCCTGAGACCCTTCCTATACCATGAGATGTGATATCTCAATGCTTCTAATAAAAAACCTGAGACCCTTCCTATTGGATGAGATGTGATATCCAACTCCTTCCCATTCCAATCCTGAGACCCTTCCTATACCATATGTGATATCTCAATGCTTCTAATACCAAACCTGGGACCCGTCCTATAACATTAGATATGATACCCAAATCCTTCCCCTTCCAAACCTGAGACCCTTCCTTTAGCATGAGATGTGATATCCAAATCCTTCCCATTCCAATCCTGAGATCCTTCCTATAACATGAGATGTGATATCCAATTCCTTCCCATTCCAAACCTGAGACCCTTCCTATTGGATGAGATGTGATATCCAACTCCTTCCCATTCCTATCCTGAGACCCTTCCCATACCATGAGATGTGATATCTCAATGCTTCTAATACCAAACCTGGGACCCGTCCTATAACATGAGATATGATATCCAATTCCTTCCCATTCCAAACCTGAGACCCTTCCTATTGGATGAGATGTGATATCCAACTCCTTCCCATTCCTATCCTGAAACCCTTCCTATAGCATGAGATGTGATATCTCAATGTTTCTAATAAAAAACCTGAGACCCTTCCTATAGCAAGAGATGTGATATCCAAATCCTTCCCATTCCAACCTGAGACCCTTCCTATAGCATGAGAAGGGATATCCAACTCCTTCCCATTCCAATCCTGAGACCCTTCCTATACCATGAGAAGTGATATCTCAATGCTTCTAATAAAAAACCTGAGACCTTTCCTATAGCAAGAGATGTGATATCCAAATCCTTCCCATTCCAATCCTGAGATCCTTCCTATAACATGAGATGTGATATCCAATTCCTTCCCATTCCAAACCTGAGACCCTTCCTATTGGATGAGATGTGATATCCAACTCCTTCCCATTCCAATCCTGAGACCCTTCCTATTCCATGTGAGGTGATATCTCAATTCTTCTAATACCAAACCTGGGACCCGTCCTATAACATGAGATATGATATCCAAATCCTTCCCCTTCCAAACCTGAGACCCTTCCTTTAGCATGAGATGTGATATCCAAATCCTTCCCATTCCAATCCTGAGACCCTTCCTATAACGAGATGTGATATCCAACTCCTTCCCATTCCAACCTGAGACCCTTCCTATAGCATGAGATGTGATATCTCATGTTTCTAATAAAAAACCAGAGACCCTTCCTATAGCAAGAGATGTGATATCCATATCCTTCCCATTCCAATCCTGAGACCCTTCCTATAACGAGATGTGATATCCAACTCCTTCCCATTCCAACCTGAGACCCTTCCTATAGCATGAGAAGGGATATCCAACTCCTTCCCATTCCAATCCTGAGACCCTTCCTATACCATGAGATGTGATATCTCAATGCTTCTAATAAAAAACCTGAGACCCTTCCTATTGGATGAGATGTGATATCCAACTCCTTCCCATTCCAATCCTGAGACCCTTCCTATACCATATGTGATATCTCAATGCTTCTAATACCAAACCTGGGACCCGTCCTATAACATGAGATATGATACCCAAATCCTTCCCCTTGCAAACCTGGGACCCTTCCTTTAGCATGAGATGTGATATCCAATTCCTTCCCATTCCAAACCTGAGACCCTTCCTATTGGATGAGATGTGATATCCAACTCCTTCCCATTCCTATCCTGAGACCCTTCCTATACCATGAGATGTGATATCTCAATGCTTCTAATACCAAACCTGGGACCCGTCCTATAACATAAGATATGATATCCAAATCCTTCCCCTTCCAAACCTGAGACCCTTCCTTTAGCATGAGATGTGATATCCAAATCCTTCCCATTCCAATCTTGAAACCCTTCCTATAGCATGAGATGTGATATCTCAATGTTTCTAATAAAAAACCCGAGACCCTTCCTATAGCAAGAGATGTGATATCCAAATCCTTCCCATTCCAATCTTGAGACCCTTACTATAACATGAGATGTGATATCCAACTCCTTCCCATTCCAACCTGAGATCCTTCCTATAGCATGAGAAGGGATATCCAACTCCTTCCCAATCCAATCCTGAGACCCTTCTGATAGCAGAGATGTGATATCTCAATGCTTATACCAAACCTGAGACCCTTCCTATGGCATGAGATGTGATATCCAACTCCTTCCCATTGCAATCCTGAGACCCTTCCTATAGCATAAGATGTGATATATCTATGCTTCTACCAAACCTGAGACCCTTCCTTTAGCATGAGATGTGATATCCAAATCCTTCACATTCCAATCCTGAGACCCTTCCTATAGCATGAGATGTGATATCTCAATGCTTCTAATACCAAACCTGAGATCCTTCCTATAACATGAGATGTGATATCCAACTCCTTCCCATTCCAAGCCTGAGACCCTTCCGATAGCATGAGATGTGATATCTCAATGCTTCTAAAACCAAACATGAGAACCATCCTATAACATGAGATGTGAAATCCAAATCCTTCCCTTCCCAAACCTGAGACCCTTCCTATAGCTTGAGATGTGATATCAAACTCCTTCCCATTCCAATCCTGAGATAGCTTGAGATGTGATATCCAACTCCGTCCCATTCCAATCCTGAGACCCTTATTATACCATGAGATGTGATATCTCAATGCTTCTAATACCAAACCTGAGAACCGTCCTAAAACATGAGATGTGAGTACCAAATCCTTCCCCTTCCAAACCAGAGACCTTTCCTTTAGCATGAGATGTGATATCCAACTCCTTCCCATTCCAATCCTGAGACCCTTCCGATAGCATGAGATGTGATATCTCAAACCTTCTAATATCAAACCTGAGAACCTCCCTATAGCATGAGATGTGATATCCAACTCCTTCCAATTCCAATACTGAGACCCTTCCAATAGCATATGTGATATCTCAATGCTTCTAATATCAAACTTGAGAACCTCCCTATAGCATGAGATGTGATATCCAACTCCTTCCCATTCCAATCCTGAGACCCTTCCTATAACAGGAGATGTGATATCTCTATGCTTCTAATAACAAACCTGAGGCCCTTCCCGTGGTATATGTGATATCCAACTCCTTCCCATTCCAAACCCGAGACCATTCCCACAGCCTGAGATTTGAAATCTCATTTCTTCCAATACCAAACCCGAGCCCCTTCCGATAGGATGAGATTTACTCTCACTCCTTAAAATACCAAACTCGAGTCCCTTCTTAAAGGATGTGATTTGATATCTCAGTGCTTCTAATACCAAACCTGAGACCCTCCCTATAACAAGAGATGTCATATCCAACTCCTTCCCATTCCAATCCTGAGACTCTTCCGATAGCATGAGATGTGATATCCCAATGCTTTTAATACCAATCCTCAGACCCTTCCTATACGATATCGAACTTCCCATTCCAATCCTGAGACTCAGACCTCCCCGTCTAACCTTCTCACCAATCCTAGCTCCCGGATTGATCATGCACTCCTGCTGTCTCTTCTCTCCCTTCTTCTGCTTCCTTTCCTCTCTCCTTCCTCATCTGCCCTAGGTTAGGCTCCTTCTACACCTCCGCAGGGATTGTTGATTTGTACCCCTCCCCACTCTCAACTCTCACTCAGTTTCAAACACTCATCTGACATTTGCCATTTCCTGGAAGAACCCGACCTTGATGTCCTTGGTCTAACCGAGGCATGGTTGACGGCCAGCGCTGGCTCGAGCTTTGGCACTTTCCTCCCTGATGACAAGTTCCTCTCCATGCCCAGATCCAAGCGTTCTTGGGGGGGGGGGAGTATCCTTGATTCCTGTAGTAAATTGCTTTCCTTTGCAGGCCGACTCCTCTCACGAATGCCTTGTCTGCATGCATTCTCTCTTTCCTGGCCATTCTCTCACCGTGGCTATTTGCCTACCCCCTTCTTCACTCAGTGGATGGACTTCTCCATCCTAGCCTCCTACCACTCAACTCCGCCTACTTGGAGAATTCAACATGAACCTTTATGCTTCCTGACCTGGACTTTTACGAGATATGCAACTCTTCATGTCGCTGGCCCTACACACTGCATGGAATACTCAGTATTTTCTGATCTCAGACATCCCCCTCTGTAACCCTCTCAACAATCCTCTCCCGTGGTGATCAAGTTCTCATCTCCAAAGAAGGCTACTAGCTGTTCCTCCTCAGAGGAGTTCTCCCTTTCTGTCCCTGCTCCCTGCACCGTTTCGCGTTGCACACACTCGCTTCCCTGCTCTCTGGTTTAGACGCTGCTCCTCCTCATAGGCGTTCTTCCTTTCTGTCCCTGCTCCCTGCACCGTTTCGCGTTGCAAACACTCGCTTCCCAGCTCTCTGGTTTAGACGCGTGTTCCCTGCTGTTGCAGGGTGAAAGCGAGCGTGCCACCTTAAATACTGGACCACCTTAAGTTAAAGAGGAAGGACCTGACACGAGGGACAGGGAGGAAGAGGAGGGGCTACTAGAGCCCGGGAATGGGAGATCCGTGTAGAGGGCAATAAAGGAGGTTGTTTCCTAAACTGTCTCCTGTGTGTCTTTGTACGAGACAGCCCCCTCGGGGCTTGCAGGCGCAGAGGTGCATGTTGGCCCCACCTGGTAGTCCCAGTGGGGAGTACAACAACTGGCGACGAAGCGATTCGAACCCTACGCTATGAGGCTGATGGAACTGAACTGATTGTGTGAAGCACAGTCGATGACGGAGGGTCACAGTGAGCCCAACAAGACGGGTGCGCAGAGCCCAGCAGCGTGACAGGCGAGGAGCGTCCAGCAGAGCCGAGCGGACAGGATAGCAACACGGGAGAGGAGGATTACTCTGCCGCGCGAGAGGTGGGTTTGAGGAGCCCAGCAGCCCGTACCGCAACCCAGGAGCAGCCCACAAAGAGTGCCCGGCTATGCAGGCCACAGAGTGCGTGAGGTGCAGGTGACGTCCCAGCGAAGAGTTAAGCGCGAGAGGAGCCCAGGGGACAGGATAAAGCAGTGAGCCCAACGTCGCAGGCTGCAGAGGAGGTGAGGTGCGCTTCCCGCACCAGCAGGCCGCAGAGCAGAAGCGGCGCAGAGACATTGGTACCGACGGGGACAAGAGCCCAGCAGCACGGCACCAAAGGGGGGAACAACGGTCGTGGGGAGCACCCACTGAAGACCCTATGCGCAATGCGTGAAGACCCCCAGATGATGTGAGGATAGGAGCAGAGGGAAGGACACAGAGTGCACAGCTGAGGAGAAACACACGACGCACTGGCCAGCGCGCCCGCCATCAAGAGTACGGGCCAAGCAGGTGAATAGATACACGTGTCTTCAAGGGACCCGGCACTGCACGTGCGACACCACTGGCCCTTGCATGAGAACCGGAACTACATGAGATGCAGCGCTGAGTGAGAGTCAGCCAAGCTTGGCAGAGCGCAGCGTGAGACCCAACACCGTGGGCGAGATCGACCCACAAGAGAGAGACCACAGTATTGCAGGAGGGTCCACTGCACACATGTGATCCAGCGACCAGCGTTACGAGACAGAGGGAGAGACACCCGAATGGCATGAGGAGTAACACTATATGGCTGAGACACATCACAGTACCAGAGAAACCCGCACCACAAGTGAGGGAACACCACCCGAGTGAGACAGCACATCAGTGAACACCACTCCTTTAGGTGACAACACTGAAGGAGGCACTGCACCGTGCAAGCTAAAACGGCGCGAGAGGCAGAAGAGGCCCGTGTGCTACCAGTCAGAGCACGCAGGACAGGCGCAAGGAGAGGAGCGGCACAGGACGCTGCCAAGAAGAGGAGCGTGTGCCCAGCAGAAGTGGCCACAAGGAGCAGGCATCGCTGCCTGTGGTAGAAGAGGGTAATCGGACCCTGCAGAGCCAAGGAAGGCTGTGGCCCCGGTGTGCCCAGCAGCGGAGGGGTAGCATGCGCTGCTACATCTAAGAGAGTCCACCGGGAGAGTAAGGGAGCCCAGCAGGCGGAAGAAGCACAGAGGAGCCCCACCGCAAAACGAAGACCGTAGCGGCCCAGAATGGGAGGCACCAGACACCGGTAAGGAGTCCACACCCCTCCCCCATCGGGGCATGTAGAACAAAGGCCTGCGCAAGCGTCGCAAAGAGGCCCGCGCCCCTCACCCACCGCCGCCTGCCAAACGAAGAGCAGCGCCAGCAGAAAGCACCACAAGCGCGCCAAAACACCCCTGTGAGCGGAAAAAAAAAAAAATAAAAAAAAAATAAAACACAGAGCACACTAACTGGGACACCATCATCCCGCCAGCCATGACGGCAGCGAACTGCCCGCAAAAGCGCCAAAACGCTCCCGCGAAGAAAGGAATGTTTCTATATATCAAAAGGGAACATACGAAACTAACATACCAGGACACGACATTGTGCCAACCCAAGGGGTCCACATCATAAAAGCAGCACGAAACCGCAGAGCACGTGTCCAAGTGATAAAAGACACACATGACAAGTGCGTTACGACAAGACTCCGGAGGACACCGGCGCCATCAATCCTCAGGCTCATAGAGGGTTAACCAGAAGAAAGCCATAAGGGCCAATCACCGACCACCACTACAGCGTCCACCCCACACCACGCAGACCACCGGTACTGCAAGTTGCCAAGCCCACAGAAGGACAATAACACGAGTGAGCAACACCACGAGGATAACCACAAGGTGGAAAGCCATCACGTCGCTCACACCACTGCTGAGGACCAAGGGCACGCATTTGTAGACTGCCAACAGCCCCAAAAGAGCAAAACCACGCCATAAGCCACAGCCCAGGGAACCATAGACACACGTAGCAGCCCATACAAACCACCTGCAATGGTGACAAGAACATGCTCACAACAGAGACTACCAGAGACTGCTCCTCTGAGTGCCACCAGCAACGCGGGAACGACTTGGGAGCTGGCAATGGGAAAAGGCGGTCTGGCAACGCCACACACCACCCACTGAGGACCCAAGGAGCATCAAGAGATCTCATGCAGAACTAAAACCCTGTGGAGGGATACCGCTTGAGACCTGCTGCTCTCAGCTGGCCAGCAGCTAGCCCAGTGAAACACAACATAGAGGGTCAAGCACGAACATTATAGTACAGCGTTGTCACAGAGGAACTAACACAGGGACGATTGCCACAGGAGATTTATGGCACATACAGCATGTAACAGACCACGGACGGGAGGAGGACCAGGACGTAAAATGGCCGGCTACGAACCAGGAGCATACCGCCGGAGAACAAGGAGGAGAGCGGATTGACAGCGGGACCGGAGAACGACAGGATAGCAGTACCGCAAAGAGCAGGTGATGGAGGAAGATCTTGATGACCCTGAGGCAACAGCAAATGAGACAGCATCAAGTAAAAATTACCCAAAAGGAGGGGGGCAAGGAAAAGCTAAGGGAAGAGGGGGAAGTCCACCCACAGTGGAAAGGGGACACTCCGCCCAACAGCAAGAAATGAGAGGAAGGCAATTTGCCCACATAGATGGCAGCCCACGGCACAAGTAGCAGGAAGGCCCAAGAGACCCACAGCACAAAATGGAGCCCAGAAAGGAGGGCAGCAGAAAATGGAGCCCAGAAAGGAGGGCAGCAGAAAAGGGAGCCCAAAAAGAGGGCAGCAGAAACAGCAGAAAATGGAGCCCCGAAAGGAGGGCAGCAGAAAAGGGAGCCCCAAAGGAGGGCAGCAGAAAACAGAGCCCAGAAAAGAGGGCAGCAGAAAACGGAGCCCAAAAAGGAGGGCAGCAGAAAATGGAGCCCAGAAAGGAGGGCAGCAGAAAAGGGAGCCCCCAAAGGAGGGCAGCAGAAAACGGAGCCCAGGAAAGAGGGCAGCAGAAAACGGAGCCCAAAAGGAGGGCAGCAGAAAAAGAAGCCCAGAAAGGAGGGCAGCAGAAAAAGAAGCCCAGAAGGAGGGCAGCAAAAAAAAAAAAGAAGCCCAGAAAGGAGGGCAGCAGAAAAGAGAGCCCAGAAAAGAGGGCAGCAAGAAAAGGAGGCACACAGGAAAGGAAGCCCAGGTGGAAGGGCCAGAGGACAGAACAGGAAGGAGTAGGACACCTGCAACAAAAGGAACCCAGAAAAGGGAGCCACCGGAAAGAACAAGACCGACTGCTGAATACCACAAAGGATAGCCCAAATACGCGACTACTGCACAGCAATCACATCAGCAAGGAGCACCGCAGGACAACAGTAGAAAAGGAGCGATCTGCGAGAACGGAGAGACCCAGGGAGGAGGACATAAGAGCAGCGGCTAACAAGACTAAAGCGCACACTGCAGCGACCACCAGAACGCAACACAAGTCGCCGACCCCACAAAGATGTTAAGCAGGGGGGAGGTGTTGCAGGGTGAAAGCGAGCGTGCCACCTTAAATACTGGACCACCTTAAGTTAAAGAGGAAGGACCTGACACGAGGGACAGGGAGGAAGAGGAGGGGCTACTAGAGCCCGGGAATGGGAGATCCGTGTAGAGGGCAATAAAGGAGGTTGTTTCCTAAACTGTCTCCTGTGTGTCTTTGTACGAGACGGCCCCCTCGGGGCTTGCAGGCGCAGAGGTGCATGTTGGCCCCACCTGGTAGTCCCAGTGGGGAGTACAACACCTGCCTTCTCTCCTCTTCCCGCTGCCTTCAAATCAACAAATGAGCTTTAAAAGATACACGGTGCTCAGAATGCTTTATAACACCCATTATTCCAGATATAGCTGTAACCCGTTAGACGTATTGAAAAGTGGTAAAAACTAGCAAAAATAGCTAGAAAATGTCCTTTCCTCGCGTTTTGGTAAATGCGAATTCTGGTGGATTCCCATCTTGTACTCTGTTCGTGCATTTGTTCAGTCGAATCCTGATGTTTTTAACCACTCGTCACCCATACAAGGGGGGGGGGTCAAAATCTACTGTTCACAGGCTGAATGTATACTGCTGAAATCTTCAATGCATTATCGGGTAATCCGACTGTTCTGGAAAGTGTATATGCCACCTGTTATTCCAGTCAGCATGTTTTCATCGTCCCTTCTTGTTTCAGGGCTGCACTCCCGTGGTGATCACGTTCTCTTCTCCAAAGAAGGCTAAAACAGCTGTTCCTCCTCAGATGCGTCTTCCTTTCTGTCCCTGCCACCTGCACCGTTTCGCGTTGCAAACACTCGCTTCCCAGCTCTCTGGTTTAGAAGCGTGTTCCCTGCCTACTCTCCTCGTCCCGCTGCCTTCAAATCAACAAATGAGCTCGAAAAGATACACTGTGCTCAGAATGCTTTATAACACCCATTATTCAACATATAGCCGTAACCCGCTAGACGTATTGAAACGTGCTGTAAACTAGCAAAAATGTCTAGAAAATGTACTTTCCTCGCGTTTTTGTAAATGCGAATTATGATGGGTTCCCATGTATGTACTGTGTCCGTGCGTTTATTGTCGAATCCTGAAGTTTTTAACCACTGTTCTCCCATACAAGGGGGGGTCAACATCTACTGCTGTTCACAGGCTGAATGTATACGGCTGAAATCTTCAAGGCATTATCAGCTTTCCTGACTGTTTTGGAACGTGTATTTGCCATCTGTTAATGCAGTCGCCCTGTGGTCATCGTCCCTTTTAGTTTACAGGCTGCACTCCTCTGGTGATCACATTCTCCTCTCCAGAGCAGGCTAACTACCAGCTGCTCCTCATAGGCGTTCATCCTTTCTATCCCTGCTCCCTGCACCGTTTCGCGTTGCATGTACTCGCATCCCAGCTCTCTGGTTTAGATGCGTGTTCCCTGCCTTCTCTGCAGGTGCATGAAAGCCGCCTTACTTAGAAATGAACATGGCAAATGCCTAAACGCATTCTGGGACTTAGTCTTGCAATTATACAGCGCACTAAACCCCGGCCAGGGGCATGACTGCGTCTGGCATAGATTAATTTACCGAATAAAAGCCAATCTGATACCAATCCTGTGCCCAACTACCATTCCCTTAATGCACCAAAATGGGCTCAAAACATTAGACGCAACCTCCTAAACACGGCCACTGACCCCATTTCATTTCAGCCCGCAAGTATTGCAGCAGTTCTTTCAAGCTGTACCCGTACCTGTACCTCACTTGTAAAGGCACAACCTTGCCACCCCAACCTGAGGGGTTATCCGCTCCTTATGTAATCACGGCCTCCAACCATACAAGCGAACACTGCGCCTATACCATACTGTGCATTACCCATTGACCCTAAGCGAACCCTCGTAAGTGAAAAACTCGCCATGTTTCGTCCCAAATGCACATCACACCTGCTTATACTGCTGTAAGTAGCGAACTGAACAGTTATATTACAACCACAATATCTTTGTTGATCCCCTGAGCTACATGGGGGGGGGGGGGGGAGGCCGCTCCTACACGTAAAATCGCGCCTTAAAAACACTAGCGTACCGATGCGTTACCACTGCCCTATCATAAAATTCCCCCGCACTTTGCTATTACGTCCCTGCTATACTTCTTAGCCCACCTTTGTGCCCATGTCGCACCATCATGCAACTCAGTCCTACCATCTTGCCTCGTAGTGCTCCGACACCCGACACCAGAGTCCAGCCATAATGCTTAATAACAACATTTTATCCCCGCTGCCTCGTGATGCACCCCCTAACGTTGGAAAGAGGCATGCCATAATCCTTGTAGCGCAACTGGGTGCTACCTGCCTCGTGGCGCTCCCACACATAATGTAAGGCGTCATTCGATATTGTTTATAGTGCCCTTTTGCCGTCCCTGCCCAGAGGCCTCCCCCATCCCTTGGGAAGAGTCGTATCTGCTTGTCCCGCCGTTGCACGTCAGATCTTTCCTTTCCGTACCGATATTTTAAATAGATCCCAAGGAGGCGTTTGACAGTAACATGTGTCGTAAATTGTGCAATTTAAAGACTACCGTACAGTAACTGGTCAAAACTGCTAGGCGCACAGTGAAGTAACACACCTTAGTAGCTTCTACGCATTGACACTTTCGTGACGCCCCTCCCGTGCCCGCGATACTAAACCAGTTGACCACAACTACTACTGCCCGCACAACCGCAATGGAAGAATTCATGCCCACCTTTCTAGAACATCTTAATAATTGTGTATGACTGTTATGTTACTCATACCGTGTTTAATACCCAGAGGTTTCTATGCGCGGAACGGACCTGGAATGCTTTGTACCGTCATGCTTCCAAGGTGAGCACGTTACCCCTTGAGCTATCCTCCTCCTTATAAAGTAAGAATGCCGCCTTAAAAACCGTGCACCCGAGAAGTTCCCCGGGAGTGCTGCTTAGCTGCAAGGAGACTCTGCAGTGCCAATTTGATTTTGAGCCCTGTGAAATGTCCATTCATTTGGAGAGCGTTAAACTGCACGCCCGCCCCCCATATCCAGAGCCACTATTTAATTCAGCACGTGTGTGCATCCGCGTGCGCGCCTCCAAGAAGTGCCCCGGAAGTGCTGCTTAGCTGCGGGCAGACTCTGCACTGCCAATGGAGCCCTGCGAAATTTGTATTCATTTGGAGAGCGTTAAACTGAATTCCGGCCACCACATAAAGAACCACTATATAATTCCGCACGTGTGTGCATCTGCGTGCACGCATCTGAGAAGTGCCTCGGAATGGCTTCTTAGCTGTGCAGCAGGCAGCGGTTTACGGACACTGTGTTCCTCACCTTATTCTAACGAGAGGGAAGCCCTGCATATATGTACCTGAATTCTTTTTACAGTTACCCCAAATCGCTGTTGGCAGAGTCATAACGTTATGTCTAAAAGCATATAAACGTTAAAAACATCAATGCCCCCATTGAAAGAAATCACTTAATGACAATGCAATTAAGGCAATCCCCATAGAATGCCTCCAGCTGCCATGGTTGCGAAAAAATCCGCATCGCCGTGGGGTCACCTGCCTGATGGCTAGCTCCACGTGGCAGGCAACCCAATTGCCCTTTAAGACGTGCCCCACGATCGCACATATGGATAACATTCAGTGGCCACCTTCTTTGCTAGTATTCCGCCGCTCGGAATACTAGCTGCTTGCTCGCTTTACAACCTTATAAGGTTTTAAATAGCCCTGGCTGCAAGTTAAGCCGTAGCCTGCTGCATGCTGTGCACTCTGCGAGTAACGCCCCGCTGTACACCAAGTCCAAGTGCGCGCTACTACTCGCTGCGCTATCTGACCGACTCTATGGACAAACTTCCGCTAGTCTCGCAGAAGGCGTACCCACCACACTTTTAATCCCAGTAAGTTTTCCCCCGGGCCAATACCGCGGTTAAACTCCGCCCGGCTATACTAATATAATAATTACTGCAGGCGAAAGCGCTTTCTTAGCGCTTGTCCCATTGAAATACCTTGCGTCTGGCCCCCAGCACCGAGCCCCGCAAACCTCTCTCGCCTAACCCAGCTCCTTACCCGCCGCCCATTTCTGGCCGCCGCAAAGCTCCTTATTGCTGCAAAGGCACGCCATCACCGGAACCCTCTTCCTCTGGGTCGGGAACTCTGCATGGCCTCTTGCTCTGCCCAAACTGGAAACTTCCTTCCTCCGGATCAGGAACTGCACGGCGAACGAAAGGCTGCATCCACAACGACATCCTTCTGTGCACGAAACGAAGTCCTCCACTTTTGGCGGGCGCCCGGCTGCTGGAAGAGCTGCAAGTGCCCCTGCGCCGGGCGCCCGCCGCTTTTATGTCCCAAGCCCCGCCTCCTTCCTTTGTTGCCCTTCGCGGGCTTTCCCGGGCTCTTGGCGCCCTCTCCTCTGGCTCCTTTGCCGCCCTCTCCCCTGCCCTTGGGGGGGAGGGGCAAGAGAGCGTCAAGGAGGATGGCCCCTGCCCCGGTTATCGGGATGCCTCCTCCACTTGCTGCGCTCTCCGTTCGTCACCTTCAATACCTGGGAACCCATCAGAATTCGCAAAAACGCGAGGAAAGTACATTTTCTAGCTGGTTTTGCTAGTTTACAGCACGTTTCAATACGTCTAGCGGGTTACGGCTATATGTTGAATAATGGGTGTTATAAAGCATTCTGAGCACTGTGTTTTGAAGGCAGCGGGAAGAGGAGAGAAGGCAGGGAACACGCTTCTAAACCAGAGAGCTGGGAAGCGAGTACTTGCAACCCGAAACTGTGCAGGGTGCAGGGACAGAAAAGAAGAACGCCTCTGAGGAGGAACAGCGTCTAAACCAGAGAGCAGGGAAGCGAGTGTTTGCAACGCGAAACGGTGCAGGGAGCAGGGACAGAAAGGGTGAACTCCTCTGAGGAGGAACAGCTGGGAGTTAGCCTTCTTTGGAGATGAGAACTTGATCACCACGGGAGAGGATTGTTGAGAGGGTTACAGAGGGGCAGGACTGAGATCAGAAAATCCTGAGTATTCCCTGCAGTGTGTAGGGCCAGCGACATGAAGAGTTGCAGATCTCGTAAAAGTCCAGGTCAGGAAGCATAAAGGTTCATGTTGAATTCTCCAAGTAGGCGAAGTTGAGTGGTAGGAGGCTAGGATGGAGAAGTCCATCCACTGAGAGAGGACGGGGGTAGGCAAATAGCCACGGTGAGAGAATGGCCAGGAAAGAGAATGCATGCAGACAAGGCATTCGTGAGAGGAGTCGGCCTGCAAAGGAAAGCAATTTACTACAGGAATCAAGGATACTCCCCCTCAAGAACGCTTGGATCTGGGCATGGAGAGGAACTTGTCATCAGGGAGGAAAGTGTCAAAGCTCGAGACAGCGCTGGCCGTCAACCATGCCTCGGTTAGACCAAGGACATCAAGGTCGGGTTCTTCCAGGAAATGTCAGATGCCAGATGAGTGTTTGAAACTGAGTGAGAGTTGAGAGTGGGGAAGGGTACAAATCAGTAATCCCTGCGGAGGTGTAGAAGGAGCCTGACCTAGGGCAGATGAGGAAGGAGAGGGGAAAGAAAGCAGAAGAAGGGAGAGAAGAGACAGCAGGAGTGCATGATCAATCCGGGAGCTAGGAGTGGTGAGAAGGTTAGACGGGGAGGTCTGAGTCTCAGGATTGGAATGGGAAGTTCGATATCACATGTCATGCTATAGGGAGGGTCTCAGGTTTGGTATTAGAAGCACTGAGATATCAACTCACATCCTTTAGGAAGGGACTCGAGTTTGGTATTTTAAGGAGTGAGATAGTAAATCTCATCCTATCGGAAGGGTCTCGGGTTTGGTATTGGAAGAAATTAGATTTCAAATCTCAGGCTGTGGGAATGGTCTCGGGTTTGGTATTGGCAGGGGTGAGAAATCACATTTCATGCTACAGGAAGGGTCACAAGTTTGGAATGGGAAGGAGTTGGATATCACATATACTACGGGAAGGGCCTCCGGTTTGGTATTAGAAGCATAGAGATATCACATCTCATGTTATAGGAAGGGTCTCAGGATTGGAATGGGAAGGAGTTGGATATCACATCTCGTGCTATAGGGAGGGTCTCAGTTTTGATATTAGAAGCATTGAGATATCACATATGCTATTGGAAGGGTCTCAGTATTGGAATTGGAAGGAGTTGGATATCACATCTCATGCTATAAGGAGGTTCTCAGGTTTGATATTAGAAGCATTGAGATATCACATCTCATGCTATCGGAAGGGTCTCAGGATTGGAATGGGAAGGAGTTGGATATCACATCTCATGCTAAAGGAAAGGTCTCAGGTTTGGAAGGGGAAGGATTTGGATCTCACATCTCATGTTTTAGGACGGGTCTCAGGTTTGGTAATAGAAGCATTGAGATATCACATCCCATGGTATAATAAGGGTATCAGGATTGGAATGGGAAGGAGTTTGATATCACATCTCAAGCTATAGGAAGGGTCTCAGGTTTGGGAAGGGAAGGATTTGGATTTCACATCTAATTTTATAGGATGGTTCTCATGTTTGGTTTCAGAAGCATTGAGATATCACATCTCATGCTATCGGAAGGGTCTCAGGTTTGGAAAGGGAAGGAGTTGGATATCACATATGTTATAGGAAGGATCTCAGGTTTGGTATTAGAAGCATTGAGATATCACATCTAATGCTATAGGAAGGGTCTCAAAATATGAATGTGAAGGATTTGGATATCACATCTCATGCTAAAGGGAGGGTCTCAGGTTTGGAAGAAGCATTGAGATATCACATCTCATGATATAGGAAGGGTCTCAGGATTGGAATGGGAAGGAGTTGGATATCACATCTCATGCCATAGGAAGGTTCTCAGGTTTGGTATAAGCATTGAGATATCACATCTCTGCTATCGGAAGGGTCTCAGGATTGGATTGGGAAGGAGTTGGATATCACTTCTCATGCTATAGGAAGGATTTCAGGTTGGATTGGGAAGGAGTTGGATATCACATCTCATGTTATAGGAAGGGTCTCAAGATTGGAATGGGCAAGATTTGGACATCACATTTCATGTTATAGGAAGGGTCTCAAGTTCTGAATGGGAAGGATTTGGATATCACATCTCTTGCTATAGGAAGGGTCTCGGGTTTTTTATTAGAAACATTGAGATATCACATCTCAGGCTATAGGAAGGGTTTCAGGATTGGAATGGGTAGGATTTGGTTATCACATCTCATGCTAAAGGAAGGGTCTCAGGTTTGGAAGGGGAAGGATTTGGATATCATATCTCATGTTATAGGACGGGTCCCAGGTTTGGTATTAGAAGCATTGAGATATCCCTTCTCATGCTATAGGAAGGGTCTCAGGATTGGAATGGGAAGGATTTGGATATCACATTTCATGCTAAAGGAAGGGTCTCAGGTTTGGAAGGGGAAGGATTTGGATATCATATCTCATGTTATAGGACGGGTCCCAGGTTTGGTATTAGAAGCATTGAGATATCACATCTCATGCTATAGGAAGAGTCTCAGGATTGGAATGGGAAGGAGTTGGATATCACGTCTCCTGCTAAAGGAAGGGTCTCAGGTTTGATAGAAGCATTGAGATATCACATCTCATGCTATAGGAAGAAACTCAGGATTGGAATGGGAAGGAGTTGGATATCACATCTCCTGCTAAAGGAAGGGTCTCAGGTTTGATAGAAGCATTGAGATATCATCTCATGCTATAGGAAGGAACTCAGGATTGGAATGGGAAGGAGTTGGATATCACATCTCATGCCATAGGAAGGGTCATCAGGTTTGGTATAAGCATTGAGATATCACATCTCTGATATCGGAAGGGTCTCAGGATAGGAATGGGAAGGACTTAGATATCACATCTCATACAATAGGGAGGGTCTCAGTTTTGATATTAGAAGCATTGAGCTATCACATCTCATGCTCGGAAGGGTCTCAGGATTGGAATGGGATGGAGTTGGATATCACATCTCAAGCTATCTCAGGATTGGAATGGGAAGGAGTTTGATATCACATTTCAAGCTATAGGAAGGGTCTCAGGTTTGGAAGGGGAAGGATTTGGATCTCACATCTCATGTTTTAGGACGGGTCTCAGGTTTGGTATTAGAAGCATTGAGATATCAGATCTCATGGTATAGGAAGGGTCTCAGGATTGGAATGGGAAGGAGTTGGATATCACATCTCAAGCTATCTCAGGATTGGAATGGGAAGGAGTTTGATATCACATCTCAAGCTAGAGGAAGGGTCTCAGGTTTGGAAAGGGAAGGAGTTGGATATCACATATGTTATAGGAAGGATCTCAGGTTTGGTATTAGAAGCATTGAGATATCACATCTCATGCTATAGGAAGGGTCTCAAAATATGAATGTGAAGGATTTGGATATCACATCTCATGCTAAAGGAAGGGTCTCAGGTTTGGAAGAAGCATTGAGATATCACATCTCATGATATAGGAAGGGTCTCAGGATTGGAATAGGAAGGAGTTGGATATCACATCTCATGCCATAGGAAGGTTCTCAGGTTTGGTATAAGCATTGAGATATCACATCTCTGCTATCGGAAGGGTCTCAGGATTGGATTGGGAAGGAGTTGGATATCACTTCTCATGCTATAGGAAGGATTTCAGGTTGGATTGGGAAGGAGTTGGTTATCACATCTCATGTTATAGGAAGGGTCTCAAGATTGGAATGGGCAAGATTTGGATATCACATCTCATGTTATAGGAAGGGTCTCAAGTTCTGAATGGGAAGGATTTGGATATCACATCTCTTGCTATAGGAAGGGTCTCAGGTTTTTTATTAGAAACATTGAGATATCACATCTCAGGCTATAGGAAGGGTTTCAGGATTGGAATGGGTAGGATTTGGTTATCACATCTCATGCTAAAGGAAGGGTCTCAGGTTTGGAAGGGGAAGGATTTGGATATCATATCTCATGTTATAGGACGGGTCCCAGGTTTGGTATTAGAAGCATTGAGATATCCCTTCTCATGCTATAGGAAGGGTCTCAGGTTGGGAAGGAGTTGGATATCACATCTCGTTATAGGAAGGGTCTCAGGATTGGAATGGGAAGGATTTGGATATCACATCTCTTGCTATAGGAAGGGTCTCAGGTTTTTTATTAGAAACATTGAGATATCATATCTCATGCTATAGGAAGGGTTTCAGGATTGGAATGGGAAGGAATTGGATATCACATCTCATGCTAAAGGAAGGGTCTCAGGTTTGGAAGGGGAAGGATTTGGATATCATATCTCATGTTATAGGACGGGTCCCAGGTTTGGTATTAGAAGCATTGAGATATCACATCTCATGGTATAGGAAGGGTCTCAGGATTGGAATGGGAAGGAGTTGGATATCACATCTCAAGATATCTCAGGATTGGAATGGGAAGGAATTTGATATCACATCTCAAGCTAGAGGAAGGGTCTCAGGTTTGGAAAGGGAAGGAGTTGGATATCACATATGTTATAGGAAGGATCTCAGGTTTGGTATTAGAAGCATTGAGATATCACATCTCATGCTATAGGAAGGGTCTCAAAATATGAATGTGAAGGATTTGGATATCACATCTCATGCTAAAGGAAGGGTCTCAGGTTTGGAAGAAGCATTGAGATATCACATCTCATGATATAGGAAGGGTCTCAGGATTGGAATGGGAAGGAGTTGGATATCACATCTCATGCCATAGGAAGGTTCTCAGGTTTGGTATAAGCATTGAGATATCACATCTCTGCTATCGGACGGGTCTCAGGATTGGATTGGGACGGGGTTGGATATCACTTCTCATGCTATAGGAAGGATTTCAGGTTGGATTGGGAAGGAGTTGGATATCACATCTCATGTTATAGGAAGGGTCTCAAGATTGGAATGGGCAAGATTTGGATATCACATCTCATGTTATAGGAAGGGTCTTAAGTTCTGAATGGGAAGGATTTGGATATCACATCTCTTGCTATAGGAAGGGTCTTGGGTTTTTTATTAGAAACATTGAGATATCACATCTCAGGCTATAGGAAGGGTTTCAGGATTGGAATGGGTAGGATTTGGTTATCACATCTCATGCAAAAGGAAGGGTCTCAGGTTTGGAAAGGGAAGGATTTGGATATCATATCTCATGTTATAGGACGGGTCCCAGGTTTGGTATTAGAAGCATTGAGATATCCCTTCTCATGCTATAGGAAGGGTCTCAGGTTGGGAAGGAGTTGGATATCACATCTCGTTATAGGAAGGGTCTCAGGATTGGAATGGGAAGAATTTGGATATCACATCTCTTGCTATAGGAAGGGTCTCAGGTTTTTTATTAGAAACATTGAGATATCATATCTCATGCTATAGGAAGGGTTTCAGGATTGGAATGGGAAGGAATTGGATATCACATCTCATGCTAAAGGAAGGGTCTCAGGTTTGGAAGGGGAAGGATTTGGATATCATATCTCATGTTATAGGACGGGTCCCAGGTTTGGTATTAGAAGCATTGAGATATCACATCTCATGCTATAGGAAGAGTCTCAGGATTGGAATGGGAAGGAGTTGGATATCACGTCTCCTGCTAAAGGAAGGGTCTCAGGTTTGATAGAAGCATTGAGATATCATCTCATGCTATAGGAAGGAACTCAGGATTGGAATGGGAAGGAGTTGGATATCACATCTCATGCCATAGGAAGGGTCATCAGGTTTGGTATAAGCATTGAGATATCACATCTCTGATATCGGAAGGGTCTCAGGATTGGAATGGGATGGAGTTGGATATCACATCTCAAGCTATCTCAGGATTGGAATGGGAAGGAGTTTGATATCACATTTCAAGCTATAGGAAGGGTCTCAGGTTTGGAAGGGGAAGGATTTGGATCTCACATCTCATGTTTTGGGACGGGTCTCAGGTTTGGTATTAGAAGCATTGAGATATCACATCTCATGGTATAGGAAGGGTCTCAGGATTGGAATGGGAAGGAGTTGGATATCACATCTCAAGCTATCTCAGGATTGGAATGGGAAGGAGTTTGATATCACATCTCAAGCTCGAGGAAGGGTCTCAGGTTTGGAAAGGGAAGGATTTGGATTTCACATCTCATGTTATAGGATCGTTCTCATGTTTGGTTTTAGCAGCATTAAGATATAACATCTCATGCTATAGGAAGGGTCTCAAGTTTGGAATGGGAAGGAGTTGGATATCACATCTCACGCTAAAGGAAATGTCTCAGGTTTGGAAGGGGAAGGAGTTTGATATCACATCTCATGCCATGGTGTGGGTCTCGGGTTTTGTAGAGGCATTGGGATATCACATCTCATGCTATCGGAAGGGTATCAGGATTGGATTTGGAAGGAGTTGGATATCCCATCTCATGCTATAGGAAGGGTCCAAGGTTGGAATGGGAAGGAGTTGGATATCAACTCTCATGTTATAGGAAGGGTCTCAGATTGGAATGGGAAGGACTTGGATATCACATCTCATTATATAGGAAGGCTCTCAGGGTTGGAAGGGGAAGGAGTTGGATATCACATTTCATGTTAGAGGTTGTATCTCAGGTTTGGTATTAGAGGCATTGAGATATCACATTTCATGCTATCAGAAGGGTCTCAGGATTGGAATGGGTAGGAGTTGGATATCACATCTCATGCTAAAGGGAGGGTCTCAGGTTTGGAAAGGGAATGATTTGGATTTCACATCTCATGTTATAGGATGGTTCTCCTGTTTGGTTTTAGAAGCATTGAGATATCACATCTCATGCTATAGGAAGAGTCTCAGGATTGGAATGGGAAGGAGTTGGATATCACGTCATGTTATAGGAAGGGTTTCAGGATTGGAATGGGAAGGAGTTGGATATCACATCTCATGCTAAAGGAAGGGTTTCAGGTTTGATAGAAGCAAAGGTTTGAAATGGGAAGGAGTTGGATATCACATCTCAGGTTTGGTATTAGAAGCAGTGAGATATCACATCTCATTCTATAGGAAGGGTCTCAGGATTGGAATCGGAAGGAGTTGTACATAACATCTCATGCCATAGGAAGGGTCACAGGTTTGGTATAAGCATTGAGATATCACATCTCTGCTATCAGAAGGGTCTCAGGATTGGAATGGGAAGGAGTTAGATATCCCATCTCATTAAAGGAAGGGTCTCAGGTTTGGTATTAGAAGCATTGAGATATCACATCTCATGCTATAGGAAGGGTCTAAGGTTTGGAAGGGGAAGGATTTGGATATCACATCTCATGTTATAGGACCGGTCTCAGGTTTGGTATTAGAAGCATTGAGATATCAAGTCTCATGGTATAGGACGGGTCTCAGAATTGGAATGGGAAGGAGTTGGATATCACATCTCAAGCTACAGGAAGGGTCTCAGGATTGGAATGGGAAGGAGTTTGATATCACATCTCATGCCATGGTATGGGTCTCGGGTTTTGTAGAGGCATTGGGATATCACATCTCATGCTATCGGAAGGGTATCAGGATTGGATTTGGAAGGAGTTGGATATCCCATCTCATGCTATAGGAAGGGTCTAAGGTTGGAATGGGAAGGAGTTGGATATCACATCTCATGTTATAGGAAGGGTCTCAGACTTTAATGGGAAGGACTTCGATATCACATCTCATTATATAGGAAGGCTCTCAGGGTTGGAAGGGGAAGGAGTTGGATATCACATTTCATGTTAGAGGTTGTATCTCAGGTTTGGTATTAGAGGCATTGAGATATCACATCTCATGCTATCAGAAGGGTCTCAGGATTGGATTGGGAAGGAGTTGGATATCACTTCTCATGCTATAGGAAGGATTTCAGGTTGGATTGGGAAGGAGTTGGATATCACATCTCATGTTATAGGAAGGGTCTCAAGATTGGAATGGGCAAGATTTGGATATCACATCTCATGTTATAGGAAGGGTCTCAAGTTCTGAATGGGAAGGATTTGGATATCACATCTCTTGCTATAGGAAGGGTCTCAGGTTTTTTATTAGAAACATTGAGATATCACATCTCAGGCTATAGGAAGGGTTTCAGGATTGGAATGGGTAGGATTTGGTTATCACATCTCATGCTAAAGGAAGGGTCTCAGGTTTGGAAGGGGAAGGATTTGGATATCATATCTCATGTTATAGGACGGGTCCCAGGTTTGGTATTAGAAGCATTGAGATATCCCTTCTCATGCTATAGGAAGGGTCTCAGGTTGGGAAGGAGTTGGATATCACATCTCGTTATAGGAAGGGTCTCAGGATTGGAATGGGAAGGATTTGGATATCACATCTCTTGCTATAGGAAGGGTCTCAGGTTTTTTATTAGAAACATTGAGATATCATATCTCATGCTATAGGAAGGGTTTCAGGATTGGAATGGGAAGGAATTGGATATCACATCTCATGCTAAAGGAAGGGTCTCAGGTTTGGAAGGGGAAGGATTTGGATATCATATCTCATGTTATAGGACGGGTCCCAGGTTTGGTATTAGAAGCATTGAGATATCACATCTCATGGTATAGGAAGGGTCTCAGGATTGGAATGGGAAGGAGTTGGATATCACATCTCAAGCTATCTCAGGATTGGAATGGGAAGGAATTTGATATCACATCTCAAGCTAGAGGAAGGGTCTCAGGTTTGGAAAGGGAAGGAGTTGGATATCACATATGTTATAGGAAGGATCTCAGGTTTGGTATTAGAAGCATTGAGATATCACATCTCATGCTATAGGAAGGGTCTCAAAATATGAATGTGAAGGATTTGGATATCACATCTCATGCTAAAGGAAGGGTCTCAGGTTTGGAAGAAGCATTGAGATATCACATCTCATGATATAGGAAGGGTCTCAGGATTGGAATGGGAAGGAGTTGGATATCACATCTCATGCCATAGGAAGGTTCTCAGGTTTGGTATAAGCATTGAGATATCACATCTCTGCTATCGGACGGGTCTCAGGATTGGATTGGGACGGGGTTGGATATCACTTCTCATGCTATAGGAAGGATTTCAGGTTGGATTGGGAAGGAGTTGGATATCACATCTCATGTTATAGGAAGGGTCTCAAGATTGGAATGGGCAAGATTTGGATATCACATCTCATGTTATAGGAAGGGTCTTAAGTTCTGAATGGGAAGGATTTGGATATCACATCTCTTGCTATAGGAAGGGTCTTGGGTTTTTTATTAGAAACATTGAGATATCACATCTCAGGCTATAGGAAGGGTTTCAGGATTGGAATGGGTAGGATTTGGTTATCACATCTCATGCTAAAGGAAGGGTCTCAGGTTTGGAAAGGGAAGGATTTGGATATCATATCTCATGTTATAGGACGGGTCCCAGGTTTGGTATTAGAAGCATTGAGATATCCCTTCTCATGCTATAGGAAGGGTCTCAGGTTGGGAAGGAGTTGGATATCACATCTCGTTATAGGAAGGGTCTCAGGATTGGAATGGGAAGGATTTGGATATCACATCTCTTGCTATAGGAAGGGTCTCAGGTTTTTTATTAGAAACATTGAGATATCATATCTCATGCTATAGGAAGGGTTTCAGGATTGGAATGGGAAGGAATTGGATATCACATCTCATGCTAAAGGAAGGGTCTCAGGTTTGGAAGGGGAAGGATTTGGATATCATATCTCATGTTATAGGACGGGTCCCAGGTTTGGTATTAGAAGCATTGAGATATCACATCTCATGCTATAGGAAGAGTCTCAGGATTGGAATGGGAAGGAGTTGGATATCACGTCTCCTGCTAAAGGAAGGGTCTCAGGTTTGATAGAAGCATTGAGATATCATCTCATGCTATAGGAAGGAACTCAGGATTGGAATGGGAAGGAGTTGGATATCACATCTCATGCCATAGGAAGGGTCATCAGGTTTGGTATAAGCATTGAGATATCACATCTCTGATATCGGAAGGGTCTCAGGATAGGAATGGGAAGGACTTAGATATCACATCTCATACAATAGGGAGGGTCTCAGTTTTGATATTAGAAGCATTGAGATATCACATCTCATGCTATCGGAAGGGTCTCAGGATTGGAATGGGATGGAGTTGGATATCACATCTCAAGCTATCTCAGGATTGGAATGGGAAGGAGTTTGATATCACATTTCAAGCTATAGGAAGGGTCTCAGGTTTGGAAGGGGAAGGATTTGGATCTCACATCTCATGTTTTGGGACGGGTCTCAGGTTTGGTATTAGAAGCATTGAGATATCACATCTCATGGTATAGGAAGGGTCTCAGGATTGGAATGGGAAGGAGTTGGATATCACATCTCAAGCTATCTCAGGATTGGAATGGGAAGGAGTTTGATATCACATCTCAAGCTCGAGGAAGGGTCTCAGGTTTGGAAAGGGAAGGATTTGGATTTCACATCTCATGTTATAGGATCGTTCTCATGTTTGGTTTTAGCAGCATTAAGATATAACATCTCATGCTATAGGAAGGGTCTCAGGTTTGGAATGGGAAGGAGTTGGATATCACATCTCACGCTAAAGGAAATGTCTCAGGTTTGGAAGGGGAAGGAGTTTGATATCACATCTCATGCCATGGTGTGGGTCTCGGGTTTTGTAGAGGCATTGGGATATCACATCTCATGCTATCGGAAGGGTATCAGGATTGGATTTGGAAGGAGTTGGATATCCCATCTCATGCTATAGGAAGGGTCCAAGGTTGGAATGGGAAGGAGTTGGATATCAACTCTCATGTTATAGGAAGGGTCTCAGATTGGAATGGGAAGGACTTGGATATCACATCTCATTATATAGGAAGGCTCTCAGGGTTGGAAGGGGAAGGAGTTGGATATCACATTTCATGTTAGAGGTTGTATCTCAGGTTTGGTATTAGAGGCATTGAGATATCACATTTCATGCTATCAGAAGGGTCTCAGGATTGGAATGGGTAGGAGTTGGATATCACATCTCATGCTAAAGGGAGGGTCTCAGGTTTGGAAAGGGAATGATTTGGATTTCACATCTCATGTTATAGGATGGTTCTCCTGTTTGGTTTTAGAAGCATTGAGATATCACATCTCATGCTATAGGAAGAGTCTCAGGATTGGAATGGGAAGGAGTTGGATATCACGTCATGTTATAGGAAGGGTTTCAGGATTGGAATGGGAAGGAGTTGGATATCACATCTCATGCTAAAGGAAGGGTTTCAGGTTTGATAGAAGCAAAGGTTTGAAATGGGAAGGAGTTGGATATCACATCTCAGGTTTGGTATTAGAAGCAGTGAGATATCACATCTCATTCTATAGGAAGGGTCTCAGGATTGGAATCGGAAGGAGTTGTACATAACATCTCATGCCATAGGAAGGGTCACAGGTTTGGTATAAGCATTGAGATATCACATCTCTGCTATCAGAAGGGTCTCAGGATTGGAATGGGAAGGAGTTGGATATCCCATCTCATTAAAGGAAGGGTCTCAGGTTTGGTATTAGAAGCATTGAGATATCACATCTCATGCTATAGGAAGGGTCTAAGGTTTGGAAGGGGAAGGATTTGGATATCACATCTCATGTTATAGGACCGGTCTCAGGTTTGGTATTAGAAGCATTGAGATATCAAGTCTCATGGTATAGGACGGGTCTCAGAATTGGAATGGGAAGGAGTTGGATATCACATCTCAAGCTACAGGAAGGGTCTCAGGATTGGAATGGGAAGGAGTTTGATATCACATCTCATGCCATGGTATGGGTCTCGGGTTTTGTAGAGGCATTGGGATATCACATCTCATGCTATCGGAAGGGTATCAGGATTGGATTTGGAAGGAGTTGGATATCCCATCTCATGCTATAGGAAGGGTCTAAGGTTGGAATGGGAAGGAGTTGGATATCACATCTCATGTTATAGGAAGGGTCTCAGACTGGAATGGGAAGGACTTCGATATCACATCTCATTATATAGGAAGGCTCTCAGGGTTGGAAGGGGAAGGAGTTGGATATCACATTTCATGTTAGAGGTTGTATCTCAGGTTTGGTATTAGAGGCATTGAGATATCACATCTCATGCTATCAGAAGGGTCTCAGGATTGGAATGGGTAGGAGTTGGATATCACATCTCATGCTAAAGGGAGGGTCTAAGGTTTGGAATGGGAAGGAGTTGGATATCACGTCTCATGTTATAGGAAGGGTCTCAGGATTGGAATGGGAAGGAGTTGGATATCACATCTCGTTATAGGAAGGGTCTCAGGATTGGAATGGGAAGGATTTGGATATAACATCTCTTGCTATAGGAAGGGTCTCAGGTTTTTTATTAGAAACATTGAGATATCACATCTCATGCTATAGGAAGGGTTTCAGGATTGGAATGGGAAGGAATAGGATATCACATCTCATGCTAAAGGAAGGGTCTCAGGTTTGGAAGGGGAAGGATTTGGATATCATATCTCATGTTATAGGACGGGTCCCAGGTTTGGTATTAGAAGCATTGAGATATCACATCTCATGCTATAGGAAGAGTCTCAGGATTGGAATGGGAAGGAGTTGGATATCACGTCTCATGTTATAGGAAGGGTCTCAGGATTGGAATGGGAAGGAGTTGGATATCACATCTCCTGCTAAAGGAAGGGTCTCAGGTTTGATAGAAGCATTGAGATATCACATCTCATGCTATAGAAAGGAACTCAGGATTGGAATGGGAAGGAGTTGGATATCACATCTCGTTATAGGAAGGGTCTCAGGATTGGAATGGGAAGGATTTGGATATCACATCTCTTGCTATAGGAAGGGTCTCAGGTTTTTTATTAGAAACATTGAGATATCACATCTCATGCTATAGGAAGGGTTTCAGGATTGGAATGGGAAGGAATAGGATATCACATCTCATGCTAAAGGAAGGGTCTCAGGTTTGGAAGGGGAAGGATTTGGATATCATATCTCATGTTATAGGACGGGTCCCAGGTTTGGTATTAGAAGCATTGAGATATCACATCTCATGCTATAGGAAGGAACTCAGGATTGGAATGGGAAGGAGTTGGATATCACATCTCATGCCATAGGAAGGGTCATCAGGTTTGGTATAAGCATTGAGATATCACATCTCTGCTATCGGAAGGGTCTCAGGATAGGAATGGGAAGGACTTAGATATCACATCTCATACTATAGGGAGGGTCTCAGTTTTGATATTAGAAGCATTGAGATATCACATCTCATGCTATCGGAAGGGTCTCAGGATTGGAATGGGATGGAGTTGGATATCACATCTCAAGCTTTCTCAGGATTGGAATGGGAAGGAGTTTGATATCACATTTCAAGCTATAGGAAGGGTCTCAGGTTTGGAAGGGGAAGGATTTGGATCTCACATCTCATGTTTTAGGACGGGTCTCAGGTTTGGTATTAGAAGCATTGAGATATCACATCTCATGGTATAGGAAGGGTCTCAGGATTGGAATGGGAAGGAGTTGGATATCACATTGAATGGGAAGGAGTTTGATATCACATCTCAAGCTATAGGAAGGGTCTCAGGTTTGGAAAGGGAATGATTTGGATTTCACATCTTATGTTATAGGATGGTTCTCCTGTTTGGTTTTAGAAGCATTGAGATATCACATCTCATGCTATAGGAAGAGTCTCAGGATTGGAATGGGAAGGAGTTGGATATCACGTCATGTTATAGGAAGGGTCTCAGGATTGGAATGGGAAGGAGTTGGATATCACATCTCATGCTAAAGGAAGGGTTTCAGGTTTGATAGAAGCAAAGGTTTGGAATGGGAAGGAGTTGGATATCACATCTCAGGTTTGGTATTAGAAGCAGTGAGATATCACATCTCATTCTATAGGAAGGGTCTCAGTATTGGAATCGGAAGGAGTTGTATATGACATCTCATGCCATAGGAAGGGTCACAGGTTTGGTATAAGCATTATGATATCACATCTCTGCTATCAGAAGGGTCTCAGGATTGGAATGGGAAGGAGTTGGATATCCCATCTCGTTAAAGGAAGGGTCTCAGGTTTGGTATTAGAAGCATTGAGATATCACATCTCATGCTATAGGAAGGGTCTAAGGTTTGGAAGGGGATGGATTTGGATATCACATCTCATGTTATAGGACCGGTCTCAGGTTTGGTATTAGAAGCATTGAGATATCAAGTCTCATGGTATAGGACGGGTCTTAGAATTGGAATGGGAAGGAGTTGGATATCACATCTCAAGCTATAGGAAGGGTCTCAGGATTGGAATGGGAAGGAGTTTGATATCACATCTCATGCCATGATATGGGTCTCGGGTTTTGTAGAGGCATTGGGATATCACATCTCATGCTATCGGAAGGGTATCAGGATTGGATTTGGAAGGAGTTGGATATCCCATCTCATGCTATAGGAAGGGTCTAAGGTTGGAATGGGAAGGAGTTGGATATCACATCTCATGTTATAGGAAGGGTCTCAGATTGGAATGGGAAGGACTTGGATATCACATCTCATTATATAGGAAGGCTCTCAGGGTTGGAAGGGGAAGGAGTTGGATATCACATTTCATGTTAGAGGTTGTATCTCAGGTTTGGTATTAGAGGCATTGAGATATCACATCTCATGCTATCAGAAGGGTCTCAGGATTGGAATGGGTAGGAGTTGGATATCACATCTCATGCTAAAGGGAGGGTCTAAGGATTGGAAGGGTAAGGATTTGGATATCACATCTCATGTTATAGGAAGGATCTCAGGTTTGGTATTAGAAGCATTGAGATATCACATCTCATGCTATCGGAAGGGTCTCAGGTTTGGTATAAGCATTGAGATATCAAATCTCTGCTATCGGAAGGGTCTCAGGATTGGAATGGGAAGGACTTGGATATCACAATTCATGTTATAGGAAGGGTCTCAGGTTTGGTATTAGAAGCATTGAGATATCACATCTCATGCTATAGGAAGGGTCTCAGGATTGGAATGGGAAGGACTTGGATATCACATCTCATGTTATAGGAAGGGTCTCAGGTTTGGTATTAGAAGCATTGAGATATCACATCTCATGCTATAGGAAGGGTCTCAGGAATGGAATGGGAAGGACTTGGATATCACATCTCATGATAAAGGAAGGGTCTAAGGTTTGGAAGGGGAAGGATTTGGATATCACATCTCATGTTATTGGACCGGTCTCAGGTTTGGTATTAGAAGCATTGAGATATCAAGTCTCATGGTATAGGACGAGAGTTTGATATCACATCTCATGCCATGATATGGGTCTCAGGTTTTGTAGAAGCATTGGGATATCACATCTCATGCTATCGGAAGGGTTTCAGGATTGGATTTGGAAGGAGTTGGATATCCCATCTCATGCTATAGGAAGGGTCTCAGGTTGGAATGGGAAGGAGTTGGATATCACATCTCATGTTATAGGAAGGGTCTCAGGATTGGAATGGGAAGGACTTGGAAGTCACATCTCATGCTGTAGGAAGGCTCGCAGGTTTGGAAAGGCAAGGAGTTGGATATCACATTTCATGTTAGAGGTAGGATCTCAGGTTTGGTATTAGAGGCATTGAGATATCACATCTCATGCTATCAGAAGGGTATCAGGATTGGAATGGGAAGGAGTTGGATATCACATCTCATGCTAAAGGGAGGGTCTCAGGTTTGGAAGGGGAAGGATTTGGATATCACATCTCATGTTATAGGAAGGATCTCAATTTTGGTATTAGAAGCATTGAGATATCACATCTCATGCTATCGGAAGGATCTCAGGTTTGGTATTAGAAGCATTGAGATATCACATCTCATGCTATCGGAAGGATCTCAGGTTTGGTATTAGAAGCATTGAGATATCACATCTCATGTTATAGGAAGGATCTCAGGTTTGGTATTAAAAGCATTGAGATGTCACATCTCATGCTATAGGAAGGGTCTCAGGATTGGAATTGCAAGGAGTTGGATATCACATCTCATGCTAAAGGAAGGGTCTCAGTTTTGGTAGAAGCATTGAGATATCACATCTCATGCTATAGGAAGGGTCTCAGGATTGGAATTGCAAGGAGTTGGATATCACATCTCATGCTAAAGGAAGGGTCTCAGTTTTGGTAGAAGCATTGCGATATCACATCTCTGCTATCGGAAGGGTCTCAGGATTGCAATGGGAAGGACTTATATATCGCATCTCATGCTATAGGGAGGGTCTCAGTATTGATATTATAAGCATTGAGATATCACATCTCATGCTATCGGAAGGGTCTCAGGATTGGAATGGGAGGAGCTGGATATCACCATCTCATGCTAAAGGAAGGGTCTCAGGTTTGGAAGGGAAGGATTTGGATATCACATCTCATGTTATAGGACGGGTCTCAGGTTTGGTATTAGAAGCATTCAGATATCACATCTCATGCTATCGGAAGGGTCTCAGGTTTGGAATGGGAAGGAGTTGGATATCATATCTCATGTTATAGGAAGGATCTCAGTTTGGTATTAGAAGCATTGAGATATCACATCTCATGCTATAGGAAGGGTCTCAGGATTGGAATGGGAAGGAGTTGGATATCACATCTCATGCTATAGGGAGGGTCTCAGTTTTGATATTAGAAGCATTGAGATATCACATATGCTATTGGAAGGGTCTCAGTATTGGAATTGGAAGGAGTTGGATATCACATCTCATGCTATAGGAAGGATCTCAGGTTGGAATGGGAAGGAGTTGGATATCACATCTCATGTTATAGGAAGGGTCTCAAGATTGGAATGGGAAGGAGTTGGATATCACATCTCATGCTATAGGAAGGGTTTCAGGTTTGGTAGAAGCATTGAGATATCACATCTCATGCTATAGGAAGAGTCTCAGGTTTGGGAAGGGAAGGATTTGGATTTCACATCTCATGTTATAGGATGGTTCTCATGTTTGGTTTTTGAAGCATTGAGATATCACATCTCATGCTATCGGAAGGATCTCAGGTTTGGAATGAGAAGGAGTTGGATATCACATGTCATGTTATAGGAAGGATCTCAGGTTTGGTATTAGAAGCATTGAGATATCACATCTAATGCTATAGGAAGGGTCTCAGGGTTGGAATGGGAAGGAGTTGGATATCACATCTCATGCTATAGGGAGGGTCTCAGTTTTGATATTAGAAGGATTGAGATATCACATATGCTATTGGAAGGGTCTAAGTATTGGAATTGGAAGGAGTTGGATATCACATCTCATGCTATAGGGAGGTTCTCAGGTTTGATATTAGAAGCATTGAGATATCACATCTCATGCTATCGGAAGGGTCTCAGGATTGGAATGGGAAGGAGTTGGATATCACATCTCATGCTAAAGGAAAGGGCTCAGGTTTGGAAGGGGAAGGATTTGGATCTCACATCTCATGTTTTAGGACGGGTCTCAGGTTTGGTATTAGAAGCATTGAGATATCACATCTCATGGTATAATAAGGGTCTCAGGATTGGAATGGGAATGAGTTGGATATCACATCTCAAGCTATCTCAGTATTGGAATGGGAAGGAGTTTGATATCACATCTCAAGCTATAGGAAGGGTCTCAGGTTTGGGTAGGGAAGGATTTGGATTTCACATCTCATGTTATAGGATGGTTCTCATGTTCTGTTTTAGAAGCATTGAGATATCACATCTCATGCTATTGGAAGGGTCTCAGGTTTGGAATGGGAAGGAGTTGGATATCACATCTCATGTTATAGGAAGGATCTCAGGTTTGGTATTAGAAGCATTGAGATATCACATCTCATGCTATATGAAGGGTGTCAGGATTGGAATGTGAAGGATTTGGATATCACATTTCATGCTAAAGAAAGGATCTCAGGTTTTTTAGAAGCATTGAGATATCACATCTCATGCTATAGGAAGGGTCTCAGGATTGGAATGGGAAGGAGTTGGATATCACATCTCATGCCATAGGAAGGGTGTCAGGTTTGGTATAAGAATTGAGATATCACATCTCTGCTATCGGAAGGGTCTCAGGATTGGATTGGGAAGGATTTGGATATCCCTTCTCATGCTATAGGAATTGTCTCAGGTTGGAATGGGAAGGAGTTGGATATCACATCTCATGTTATAGAAAGGGTCTCAAGATTGGAATGGGAAGGATTTGGATATTAAATCTCTTGCTATAGGAAGGGTCTCGGGTTTTTTATTAGAAAAATTGAGATATCACATCTCATGCTATAGGAAGGGTTTCAGGATTGGAATGGGAAGGATTTGAATATCACATCTCATGCTAAAGGAAGGGTCTCAGGTTTGGAAGGGGAAGGATTTGGATATCATATCTCATGTTATAGGACGGGTCCCAGGTTTGGTATTAGAAGCATTGAGATATCACATCTCATGGTATAGGAAGGGTCTCAGGATTGGAATGGGAAGCAGTTGGATATCACATCTCATGTTATAAGAAGGATCTCAGGATTGGAATGGGAAGGATTTGGATATCACATCTCTTGCTATAGGAAGTGTCTCAGGTTTTTTATTAGAAACATTGAGATATCACATCTCATGCTATAGGAAGGGTTTCAGGATTGGAATGGGAAGGAGTTGGATATCACGTTTCATGTTATAGGAAGGGTCTCAGGATTGGAATGGGAAGGAGTTGGATATCACATCTCATGCTAAAGGAAGGGTCTCAGGTTTGATAGAAGCATTGAGATATCACATCTCATGCTATAGGAAGGAACTCAGGATTGGAATGGGAAGGAGTTGGATATCACATCTCATGCCATAGGAAGGGTCATCAGGTTTGGTATATGCATTGAGATATCACATCTCTGCTATTGGAAGGGTCTCAGGACAGGAATGGGAAGGACTTAGATATCACATCTCATACTATAGGGAGGGTCTCAGTTTTGATATTAGAAGCATTGAGATATCACATCTCATGCTATCGGAAGGGTCTCAGGATTGGAATGGGATGGAGTTGGATATCACATCTCAAGCTATCTCAGGATTGGAATAGGAAGGAGTTTGATATCACATCTCAAGCTATAGGAAGGGTCTCAGGTTTGGAAGGGGAAGGATTTGGATCTCACATCTCATGTTTTAGGACGGGTCTCAGGTTTGGTATTAGAAGCATTGAGATATCACATCTCATGGTATAGGAAGGGTCTCAGGATTGGAATGGGAAGGAGTTGGATATCACATCTCAAGCATGAGATGTGATATCCAAGTCCTTCCCATTCCAATCCTGAGACCCTTCCTATAACATGAGATGTGATATCCAACTCCTTCCCATTCCAACCTGAGACCCTTCCTATAGCATGAGATGGGATATCCAACTCCTTCCAAATCCAATCCTGAAACCCTTCCGATAGCATGAGATGTGATATCCCAATGCTTCTACAAAACCTGAGACCCATATCATGGCATGAGATGTGATATCAAACTCCCGTCCTATACCATGAGACTTGATATCTCAATGCTTCTAATACCAAACCTGAGACCCTTCCTATAACATGAGATGTGATATCCAAGTCCTTCCCATTCCAATCCTGAGACCCTTCCTATAGCATGAGATGTGATATCTCAATGCTTCTAATACCAAACCTGAGACCCTTCCTATAACATGAATTGTGATATCCAAGTCCTTCCCATTCCAATCCTGAGACCCTTCCGATAGCAGAGATTTGATATCTCAATGCTTATACCAAACCTGAGACCCTTCCGATAGCATGAGATGTGATATCTCAATGCTTCTAATACCAAACCTGAGATCCTTCCTATAACATGAGATGTGATATCCAAATCCTTACCCTTCCAAACCTTAGACCCTCCCTTTAGCATGAGATGTGATATCCAACTCCTACCCATTCCAATCCTGAGACCCTTCTGATAGCATGAGATGTGATATCTCAATGCCTCTAATACCAAACCTGAGATACAACCTCTAACATGAAATGTGATATCCAACTCCTTCCCCATCCAACCCTGAGAGCCTTCCTATATAATGAGATGTGATATCCAACTCCTTCCCATTCCAACCTTAGACCCTTCCTATAGCATGAGATGGGATATCCAACTCCTTCCAAATCCAATCCTGATACCCTTCCGATAGCATGAGATGTGATATCCCAATGCCTCTACAAAACCCGAGACCCATACCATGGCATGAGATGTGATATCAAACTCCTTCCCATACTGATCCTGAGACCCTTCCTATAGCTTGAGATGTGATATCCAACTCCTTCCCATTCCAATTCTGAGACCCGTCCTATACCATGAGACTTGATATCTCAATGCTTCTAATACCAAACCTGAGACCGGTCCTATAACATGAGATGTGATATCCAAATCCTTCCCCTTCCAAACCTTAGACCCTTCCTATAGCATGAGATGTGATATCTCAATGCTTCTAATACCAAACCTGAGACCCTTCCTTTAACGAGATGGGATATCCAACTCCTTCCCATTCCAATCCTGAGACCCTTCTGATAGCAGAGATGTGATATCTCAATGCTTATAGCAAACCTGGGACCCTTCCTATGGCATGAGATGTCATATAAAACTCCTTCCGATTCCAATCCTGAGACCCTTCCTTTAGCATGAGATGTGATATCCAACTCCTTCCCATTCCAATCCTGAGACCCTTCCTATAACATGACGTGATATCCAACTCCTTCCCATTCCAATCCTGAGACTCTTCCTATAGCATGAGATGTGATATCTCAATGCTTCTAAAACCAAACAGGAGAACCATCCTATAACATGAGATGTGAAATCCAAATCATTCCCTTTCCAAACCTGAGACCCTTCCTATAGCTTGAGATGTGATATCAAACTTCTTCCCATTCAATGTGATATCCAACTCCTTCCCATTCCAATCCTGAGACCCTTCCTATACCACGAGATGTGATATCTCAATGCTTCTAATACCAAACCTGAGACCCGTCCTAAAACATGAGATGTGAGATCCAAATCCTTCCCCTTCCAAACCTGAGACCTTTCCTTTAGCATGAGATGTGATATCCAACTCCTTCCCATTCCAAACCTGAGACCCTTCCTATAGCATGAGATGTTATATCTTAATGCTTCTAAAACCAAACCTGAGAACCATCCTATAACATGTGAAATCCAAATCCTTCCCTTTCCAAACCTGAGACCCTTCCGATAGCATGAGATGTGATATCTCAATGCTGCTAAAACCAAACATGAGAACGATCCTATAACATGAGATGTGAAATCCAAATCCTTCCCTTTCCAAACCTGAGACCCTTCCTCTAGCTTGAGATGTGATATCAAACTCCTTCCCATTCCAATCCTGAGATAGCTTGAGATGTGATATCCAACTCCTTCCCATTCCAATCCTGAGACCCTTCCTATACCATGAGATGTGATATCTCAATGCTTCTAATACCAAACCTGAGACCCGTCCTAAAACATGAGATGTGAGATCCAAATCCTTCCCCTTCCAAACCTGAGACCCTTCCTATAGCTTGAAATGTGATATCAAACTCCTTCCCATTCCAATCCGGAGAAAGCTTGAGATGTGATATCCAACTCCATCCCATTCCAATCCTGAGACCCTTCCGATAGCATGAGATGTGATATCTCAATGCTTCTAATATCAAAACTGAGACCCTCCCTATAGTATGAGATGTGATATCTAAGTCCTTCCCATTCCTATCCTGAGACCCTTCCGATAGCAGCGATGTGATATCTCAATGCTTATACCAAACCTGATGACCCTTCCTATGGCATGAGATGTGATATCCAACTCCTTCCCATTCCAATCCTGAGTTCCTTCCTATAGCATGAGATGTGATATCTCAATGCTTCTATCAAACCTGAGACCCTTCCTTTAGCAGGAGATGTGATATCCAACTCCTTCCCATTCCATTCCTGAGACCCTTCCTATAACATGAGACGTGATATCCAACTCCTTCCCATTCCAATCCTGAGACTCTTCCTATAGCATGAGATGTGATATCTCAATGCTTCTAATACCAAACCTGGGACCCGTCCTATAACATGAGATATGATATCCAAATCCTTCCCCTTCCAAAAATGAGACCCTTCCTTTAGCATGAGGTGTGATATCCTATTCCTTCCCATTCCAATCCTGAAACCCTTCCTATAGCATGAGATGTGATATCTCAATGTTTCTAATAAAAAACCTGAGACCCTTCCTATAGCAAGAGATGTGATATCCAAATCCTTCCCATTCCAATCCTGAGACCCTTCCTATAACGAGATGTGATATCCAACTCCTTCCCATTCCAATCCTGAGTTCCTTTCTATAGCATGAGATGTGATATCTCAATGCTTCTATCAAACCTGAGACCCTTCCTTTAGCGGGAGATGTGATATCCAACTCCTTCCCATTCCAATCCTGAGACCCTTCCTATAACATGAGACGTGATATCCAACTCCTTCCCATTCCAAACCTTAAACCCTCCCTTTAGCATGAGATGTGATATCCAACTCCTACCCATTCCAATCCTGAGACCCTTCTGATAGCATGAGATGTGATATCTCAATGCCTCTAATACCAAACCTGAGATACAACCTCTAACATGAAATGTGATATCCAACTCCTTCCCCTTCCAACCCTGAGAGCCTTCCTATATAATGAGATGTGATATCCAAGTCCTTCCCATTCCAGTCTGAGACCCTTCCTATAACATGAGATGTGATATCCAACTCCTTCCCATTCCAACCTTAGACCCTTCCTATAGCATGAGATGGGATATCCAACTCCTTCCAAATCCAATCCTGATACCCTTCCGATAGCATGAGATGTGATATCCCAATGCCTCTACAAAACCAGAGACCCATACCATGGCATGAAATGTGATATCAAACTCCTTCCCATTCCAATCCTGAGACCCTTCCTATAGCTTGAGATGTGATATCCAACTCCTTCCCATTCCAATTCTGAGACCCGTCCTATACCATGAGACTTGATATGTCAATGCTTCTAATACCAAACCTGAGACCGGTCCTATAACATGAGATGTGATATCCAAATCCTTCCCCTTCCAAACCTTAGACTCTTCCTATAGCATGAGATGTGATATCTCAATGCTTCTAATACCAAACCTGAGACCCTTCCTTTAATGAGATGGGATATCCAACTCCTTCCCATTCCAATCCTGAGACCCTTCTGATAGCAGAGATGTGATATCTCAATGCTTATACCAAACCTGTGACCCTTCCTATGGCATGAGATGTCATATACAACTCCTTCCGATTCCAATCCTGAGACCCTTCCTATAGAATGAGATGTGATATCTCACTGCTTCTAATACCAAACCTGAGATGTGATATCCAACTCCTTCCCATTCCAAACCTTTGCTTCTATCAAACCTGAAACCCTTCCTTTAGCATGAGATGTGATATCCAACTCCTTCCCATTCCAATCCTGAAACCCTTCCTATAACATGACGTGATATCCAACTCCTTCCCATTCCAATCCTGAGACTCTTCCTATAGCATGAGATGTGTTAAGACGGATTTCTGAACTCTGTCCTGGTGGCGCAGAAGTTCAGAAGGCCAACCTAATTACTTGGAACAGGGTAACCTCTGGACAAGCCAGACCAATCAAGGTAGCGATCGCGGCGGTCAAGACTAGGTCTCAAGAGGGGTGAGGGTGACTGAAAGCCCGCAGTGAGCACACAAAGCAAGAGCGCTTACAAAACTACTCCAAACAGTTGTTATATCAAAAATAGATACACATTTATTTTAAGGCCTTTAAAATAATGACTGTAGCGAGAAAATCACAATATCACAATATTAAACCAACACATACCATATCAACACAATATATATACAAATACACAGTCGCAAGCGTTTAAAGCACGAAATATGTAGTCCACCTGAAAGGAAAGGAAAACAGGCAATGCGATAACGCTTTAGACTCAGTTCGCCTTCAGAGGCACCTAACTAGATGGAAGTCCGAGCCCTGCGAAGAGTGGAGCCTTGTGCTCAAAGTACCTGCCACGCCGGTGCCAACGGGCAAAAGGGGAAGCTCTTCGGAGGAAGTCAGGCAGTTCGGGTTAGTGCACAGCAGAAGGAGAACAGGTTCCGCAACTCAAGCGCAGCCTCCACAGCGAGCAGAAGCAGAGCGCGAGTACGGCAAAAGGGTGCTGTTTTTACACAGCAGGGAAAAGCAATGGGATACTGCAGGAGGGCGACCAGATCCTAGCTAAACTACTCACCGGTCCCCGAAGCAAGCAGACCCAGGCTTCTCCACGTTAGTTTCAGCAGCTGGCAGGTTCAGAAGAGCAGGGAACGCCTCGTAGTCGTGTAGAGCAAAAAGACGTCCCAATCGACGAAACCAGCACAGTTTTGTTGCCGCAGCAGGACAACGGAGCGGCCGTGTGTATTCGAGCCAAATGTACACTCCTCCCTTCAGACTTGGGAACGACAAGCGTACGAAGCGTGGGAGAGTGACCAGGACTCGAAATACAACACAACCTGGCGGCAGTTACAGAGCAGGACCCCCTTGTAAGCTGGTCAGTCAACTGGATGGCCCAGAGACACTTCCGAAGGCTTACTTGGCAGGAGATGATGAAGTCGCCGGGAATAGCTGTTCCTGCTATTCCAAAGGTCGAAGCACCAGTACAGGCCTTCTGGTTCGATCCAAGGAGGAAAGGGCTTCACAGGACGACAGCAGTGCAAAGGAGGATTCCTTCAGCGGGTCACCAGCGATTCCTCGGTCCAGCCTCTGGGTTGCAGGATACTTGGCTCCTGTATTCCTTCGTTCGTGAGAACTCAGGAGATCGACATGGCAGTGGTGTTTCCAGCTCCCTCTTATCCACGGTTCCCTTCGCGCCAAAACGGAGGGGAGCCAATGGGAGATCCGCTCATCAACACACATACCATACGTGGACCAATCACGGACCACGGTGGTCCCAGGCATTCACACCACCCCAGACTCTCTGGCACCCAGGATGTGTATTGGGACCAGACATCCCAGCCCACACCCTGGAGGCACACAAACGACATGTAGAAGCCCGCGAAAGCAACCACGTTTCGCGGGAAAGTACATGCCCAAATAAGGAAGGCCCCGGGTCGCCCGACCTGGGGAAGGTGAAGGGAGCAAGACGGTCAGTGGACAAGACAAAGGAGCCTCGTGGTCTGGCCATTTTGGAGAGCCAGGCCACCATTTTGGGTTCAGTGCAAAAACGTGCTCAGAACGCCAAAAGGAGCTCAAAATAAACAAAACGATCGCTGCCACCATTCGAGTCCCTGAATGACTTGCACCGATCAAATACCATCCTAAAAGAGTATCTAGGGTCTGTAGAAGGCTAGAGACCCAAGAGAGCTGTAACTTAGCTTACAGTGCCCTCTTGTGTCATGTTGCACTAAAGCCGCAACACGATAGAAGAAACTACGGGAAACAGCGTTCCCCGGTACTGACTGTCTTAAGGGCATGTCAGTTTCCCCGTAAGAAAGGAGCGAAAGCCCAGAGAAGTGCGGCAGAAGGCTGTACTTCTCTGGCAAAGTCAAGAACAAGGTTAAAAACAATAGCAAAAAGTTTAGGGGTTGCCACATGGAAGGAAAGTTCCCTACAATTACGAAATCTTTCCTAACACTCGCCCCTCCCAGACTATGGACAGGGGGAACTAATCCACCCCTGGATGAGTCTCTTGTTCAGGTCGGTTAAACATTCTGGACAACCCATCAGCATTGCTATGTTGGACACCTGGCCTATGCTCAATAGTGAAGTCGAAGCCTTGTAGACTTATGGACCACCTAAGCAACTTTGGATTCTCCCCCTTCATGTTCATTAGCCACTTTAACGGCTTATGGTCAGTCTGCACAGTGAAGTGGGTCCCATAGAGGTAGGGCCTCAGCTTCCTTAGGGCCCACACAACAGAGAAACATTCTTTCTCTACCGTGGACCATCTGAGCTCTCTGTCCTTAAGCTGGCGACTAATAAAACCGATAGGGTGTTCCTTACCCTTCTCATCTACTTGTGATAGTACAGCTCCTATCCCAGTGTCAGAGGCATCCGTCTGCACGATAAAAGGTCTTTGATAATCAGGGGCCCTGAGCACAGGGGCCTGGCACAAGGAGTCTTTTAAGCCATTGAAGGCCTTCTCACACTCGTCGGTCCAAGTTACCTTCTTGGGTTTCTTCGGAGTTGTGAGGGCAGTCAGAGGAGCAGCTATGGTGCCATAGTCTGCCACAAAATTGCGATAATACCCCGTGAGTCCTAAGAAGGCTCTCACTTGGGTTTGCGTAGTGGGGGTAGGCCAGTCTTGTACTGCTTGTACTTTACTGGGTAGAGGCTGTATCCTCCCTCCACCTACTTCATGTCCAAGGTAAACCACTGAGCCTTGACCAATCTGGCATTTACTAGCCTTTATGGTCAAGTGGGCTTTCTGAAGAGCCTGGAGCACAATCCTGAGGTGTTTCACATGGTCTTCCCAGGTGGCACTGAAAACTGCTATATCGTCCAGATATGCAAGACAGAATTCGTCCAACCCATTCAACACATGATTCACAAGCCTCTGGAAAGTGGCAGGTGCATTCTTCAACCCGAACGGCATTACCCGGAATTGGTAAAGGCCGTCTGGAGTAGAAAATGCTGTCTTCTCCTTGGCATGTTCTGCTAAAGCTATTTGCCAATAGCCAGCAGTGAGGTCAAACGTGCTGAGGTACTTGGAGGCACCCAAAGTATCCACCAGCTCATCTGTTCGAGGCAAGGGGTGTGCATCTGTCTTGGTGACAGCATTCAGAGCCCTGTAATCCACGCAGAACCTCAATTCAGAAGTGCCTGCCTTTGGAACCAACACCACAGGACTGGACCAAGGACTACTAGAGGGTTCAATCACCCCAAGGTCTAACATCTTGTTGACCTCGGTCTTAATATAAGACCGTACTTTATCTGACATCCTGTATCCCCTACTTTTGGTAGGTACACTGTCTCCTGTGTCAATGTTATGTTTGCACCAAGGTGTCAAACCAGGGGACTGTGAAAACAGGGGGGAAAACTGCCTAAGCAAACTTTTCACCTCAGCCTGCTGATCAGAAGTCAGGTGAGGGGCCACTCGGACACCCTCAACGGAGCTATCTGAAGGACCGCTTTGGAACAGGTCGGGGAGAGGTTCTGACTCCTCTTCCTCAACATCTGAAGCCAGTAGCAGTGCTGCGATTTCGACTCTTGGGACGAAAGCCTTCAGCCTATTCACGTGGAACACTTTTGGAGCCTGTCCAGGCCTTCCAAGGTCCACTAAATAGTTCACCTCACCCAGGGGCTCCACCACTGTGTAAGGGCCTGACCATTTGTCCTGTAAAGCTCGAGGCCTTATTGGATTCATGATCAGGACTTGCTGACCAGGTGTAAAGTTGATGAGGGAAGCTTTCTGCTCGTACCAATGTTTCACCAGCGCTTGCCCTGCCTTCAATTTATCACTAGACAAGCCCATCAGAAGTACCATCCGTTTTCTGAGCCCTAGCACATAGTCAACTACATTGGTAGTAACAGGGGGAGTGGGCATCTCCCATCCCTCTTTGACGATGGCTAAGGGTCCCCGTACGGGATGACCGAACAGAAGTTCGAAGGGGCTGAAGCCAACACCCTCCTGTGGTACCTCTCGGTAGGCAAACAGTAGGCATGGTAAAAGAAGATCCCATTTTCTTCTCTGGGGCTCCTCCAGAGCCCCAATCATGCTCTTTAACGTTCTGTTGAAACGTTCCACCAGACCATTGGTCTGGGGGTGGTATGCAGAAGAGAACTTGTAGGTGACCCCACATTCTTTCCACATAGCCTGCATATACTTCGACATAAAGTTGCTGCCACGATCTGACACAACTTCTTTAGGGAAGCCAACCCTAGTAAATATGCCGAGTAAAGCTTTTGCAACTGACTTGGCAGTTACAGTTTTCAATGGGATGGCCTCAGGATACCTGGTTGCATGGTCGACCAGCACCAGGATAAACCTATTGCCCGAGGATGTTTGCGGGTCAAGGGGACCAACGATGTCGATCCCTACCCTTTCAAATGGTACCCCCACAACTGGGAGCGGTACCAACGGAGCTTGGATTGTCGCGCCAACCTTACCAGACAACTGGCAGGAGGCACAACTCCTGCAGTGACTTTCTACTTGCACCCCCATCTTGGGCCAGTAGATGTGCATGGATAACCTTTGCTTGGTCCTCTTAATACCAAGGTGACCAGCAAGGGGAACTTCATGCGCCAACTGCAGGAGGAAGGGCCTAACAGCAAGGGGAACCACCAACCTCCTATGGTCTCCTTCTGTAGACTCTGTGGGCTCACTATACAGGAGTCCACCTTCCCAATAAATCCTATGCTTCCCAGGAGGCTCACCCTCAAGCTGGGAGCAGGCCTGTCTCCTTAGGCCTTCCAGAGATGGGCACTCACGTTGGCCTTTACTGAATTCGTCCCTATCAGGACCTCCTTCAACTAACAAGTCTTTTAGTTCAGGATGATCGTTGGGGTCGAATACTTCAGGCATCGCCACCTCCTCGTCAGGCCCGGGCGATTGACCAACTTCCTCCACCGCAGTGGTAGGCGAGCTCGGGGGAATATTCTCTTTCCCTCGTCTTGACTTGTAGACTCCTTTCGCCTTGGGTTTCCCCTTCGGCTGGGGCGGCGTATTGGACTTGGCCAATGCTGCCCGTGCTTGAGACCGTGTGTAGGGTCTTTCGGCAGTGTCTCCTACGAGCCCTAAAGCTTTGAGATCATTGCCCAACAAGACCTTTCCCGGGACGTTTCTCTGAATGCTCACTGGAATCCTGACTGCTGTACCATTTAAAGTAAGATTTACAGGGATCACGGGAAACATACGGAGGGGGCCGTCAGCCAACTTAGTGGGCATCAGAGTAGCTCTGGCAACTTCCTCTGAGTCTACCAAGGTAGAATCCACTACAGTTCGACTGCACCCACTATCCCTAAGAGCTGGAGTATCCACTCCATTGATCAGCACACTGTCTTTAAAGTAGTGCTTGGTATTATCCGGAATCCTACCATAAGCCTCTGCGACTTTAGGCTCCCAGGAACCCAGGGACACTAAAACTACCTCAGCCTCTATTCCGCTGGGAAATGAGTCTGAGGAGAAGGATGCTCCTGTAATCTCTTCTTCCTCGTAGGAGGAGAAGGCCAGATTAGCGGAGTGGACCCCCAAAGGTCTAACCTTACAACGGGGATCCCCCTTCACATGGTCAGTTGCTCCACAAGAAAAACAAGCCCCATTGGGTCTGTTTACGTAGGGAGGCTTATTGTAACCAGAGTTCTGTTTCGGAGGCTGACCTCCACTACCCTGTGAGTTCTCTTGTGTCTTACCCTTGTTTTTCTTTTTGTGGCCCTTATGGGAAGAAGATTTAGCAGATTCCCCACCCTCCACATCTTTGGACTTTTTCCCTTCCTCCTGCTTACCAGGATGAGTTTTGTCCTTATGGGACACTCGATGTGACACCCATAAGTCTGCTGCAATGGCCAGCTTCTTAGGATCTATCTCCTTCGAATCGGCCAAATGCTGCTTAAGCTCCGGGGAAGAAGAAGCAAAAATGTGTTCCAGCATGACCAGATTGATCATGCCTCCGAAGGTAGAAACCTTATAACCTTCAACCCAGCCAGTTAAGTTTTTCAAAGATTCAGCGACATAAGATACCCAAGTACCACCTTCCTTTTTCTTATACTCTCGAAAACGCTTTAAATATTGGGCCGGAGTCTTCCCAAACTTTAAAATGAGAGTTTGCTTTAACATTGCGAAATCAGCTCGCTCAGCCTTCGACATTTCCATAATGGCACTGCAGCCAGAATGGGGCAGTCTACTGAGCAACCACGCAATCTTATCAGCATTGTCAACTTCCTGGACCTCGCATGCATACTCAAACGCATTCAGCCAGTCCATAATGTCATTCCTCTCTTCATACACACTGAGCAGATCTTTTGGAAACCGTGGATGAGAGGAAGCCCCAGACCCATGTCTAGGACCCTTGGATCCATTTGCAACCTGAAGCTTGGCCAGTTCCAACTGGTGATCCCTGTCTTTCTGTTTTTCTGCCTGTTCGATTTTTAGTTTTGCTATGCTGAATTCAAGCTCCTGCTGCCTAAACCGCAGCTCTTGCTTCTTGAATTCAAGCATAGCATCCCCATCAACACTGGCAGAAGAAACATTAGACATTACATCCTCCCTGTCCTCGTGGTCGCGATGGATCAGTGCAGCGGCAGAACCGTCGGTTCTACCAGTGAGAGCAGCCCCACCACCTTCTGCACTGTCCTCGGAAGTTATAGCGTCAAGCTGCGCTTCTTGCCACGCCACGATTCTCTGGATCATTTCCAATTTTGTGCCTTGAGAGGAAACACCTCTCTCCGCACACATCTTTTTCAGCGTTTCTGATTTGGAAGCATTTAAAGTTAACAAGGTATTTGCTTCCATACTGTTTGATAGGACTATGGCCTTTTTAAAGTTATATTACAACAATTCACTACGTGCACTGTTTGGAATAACCTGAAATGCCTTAGTTCGAGCGCAACACTGGATACCTTCAGTCGTATCCCACCGCTGCCACCAATTTGTTAAGACGGATTTCTGAACTCTGTCCTGGTGGCGCAGAAGTTCAGAAGGCCAACCTAATTACTTGGAACAGGGTAACCTCTGGACAAGCCAGACCAATCAAGGTAGCGATCGCGGCGGTCAAGACTAGGTCTCAAGAGGGGTGAGGGTGACTGAAAGCCCGCAGTGAGCACACAAAGCAAGAGCGCTTACAAAACTACTCCAAACAGTTGTTATATCAAAAATAGATACACATTTATTTTAAGGCCTTTAAAATAATGACCGTAGCGAGAAAATCACAATATCACAATATTAAACCAACACATACCATATCAACACAATATATATACAAATACACAGTCGCAAGCGTTTAAAGCACGAAATATGTAGTCCACCTGAAAGGAAAGGAAAACAGGCAATGCGATAACGCTTTAGACTCAGTTCGCCTTCAGAGGCACCTAACTAGATGGAAGTCCGAGCCCTGCGAAGAGTGGAGCCTTGTGCTCAAAGTACCTGCCACGCCGGTGCCAACGGGCAAAAGGGGAAGCTCTTCGGAGGAAGTCAGGCAGTTCGGGTTAGTGCACAGCAGAAGGAGAACAGGTTCCGCAACTCAAGCGCAGCCTCCACAGCGAGCAGAAGCAGAGCGCGAGTACGGAAAAAGGGTGCTGTTTTTACACAGCAGGGAAAAGCAATGGGATACTGCAGGAGGGCGACCAGATCCTAGCTAAACTACTCACCGGTCCCCGAAGCAAGCAGACCCAGGCTTCTCCACGTTAGTTTCAGCAGCTGGCAGGTTCAGAAGAGCAGGGAACGCCTCGTAGTCGTGTAGAGCAAAAAGACGTCCCAATCGACGAAACCAGCACAGTTTTGTTGCCGCAGCAGGACAACGGAGCGGCCGTGTGTATTCGAGCCAAATGTACACTCCTCCCTTCAGACTTGGGAACGCCAAGCGTACGAAGCGTGGGAGAGTGACCAGGACTCGAAATACAACACAACCTGGCGGCAGTTACAGAGCAGAACCCCCTTGTAAGCTGGTCAGTCAACTGGATGGCCCAGAGACACTTCCGAAGGCTTACTTGGCAGGAGATGATGAAGTCGCCGGGAATAGCTGTTCCTGCTATTCCAAAGGTCGAAGCACCAGTACAGGCCTTCTGGTTCGATCCAAGGAGGAAAGGGCTTCACAGGACGACAGCAGTGCAAAGGAGGATTCCTTCAGCGGGTCACCAGCGATTCCTCGGTCCAGCCTCTGGGTTGCAGGATACTTGGCTCCTGTATTCCTTCGTTCGTGAGAACTCAGGAGATCGACATGGCAGTGGTGTTTCCAGCTCCCTCTTATCCACGGTTCCCTTCGCGCCAAAACGGAGGGGAGCCAATGGGAGATCCGCTCATCAACACACATACCATACGTGGACCAATCACGGACCACGGTGGTCCCAGGCATTCACACCACCCCAGACTCTCTGGCACCCAGGATGTGTATTGGGACCAGACATCCCAGCCCACACCCTGGAGGCACACAAACGACATGTAGAAGCCCGCGAAAGCAACCACGTTTCGCGGGAAAGTACATGCCCAAATAAGGAAGGCCCCGGGTCGCCCGACCTGGGGAAGGTGAAGGGAGCAAGACGGTCAGTGGACAAGACAAAGGAGCCTCGTGGTCTGGCCATTTTGGAGAGCCAGGCCACCATTTTGGGTTCAGTGCAAAAACATGCTCAGAACGCCAAAAGGAGCTCAAAATAAACAAAACGATCGCTGCCACCATTCGAGTCCCTGAATGACTTGCACCGATCAAATACCATCCTAAAAGAGTATCTAGGGTCTGTAGAAGGCTAGAGACCCAAGAGAGCTGTAACTTAGCTTACAGTGCCCTCTTGTGTCATGTTGCACTAAAGCCGCAACACGATAGAAGAAACTACGGGAAACAGCGTTCCCCGGTACTGACTGTCTTAAGGGCATGTCAGTTTCCCCGTAAGAAAGGAGCGAAAGCCCAGAGAAGTGCGGCAGAAGGCTGTACTTCTCTGGCAAAGTCAAGAACAAGGTTAAAAACAATAGCAAAAAGTTTAGGGGTTGCCACATGGAAGGAAAGTTCCCTACAATTACGAAATCTTTCCTAACAAGATGTGATATCTCAATGCTTCTAAAACCAAACAGGAGAACCATCCTATAACATGAGATGTGAAATCCAAATCATTCCCTTTCCAAACCTGAGACCCTCCCTTTAGCATGAGATGTGATATCCAACTCCTACCCATTCCAATCCTGAGACCCTTCTGATAGCATGAGATGTGATATCTCAATGCCTCTAATACCAAACCTGAGATACAACCTCTAACATGAAATGTGATATCCAACTCCTTCCCCTTCCAACCCTGAGAGCCTTCCTATATAATGAGATGTGATATCCAAGTCCTTCGCATTCCAATCTGAGACCCTTCCTATAACATGAGATGTGATATTCAACTCCTTCCCATTCCAACCTTAGACCCTTCCTATAGCATGAGATGGGATATCCAACTCCTTCCAAATCCAATCCTGATACCCTTCCGATAGCATGAGATGTGATATCCCAATGCCTCTACAAAACCCGAGACCCATACCATGGCATGAGATGTGATATCAAACTCCTTCCCATTCCAATCCTGAGACCCTTCCTATAGCTTGAGCTGTGATATCAAACTCCTTCCCATTCAATGTGATATCCAACTCCTTCCCATTCCAATCCTGAGACCCTTCCTATACCATGAGATGTGATATCTCAATGCTTCTAATACCAAACCTGAGACCCGTCCTAAAACATGAGATGTGAGATCCAAATCCTTCCCTTTCCAAACCTGAGACCTTTCCTTTAGCATGAGATGTGATATCAAACTCCTTCCCATTCCAAACCTGAGACCCTTCCTATAGCATGAGATGTTATATCTTAATGCTGCTAAAACCAAACATGAGAACGATCCTATAACATGAGATGTGAAATCCAAATCCTTCCCTTTCCAAACCTGAGACCCTTCCTCTAGCTTGAGATGTGATATCAAACTCCTTCCCATTCCAATCCTGAGATAGCTTGAGATGTGATATCCAACTCCTTCCCATTCCAATCCTGAGACCCTTCCTATACCATGAGATGTGATATCTCAATGCTTCTAATACCAAACCTGAGACCCGTCCTAAAACATGAGATGTGAGATCCAAATCCTTCCCCTTCCAAACCTGAGAACCTTCCTATAGCTTGAAATGTGATATCAAACTCCTTCCCATTCCAATCCTGAGATAGCTTGAGATGTGATATCCAACTCCATCCCATTCCAATCCTGAGACCCTTCCGATAGCATGAGATGTGATATCTCAATGCTTCTAATATCAAAACTGAGACCCTCCCTATTGTATGAGATGTGATATCTAAGTCCTTCCCATTCCTATCCTGAGACCCTTCCGATATCAGAGATGTGATATCTCAATGCTTATACCAAACCTGATTACCCTTCCTATGGCATGAGATGTGATATCTAAGTCCTTCCCATTCCTATCCTGAGACCCTTCCGATAGCAGAGATGTGATATCTCAATGCTTATACCAAACCTGATGACCCTTCCTATGGCATGAGATGTGATATCCAACTCCTTCCCATTCCAATCCTGAGTTCCTTCCTATAGCATGAGATGATATCTCAATGCTTCTATCAAATCTGAGCCCCTTCCTTTAGCAGGAGATGTGATAACCAACTCCTTCCCATTCCAATCCTGAGTTCCTTCCTATGGCATGAGATGTGATATCTCAATGCTTCTATCAAACCTGAGACCCTTCCTTTAGCAGGAGACGTGATATCCAACTCCTTCCCATTCCAATCCTGAGACATGTGATATCAAACTTCTTCCCATTCCAATCCTAAGACCCTACCTCTAACATGAAATGTGATATCCAACTCCTTCCCTTTCCAAACCTGAGAGCCTTCCTACAGCATGAGATGTGATATCCAAGTCCTTCCCATTACAATCCTGAGACCCTTCCTATAACATGAGATGTGATATCCAACTCCTTCCCATTCCAACCTGAGACCCTTCTATAGCATGAGATGGGATATCCAACTCCTTCCAAATCCAATCCTGATACCCTTCCGATAGCATGAGATGTGATATCCCAATGCTTCTACAAAACCTGAGACCCATACCATGGCATGAGATGTGATATCAAACTCCCGTCCTATACCATGAGACTTGATATCTCAATGCTTCTAATACCAAACCTGAGACCGGTCCAATAACATGAGATGTGATATCCAAATCCTTCCCCTTCCAAACCTTAGACCCTTCCTTTATCATGAGATGTGATATCCAAGTCCTTCCCATTCCATTCCTGAGACCCTTCCTATAGCATGAGATGTGACATCTCAATGCTTCTAATACCAAACCTGAGACCCTTCCTATAACATGAATTGTGATATCCAAGTCCTTCCCATTCCAATCCTGAGACCCTTCCGATAGCAGAGATGTGATATCTCAATGCTTATACCAAACCTGAGACCCTTCCGATAGCATGAGATGTGATATCTCAATGCTTCTAATACCAAACCTGAGATCCTTCCTATAACATGAGATGTGATATCCAAATCCTTCCCCTTCCAAACCTTAGACGCTCCCTTTAGTATGAGATGTGATATCCAACTCCTTCCCATTCCAATCCTGAGACCCTTCTGATAGCATGAGATGTGATATCTCAATGCCTCTAATACCAAACCTGAGATCCTACCTCTAACATGAAATGTGATATCCAACTCCTTCCCTTTCCAACCCTGAGAGCCTTCCGATAGCATGAGATGTGATATCTCAATGCTTCTAATACCAAACCTGAGACCGGTCCTATAACATGAGATGTGATATCCAAATCCTTCCCCTTCCAAACCTTAGACCCTTCCTATAGCTTGAGATGTGATATCTCATTGCTTCTAATACCAAACCTGAGACCCTTCCTATAACGAGATGGGATATCCAACTCCTTCCCATTCCAATCCTGAGACCCTTCCGATAGCAGAGATGTGATATCTCAAGGCTTATACCAAACCTGTGACCCTTCCTATGGCATGAGATGTCATATACAACTCCTTCCGATTCCAATCCTGAGACCCTTCCTATAGCATGAGATGGGATATCTCAATGCTTATACCAAACCTGAGACCCTTCCTTTAGCGTGATATGTGATATCCAACTCCTTCCCATTCCAATCCTGAGACCCTTCCTATAGCATGAGATGTGATATCTCAATGCTTCTAATACCAAACCTCAGATCCTTCCTATAACATGAGATGTGATATCAAACTCCTTCCCATTACAAAGCTTTGCTTCTATCAAACCTGAGACCCTTCCTTTAGCATGAGATGTGATATCCAACTCCTTACCATTCCAATCCTGAGACCCTTCCAATAGCATGACGTGATATCCAACTCCTTCCCATTCCAATCCTGAGACTCTTCCTATAGCATGAGATGTGATATCTCAATGCTTCTAAAACCAAGCATGAGAACCATCCTATAACATGAGATGTGAAATCCAAATCATTCCCTTTCCAAACCTGAGGCCCTTCCTATAGCTTGAGATGTGATATCAAACTCCTTCCCATTCAATGTGATATAAAACTCCTTCCCATTCCAATCCAGAGACCCTTCCTATACCATTAGATGTGATATCTCAATGCTTCCAATACCAAACCTGAGACCCTTCCTAAAACATGAGATGTGAGTTCCAAATCCTTCCCCTTCCAAACCTGAGACCTTTCCTTTAGCATGAGATGTGATATCCAACTCCTTCCCATTCCAAACCTGAGACCCTTCCTATAGCATGAGATGTTATATCTTAATGCTTCTAAAACCAAACCTGTGAACCATCCTATAGCATGTGAAATCCAAATCCTTCCCTTTCCAAACCTGAGACCCTTCCGATAGCATGAGATGTGCTATCTCAATGCTTCTAAAACCAAACATGAGAACCATCCTATAACATGAGATGTGAAATCCAAATCCTTCCCTTTCCAATCCTGAGATAGCTTGAGATGTGATATCCAATCCAATCCTGAGACCCTTCCTATACCATGAGATGTGATATCTCAATGCTTCTAATACCAAACCTGAGACCCGTCCTAAAACATGAGATGTGAGATCCAAATCCTTCCCCTTCCAAACCTGAGACCCTTCCTATGGCTTGAGATGTGATATCAAACTCCTTCCCATTCCAATCCTGAGATAGCTTGAGATGTGATATCCAACTCCATCCCATTCCTATCCTGAGACCCTTCCGATAGCAGAGATGTGATATCTCAATGCTTATACCAAACCTGATCACCCTTCCTATGGCATGAGATGTGATATCCAACTCCTTCCCATTCCAATCCTGAGTTCCTTCCTATAGCATGAGATGTGATATATCAATGCTTCTATCAAACCTGAGACCCTTCCTTTAGCATGAGATGTGATATCCAACTCCTTCCCATTCCAATCCTGAGACCCTTCCTATATCATGAGACGTGATATCCAACTCCTTCCCATTCCAATCCTGAGACTCTTCCTATAGCATGGGATGTGATATCTCAATGCTTCTAATACCAAACGTGGGACCCGTCCTATAACATGAGATATGATATCCAAATCCTTCCCCTTCCAAACCTGAGACCCTTCCTTTAGCATGAGATGTGATATCCAAATCCTTCCCATTCCAATCCTGAAACCCTTCCTATAGCATGAGATGTGATATCTCAATGTTTCTAATAAAAAACCTGAGACCCTTCCTATAGCAAGAGATGTGATATACAAATCCTTCCCCTTCCAAACCTGAGACCCTTCCTTTAGCATGAGATGTGATATCCAAATCCTTCCCATTCCAATCCTGAAACCCTTCCTATAGCATGAGATGTGATATCTCAATGTTTCTAATAAAAAGCCTGAGACCCTTCCTATAGCAAGAGATGTGATATCCAAATCCTTCCCATTCCAATCCTGAGACCCTTCCTATAACGAGATGTGATATCCAACTCCTTCCCATTCCAACCTGAGACCCTTCCTATAGCATGAGAAGGGATATCCAACTCCTTCCCATTCCAATCCTGAGACCCTTCCTATATCATGAGATGGGATATCTCAATGCTTATACCAAACCTGAGACCCTTCCTTTAACGTGATATGTGATATCCAACTCCTTCCCATTCCAATCCTGAGACCCTTCCTATAGCATGAGATGTGATATCTCAATGCTTCTAATACCAAACCTCAGATCCTTCCTATAACATGAGATGTGATATCAAACTCCTTCCCATTACAAACCTTTGCTTCTATCAAACCTGAGACCCTTCCTTTAGCATGAGATGTGATATCCAACTCCTTACCATTCCAATCCTGAGACCCTTCCTATAGCATGACGTGATATCCAACTCCTTCCCATTCCAATCCTGAGACTCTTCCTATAGCATGAGATGTGATATCTCAATGCTTCTAATATCAAAACTGAGACCCTCCCTATAGTATGAGATGTGATATCTAAGTCCTTCCCATTCCTATCCTGAGACCCTTCCGATAGCAGAGATGTGATATCTCAATGCTTATACCAAACCTGATAACCCTTCCTATGGCATGAGATGTGATATCTAACTCCTTCTCATTCCAATCCTGAGTTCCTTCCTATAGCATGAGATGTGATATCCAATTCCTTCCCATTCCAAACCTGAGACCCTTCCTATTGGATGAGATGTGATATCCAACTCCTTCCCATTCCAATCCTGAGATAGCTTGAGATGTGATATCCAACTCCTTCCCATTCCAATCCTGAGACCCTTCCTATACCATGAGATGTGATATCTCAATGCTTCTAATACCAAACCTGAGATCCGTCCTAAAACATGAGATGTGAGATCCAAATCCTTCCCCTTCCAAACCTGAGACCCTTCCTATAGCAAGAGATGTGATATCCAAATCCTTCCCATTCCAATCCTGAGATCCTTCCTATAACATGAGATGTGATATCCAATTCCTTCCCATTCCAAACCTGAGACCCTTCCTATTGGATGAGATGTGATATCCAACTCCTTCCCATTCCAATCCTGAGATAGCTTGAGATGTGATATCCAATTCCTTCCCATTCCAATCCTGAGACCCTTCCTATACCATGAGATGTGATATCTCAATGCTTCTAATACCAAACCTGAGATCCGTCCTAAAACATGAGATGTGAGATCCAAATCCTTCCCCTTCCAAACCTGAGACCCTTCCTATAGATTGAGCTGTGATATCAAACTCCTTCCCATTCCAATCCTGAGATAGCTTGAGATGTGATATCCAACTCCATCCCATTCCAATCCTGAGACCCTTCCGATAGCATGAGATGTGATATCTCAATACTTCTAATATCAAAACTGAGACCCTCCCTATAGTATGAGATGTGATATCTAAGTCCTTCCCATTCCTATCCTGAGACCCTTCCGATAGCAGAGATGTGATATCTCAATGCTTATACCAAACCTGATAACCCTTCCTATGGCATGAGATGTGATATCTAACTCCTTCCCATTCCAATCCTGAGTTCCTTCCTATAGCATGAGATGTGATATCTCAATGCTTTTATCAAACCTGAGACCCTTCCTTTAGCATGAGATGTGATATCCAACTCCTTCCCATTCCAATCCTGAGACCCTTCCTATAACATGAGACGTGATATCCAACTCCTTCCCATTCCAATCCTGAGACTCTTCCTATAGTATGAGATGTGATATCTCAATGCTTCTAATACCAAACCTGGGACCCGTACTATAACATGAGATATGAAATCCAAATCCTTCGCCTTCCAAACCTGAGACCCTTCCTTTACCATGAGATGTGATATCCAAATCCTTCCCATTCCAATCCTGAAACCCTTCCTATAGCATGTGATATGATATCTCAATGTTTCTAATAAAAAACCTGAGACCCTTCCTATAGCAAGAGATGTGATATCCAAATCCTTCCCATTCCAATCCTGAGACCCTTCCTATAACGAGATGTGATATCCAACTCCTTCCCATTCCAATCCTGAGACCCTTCCTATACCATGAGATGTGGTATCTCAATGCTTCTAATAAAAAACCTGAGACCTTTCCTATAGCGAGATGGGATATCCAACTCCTTCCCATTCCAATCCTGAGACCCTTCCGATAGCAGAGATGTGATATCTCAATGCTTATACCAAACCTGAGACCCTTGCTATGGCATGAGATGTCATATACAACTCCTTCCAATTCCAACCATGAGACCCTTCCTATAGCATGAGATGTGATATCTCAATGCTTCTAATACCAAACCTGAGATCCTTCCTATAACATGAGATGTGATATCAAACTCCTTCCCATTCCAAACCTGAGACCCTTCAGATAGCATGAGATGTGATATCTCAATGCTTCTAAAACCAAACATGAGAACCATCCTATAACATGAGATGTGAAATCCAAATCATTCCCTTTCCAAACCTGAGACCCTTCCTATAGCTTGAGATGTGATATCAAACTCCTTCCCATTCAATGTGATATCCAACTCCTTCCCATTCCAATCCTGAGACCCTTCCTATACCATGAGATGTGAAATTTGAATGCTTCTAATAGCAAACCTGAGACCCGTCCTAAAACATGAGATGTGAGATCCAAATCCTTCCCCTTCCAAACCTGAGACCTTTCCTTTAGCATGAGATGTGATATCCAACTCCTTCCCATTCCAAACCTGAGACCCTTCCTATAGCATGAGATGTTATATCTTAATGCTTCTAAAACCAAACCTGAGAACCATCCTATAACATGTGAAATCCAAATCGTTCCCTTCCAAACCTGAGACCCTTCCGATAGCATGAGATGTGATATCTCAATGCTGCTAAAACCAAACATGAGAACCATCCTATAACATGAGATGTGAAATCCAAATCCTTCCCTTTCCAAACCTGAGACCCTTCCTATAGCTTGAGATGTGATATCAAACTCCTTCCCATTCCAATCCTGAGATAGCTTGAGATGTGATAGCCAACTCCTTCCCATTCCAATCCTGAGACCCTTCCTATACCATGAGATGTGATATCTCAATCCTTCTAATACCAAACTTGAGACCCGTCCTAAAACATGAGATGTGAGATCCAAATCCTTCCCCTTCCAAACCTGAGACCCTTCCTATAGCTTGAGATGTGATATCAAACTCCTTCCCATTCCAATCCTGAGACCTACCGATAGCATGAGATGTGATAGCTCAATGCTTCTAATATCAAAACTGAGACCCTCCCTATAATATGAGATGTGATATCTAAGTCCTTCCCATTCCTATCCTGAGACCCTTCCGATAGCAGAGATGTGATATCTCAATGCTTATACCAAACCTGATGACCCTTCCTATGGCATGAGATGTGATATCCAACTCCTTCCCATTCCAATCCTGATTTCCTTCCTATAGCATGAGATGTGATATCTCAATGCTTCTATCAAACCTGAGACCCTTCCTTTAGCATGAGATGTGATATCCAACTCCTTGCCATTCCAATCCTGAGACCCTTCCTATAACATGAGACGTGATATCCAACTTCTTCCCATTCCAATCCTGAGACTCCTCCTATAGCATGAGATGTGATATCTCAATGCTTCTAATACCAAACCTGGGACCCGTCCTATAACATGAGATATGATATCCAAATCCTTCCCCTTCCAAACCTGAGACCCTTCCTTTAGCATGAGATGTGATATCCAAATCCTTCCCATTCCAATCCTGAAACCCTTCCTATAGCATGAGATGTGATATCTCAATGTTTCTAATAAAAACCTGAGACCCTTCCTATAGCAAGAGATGTGATATCCAAATCCTTCCCATTCCAATCCTGAGACCCTTCCTATAACGAGATGTGATATCCAACTCCTTCCCATTCCAACCTGAGACCCTTCCTATAGCATGAGAAGGGATATCCAACTCCTTCCCATTCCAATCCTTAGACCCTTCCTACAGCATGCGATGTGATATCTCAATGATTCTAATACCAAACCAGAGACCCGTCCTATAACATGAGATGGGATATCCAACTCCTTCCCATCCCAATCCTGAGACACTTCCGATTGCAGAGATGTGATATCTCAATGCTTATACCAAACCTGAGACGCTTCCTATAACATGAGATGTGATATCCAACTCCTTCCCGTTCCAAACCTGAGACCCTTCCTATAGCATGAGATATGATATCCAGCTCCTTCCCATTCCAATCCTGAGACCCTTCCGATAGCATGAGATGTGATATCTCAATGCTTCTAATACCAAACCTGAGATCCTTCCTATAACATGTGATGAGATGTGATATCCAATTCCTTCCCATTCCAAACCTGAGACCCTTCCTATTGGATGAGATGTGATATCCAATTCCTTCCCATTCCAATCCTGAGACCCTTATTATACCATGAGATGTGACATCTCAATGCTTCTAATACCAAACCTGGGACCCGTCCTATAACATGAGATATGATATCCAAATCCTTCCCCTTCCAAACCTGAGACCCTTCCTTTAGCACGAGATGTGATATCCAACTCCTTCCCATTCCAACCTGAGACCCTTCCTATAGCATGAGAAGGGATATCCAACTCCTTCCCATTCCAATCCTGAGACCCTTCCTATACCATGAGATGTAATATCTCAATGTTTCTAATAAAAAAGCCGAGGCCCTTCCTATAGCAAGAGATGTGATATCCATATCCTTCCCATTCCAATCCTGAGACCCTTCCTATAACGAGATGTGATATCCAACTCCTTCCCATTCCAACCTGAGACCCTTCCTATAGCATGAGAAGGGATATCCAACTCCTTCACATTCCAATCCTGAGACCCTTCCTATACCATGAGATGTGATATCTCAATGCTTCTAATATCAAAACTGAGACCCTCCCTATTGCATCAGATGTGATATCTAAGTCCTTCCCATTCCAATCCTGAGACCCTTCCGATAGCAGAGATGTGATATCTCAATGCTTATACCAAACCTGAGACCCTTCCTATAGCATGAGATGTGATATCCAACTCCTTTCCATTCCAATCCTGAGACCCTTCCTATAGCATGAGATGTGATATCTCAATGCTTCTACCAAAACTGAGACCCTTCCTTTAGCACGAGATGTGATATCCAACTCCTTCCCATTCCAATCCTGAGACCCTTCCTATAGCATGAGATGTGATATCTCAATGCTTCTAATACCAAACCTGAGATCCTTCCTATAACATGAGATGTGATTTCCAACTCCTTCCCATTCCAACCTGAGACCCTTCCTATAGCATGAGAAGGGATATCCAACTCCTTCCCATTCCAATCTTGAGACCCTTCCTATACCATGAGATGTGATATCTCAATGCTTCTAATATCAAAACTGAGACCCTCCCTATAGCATCAGATGTGATATCTAAGTCCTTCCCATTCCAATCCTGAGACCCTTCCGATAACAGAGATGTGATCTCTCAATGCTTATACCAAACCTGAGACCCTTCCTATAGCATGAGATGTGATATCTAACTCCTTCCCATTCCAATCCTGAGACCCTTCCTATAGCATGAGATGTGATATCTCAATGCTTCTAACAAAACTGAGACCCTTCCTTTAGCACGAGATGTGATATCCAACTCCTTCCCATTCCAATCCTGAGACCTACCGATAGCATGAGATGTGATAGCTCAATGCTTCTAATATCAAAACTGAGACCCTCCCTATAATATGAGATGTGATATCTAAGTCCTTCCCATTCCTATCCTGAGACCCTTCCGATAGCAGAGATGTGATATCTCAATGCTTATACCAAACCT